>NC_087236.1:74097-814097 GCF_034640455.1 Diachasmimorpha longicaudata
TCATTGTCATCAGTAAATTGATGATAGACTTCTGAATGACTGGATAAAGTGTTCAAAATCCTTGCATGTGATCTCACTTTCTCAACAATTAATTAACCGGAATGTGAACTGGATAATTAACTGGTTCATTAGTGCTGAGGCTGATAATATTCGATCCTTATTGAAAACAATTGAAATAAACGTCAGGTATCTGGGTGCAATGCACATGTGATTTATTGAACGAGAACCAAATTATTTTTTTAGAAAACGAGATTCACTGCGTACATGCTCTGGTCCAAAGCAATTCGCCAGGAGCTGACTGAGAAGTGTCCTTACATGGGTACATATACAATTCAAAGTGATCTCTCCTTAATGAATACGAATTAAGAGAAAATTAATTCTTACTTTGCCGTCTCCAGATTTCGCTGCAATTTCTAAACGTCTAGGGGAATTATGGTCGACGGTGCCTAACGTTGAAAAGTACAACTGGCGAAGAAGAGCGAAAAGAATGAGAGATGAGTGCATGTGGAAGACTCCAGCTGCATCACAAAAGAAAAAGTTTATCAATAAAATTGGTTAGAAAGAGAGTGATTAATTCAAATCAATTTATGGGAATTAATTTCACCAATACTCCCCAAGTAGGGAAATATTCCCAAAATACTGGTCATCAACCACTACTGTAAAATCATCCGCCTAAAACTTAGACTCATTTTTTTCTATTTAAAAATTAATTTATGAACCATCTAATCATTTCAATAACGAGTCATATGATGACGACTCATCAAGAGACCATTCATAGAACAATTAGTTTTCGATTCGCCCAAGAAATTCTATCGAGCCCTTCGGCTTAAAGAAATACATTTCCATAAAAGTATTGTTCTATATCCCATGAAATATTATTTCATAATATTCCAGGTAATGGAAAAGAGACGAGAGGTTCCCTACCCCCGAAGAAGATCCAGATTGTCCTGCAGAAGCCCTCGCACATAGTCTCAATGTCCCCTGCATCCAAGGCACCCAAGAATACAATAAACGAGCCAATTGTTGGAACTGGAATATACAAAGTTATTGGAACCCAGCCAGTGGACGTTGCAGCCCACCTAAAACTCCTTGGAGAGTCTTTAACGATCATTGGAGAGCGTCTGAAGGAGCACGATGGACAGATAGCTGTATCTGGAAGTCTCTCAGTCCTCCTGGACTCACTCCTGTGTGCCCTGGGCCCTCTCATGTGCCTCACTCAGCAAATTCCCGAGACCGACGTTGTCAGTCCTGAAATATTCGCTGAAATTCTTGACAACATTGCTTACGTCATGCCAGGACTGTAAACACTGTACATACTCCTCGTTTGTTCATTCATAATTAATAATAATAATAAAATGTAGCTTTTGACTTACCCATTTACGAAGATGTTATTGTTTAAATTGAGAAGCTTCAGTAATAAGGCATGTCTTATTATTCTATTGATTTTCTCTTCATAAATAAAACAATAAACTCATTAATGGGAAATGGATGTTGATTATTCTCTTTATTTCATTTATCATGAGGAACTATATTATTATGGAATGCCGGATAATGCTGTAATGCTGTCTGGAACAACAAAGATTCAAAAATGGAGCTCCTACCAACTCCACCTTCATCTCGTTAGGTCGCGTTTTCATTGCAAACCAGAAAATTCCCTAGGAAATGTTTTGTAATATCCCGACATCAACTCTGGAGATGGCGCTATAGATCGTCCGATTAAGTCCGCGAAATTTCAATCCGGTTTAAATAATTTAAATTATAAGACGTAATTTAGAGTCGAGAATTGAGGGAGAGAATACAATGAACAAGGGAAAACAATAAATTCTTAGTGAAAATAAGCTGTTGATGGGATTTTAGACTTGAGTGTTTGGGTCTGGGATTTGTTAGAATATTTTATGAGTTTCCAAATTCTTGTGGAGTAAACATTTTTTCTAGATGTTAAATTTGAGGGGTGGATTTATTTGACAGGTTGAGTCCCTCACTCGACACGATCTCAAGTTCTGTTTATATCAGCAGTTTTACGGGGTCATGTGCGTAACACGTGTGGTGCCCTTTGTTCATTGTATTCGGGTGAGTCCCTCCAGGACGAAAGTCAGCGACGCAAAATACTCCCCTTTTCTCCTTTTCACTTCTCCGTTTTTCTTTTCCCTTTTCTCAGGGCCTAGTTTGCGTGCGCAACTTTTAGATTAGTGGGGGTTGTTAGACCCAACCCTTGGAAGCTTAAGTTTAAGATAAGTCAGTTCCTGATCAAGCCTTCTGCTTGCCGTTTCTCTCTTCAATTTGATTAGTTCACAAGTATTGAGTTTATTTTTAGATCATTTTGAATTTCGAATTTAATAAAATAAAGTGTGTTCAGTGCTCCCTAAATCATCAGTGTTTACCTTATTTCATTTATCCTACCCCACATAAATAATCCTCAATTATTAAATTAAATCTGATGGAGTGCTCATCAGAGCTTTGGCGGTCAACGTTCCCACACTCAAAACTGGCGCTGAATTCCTGAATTGGCGCTAGAGTTCCCCCTAGTTACATAGTTGGAACGATTGGGACGTAACAATTGGTGACAGCGGTGGGATGACCACATTCATCAAGATTTAAA
This sequence comes from Diachasmimorpha longicaudata, assembly GCF_034640455.1. NCBI lineage: Eukaryota > Metazoa > Arthropoda > Insecta > Hymenoptera > Braconidae > Diachasmimorpha > Diachasmimorpha longicaudata. Next base: position 76,697 of record NC_087236.1, read on the forward strand.
ATTGGAACTTGAACAATTCAAGCGTTGAATTTACGTGACAGTCAACCTATTTCTATTGGGAAGCTGAACGAGATTGGAGTTGGAGAAACTCATGGTGATGAGTATTCATCGTGAATCAGAACGAGAGTCGGCTATTATCAACTCAATATCAATAGCCTCAGCAGAGTTCCAGCGAACGCAGACGAAGGACCTTGGACCAACTGGAGCCGAAGGAGTTCACGGATGCTCACGGCGGACCGAGCAGCGCAGATTCATCAAGTACAATTCAGTGTAGTGTTGAGTGAAAGTTTATGGGCAATCAGTGAAATCTCAGGTGAAAGATTACAGTGAGAACATCAGCATTTGGATTAGTTGTAACGACAGAAACTGTAAGTCTAGTGATAAGTAATATGTCGAGGATGGTCATTTCAGGGTATTGCTCAGGTTTTCTGCGGTTTTACTGAGTAGCAAAGAGATACATCTGATTATAGGCCGCAGCCTTGACCATACCTTTTAGAGAGCACATTCGAAAATTTATTAATTCACGAAGAGAGAAACATTAGTTTATTACGATAATTATTGAATAAGTGATTAGATAAAATGGCACCTACTAAAGGTAGAAGAGCTAGACTAAGTGGGGAATCGACACGAACGGCCGATAATTCATTAATTATAGACTCAGCCAGTCAAACAGCCGCGAGTAGTAGTTCGCCTATTACATCTGGACGGGTATCCGGAAACCAGGTAGACTCGAGCAACCGAGAATCACGCCAGACAATGTCCATCAAGGACATCTCCAGTTTAATACCGACTTTCAATGGGCAGAGTATGCCGGTAAATAATTTTATCAATCTCTGTAAACACGCAGTCTCACTCGCTTCTCCCGAGCATCGGATGTATTTCACACAATTGATTAAATCAAGAATTACCGGAACGGCTAGCGAATATATAGGTCAGAACACTACCCTCGAAGACATCTTTGCCACTCTCAAACAGGCTTTCGCTCCATGTCAAACATTGTCACAATGGCAGGGATTACTCGCTAACGTTCATCAAAAACCGAATGAGAAAATAATTGATTATGTAGCGAGAATCAATGTTCTAGTTCAGGGAATAACTGAATCGATTCATGAGAAATATTCTCGTGACATGTCGGTTGCACTTTTGGCAGCTACACAGGAAGGTGCTCGTGACAGTTTTATTCGCGGATTGAGAGGTGAACTCAGTACATCTGTTTCAAGCAAAGAACCCCCTACCTTTGCGGCAGCCATCAAAATTGCGATTGAAAAACAGAAAGAGATCGAACAACGAAACGATCTTTTCAAAGATGAGTCAGTCAGTTCATCTAACAGGATGCAAAATTTTCAGAACCGTCACTTTAAGAATCACGCGCCGTACAATTCACACCAGCGATTCCATAGGTCTTCTCATGCTAAAGTAAACGTAGCAGAAACTCATAAGGGAAAATCGGAGAATTTAATTCACACAAAAAACAGAACTTGTTTCTCTTGTGGTAAAATCGGTCACATGTCAAACGAATGTCGTAGCAAATGGAAGCCGGGATATTGCATTAATTGTAAAGCAACAGGACACTCAACGCTGAGATGTCGTTCCACTCAAAATAAATTTGATTCAGGTAGACAAAACATTCAATCGGGCAATAAGACTAGCGCTCAACAGGCATCGATTAATATTAATCGGGCTCATCTGCATGCATCCCCTTGTGTCGCTCTTACGAGCGATGACCTGGTAAATATGAAAAATTGACTCCTTGTAGATTCTGGGGCGGATATTAACCTGTTGAAGGAGAGTTCGTTGCGACCACACGTTCAAATTGATAAAAGTGTGAACTTTCTATTGACAGGCATAACCTCAGGATCTGATGAAACAATTGGCGAAGTTAGGATCATGATAAATTCCATTCCATGCGTCTTCCAGGTAGTTCGTGCAGATTTCCCAATAAAGTATGATGGCATTTTAGGCGCGCAATTTTTGAGAAACGAAAAAGCCACATTATGCTTTGCTGACAATTGTGTACGGGTCAATAATAGGAAGATAACAATTCCATTGTTACAAACGAGGGTAACAGTTCCAGCACGTTGCAAAAAGAAAGTGGGAATAAAAATATTGAATCCCGAATTAAAACAAGGATATTTACCCAACTTGAATTTAGGACAGAATTTATACGGAGGAGAAGCATTCGTAACGAATAATGAGGGGATAGCTTGGATTTATGTTATTAATTGCAACGTGGGGGAAGTAGAACTCCATATTCCTGCGCAATATCTTGAGGAAATTGAAAATGTATCGGAGAAACCCATTAAAACGTGTCTGAATTTTGAATCCGAAACTCTAGAGGAACGAATGGCGAAACTCGCGGATAATCTACATCTTGAAAATCTTAATTCAGAGGAAAAACAAAGTATACTCAGGATTTTCAGAAAATTCCCTTATCAAGTCCAGCTCCCGGGCGATCATTTACAAGGCACGAATGTCATGATGCACAAAATCCCCACTACAGATGACATCCCGATTTCTACTAAACAGTACAGATTTCCTCAAATTCACAAAGAGGAAATTCAAAAACAGATTAAAGAATTATTAGAGTCAAATATTATTGAACCCTCATCTTCTCCTTATAATTCTCCAATTTGGATTGTGCCAAAGAAAGCTGACTCAGCTGGCAACAAAAGGTGGCGAATGGTCATAGACTTTCGCAATTTAAATGAAAAAACTATTTCCGACGCTTACCCTCTCCCGAACATAATTGACATTTTGGACCAATTGGGAGGTGCAAAGTACTTCTCGGTCCTTGACCTTGCTTCTGGTTTCCACCAGATCCCTATGGACGAGACTGACAAAATCAAAACTGCTTTCTCTACCCCCAACGGACACTATCACTATACGAGAATGCCATTTGGTCTGAAAAATGCACCAGCAACTTTCCAACGGTTGATGGATCAAGTGCTTACGGGCCTCCAAGGTGTGGACTTATTTGTTTATTTAGATGATATCGTTGTTTATGCATCGTCCCTAGAGGACCATGAGAGAAAACTCGTTAAATTATTGGGGAGACTCCGCACAAGTAGATTGACGTTACAGGTTGATAAGTGCCGATTTTTACAAACTAGCGTTGCCTATCTGGGTCACATTGTGAGTGATAAGGGAGTCACTCCAGATCCCGGAAAAGTAAAATCTGTAAAGGAATTTCCCGTCCCAAAAACTGTAAAAAATATCAAAGAATTTCTAGGTCTCATCGGGTATTACAGGCGCTTTATCCCCAATTTGGCTCGAATCTCTCGCCCACTGACCCAGTTACTGAAGAAAAATGCAACTTTCGTTTGGAGCATCGAATGTCAAAACGCGTTTGAGCATTTACGAGACCTTTTATGTAAAGAACCTATCCTTCAGTTCCCCGACTTCAAAAGAACTTTCATAGTTACAACAGATGCTTCGCATTATGCCCTCGGAGCCGTCCTCAGTCAGGGTGAAATAGGATCGGACCTACCTGTTTCTTATGCCTCAAGGTTGTTAAGAGGAGCTGAGCTCAATTATTCGGTGATAGAGAAAGAATTATATGCCATAGTTTTCGCTGTGAAGCATTTTCGTGCCTATCTTTACGGGACCAAATTTCAATTAGTTACGGATCACAGACCTCTCGTATGGGCTCACAAGATCAAAGACCCCGCATCACGATTACTTCGTTGGGTGTTGTTACTTAGAGAATACCAATACGAAGTGATTTTTAAACCAGGACGATTGAATGCCAACGCGGATGCTCTTTCACGTAATCCGATAGAGTTATCAAAAGGGCTAGAAAAATTATCAATAGCGAAAATCAAATTTACGAAGAGTTTAGTTGAAAACGAGTTACTTGACTTCCCAAGGATACACTCAAACGATAACACGAATAAACGATCAAAGCATGATATCGAAATTTATCTCACTGAACGAAGTGACCCAGTAAAAACGTCTTCGCAATTTCATTTCAACGAACGAAATGACCCAGTTAATAAATCGGGAGTGAATCCTCATCCGAGTGGTCCATTTAACTCAGTTGAATGTATCGACTCCCAGGGAGGATCCACTCCACCCAGTAATCGAAAGGGAAAAGCAGTAAGTCAAGATCAGCAGCCCCCCATGGTTCAGGGACCTGTTGACCGAGAGGATACATCCTTGGCCATGGAGAGCGCTGATTTACCCGAGTTTTCCCCTTTCCCTAGTACGTTGAACCATGGATTCTTGGTTTATTGTCCGGGCCCGGAAGCATGGAGCAAAGACGACATGCTTATGAACGAAACGAATCGAAAAAAGACGTGCACGCATGATCCAAACGAATTACGAACGATAATCGAAAAACAGCATGAAATACTAACATACGAGATATCTATGGGAAGTAGGTCACACGGAATGTCGAATCAGGAGAAAAATCCCAATGAAAGTGATCGTGTTTGCGAGGAATGTCCGATTTTGCATATGCGAAGTACCCATTATATTTTTCATTCGAATTCAGACGCAAAAACCCTTGTCCCAGACTTTCCTGATGAAGACGATTTTTCGAATGATCTCAGTGACTATGACGATCAGCTGAGCTCTTCAGACGAAGAAGTAATAAATACTCCCGACGCAGGAAAAGTCATTAAACATGGAAAACGAGTGAAACGCCGAATTCCATTGAACGTTTTTAGCGAAACCCGAGATGGAATCTTTATGAAAAAAGATAACATCGCAACGTTTGTTTCTGCAGATTTCAAGTCGAGAACCCCCGTTTTTCAAGAACTCTTAATTCGAAACCTCACTGATAAAGATCAATTTCCGAAAGATAAACCTGAGATTGGTGATGTTGTTGTTTTTAAACATGGAAATTTTCACATTTTCTTGGTTATAATTAAAGACTGGGTCGAAGATAAAGCTATTTTAGCTAATACTAGCCTTAGTATCGCGAAACTCAAGGAAACGATGGATTATTTTGACGTCAAAACTGTTAGAATCGCGAGAACCGGTGATGGACTTGATAAACTTCCGTGGGGTAACATTAAAATGTACCTAGAAAAAACATTTTCTCAAGGTTATCACGTTACAGTTTGTTTAAATCAAACAGAAATTCCGGAAGTTGATAAACGAGAGGGAATAATTAAAGAGATGCATGAGTCTGCGGTCGGTGGCCATAAAGGGGTTGTGAAAACCTATGATCGAATTAGACGAACATATTTTTGGGAGAAAATGAAGCCACAAATTCAGAATTATATAAAAAATTGTATCACGTGTCAGAAAAACAAATTAGTTCGAGTCAAAACCAGGCAACCTATGATTGTAACTGACACTCCCCAAACTGCATTTGAGAAAATTGCACTGGATATCGTAGGTCCCTTACCAATTACTGAAGCAGGCAATAGATATATTTTAACCATTCAGGATAACTTAACAAAATATTCATTAGCAGTACCCCTGGCTGAAACAAAAGCCATCAATATCGCAAAAGCCTTCACGGAGAATTTTATTTGTATTTTCGGTTGTCCTGAGGCAATTTTAACAGATCAGGGTTCGAATTTTATTGGCGAAGTTATGAAACATCTGGCAAAATTATTTAAAATCCAACAACTGAAAACCACGGCCTTCCACCCACAAACTAACGGATCTCTTGAGAGAAGTCACTTAGTTTTGACTGAATATTTAAAGAATTTTATTGACAAAAATCGAGATTGGGACACATGGGTGAAGTATGCAATGTTTTCATACAATACTTCAGTCCACGAATCGACGGGTTTTACTCCTCACGAGTTGATTTTCGGAAGACTGGCGCGTATTCCATCCAATTTTGTAAAAGAAAGCAGTGTACCTATATATAGAGACTATTTGGGTGACTTAGTTGATAAGCTACGCGAGACACAAGCCCGTGCAGCTGATAATGTGGACATGGCGAAATTTAGATCTAAATTATACTATGACAGAGCTGTTAATCAGAAACATTTTGAACCTGGAGACTGGGTATTTTTGATTAACGATGCAAAAACCAGCAAGTTGGATGCCAATTATCTGGGTCCATATGAGATAATCAAAGTGTTGAACAAGGAAAATGCAGTGATTAAGTTGTCAGATAGTCGTAAGAAAACTGTACATATTAATAAGTTGAAACCAGCATTTTTAGCGAATAAGTCCTTTAAGAAATAGGATATCAAGAGTTTGAAAGACTATTAATACTATTACATAAGTAGACTATTAAATAAGTAGATAAATAAGACTATTATGTTCGACTACTACTGTTAAGACTTTAAAAATTAGACTCTTGTTGAGTCTAATTTTTATTATATACGGGGAGGTGTAATATCCCGACATCAACTCTGGAGATGGCGCTATAGATCGTCCGATTAAGTCCGCGAAATTTCAATCCGGTTTAAATAATTTAAATTATAAGACGTAATTTAGAGTCGAGAATTGAGGGAGAGAATACAATGAACAAGGGAAAACAATAAATTCTTAGTGAAAATAAGCTGTTGATGGGATTTTAGACTTGAGTGTTTGGGTCTGGGATTTGTTAGAATATTTTATGAGTTTCCAAATTCTTGTGGAGTAAACATTTTTTCTAGATGTTAAATTTGAGGGGTGGATTTATTTGACAGGTTGAGTCCCTCACTCGACACGATCTCAAGTTCTGTTTATATCAGCAGTTTTACGGGGTCATGTGCGTAACACGTGTGGTGCCCTTTGTTCATTGTATTCGGGTGAGTCCCTCCAGGACGAAAGTCAGCGACGCAAAATACTCCCCTTTTCTCCTTTTCACTTCTCCGTTTTTCTTTTCCCTTTTCTCAGGGCCTAGTTTGCGTGCGCAACTTTTAGATTAGTGGGGGTTGTTAGACCCAACCCTTGGAAGCTTAAGTTTAAGATAAGTCAGTTCCTGATCAAGCCTTCTGCTTGCCGTTTCTCTCTTCAATTTGATTAGTTCACAAGTATTGAGTTTATTTTTAGATCATTTTGAATTTCGAATTTAATAAAATAAAGTGTGTTCAGTGCTCCCTAAATCATCAGTGTTTACCTTATTTCATTTATCCTACCCCACATAAATAATCCTCAATTATTAAATTAAATCTGATGGAGTGCTCATCAGAGCTTTGGCGGTCAACGTTCCCACACTCAAAACTGGCGCTGAATTCCTGAATTGGCGCTAGAGTTCCCCCTAGTTACATAGTTGGAACGATTGGGACGTAACAGTGGACCCAGCGCCACATGTACAGCTTACCTTTTTGTCTCGACAGTTGAATCCCTGCACACCGGTGCTCTCAACGTCTGAAAATTCTCTCTACAGTTGATCATTTGTACAGTTGAGAAAGTACAAACGGAGCCCCCCGCGGAGAACCATGAAAATAACGAAAGGGTTTCCACTGGGATATATTCTCTTTATAACAAGCATTCATAGGCGAAGGCGTTTTTTCTCCGTCCTATCGTACTCGACCCCTGTAAAATCCCTGTGTCTAAATAAAAGAAAAAAAACAAAAAAAAAAAACAAAAAATCACATATATGTATGTATTAATCAAACCTGTGGTTTTATTTGTGTTTAGTCTAAGGGCAAATCGAAGGAGAGCATTAAAAGATATAGAAAATTTGGTGATAACGAAGGTGGGCTTGAGCAGGCCATTTGCTTTTAATGATCCTTGAAACGTCATTTCAATGTGTTTATTTAATACCGATAGAAAAAGTGACAAGTGAACAGAGTGTTGAGAGAATTATTTTCACAACTGAGAAATGGATGAGTAAAATACTATTTCTATGTTGCAATGAAATTAGTTGTGAATAATCCAGCAGTACTCATTTGGAAAATTTGGAGTGTGCGAGGTTTTCCCTGGTCAGTGAATTATACGTGTATCATGTCAAATTATAACCAACTAAATGTTTAACGCTCGCAAAAATAATCCATTTTTTCAGAGCAACTTTGCACTGGAAATGTTCAGTAAGCGTGCATTATACATGGTACGTTCATGGACATTGTGTGAAGGTGTAAAGTTATTGATGAAGGACTATTAACAGCATTTTCAGTGTTTTTTCACATTTTTTCCTTTATTCTCTGGCGACGTCATTCAGAACTAGTGTGAGTGTATTTTTTCCTGATTTTTTAAATTAATACGTCATGTGCCTAAGTTGTTTATTAAATTTTTCCGTGTAGTGGGTCAATAATGGGCAATAGCTCTTTTGGAGAGTATCGCAATCACATTCGTCCCTTATAAATTCCGGAACATTTTCTTAATTTCTCCTGTACCATGTTGACCATATTTGTCCGTGTTGCAGGGGGTTAGGGACTTGTTTTTTTTTCTTTTATCATTTCGTGCTCGTGTGCATTCGTCTTTACGAACCAAGACCGTTCAACTCTTTTCCACTCACGGATTTCTCCTTGAGAACCGGAGGACAGCCTCTACAATCGACGTTTCACTATTGCTTTGGAATTCCCTCATTTTTCGTATTTCTGTGTTTCTCGGAGGCCTGTGCTAATGTCAATGTAACTGAATAGCATTTCTCAAGTAGAAATCTTATGCTTTTATTTTATTTTAGTGACTAAAAATAATTGAACTTGATATTGTTGTTTTCCTTGTCAACGGTTTTCTCGAATGACCGATAGTCCATGTGTCGTTGTGGTTGATCTAATTGCAGATGTCTGCCTTAACTTATCTTTATTTTACGGCTGAAAAGTTGTGTGCGTTGTGTTATTATTGTAATTATTCAATATAAATAGAGAACTCAGTGGATTTAAAACAATGATAATTTTTATCGATAATTTACAATTTCTACGGAACAGAGACGTATTGACTTTTAATACGTATTCATTTTTGATAGTTTAAGAACTGTCGTATTTATAAAAGTAAGAGAAAGCTTTTAATTGCAGAAAATGTGTTACCATAGAACGGACAGCCGATGGAAAAAATAAATATTGGATTTGATTTTTCAGATCGTTATGGGGAGTTCCGAGGAGCCAACGAGCCTCCAGTCTATTTGCCATTTGCATGCATCTGAACTTTTTCCAAAACACGCTCATTTTGAAACTGAAGATCCGTCATTGTCAGTACCATTTACTCCTCTCAGCGGTGAGTGCGTTGTCGCACTTGGACGGACTTTTGATGGAATATTAGCGCTATCGAACTACAGACTTTATTTGCAACTCAGTCAGACTTGTTATAATATCCCACTTGGCCTGATTGAACAATTAGAAGTCAAAGAGATATTTTACCTTCACATAGGATGTAAAGATGCTCGTTCAGTGAGTTGTGCATTTTCAACGAATGAACACTGCTTAGAGTGGTTTAAGCGTCTTCACAAAGTGACTTATCCCAGAAAGAGTGTAGAGGATATTTTTGCCTTCAGCTATTATGCCTGGTCAATGGAGGACGGCAAGGATTATCCGAGACTCGGGAAAGATACAAATTCTTACATTGCTACTTTCAATGCAGAAGTGGAACGATTGAAATTCAATCTCCATGGAAGTTGGCGTATAAGTCAAATAAATAAAGATTATTGCATGTGTCCATCATATCCTCCTCAACTTTTAGTGCCAGCTTGCATTACTGATGAAATTCTAGAGACAGTAGCTAAATTTCGGAGTTCCCGAAGGATTCCTGCCGTTGTTTGGCGACATGTGACCAATGGGGCAGTGATTGCCCGTAGTAGTCAACCAGAGGTAGGATGGCTGGGATGGCGAAGTCCTGAAGACGAAGATTTATTGAAAGCTCTGTCAGATGCGTGTTCTTACGATCGTGGAGAATTAACCCTCGAATCACCAATAAATTATTCCGATCCCGGTGATGACCCCGTGACACCAAACACCCCCAAGAAGGTTCTCATTGTCGATGCAAGATCTTATACAACAGCTGTTGCAAACAGAGCACGGGGCGGTGGTTGCGAGTGCCCAGAGTATTACCCAAGTTGTGACATACAATTTATGAATTTACCAAATATACATTCAATCAGAAAGAGTTTCCACGCTGTCAGACAACTCTGCGCATCGGACGCTGATCAGCCCAATTGGTTGAGCCTTTTGGAAGGTACCAGGTGGCTTCAACATATGTCTGGTCTTCTTCGCGCTGCTGTCACTGTTGCATCAGCCATTGAGCGCGATGGTAGACCAGTTCTTGTTCATTGCAGCGATGGCTGGGATCGTACACCACAAATTGTCGCTCTCGCTCAGATATTACTTGATCCTTATTATCGCACCATGGAGGGCTTTCAAATACTTTGCGAGAGAGAATGGTTAGACTTCGGACACAAATTTTCCGATCGATGTGGCCAAACTGTTGGCTGTGAGGATCTCAATGAGCGCTGCCCGGTTTTCCTTCAGTGGTTGGATTGTGTGCATCAACTTATCAAACAGTTCCAGTGCAGTTTTCAAATGTCTTCAACCTATATCGTAAGTCTTTAATATAATGTTTTTTTTTTCTAATGACTACTTCCTTCTATAATTCTCTTGTTCTTTCAAATTCCAGGTAAAACTTGCGCAGCATACATACTCTCAATTATTTGGAACATTTTTGTGTAATACTAGACAGGAGCGATTGCAATCGAGGGTCAGAGAACATACCTTCTCCGTTTGGCGTTTTCTCAATTCAAATGCTTTCGTTAATCATCTTTATTCACCTTCAAAAAATGTGGTAATTCTAAGATATAATAATTTTCTTAGTGAAAGAGAGCAGCTTTTCCCATTTCTTCTCCTTTTTGCCATGATTTAACCGCTCTTTTCCGAAGTATTTTCCCTAAGGAATCTGTGAGAAAGTCTTTTTTAATTCTATTTTTATAATTCATTGGAATATTCCATTTTTTAATTTATAAAATTAAATTTATTTATATATTCAGATGAAGCAATAGAAAAAGAGTTACTATCTCATTGAAATGATCAAAATCGGACAAATCATAGCGTTTGAGATTGACAAGGAGATGAACAAATTGTGTAATTTAAAAAAAAATATTTGTTAACTCTGAAAATTTAATTTATCATCATTACAACTTTCTCCAACTTTCTAATCATACGAGTCAAATTTCTCTTTACCTTTTTACATCTAATATTCACTAAATTTACATCTCTAGATAGATGGCGCTTATTGAATTACTGATTTTTTTCTTGTTGTGACACTATGTTTTTTTGTTTGAAGGTCTTGTGGCCAAATTGCAATGTCCGTGATCTTGTTCTTTGGTCGGAAGTATATTTGGGTTCTATGGAGATGTCGCCGAAGCCGGACAAACAGCGAGTATCTGTTATTGATATCGAGCTAGGTGAAAACGAAGAACCCCAGGGGCAGATGACGAAGACCCGTTCCTATGGTGATTTAATTCAGGCCCAGGATCACGTGGCGTTTCTTCATCGTAGACTGAGCGATCCCAGTATTTCCATTGAAAAGTAAATCGACTTTTTAATTTACAATATCTGATAAATAATAAATTTGTTAAATCATTGTTTTTCACTGGCTACTTTAATCATTTGAAGAAAAAAAAAGGGAGAGATTAGTTCATGGCAGAGCCCTTGCTTTTTCCCACAATAAGGTAATCCTCTACTGTGCTCTATTCTTCTTCTACTTTTATAGAAAATTTGATTCGATGAGCCTCGCGAATGAATCAGATAAGACTGAAGATGTACACACGGATGAGATTGTATGTAGAGAAGACACAAAGCCACTACGATCTGATCCTCATAACGAGAATTATCCTACGTCTCAGGTGATCAATGATTTACCAGCCAATATCTCAGTGGACAGTTCGACTGACACTTTGATACCAAATACTGAACCGTCTATAGTTCACTCTAATGGAGGGAAACACACGTAAGGACCTGCACATCATGATAATTGATCGTCCAATTCATGTGGAAACGATTTTTTTTTTGTTATGTTCTTGAAAGACGTCACTTTCTAAGCATGTGTCACGCTCCTAAAACGTCCATTTTCTATAAATTACAATGAAAAAAGTCATTCAATACTGATGAGACAAATAGATTTGGCTCGAAAGATTTTATCATCCGTTTTCGACTCGGAAGATTTTATCATCTGTTTTCGACTCGTGCTATAACTCTCTGACAATCCGAAATCTATTTTTCTGGAATGATATCGAAATATACCAATTTTTTTTACACTTAACACAGATTACAAGCGACATCCCTCCAGACTGGACATGCAATTTCTTTGACAGAGAATCACGGAATGAATCGCCATCAAGGTTCATGCAATTGTTCAAACCAAGAAGGCAGCGATGTCAGTGACACCAGTGCAGGATTAGCTTCAAGGACACCGAGCAGTAATTGTCCAGCATCACCAATCCATCATGACTTGGGCCTTGACAGTCCTGACAGTTTAGACGATGTTGATGGACTCCCAGTGATTCATTGTGATATTCAATTGCGTGTTCAACAAATCATCGTCGAACACAAGGTCAGAAACATGTGATTTAGTAATGCATTAATCTTTCAATGGCTCTCTAATTTCCCTTCGTTAGGTGAAAGAGGAGGCCTTGAGAAAGGAATTACACACAACACGGCTGGCGCTTATACAAAAAGTCTGCACGAATTATAGTCCAGATACCGATCGTATTGATGAAATTGTAAGTAATAAGAATTTGTTGATGGATTTTGAAAATTTATTGAGGAATGTATTTTTTTCTTAGGCTTCATTGGCCGATTCCGTAGGAAGCACGGCCGACAATGGTGAATCATTACCCTCTGATATGTCCTGGGAGGCTGTGGAAGAGCTTGGACCGGTTCCAACTTTGTGGGTGCCGGATCATGCTGTTAACAGGTGTATGGGCTGCGATACAGAATTCTGGCTCGGTCGGCGGAAGCATCATTGCCGGTAAATGATTACTTGAAAAGCGTTTTTTCCAGACTTCCCGAACCTTAATTAGTGATATTGAGTAGCCGTTGACCCAAGATTTCAAAACTCAAAAGTATAATTAAATTAGGTTTTTCTTTATTATTTGTTCCCGATTAAAGAGCTTGGAATCTATACATACAACTCTCTAAAATGAAAAAAATGAATCCCTTAATTGAATGTAATACATTCGATAATGTTTCAGATGTTGTGGCAAAATATTTTGCGCAGATTGCTCTGAAAATTCTACCCCTCTACCCTCCGAACAACTCTACAATCCCGTACGTGTCTGTAGTGACTGTTTTTCACGTCTTCATCATCACCATACCAGTTCATGTCAGTGTACACGTCATACTGGTAAATCTGACAATGACTCAACTAATGTCCCAGCAAGCTCAGAGATTACCCTGGTTTGCCCACGATCAAAAGTCATTCCAATATCAAAAGAGGGATGCGCCGAAGCCTCATTGCAGACCAATCACCAGGAACCACAAACATCTGCGGCAACGAGGCAGCCTGTCAATTGAACACCTCGTAATAAAAGCGAAATTATAAATAACAACAACAACAACAACAACAATAATCAAAGGAGGCGTTATGCTGCATACCTCGTGGTTGATGACGTTTTTCAGCTTTTCAAAAAGCAATGTAATTTTGGATTAAAATTTGAGAGATTTGAACGTCGTATTTATACATACACATTTGTAAACTAAAAAAAATCTATATAAATCTATAAAAACATTGGAGGGACATTCATCGCACTATGATCCAATGACGATCGAATATTTATTGATAGAATTAATAATATTTGTACGGTGGTGTGTATAGAATTGGTGATGGGTGGACGGAGAAAACAGAGTTGAAGGTGGAATCATATTTAACAATTATTAAAAGCAAAAAATAATTGGAGAATAATGTACAATAATTTTATTGTAATTTCACGTGGTTTTTACTTTTTTTTTGTTTGGTTTTATCCTTGAGGTATATTTATATACCTTGAGCGTTCGTGAAAATTGTAAATCATTTTTGTAGTGGACAATAGTAGGAAGGCGATTTATTTTATAGGCTGTGACAGACGTTTGAGAGCATGTTAATAATCCGATTGATGTGATGTTTGAGCAAAAAAAGAACCAAAAGAACGAATTATATATATCATTGTATTTCCATTTTATGGCTACCTCGAGTGGAAAAGAATTAGGCAATATTCGAGTGCTCTTTCTTTATTCGGTTTTTGATGGGCTAATTTTCACTGTACATTTTAATTGGTATTGATGCGCGGAACATTTAGTAGACGTAAATATTATGGTCATCTCATGAACGCAATTATTTCAAAAAACAACCTTTAATTAATAAAAACGAAAAATATATAAATATACTTAAAATTGGAACTGTTGAGATTATCTTCATCAACCCGTAATTATACCCAAAGACATGATTACGAGTCATATGATGCTACAACAATTGCCATGTTAAAAATATCCTACCAAAATCAACTTATCTACCAGTCAAAACAGTACTCAGTAAAAATTATGGAACAGTTACGCATTTTTTCACTGAACATTCCATAGTTTTCCTGAAAGTTTACTGAAATTGTGTGTAATTGCTTCGTCATTCTTACCGAATATTGTTTTAACTGACAGAATACGGCACAGGCACATAATTTTAAATCATTTTTCTGGTCGTGTAGTGACATGTTGAAATTTTTTCATAAAAGTTAACGTTGAAAATTCATTTTGACAGACATCTTTTTAGAGACGGAGTTTACGGGCAAATGAGAGTGAAAAAGAAATCCAAGATCGTTTTTACCCCGTCAGTTGAAGAATAATCAACAATAATAACATCTGCGACATATCAATACGTGCACTGCAGTCGTTTTACCAACAAATTATGACAGAAGTAATGTTCTATGAAAAAAAACATTGTCACCTAAGACGAATGATTAGTAAGATTGTAAAATACAACTTTCCTGACTTGAAGGTGGAAATTTTTCATACTTAAGATGGAGCTATTATGGGCATTTCTTGGAATCAATAGTAATATAATGGTAAAAAAATAGAATATCCCATTATTCAAGATCATGTTTGGTAACATTATTATGATCAGAATTACTCTGCAACTGATTATTTGTGTCTAGCAAATTGTTGAGAATAATTTTTATTTGGATTGTATAATGAAATACCTGGCACATCTATCTCATCTAATAATAGTATAAGATAACTTTTTTTCTTGAAAGAAATTGAAGCACTCTGGAGAAAAATAGTGCATTTCAAGATTAGCCGTGGATAACAGATTGTCTTTTCCCAAGTGCAAAGTACTCATTCGAGCTGAAAATGAGGGCGGTAAGAACGTGGGGAAGAATGATATGTTTTCCGTGGCACGACTTGGAAAGTTTCAGATAAAAAAACAAAAACCATTATTATTTTTTTAAACAAATAATAAAAGAAGGTTTAAAAAGCAGTTCCACTCCAAAAACATGAAGGAAACATGTTATATAGGATAACGTTATAATATTGGTATTCAATCATTGTGCTCAATTTTGTACAATGCGATTGGGCAGTTATTTTTTAATGGATTTTTTTTAATGAGCACCCCTGACCTTGGCCATGAAATTTGTGGTAAGAAGATTCTTACATTTTCTATTATTTACCATTCATATATATGTGCTACTGCCTAAGTGTGGGAGATACCAATAACACCTGCTAGATATGCATTATTCTATTTTTGTTTGAATATACTTGTCCCTGTTATTGGTCTCATAACATCGATCCAATTGATGCACTTGACCAGGGTAGAAATGCACGTGTTTACCAATGATAATGATCATATTTCATCCAACAGCACTGATCGAATGGTCAATAGTAATTATAATTCCCATTGACGAGATGCAAACACTGGGTTTATCATTTCGCTTCGATTCTCATCTCAACTCGACTCACAGTGAGTAATTTACTTCATAAAACGATAGTTCGCCATCAAGATAAAGGCCTGCGAGTCGTGTTTTCATTGTTATAACGAATGAAATCAAAATACACTCAGCAGACTTGTTTACAAATGGTGTGCAGGTGAGAGACAACAGTTGAAAGAGCATCAAATTTATTTTTAAAGCTTTATAAACGTATTCTTTCCATTCTTTGCATCGATCAAATATGCATGTGTCTTGGGATGTTATTAAACAAGCATTTCCAAAACCTAGTGAGTACAATTTTTCATCATTTTAAACGATTGAACCGCCAAGGTCCGCGATGATTGTGTAAGTGTCAGAGAATTGGAGGCACGCTAATGCACTCTGAGACAAACACTCATTCAGCTTAGTCATACGCTCGGTTTTTGGAATAAGTAAAATTCATTATCTGTTGTGCTCAATCAGATAACTCAATAATGATAAATGCCCAAAAATTACAAGAAAAAAAAAAGAATCCTTGCCGCGCATTAAAGTGGAACCGAAAATTACCGGGGTGGGCCTTTCAAAATATACAACTGATAGGCTGATATTTTGGAACATCATGTTATTTGAATGAATAGATAATTCCCTTAATAGGATTGATGACCAGTGCTAATGAAGGTGATACGGCTAAACACAAAGTAACAATGAATAAGCAAGTGAAATCGGATTTGTACCAGGGTCTCTTTCCCATTTACCACTTGAGTAAAGGATTTGGGCTATTACCAGTGAGATTCACTATCCAAGCAAGTGGGAGATATAATTCCAAGATTCACGTGCTTGAGATTATATACGGGTGAGCAAATCTACTATCTCTTGTACAGAGTTTAATGCTTTAGAATTTGAACAGGGTTTGTCTACTTTTGCTATTTATCTGCGCTGAAATTTGGGGCCTTTGGAGAGACCTCAGGGACGGATGGGTACACAGCACCAGGCTGAAGCATCAGACTGCGTTAAATGTTACCATTGGAGACGTCGTTGCCGTTGCTCTTTTAGCTGCTGTTGGAGTACTTGGGGCTCCTTTTCGGTGGAAGTACATTCAGGAGATTATGGGACGTCTGGTTGACGTAAGCTGAGTAATTTACAGAAGAGAAAAAAAGAACAAAATATAAAAAAAACATTCACTGAGTAATTATAATTTATCATTTGTATTTTGTGGATTTTCATTTTGTCTGTAGGCCGACGAAAGGATTGGATTTATCAACGCAAAAAAAACACGGAGATTCGCAATAATCATCACCGGAGGTGCACTTGTTTATTTGATAACAATATCTTCTCTTGATGTTTATGTTTGGGACATGCAAACTAAACTGAAAAGAAAAATGCCTGACAAAGGTCCCATCAACTACTCTCCCATATATTTTCTATACATGCAGGCGTTAATGATTGAAATACAATACACCATTACTACCTACAACCTGAACGAACGTTTCTTGAGACTGAATAAGAATTTGGAAACTTTATTGAAAACTGGAAGGAATCTCTCGGAAAAAGATGTCAACTTCAGTAGTGAATGCAAGGATCAGAATGAATTTTTAACATATCCACGGGCCGGAATAGAAGCAAGACCTGCAAGGGTCTTTAGAACGCCCAAAGTATCAGACTGGATGGCTGGTGATGGAGGCAAGAACTATTTATTTTAGATTGACTATTGTATCTCTTTTCTTGTCTGGGGTATCAGTTTTTCTGTAATCTGATGTATCTGTATTTTGGTCACGTTATGGATATTCATGAATTTTCCTCAGATGGCCCACACAGGTATTATTTATTTTAGAAAATGGATGATCTACCCACTCTTTCCTATTTTTCATGGTGGATATACGGTCATTCTCTTGTACATGTTTTAGAATATTCGTGAGAATAGCTGATTATAAATTATAACCAACATGCACAGTAAAATTTTTGCAAATAAATAAATAAATATGGCTCAAGAAAATTTCATGCTCCATCCATATCTAGATTACAAGTTATATCTAAATGACACACATACGTGTGCAAAACTGTGCACTTATTCAATTTGCATATGTTGAATTGTCAAAAGTGTTAGAGAAAAGTATGTGTTAAATTCACCGGTATTCGATTAGATCGATATTGTTCAATTTTTCAAAGTTCCTCAATTACTACAACATACTAGTACTATCCAATTAAAATTTTAAAGCATCTTTAGGGGATTAAATAGATGTATTTGATCGGTTTAGCTATGGTAAAAGTCAGCGCGGGGGGTGCAAATGCCGGTAGATACTTTGTTCATTTTATTTTCGGCGCTTTTGGTGGTTTAATAGTTTTGTTTGAATTGTCTGTTTGTGAATAATTTACTTGTACTCCCATTACAAAGTGGTTTTGAAGAAAATTTTGTCATGATTTTAGAAACTCGTGAAACAACAGACACAATCTCTCAATTGATAAATGTGCACTCATCGATTTGCGACACCAACGTACTCCTCAACAAGGCATTTGGGTTACCAATCCTCGTGGTTACGATTACTTGTTTACTCCACTTGATTATCACTCCCTACTTCTTGATGATGGAAGCAAACAGCGACAAAGAGGCATTATTCATTGCTGTACAATTCGCCTGGTGTGCATTCCATGTATTTAGGATGTTGATAGTAGTTCAGCCTTGTTATGCAACAACAACAGAATCAAAAAGAACAGCGGTGTTAGTCAGTCAGTTACTTACTTATCATTGGGAACCTTATGTGAGGAAACAACTTGAACTCTTCTCGCTCCAGCTTCTGCACAGACCATTGGACTTCACTGCTTGTGGACTCTTTTCTTTAGATCGGGCTCTAATCACTTCGGTATCTATATCAAAGTTCTTTTATTTTATCTTCCGTTGTTAGACACTTGTTTCCTTTATTTTCGTAACGAATATGAATATGAAATGTGATGATAATGACGATAATGATATTGACCTTTAATACATGACTAATTTCCGATAAATATGGGACGAGAAATTCTATTGATTCGACGGTTGCATGAGAACGGAACTGTTGTATTTTTCTTTGGGGCTTGTCAACATTCCACAGCGGGAGGATAAAATTGTAAATTTGTTATTGTTGAAAAATATTCTGAATAGGAAGTGGAAGAAATGTGTTTAGGGAAAATGGAACTGATCCGGCTTTTCTTTTCTGCAGACCAACGTAAGAACAACGGCCATGTGTTGATCACTTGAGTTGTGGGTTCTTTCGCTAGTTGTAGTGGATAAATGTCAGGAAAGATTTGGAAAATGAAATGGTTCGGTGGGATGTACAATTGGTCTTTCACATTGTATTCAACCGTTACATGTTTTTTGGTCCTAAATTCCTAAATGAAATGTGACTTGGAGTTTATTTATCACTTGAATCAGAGGATTTGAAAGTCATGTGAAAGGATTTTAGGTGATTGAAATTTTAAAACAATTTTAGAAAAATTGAATATTTCAAATGTAATGTTCTTCCGATACAAACATGCTTCCATGAGTTAAAAAACGTTTCGCACTCGTGTCGGAATATACTTTCTATTCCAACGCACAGGCTAAGTTTTTACGTGATTAGAGATAATGCAAAGATAAGCTAGCATTCATCTCTCTTTCTCTTTATCAAGTTGAATATCGTTCACATATCGTAAAACGGAAGGCCCATATTTGTTATGAATCTCATGCGATAACGAACGGATATACAGTCTTTTTTACTGATAATGCAGATTATAATGTCGGTGATATGGTACCCATCCAAAAGCTAATGATGGCACTGCCCATCATGGATGAAAAGGGTTTTCAAACGTATTGGAGTTCGATATTGCCAGCAGTAAAATTTGTTTATCCCAAAATTTTAATCACTCATTTCCTATTTTTGACTTTCTTATAGATGGCCGGTGCAGTTACCACATATCTAGTTATTCTCATCCAATTTCAAAAAGCCGATGACACCAAAGATGCAAATAATATGTTGAAGAATGCCACTCTTCTGCTTCAAAATGTGTCGTCATTACACAATTCAACGGGTGTGAAGACTCCATAGAATCTGACCCATAAACCGAAAGTACCGGTTATAAATACCGGTCTGAATTATAATGATTCTTGCAATAGATTTATCTTGTAAAAAGTGGCTCCTCTTCAATCTACTAAAAAACTCATGTGATGGCACAAGATGTAGAAATTTATGTCTTAATTCTAGTCCTTAGTATCATAGGAAATGATCAAATGAAAAACACTTTGTTATTGAAAAAGAATACAAAAAGTAATAAATTTAAGTAAGCAGAACATGCAACAGATATAGCATTATCAAAAAAAATCCGGACTGAAAATGATTGCAAAGATTAAGACATTATCTAGTTTTATTTTCCTGTGTGAATGCTGTGCTCCAGCACACGCTGAATTCAAACTTGGCTCGCACTACATCTGTTCATATGAGATTAACCAATAAAACCCAAAATTTAGGGATAGTTTGATATGATTTGTTTAAAGTAATCATTAGTATCTCCGATATCTAAACTTATGGTATATCAAAATAGACGAGCAACGTTCCACAGCCCAGGGATCTAATAGTATTTTAGTATATTTTGATACAAGTTCGATGCAGTGGTAAAGAGTGCAATTTTGGTGGCTCGTGGCGAAAGTGACGGCTACCAATCACACAAGTTAAAACCCTTCGTCGCACGTAGATCCGAATAATCTCTCCCCTCGAAAAGAATGTTGGCAACTACACCTCAGAAAACAACTTGATCTCCACCAAGTGCTTGACATCTTCGTCTTCGGACCGGATATCAATTTGGCACATGGGAAATGTTGATCTGTTTTCCAAGCTTAAGGACGAAAAGTGGTATTCTGTTAGTGATGTTACGCTCAGCGAGTGTCGGGAAGAGCCTCTTCGTTTAATAATAAACGAAAATCCTTTTTTCGCCAACGACTGAACGTTGGTGTGATGGCAAAAATGCTAATTTCACGTAACCAATCTATTCCATGCTATTGTTGTTTTTTTATTACGTGAGACGTTATGCAATAGGTTTGGAAAAGTATATCAGACAATGCGAAATTTTATATCCACATAGATTCATTACTTATTTGAAAACTGTAAAAATACATCATAATAAGATCAAGTTTTCTGTTTATAAAATAATAAAAAGTATAACAGAGAACATTTAAATATACTATGGATAACGTTACATTTTTTGGGTTGGTTGGCTTTCTTCTTTCTTCTCCTTTATTTTTATAAAGACACTTAAGCATTTTATTTTGACTTATTTTTTTCTATAGTATACTATAGAACTGTACTGTAAAATTATATTGATCGTCAAAAATTGTTGTTAAGAATTATTATCGTTAAACAAATTTCATACCAGTTTTGTTCCGGTGAAAAATGATTATAGATTCTCCATTCCAATATGACATGTTCTCAATCACCGAAGAGATTATAGGGTTTAATAGATGTATCCTCAACATTAAAGTTGGCTTTATTTTCAACCATTTCCAATAGCTTCTCATATGCGAATGTTACTTCTTTGAAATTGTTTTCATGTTTAGTTTTTTCCGCTTCAGTAGTATGCACTACGCGATTGAGATAATGTAGAAGTTCTTTGTGGTCATAAACGTCTTTGATTTCTTGGAGCGATGAATCTTTCCTCACGCCCAGGATTTCGTAAGGATCTTTCCCTAAGAAAGATACAACTTGTTCGGTAGCGTCATTGATCAATTGTCTGCAGTCGGAATCCATGGGGTTTAACGTTAGAACGTAGGTAAAGTCAGCAATAGCTTCCTTATGTTTGTTAATCAGCATGTAACATTTGCCGCGTTGTTTCAGAGCATAATGATTATTAGCATCATTGCGTATGACGTGTTCGTACTCTGCGATTGCTTGTCTATATTTCTTCATGTTCCAAGATGCTTGACCCATGTTGAAGTATAATTTGATTTTCATGTTCACGTGGTCAGGATCGATTTCCAAAGCTGATGAATAGTAATTGTGGGCTGCTTCAAAGTTTTTATTCAAAAATGCGTCGTTTCCACGCGTTTTCTTCTCCGATATTCTCCGTGCTTTCTGTAAGAAATTATGTATTAGAACTAATAGAAGAAACTCATTTAGTTGTATTGTACTATTCAAAGGTTTGGAAAATTTTTCCGTTTACTACCAAACAAAGTCGTCTTTTCGTTTACAAGTAAATGAAAAGGCACTTCGACGTGGAAAAACAATTCAATAAATACTACTCCAAGTTTCCCTGGCTTGGAATGAGTTTGTCGAATTCCTACTTCCCACGATAATTTTCAGGCACTGGTGATAATACTATTGAAAATTCTCTCCAACTTTTCTTAAATATTTCCCTCATTCAGATTCTAGGCAATCAAAGCGTAGTATTTGAAACTGTCAAAGAGTTTTATAAGAATGACACAATGCATAAACAGCGAAGCAGACTCGGTCGACAATCGGATTTTCTTTACAGGTTTTTACTCCCTTCCAATTTATCTGAGATAACGGACTATTCAACTGTGATTTCACAAAAAAATATCCATAGACCTCTCAAAGTCCCAACAGTACAATACATGTTTTTATAGATGGACATTTGGTCGTAGACCCTGAATGGTGTGCCAAACGCTCAGGCCCAAAGGGCTATAACCACATGCCTAGAACCCTTGTAAAAAAGGCCCGAGACTAGAGAGTAATTTTCTTGCACTATATTCAATATAATAAAATCATATCTTTATAGGACCTGTGCGGGAATTTTTCGAAGCGTTATAAGATACATTTTCGGGCTTGAAACAAAGACGTTCTATGCCTGGATCGACCGCCGATGGCATAGCATAAAGATACCGAGAAAATACTTGGGACTAGGATGATGTTGCATGGGATTATTTTATATAAACAAATGACGAATGCTGGGACGGAAATTTACGTCAATGGGCCTAGCAACGCGGGCAACAGCACAATTAGCGTCTTCCGCCGATTATTTATTAAAATCAATGCAATTCGGTTTGCGTTCATCTTTATTAGTATTTCGTTAATCAACTCTACAATATACGAGTATTATTTCGAATTGGAAGAATTATTTGAATGAAGTTATTTCAATACTCCTACACACTTGTAAAATATTTCCTACAGACCCGATTAGATTTTAAATGAATATGATCCAGTAGTTTTTCGACAGTATTTGCTTCAAAGGTTCTCCACTTATTCGAAAAATAATAATGATAATACATTTTTTTTTCAATCACATATAAAAAGCATTGTTCTTATCAAATTCTGGATAAAACCCAGCTCCAGTTTCCTTGGAATAATAATGAGGAGTAGAAATTTAGACGATTTTTCGCAAACGAATAACGCGATCGAGCTCGCCCGTGACGCAGTTAAAACATTTTCGTGTAATGTCAATCTAACTGAATTCTGATAGAAACCGGTCCGATGACTTTATCCTTATCATATTTAAGGTATCAAACTTAGGAAGGTCACACAGATAAATATATTGATAATTCTTCGACTGCTGAACGTACCTCATAAAAATCACGAATTTTGCAATGATCAAGATCGAGTTTCAGGAGTTCCTCAAAATATTTCGCAGCAGTATCGATATCCAAATGGTACTTCTTGATCCCCAAGATATACTTAGCGTTCAAATTATTGCAGTCTTTCTCCAAAATCTTCTCCACAATGTTTTCACTTTCATTGTATTGTTTCAATAGTGCCATATACTCAGCCTTTTTTATTTTCAGCGATAAATTCTCGGAACTGATAGCCAAGCTCGCACACACATTCGCCAGAGCCTCTTTATAGTTCTTATTCTTCGCCGCTAAACTCTCACACTGATTGTACCCTTGCAGTTTGTTGAATTTTTCTTCTTCGATGATTAATACTTCGTTCTCGGGATCGAATTTACGTAATTTCTTAATGTATATCTCTGCTTCCATTGTGCACCCTAGGATATTTGCGCACTTTAATAGACGGCAGTAGCCTTCAACAGATGAGGGATCTAACTCGATTACTTTCGAAGAATCGGCAAAGGCGTGTTCGTATTGCTTCGACATCATATAGAAGCTCGATCGATTGTTGTAGTTCTGTGGATCCTTTGGGGATAAATTTATCAATTTGGAATAGTAGTTTATATTCTGCTCAAATATGTCGTCATTCGATTGTTTAGTTTGATCTTCAGACTTTATTGCGCTCTTCGGCGTATATTGGACTGTCTGTTCCCCATAAGAGTTCTCTTTGAATTTATTAACATTGTTATTATGTGTGGGTGGATTTGATCGGTGATGTGATTTTTCACCTGTTTGACGTCTCACCGATGTTGCAGGGTTCGGTATCATGCAGTTCGTCTTTTTGAAGAGACAATATTTCGTCAAATGACCAATTTTTCCGCACGTTTTGCATATCTTGTCGTCCGCTGGGCAGTAATGCGTTCGTTTCCAAATAGCGCCACATTTTATGCAGGCTTTAACAGGTATTCCTCGCCCCTTGGATTTCTGAGAAGAATCCTCTTCTTGCATTTCAATTGTGGAGTTCGATGCTGTGGATTATGAATTTACTTCGATAAGATGGGTGACGTGACAATGCTTTGTTATTGTATAGCTGATAGACCAAGTTGATTAATGTTGCACGATCAACACAACACTGTGCAGTCAATTTTTCACTCAAGTCTGCCACCGAGATTCGAGCTTCGTATTCCCTTATGCCATACAATATAATGGTGGGAGAACCATCAACCGATGATTATAACCCTACCAGTACGGCAACTGCGAAATGAAAGACACGAGCATCGAATATAACCAGACAGTCGAAGCGATTAATCATCCTTATGAATCAGATTCACAGAAAGTGAAGATTATTTTTAATACATCATATATTTTACTACGAGCGCAGAAAAATACCATCACTTTTTTCACGATCGATTATAAGATGATTTTTTTTCCATTACAAGTTGAGGAAAAGTGACGTTTTAGGCAACAAGACATTAGCTGGTCATTCTTATTTCAAATCTAATATACGCTTGAAAAATTTCCTATAATTATAGGAATCCCAATTCTAAGGTGCATGAAAACCGCCTCAATAAATTCTATGATAAACAGACAGACATCTAATGGGATAGATATACAACTTAGGATAACTAGATGGCCATCTATTGGCTTTGGATGCTACTGAATACAGTCAACTGAATATGAATAGCCCAGATGGTTTATAGAACTTTTCACTATTATTTACAAAAGAGGATAGTCCAAATATTGATAAAGTATTTAAGGATAATCCGGGAATCTAGAAAAAGAGAACAGGAAAAAACTTTCCACACTGCTGTAAGGCATGCTTAATTTATTATGGAATTTTGAAAAAGAGGTCATCTAACTTATGTGTTCTTATAGAATTGAATGAAAAAAAAAAAGTAAATCCATGGAAAGTCGCAGGGGAAATTATCTATCTTTGAACACAGCTGGAAGTGCTAGTCATAGTAATAGCAAAGAAAACTGAAAAACGATATTCCTGGGCACGTAACTCGAATAAGCAGCAATGCTATTAGAAACATCGTCCACGCGAGGGTAGTGCGGTAAATAAATTGAAAATTCAAGTTTTCGTCACAAAATGTACATCACTTCCTTTCCACCCCAATCGTGCAAGTCAACTATTGGACTTTCTTGTCCTGGTCTAATTGTCAAAGTGTTGAGATCTTCTGACATGGTGTTATGATGAGTGGCTGTATTATTAGACCTTCAATCAATCTTCATATAAAATTAATAATCATATAGGCATATGTATATCAAATCGACATAACTTTTTACTATGTTGAATACGCTCACTCCCCATAATTCGCACTTGTAATCAGTTCTCCTGCAAAGCAAATCAAAAAGCTATATTACTTTATGTTACTTTAGTATATTATCGGAGAGTACCCATCGCTAGTGTAAATCAGTTGGAGCAAGTATGAAAAATCCTAACAAACTGAACTATCGACGACGTTGTTACGTTTTTACATGGATTTATATATTTTAATTTATATGAATGAAACTTTGAACTAAAAACGGCTTTACTTGAAAAAAAAATTGCGGAATATCACAGGAATTTTCAATTGGGAGAAGAAAAAATTCTTTCTTCAATGATTGGATTGATTTCCCATCTTTGATCTTAACTCGATTGTCCTTGAGGACACCAATATGCGGAAACCTTAATTTCATCTGTAGAAGAAAACTTCCATCCACTTCCATATTCCATATGCACATTTCGTTAATGTCTCAATTCGTGGATTTACAAATACAATATCACCAGTCAATGTAACTATACCGACTTCCCCTTTCCCCCCATATCGTAGTGTTTCTCTTCTATAATACAAGTAAAATTACGTAGATCTGCAACGAACATTGATCATTAAAGTAAAATCACAAAATGTATGTTTGCCAACGAAAATATTTGCAATTGTAGTGGTTCCAAATTGTTTCATTTTTCTTCACTATGCTCTACGGTAATTCATTTTTGTTTTTATACTAATAGAAAGGCAATATAAGTAATACAAGTCCAAGAGTCACTCGAGAGGGGTAAATTGCAGCATCACAAGAGTGAAATGCCAGTAATAAGTTGTAGTAAGTATAACAATTCAATGAACGAGATGAGTTGAATGATGAGTAGAATCACGTAGATGAAACAAATGAATAAATCGCCAGAGTAATTTATGAATGATACATTGGAAAATCATTTAAGACAAACAGAAGCTATGGTAAGAATATTCAGATGAATCAAATAGTAGTGACAGTCTTACGTCAAAGTATTTTCAAACTTATGATGTTTCTTACCTTTTCTTGAATAATCCGTGTGATTAGGCAACCGTTGTTCTATCCTAAGATTGTTTCATTCTTAGCCTCATTTTAATCATTTTTTTAACGGAATTTGCCACAAGGAATTTTTAAGTAACAAGTAACTCTGGCACGCAGACCTTTAGCTTTCGTAGTGAGGTTCCTTCCGTAATGAAAGATCAATCGTACTCAATGCATGTTACAAAGAGAACATAAGTCATGGACGGCCCTAACGTAATGGAATAATGTATTATACAGGTCTGCATAACTGCAACCCTCTAATACCTGCCAGAAAAATTTCTTTCCGTTGCTAAATGTTCAAAGTGAAATATTCAATGAATTTTCCAAGATGCGCCATTCCTTTCTTCATAGAGATACAATTGAAAATATTTTTGTGTGGTACTATTTACAGGTTTCAACATTCAAATATCTTAAGTCTTTTCCTATACTCATTATTGGAATATATAAATTAATTGCAATACAATATTTAATCTAATATCCAGCACGCTTCAAT
Source organism: Diachasmimorpha longicaudata (assembly GCF_034640455.1). Lineage (NCBI taxonomy): Eukaryota > Metazoa > Arthropoda > Insecta > Hymenoptera > Braconidae > Diachasmimorpha > Diachasmimorpha longicaudata. The sequence goes on from NC_087236.1 coordinate 103,703, forward strand.
TCATTTAATTGATGGTCCAATTTTTCTTCCTTAGTGCGTCGCGCCTGCCCCAATTTTCTACATTTGATGTACATGGACAAAAAACGTTCAACATCAATTTTCCTACTGAGAAAATCTTCGACAATTGTTTCACTCCTTTCATGACTCTCATCGGCAGCACATTTTAAGCACTCTTTTATATGATCTGGCGCAAACACTTCAGATAATTTACTATATTGCTGAATCAAACTATCGTAGCGAGCTTTAAGCGCTATCACTGTTTGACCTTTTGATGTTACTTCTTTTTGAAGTGCCTCAAGCTCAGCCTCTTTGGTTAAATTTTCAGCTGTAATTTGAAAGATGAAAAATAATTAAAATGGCTCCATTGAATTAGTCGAATGATCGTTCAACACAGAAAAAATGCAATTCTTGAGATGCAAATCTCTAATTTGGGCTTTATGAAGAGAAATGAGATATGATAAAAATGAACTTACTGGCAATTTTTTCAACATCATCGATGGCCTCGTCGATTGCCAAATTAAAATTTTTGAGTCGACATTGTTCCTCCAAATAAGTATCAAGACTCTCTGTATCCTCTCCAAGTCTCTTTAGTTCTTCATTGCTTAAAGTATTTAACTCTGGGAATTCCCCACCGACAGTTGACACTGATTTTTCGTAATTTGGTTGATCCGAGTACAAAATTTTGTAACTTGGAGTAGAGTATTGTACTAGATTGGCAGATGCCATATGGTGAGAGGAAGCGGCGAAAGGATGGCTTTCAGCCGTAGACGTATTTACAAAGTTATACTTGCGTTCTGAGCTGGTATTTGGTGTTGAAAATTGAGAATTTAGAGAGTTATAAAATGAATTGTAAGATGTTGAGGGGAGATCTGTATATCTTTGAAGAGTGTAAGACGGTGAACTACTTCCTTGAAGATCTAGAAAAATATAGTAATGGAAATATAATTAATTTAAAAAATGAATACTTTATTAAGGGTAATAATCAAGCTCATATATCCTGCCATGTATATTATTTCCTCTTGAATTGCAATTCTCATGGGCTTATACAATGTTTAAAGGCGGTTAGACGATCTATAAATTGAATTTGAGAGAGAATTTCCATAGTTTCCGGTAGGTTATTAGGTAAAAATGGGGTGGCGCGTATGTAGTGGACCCGGGTTCAATTCCTGGCTGGGTTAAGCTTCACTTTTTTAACTTTAATTTTCTACTTATCACCCATTTCCTCCAATGTTGTGTAAAAAAAACACCGTTAATGATAGATGCTCAACCTTCCTATATGCCCATTTTTCCAATACTACTTTTTGCCATTTTGTCCGAAGTGTGGTTTCATTCATGATAATTCGAGTTGGACTTTTTTGGTTTTATTTTGATAAAGAAATTAAATTTCCAGCTGTTTCTTGTTGGATTAAATTTCAATCAGACTCATGATAGGATTGGGGATTTTCTTCATACCAATATATAGATTTTCCTAGTTCCCGCACTTTTGATGGAAGAGAAGAGCAGGTATGATTCATTACATTTTCATTATTAGAATGTAGCACTTATCAAGAATCCAAGTTGAGGATGGAAAGAATCTTGTAAAATATCTATAAAGAACTATTTACCTTTCTGCGATAAAAGGGATGCTAAAATCTTCTCATCCTGTAACTGAGGGGGGTATTTAATTAATTCTCTGATGATTGCTTGCACAACACGTCCAAGATCACTGTGCACTGTAAACTGTACCAAAATACTTTATTAGTTGAAAATAATGATAATAAACGTATTTCCCAAACAATGTTTAAGTTTTCATATTCACATTCTTTCTTTGAAGAAAAATTTAAATAAATTTTGTTCCATTCATGAAAAATTGAAAAATTCACTTTTATTCATCTTGGGTCATAATGAGTGAATGTAAAATAAAAAATAGGAAACCTATATTTTAAAAAGTGCAATATTTCCATTCGAAATACTAAAAATTGAGAAATTTCATCTGAGAAAATTTTACACATTGTTACAAGAGAATAAGTTATATTGACTTTTTAGAAAATAGGTAAAAATAGATCCGATAGTATTTTCTAAGAAATTTCCTAGGTACTTCTATAAAATAATATTCACGCTTGATTTTAATATTTGTTACATTGGCTGCAATTTTTGTAGCTATTAATCGGATCTAAATGAGAGAATAATTTAGTTCAGAATAATTTAAACCCACACGGATCCATGGATTGGCATAATTTTTTTTTATTTATTCCCCTAATTAGAGCCGTGGAGTTGAACTATTTGTATTGATTAATTTCTTATTTTTTGGCTGCAATAGTAAATGAACGAACTGGTTGATTGATGCTTACATTTAATAATCCGGGGGCGCTGGTGATTTCACTGTGTTCATTACACCAGGGATGGTTAATCGGGGGTGAGACACGAAGCACTGGTTTCTCCATTGGAAATTCTGGTGATAAAGAAACCATAATAGCCATGCGTTTCTCCCCAACGTTGAATTCTACTTGATACTCAATATCCTGCCGCAACTCCACTACACTGTGAACATTTAACAAAAGCGTCGGTGTTCATATGAATAAAAGTAGGTATTTGTCTGTAGAAATGACTAAGACTCAACGTGAATGAATGACTAGGAAATGGAAACATAAGAATGGAGTATACCAATTCCAATAATTTAGCTCTCCTAGTCAAAGGAAACTCGGTTTCAGAATTTGGAGAATCATGATTTTTCAAGTTATACTTGAAATTTGGTTCAGATGCACGACTTAGTGAATCAATATGCAATAATGATATGATTTTGAGGTTAGCTCTATTGAGCTAGGTAATAAATAATTGCGAATATTTTGTTACTTGTCGTTGAATATTTTCAGTGTATCAATTTGTCGTTTCCTCTTAACTGCAGCATTCTCATTTTCTCCACGGAATATTCTGGATATCATTTAAATGCCTTGATTTGGAATAATACATTCGCTTTTTTAACAATTATATGTCAAAAGCATACAACTGAACTGAACTAAGGTTTCAGTTGGTATTTTATCACTGCAGAGGGCGAATGGGACCGAGTAAAGAGATTATAATCTCCGGATATAAGGACTAAGGTATCATCTTAGATTATACTATGGGAAATTTAGTCCGTCAAGATGCACCACTGGAAAGACAGGGGTTGCATCCGATTGGACCGATGGCCTTTTACACGTTTGTTCTTTAGGTGCGGAGGATGACGGCTCGTATATAATTTGTTTTATATTTATAAGTAAACAGCATTGAATACGATTCATTCATTAATATTGTAAAGAAAAAATATTTTCAAGTTTTTTGGATATTGAAATATTTTTTATGTATGAACGGCTCAGCTGAATACAAAACCGAATATGTAGCTTGAACATTCGAATTTTATTTAAATTTTTACACAATGGCGTCATTATTAAAAGTACTAAAAAAAACATGTCTTAATCACTAATAAATATTTTCGAAAACTTTCCTCAAGTATCTCTTTCACGGCAACAAGGGAAGAATCAAAGTCTTACTTGTTTACATCTAAATACCATTTTACTGTCACTTACCTTCTGTTGCTTTTTCCAAAATTACGTTGTTACTGCCTATGAAGCAATTTAAAAAAATGTTTGTCTGACGGATTCTTTTTCCGAAATAATTTGTCCCAAGGAATTGTATAGGAAACCGATTAGATGCTATCATCAAACTTAGTAACATTCAAATTAAGAAAATCATTTTCACAGGATTTGAATGATACCACATATGATCTCATAATAAAAAATCTTATTATATAGAGAATTAATAGGTATTTGAAGTGTACTTAGTGAGTATAAGTGAATTGTATTTTTAACACTTTTATTTTTCATTCAATTATGAATTTCTATGAGATTGAGGACATATGATAAATGTAGTTAAACACGGTTGAGCTTCATTTATATATACAGAAATTGCTTATTGTAACAATGTAAGAAAACGACAAAATCCGAACTTAATTACATCGAAAGTTGACAGATACAGTGCAATTTTCAAAATGACAATGCTGATGAATGAACACATAAATTATGATGCAAGGATCATTTGAAAAATGTTAATTCTATGATTTATCATAACTGTCTCCAAAAATTGGGATTTTGTTGTAATCTGCGTTCGAATTTTTCGTACCAGCCTTGCACAGAGGAAAGAGGTACGAAGTTTTCAGTGGGGTTCGGTGTCATTTGAGATTGTGTCACAGAAAAGCTGGAAATGTAATTTACAAAACTAGTCAACATTTTCTGAGCAAATTCTATGGACGAGTTCGTAGTAGCATTCACTGTCGCATTTACGAGCGCATTTGCTTGGGATTCAATAACATTTAATGGCTCAATTGATATACCAATCTGCGCGACATGGGAGATTTTTCCAACACCAAAAATTCCGTCGTTTATATTTTCAAATTCGTGATTTTTCTTCAAGTTCATAATCTTGAAAATCGCCGAGGGTTTGAGGTTGGAAATATAGCCGAGGAACTGCCAATTCGGAGGCGCATTCGGATCGGGCCAACTGAAGTAAACTGGAAGAAAACACATGATCAGCTATTTTTTTCTTACCATTTTTAGTTGTATATTTAAGAAAAATTTTTCATAATTTATATTTCGAAATTGGTAGTTTTCCGTTATAAGAAGATCTTTTCATTATCAATATTATTGTAACTTACTAATGACATCATGCCGTTTCAGACAATTTTTTTAGGCTGTCCATATTAATTATAATCAATATGATGGTTAACAGAAAAAATTAAATTTCGTCTCCAAAAAGGAATAGTGGCCAGAAAAAAATCATATCTGACTTCCTTAAAAGGAGCGACGTGAATTTATGGGTTTATGAATTTTCCCAAAATGAGACGATTCATGATATTTTATTGTTCGGTTACAATATTAAATTAATGATTACTCAACGTTGCACGATAATGATTACCTGCTCCTCCGGTTCCTTCCGGAAAAGGGACATTTCCAGTGAGAAAAACGACAATATGATTGACGTTGTCCGCATCAGGAACAGTAACCAGAAACTGAGTATCATTCATGCGTAAAACATTTGTGTCCACCTAGGTCAAAAATAAAATCTATCACAGAACAAAAACATCATTGTTGTTTCAAAATTTTACGAGCCACCAGATTGATTCCTAGACCTTCTGTTTGGCATAAAATCAACCAAAATGTGTTTCATTAAATATATTGTTCAAAACAATTTCTAAGGAAAAAACACTTGCTAATTTTCTACGATAAAATCTGAAATCAGATGCATACGGAAATACAACAGCAATTGATCCCATAACATTCATTATCATATTGAAGTCAACTGCGTGTGTGTATCAGAAATAATTTGTACGCACATTTTTATCAAAATAAAGCTCTACTTATCAAAGAAAAAATTTACAAAAAAAAAACAAGATTAGCCACATTTTGTAGATATTAGTCTATTCTATAAATTTCAAAATAATCAACCATTTCTTTCAGTCCTTTATGGTAATCAAAATGTTTAGTTTTCCTTTGTTTGCATTATTCTCCTAGTCCAACAATCATGAACAACAACTCAACTGATCTGATGAGAAAATAAATTATATTAAAGTTACAATTTACATATTAAAATACGTCAGTAAATGAAGAATTCTCTAAAGAACCGCAAATGAAGAAAAAAAAAACAGTTTTGTTCGTAAATTTTTCCAGTTTTGGCTTATTCTAGAAGAAAAAAATTAGAAATTTAAGCAGCATTTTCTTAATAAAAACTTGAAAGGACGATGTCCCACTTTAAAAAAATTTGTAGGAATAATAAATAACTGTCTGTAATGATTCGGCAGGAAGTGATTGGCAAGGAAAAATAAGAAAAAAATCACAGGATTTTTGAAAGTAGAAAAGTCTTCGACCACTCCTCACATTTTGTTGGATTCTTATTTTCACGTACTAAGTTAGTATTTTTTGCATAGAAACAAGATGGGTCAAAAGGTCTAGACCGCTTTGAATAGTAATTATATCGAACAAGGAGTAGAAGTAGGTGTAGTCATTCATATCGCCAACCATTCCAATAAAACCTTAAATTAAACGTAATACGTATTAACAAAACATCATCTGTTTACACCCTGAAAAAACCGGCGTCTAGAATATTCTTTTCATTTTTGCAATGCTTAAGTGTTTATAGCAAAATTTTATTGGATGGGAGACCCATTATCGGGTGAGTTACTCACTAAACGACCAGATACGATAATTCCAAACATCGTTAAATCCTTTGACATTATACAATAAATAATTCTGCAATTGCTAAAATTACTTAATGGAAGGAAAATGCACGTGTTTACTGTTGTAACTAAAACCACAAACTAAAAGGATAATGCCTAACAAAGATCATACTACAGTTGAAGAGGTTAGAACTTGAATAAGCGGAAGTTTGAACAACCTCAAGGAAAGTTAGTATTTATATGATGGAAGAGATGGCGTTATGCTCGGTCGTCGGTAAACATAGATTGCATAGGCGTGCAGGCTGTAAATTTTCTTTCATATTTTTTAATGTATATTTAATAATTACTGTTTATAAAGGAAAAAACATTAGAGCATTTGAATGATATCATCGATTATATTTAGACAAAATGAATAGCGCCTAAATTCATGTTGTACAAGCCGCACGTGCTATTAGAAATGAGTTGCTATTTTCTTATTATTTATTTTTTTCAGTTTGGCAATTATTCTTTACATAGTATTTCCTATAATTCAATGTTATCTCCATTTATTATTTCCATGTCAGTTTTTTAATTGTGAAATCGGTTGTCTAAAAAGATGAATGCGTTACCTACCCTGTCATATGACTGTCATCTCACCATTTTGACCACTGGCACAATTCGTTCACTCTGCTATTACTGCGATATACAATTAGTCAATAAAAAATAGCAAATATTTTTCATCCCTACAGCTATAACTGCATTTTTTTATTATAAAGTTTCATTAGATGGGTAAATTATTATTAGTTTTTCATTCTCAGCAACTAAACAGGAGTGATCATCGTCATTATAGCTTAATACAAATGTGCTTTGAAATTATTAATGACCAGGATTTTGCATTTAGCAAATTCGTCTGTCACATGAGCATTACCCCATTTCAGAAATTACGGGGTTATTTTGTATACCTGTATGCGCCCATGAGATATGAATGGTAAAGGCGTAATAGAGCGTTGATATAGTAGGCAATACTATACCATACTGCAATTTTTGTCCCTTGTCGAAGAAAATGTTTATTTGGCATGAACATTGAAAGAGGGCACCACTGAATATCTAACCAAAGCATTGTGCAGCTTGCCCCGGCATCCCTTTCATCGATAAAACAGTATATGACAATATAATTTTAAAATCTTTCGAAATAATCAACATCCAGCGAAACAATATTGAGATGGCAATAAATCTAAATATTTAGGAAGTTGGCTATGATTTTCTTTTCTTAAATATGGAGATAATGTGAAATAATCTGAATAAAGAAAATTCAATAAAAAAGGTACTACCAGTGGAGAGGATTACTTACTCCAGCAGGCTTTGATAAGTTCTATAGAAGGGACATGAAATGATAACGTCAGATTTTGGGAAAGATACATTGTGTACATGTTTGAATGTAAAAATTATGCTCCTGTAGACTAACATTACTTATATCTATAGGGGAATTGTTGTTTTACGCCCCTGTGATCAGAAGTTTTTAACTAAGGATTTAAGTCAAAAATTTTCTACGTTACAGCCAACATTATGTAAAAAATTGTAGTAATTATCCACGTTGACTAGAATAAGATTTCTGAGTTGTAGAATAAACCTGACAGTATCGTTATAAATCCCCCTCACATTTTATATATTGGCCTTGCTCCACAATTATTCGTCTTGCCTGATAATCGTTCTCCGACTTTTTTTCAAGTTAATCTTATAGAATTTGAAGGTAGCCTCAATGGTAGCGCTTGTAAGTTTTATAATAAATCAAATTGTTGGAATAGGACGTTGATTACATACTGTCTTTGGTAAAGTTTTTCCAAAATCTTGAAATTTATTCATCATTGTATGGAAAACTATGGAGGGAATGACATTGATGGTGAAATAAAGTAGTTACCAGAGTTCCTAGGTTGTAGTGGCAGGAGGGATTTAAAAACGCTCGAATGAACTGGATAGCACAGGGTTGGTCCGTGGAATGAACGGATGCTTCGTTAGCTGATTGAGTTAAACCTCGTGCTCAGCGCTGATTAGACCGAACTGACCAGCCTACACCACTTGATTGCCCCAGTGAAAAGAGGTATAGTCGTTCGACTGTTACCACGAGTGTATACTCGTTGACCAATCTCATCGCTTGGTCAGACCGCATCACAATGATTGTGGACGTTGAAACGTTTGCGAATAAAACAACAATTTTAGTTACTCGACTGATACCCTAGTGTGTCGGGATAAAGGAAACCTACGTGATGGGACTTGCAGAATTACCAATTACCCCTAGGCTGGTTGGATATAGTTAGATTTCTCAAGATCAATACGTACGTGTATTTGAACTTCACCATCAATGTTTTTTTATTTTATTACCATACGATTTTTCGGCTTGTTAACTTGGTCTTTTTACCAAAACGCTCAATTGCTCTATGATAATTACAAAGTATTACCAAAGCCATAATCAGGAAATATGTATGTATGGTAATAATCACCATGTTTTTAAGATTTAAAAATCCATCAATTTCGTTCCAACAACATTTTTATGGAGTTTTGCTTTGTTTGTAATAAAAAATTGATTAGGAATTGCCACATCTAATAGAAAGAGCACCGCCTTTGTAAATCGAATATGTATATTTTCTGATAATTACAAATGAATAAGGTGCAAAGCTATGTCTTGTAATTTGGCTTGCATATCTCATAATTCGCTATTCATAATGTATTCCTTATCATCTAACTTAGGGACTGAGAATTTGATAATGAAATGATACAATGAGTGGAAAATACACTCCTTTTTTCGTTCCGGAAATTCTCAGGCGGTGGTTCACACGAGGGTTCACCAATCAAGAGATGTTTAAGTAGAGTACGTATATATAGTGATTTATTTGATTTAATTAAATTATGATTTGTGTCTATTAGTGATTTGATTGATCTTATACATATGTGACTTCGCAGACATTGTAATGACGCCGGACGTCAGAGCTTCAGGAGTTGCTAGCCTCTCGCGCGGCTCCCCCATATGGGAGGTTTTCATGCATCGCTTTTACTTTGAGCGCCCAAAGTCGAAGAAAAGATTTTCACACTTATTGCTCGTAATTTTAGTTTTCTTATTGGAAATCTGCATAATTTAAAAAGATAAGTTACGAGAAACGACAGAAGTACTTTATGTATCTCCAACGCCGAGGCCTGTGGTACAGGAAAATAAGACATAAGGGAAGAGACATAATGAGCCATGATAAAAAAGCTTATGACATCATTTTGAACATTTACTTTATAATTATCATTGAATTTAAAAGTGAAATCTCATTTATTGTAAGTCCAATAAATTCTGATGAAATGGGGACTTCATTAATGTCGACTGCAACACTTCTAAATAAGGAGTTAGAACGAAGTTTTCCAAAGCTATCAGTTTCAGTAAAAAAAAAAGTGGGCATCTGGAGGAATTTGAAGTTTTATAGAAAACAATACGAGCAGGTAAAACTTTTAACATTAATTTTTCACATGTAAGGCTTCAAGATTTTTGGGCGTTGTATGTGGGCGTCGACTGATGAGTGATTCCTAGGAGATTTGATGAATAGAAAAAGGAGGCATGGATTTAAAGAGTAATTCATCTGTTGTAAATGAGGACAGAGTCAGATATTTTTTGAAGCAGTGAAAGATCCTTCCGTTTCATATTGTAAACCGGAAAAATTTCGCTATGTGCTGAAACCACAAATTGTACATCCAAATTTTTTCACGGAACTCTCGCCAAGTTCTCTTGTCTCCGAACGGTTTACGCAAAGCTCCCGCGTGCATAATTCATCTGCCGAGGAAGTCTCTGAGGTTTATACCGACCATGCCGCTGTTGTTTATGCTTTCCTGTAGCTGTGCACCGCTTTCTGAAATATGCTAATGACAAAAGTCGCATAATGATAGAATTGCTGGACGCACCATAGCACGTGGCTAGAACTTGCGAAACATTAGTCAAACATTGTTCCATATTTTCGGTGATTACATAGAAAATTTTTTCAAATTATACGATAGGCTTTCTTCACAGGAAAAATTATGCAATAGAATATATTTAACCAGGAAAAAGTACATTTCGAGCTACAAGGAGCCTTTCTATTACCATATTATTTAGATTGATTCCTCTGTTAAAAAAAGGTTTGTGACAAGTGACATGTATTGAGTGTACATGCACATGGTTTCTCTATTGGGCAGATTCAGGGTTAGTAAATTGAAAAGGAAATAATATCATTCCCTGGGTAAAAGAAAATTTTCTCCAAAAAAGGCACATCGTTATCCATAAAAAGAATGAAATTTCGCAAATCAACTAGAAAGATTTATTCAAAAGTTTTCACTTTATCTGATTGCTTCTTGTATTTCAGACACTTACAAGCTTTTTTTGACAAAAACGTGTTTGTCTCATACCATTAAATTATTGTCTTGCTAACTGTTAAGCTATGAATTGCTTAATACAAAAAAACCTAAACTAGTAAAAAAAATTGCTTCCAATCACCGCAGACCGATAATTCTAAGAGACCGGTAATTTAGAAAAAAAAAATCTTTCGTGGCGTTTGAGTATTGGGATAAGTAACTAGTAGTGTTGAGGACTATCACGGGAGCCCCGTGTCTATAGAAATTTCCAAATAGTCAGTTCTTCCACAATTATTACTTCAGTACCTGTATAAAGCACCTCTCATGATTCATCTTGCACATTACTGTATGTATCTTTTTTATTCCATTCTTCAGAAGCGAAAACAATCCATTGCCAGGGCTTGTCACCTGGTTTCAGACGAAAAGTAATGCTTGTGTAAGTAATGCATGTGGATATACTATTATTAAATTAATGGGCATATTCCGATAATATCTCTCATCTCCATCAGGTCATGGTCCTTGATCAGTTGTTAACAGATAGCAAGTTATTCCGGAAAACATATTGGAAATATTTACATAGCTTTCCTAAAAACATCATATATTTACATTTTACGATGGTCTACATAATTTCCAGACGAAATGACACGATTGCAAAAATCATCGGTGATAATGCTTCAATTGAGAAGTAAAGAAAGAATTTGAAAATGTTTGTTAATCCTAAATCTGGGAGATAAATCCGTTTAATCTGGCGAATTTTGAACTTGGAGCGCACAAATGGGTGACATTCCGCAACTAAATAGGGAGATGTTTGAATATACGGCTGTTCCATGTACTCCCTGCATCGCCTTGTAGTCAAGAACAAATTTAAAATTCAAATTTTATTTGATTATATTTGAATTCAATTTGATTCTGCTATTTGTACCAAGTGCGGTTAGGGCACAGCAAGAGGGATGAGTGGGGAATGGGAATGAAAAATTCAAGGGTGGGTCATGCTAACTTACCGTCGCCCTCAGTATCATCCTCCCTAACACAGTGGAATTGCTAACCGAGCCAACCAGGATGTATTTCATTCTCGTACTTTCTTATTTTTATCACTGTATACATATACAAAACTGGAAAAAGGTATGGCCAACTTCCCAACCAATTGTCTTTTTCCGACCATAGGCTATGTCAACGAGAAGCACTAATGGGGCATTCCAGGTGAACTCAACGTCACCGAAACGTTTATTATCGACGATCATATTGTCAATAATTATTTCTATCATTATAGCTATGAGATGTCTTGTGAAATTTATTCAAATGTATTTGCTCGTTTTTTTTTAGGTTTTATTTTCAAATACCTGTAAATTCTGAAAAAAATCAATTTACTTAATTTTTCTTCTCAATTGACATTGAGTACGTATACATTGAGTGGTGATGAGTGGGAAGTGGTACAATTTTACTATTTACTGCTACAGATTAACTAGCACTCCCTAGGAGTCAGAGCCTAGATTTTCGCTTTGGATTTCTCTGAGACTCCTAAATAGGGTGTACCGAGGGGATTTATCTTGCTCCTAAGATTTTGCTTATAATAGAACTCCTGAATATTATATGGTTTACTTTGGAATTTTGTATTGAAAAGATTGCGCAGGGGCTTCTTTTTATCAGGGTCTTTCTTTCAACTATACCTATTATTTGTTTAATTCCGAGCCTGGAGTGAAAACATCTTGTAAAAGTTTTAATGATATTGCATTCACGCGAAATGTCCTTAATGTCCTCTCATCCAGTACAATATTATATGTATATTAATAGTATAGCTAGTTAATATAGATTTGCTTGTTTTTGTACAGAACGCTCCGTAAATAGTACGAAGCGAGTTGCGTTTTCACTTGACAATCACGGAACTTTGGCGTAATTTTTATTGAATTTGTTCTCTTGATCTTTTCGTTACGCTCAAATAGTAATTATGGCTATTGTATAAAAATAATTATCAAAATTTAAAATACAGCAGAAATCTTGGACATTTTTTCATACGATTGAGAGAAGGTGATAAAGTATTGAACTACACCAGACAGTAAATGCATTGCTATTATGAGTGAAAGTAATTAGCCGGTCATTTATTTACTTTGCTGATAAAAGCTCACTAGAAATATCGTACGAGAGAATAAAAAAATTATCAATAATTCATTATGCCAAATGAGTTTAAGCTACTGAACTAGTTTTCCTTGAAGAGAACACGGTTACCGTCTTCTCATAGCAATAATTCATCATTCGTGTCAAGAAATTATTTCAAGATATCAAATCGCCATTGATTGCAAAACCTTCCAAAAATCAGCGGCAAAAATGAATAATGGCACTAATTAATTTCATCATTTCTTTACTGATAATTCAAGGAATCCTATTTTTTTTTTTTTTTGGATACTTGGTAAAGCTGGAATGAAAATGTGATTGCAGAATGAAGAACTAAATCGAGTGGGCTATATATCCCATAGTATCGATGTTGAAGGGTCGACAGAGTGAATGTCGTTTGTATGTCGATCTTTAGAACTACCGTTGTGTTTGTTGGGGTATTCGGTATCCTATAAAAAAGGGGGGCACATGCGAGACGTGAAAGATAGAGAAGTGAATTGGGGTAGCGGATCTGTGTTTATTGACACAGGAAGTGATTGCTGAAGTCGAGGGGAGGAAGGCCCAGTGGTTTCACGGTCTTTCTATCTCTTTCTTTTTCCTAGGCTACATGGTACGTTCGGTTCCCTAGTCCCGTTGAGAGACATGAACACTTATTCGGGGTCGTATTTGCAGCGTAATCCCATGATAAATTATCCAACTAACGTCGAGGGATAGGCTCTATTAATTCGGAATTATAATGTGCTCGTGGCCATTAGAAATTGATTGTTCAGCCACATCCATGACTTGTGCTCTCTACTGTATGGATAAAAAAGCTTGATAAAAATTACTCTTCTCTTGTATTTTTTTAAACGTTCCGTTGAAATGATTTCCTGGACTTGTCAATTGTAAATTATTTTATGATGTTATCAATTGTACTAGTGAAACGATACAAACTAGATGGAAAACATATGAAGCGACAAGAGTTATTAAGAGAGTCCCTTGGTCTTCTCGGTCCGCTCTCAATTTTTCTAATGCTAATTTAATTATAGAGATAGAAAGGCAGAAAGAAATCTTTTGATTTTCGAGGTGATAAGGAAAGATCTTGCTCTGGTACTTCGTTGCGAGACAAAACATGAGAATGCTTTCCGATGATAAGACGCGACAAGAGGATGCATCTCAACTCGCTGTATCACTGAATTTTCCAAGCTCTCTCATAACCTGTGCGTATTAAAACTTTTGGACTAGTCTAATTTATACTTGTATTAGGTTGAACACTTTTCCACGATTTAGGGATAAATCAATCAGTCTCGCCAGATTTAAAATTTAAAAAAATTATAAACAGTTTCGATAAATAACTCTCTTCGTGATAGTGAATTCAACCATAACTATATGGCAAGCCTACTGCTAACATAGAATTATGGAATCCTAAGTCTGGAAAATATTTTTATTTCGTTCCATTATACGTTCAGGATAGTATCATTTCCAATCGAAACTTACAATAACAGAAAATAATAATAAATAATAGAAAGGAATTTCCTACTTTTATATTTCCAAGGGGATGGAAGATTTCTACTCACCTATATGTATGTTTTTACAATTAGCATTAACAATAAGTACGGTTAATACTTATTTCGAAAGGGAATCCGTAATATTTTTAACGTTCTCATTTTTGAAAAATTAATATAGAATGACCAAGACTTACGACAGCTACCGGTCGTGTGGTAGACGCACGCGATTAGCACTCACTGCTCGACATTATCTATCATTCCTGCTGGTGAATTACAATGACAATGACCGCAATAATGATACTCGAAGTGAGTTGGTGAATCCAATGTTCACACATAGATACTCACAATTACATACATCTACAGGAAAAGCACGGCACGTGTCATTCTTCAATGGGAGCGATTTATACGTGCTGACAGCTTGGAAAATTGCAAACAAATAATTATGTAAATAGGGGTGTACAAAAAGAAGAGAGAAGATCCTGATTATTTACGGTGATTTTTTTTTTCCTACCCAATGGAAACTTTATATTTTGTCGATTTTCTGATTTCCTAACATATGGATGATCTAAGCATCCCTTTTACTGCTAATTCTTCTATGAAATTAGTAAGGTAACTTCTGTGTGTATGAATGTACCGGCTTGGATTTTTGGTGATTTTTTTTTTATTTTAGAAATACTCAACATAAAAATGCTGAAATACTCAATGTTCAGTGATGATAAGCAATAAATATTTGAATTCAACTAGAGGATTAAACGGTCGGGATGTTAATTCTATCTTAGATAGTCTTTCCAAGTTCTCTTTGCAGGATTATTAACATCTTTGACCAAGGAGTATATGTGCAAAAAATTACCTAGCTTGCATTTTATGCCGAATTTCTCAGGATTCCTTCACTAAAATTCTCGTAATGATGTAGAGCGCTAAGCATTTTTTAAAGTAAATTACCGGAATCAAGAAAAAGCACCTAGCTCTCTCTCTCTCTCTCTCCATTAAATTATTGTGAACTATGATGAAAAGCGAAGCTTCAAATGCGCAAAGTAAACTAAGAAAGTTTGAGTACAGAAAAAAAAATTTCATATTGATTGATAATGGTAGGGCTCTATTAAGTTAGTCATTCACAGAAAAAAAATTCGGAGCAATGTTTGTAACACCCCCATCATTATGATTTTTTCACTAGTGTACTTTTACAGTTTGATGTTTCCAGCTTTTAGAAGTCGACTATGACTCTAGTAGAAATTCGGAAGAATGGGGTGAGATTGAAGGTTGTGACGAGATTCGTACCGCGACTATACATATGTATACTGCGGCAAATGCGCCGCGGGGTCTCTGGATCCGTTATATTAAATTTGACTTATGTATGACGGTGTGAGTGACAAATCGCTTAGAAGGAGCCTATCAATGTTTGCAAGAGAGGTTCTATCAGTGAAAGTTGCAAATGTGTTTCTTTATTTTTATTATTATTTTACATCTCTTCGATCCACTAAGAGTATGCTGTGATCTAGCTCGATTCGAAATTGTTAGTTGGCACTATTCTAAAATTGTACGTTTCTCTCACCTTCACGTGAAAAATGTGTGAAAAATGTTGGATTAAGAGAAAGTTTTTAATTTTCATTTAACAAATAACCATATGAGAAAGGAAAACGTAGTTATTTTTTAATACAAAACCTTCATGCAATTGTGAACTTAAATGAAATTATAAGAGGTTAGCGACGATCCTTGTAGACGATTATCCTGAAGCGAGAATACGAATTAGATGGCATTTAACATAAATCGAGATTCGGTAACTATCAACGGGTGCTCGCTTACATTGACCCATTCGATCTGTTCGTCCAAACAAGTGGGGAAATGGATTTTATTGGATTAACAAGATTTATTGTTACCTATGATGACGACAATGTAGTTCATCTAAATGAATTGGAAAAACAGATTCCACTGAAGTCATTGGACAACATAGACCGAATTCTTCTATCAGCGCATTGGCTCCTCTTAGTAGAAATTCAATTTTAGATTTGTCTCGCCGCTCGTTTGCCCTGCGAGATTACCCTTCGCGGCATTACTCATTTTAAGTGGCGCAGCAGAGCCGCAGTCTATAGGCGGTGCGCACTCGTGGGGAGAAAGCGCAGTCGGATACACATCTGTGGGATTTACAATTGGAATTAAATATCTGAACCCATATCCTAAAATCACTATTATAAAAATCCCTTCGCCCCTGTTGCTGATGTGTAATAATGATGAAAAAATAGGGGAATGGCGAAAATTGCGAAAGTGAAGAAGAAAGGAAACGGGTAATTATAGAAAAAATCCATTTTAGGAAAAAGTATTTTTTCAACATCTTCAAAAGTTCATTTAAAAACGTTTATCTCAGTGGCTTTGGACCGTACATTTACCTCCTTAAATGTGAAAAATGGCGGGTTCGAAGCCAGGCTAGTTATACGATCGTAATAAATATCCAAATTATTGCAACTGCAAAATCAGTCCCTGCTCTCTGTTAGGCAAACAGAAATTTCCGACTGACAAGAGGATGGCTATGCTTTATTATGCCACACAATTGCGTATCGGTTATAAGCCACGTGACCGGGCTCCTTCCGGCCGACGTTCGGGTTCCGCTTTGGTGACATCGCATCTTCCCTGCCTCATTTGGACCCCCCTCCCCCATCCCTCCCACGCTAGCTGCTCTCTTCATTGCAGCTTTGTTAGGGTGTGCATTTGGGGATGAACTTTTGTTGAGTTTTATTCTCATTCTCAACAATTTTTAATTCCATCCTGTTAGTGTTTTCCTCATTCAGTGAAGTTCGATTGTTTCCGGATACCATGATACTCCCATAAGAATACTGAAGATAGCAATGACGGGGATTTATTAGAAATTTTTTATATCTAACGATTACTATCATACATTGAATGAGTTCTGAAGTGGGGCGATGTGAAAAGGAAACATTAATTGGATAATTTTCAAGTGTATGAGAGAAAAATGAATTCATTTATCGCATCTTCTAAGCGGGAGGTATTAGCAACATTAAACAAACACAAATGTTATTTCTGACCCAAGATTTAATCCGATTTTGTTTTACCATGCTATCGAAGAGACGTCAGAACGTAGAAAATTCAGTGTGGTTTTTCTGGTAGACAAATTTGTGTTGAATCAAAACGGTATTTGGATATGAGCGCATATGGTTCAGTATAATTTTCAATAGCGTTCATTAGCGATACATCAACAGTCGTGGTGACTTTTCAATATACCCATATTGCATATCGCCAGAACACCAATTTATTCTTAGTATATCGGATCACCAAAAGAAACCTGTACCGATCAATTCGAAAATCTGCATCTGATACGGTAGAAAGAGAAATACAACCTCTCTTTCACTATTTATTACGAGATAAGGATGATTCGAAAAATTTTAGTGCTTCGATAAGAAGAAATGATAATATTGCTAGTGAAAATCTCACACCGCCCCGATATTTTGATGTATAGCTGTTAATATTAATCAGTATTTTCTAAACAACCGTATAAACAATAGCATTTCTTGTAAAAAAAATCATTATTGCAATTTTTTAGTGTGCAAAGTTATAGATCTTGTCCATTGAGAAGCAAACAAGCAAATACAAAATGTCTCTATTTTGTCCTTTGGAATCTGCCGACAGGATCAATACGAAAATCTCCGATTGAGTTAGTTTGTGTTCCACGAGGCGTAACAACCGTTTCACTTATATATTCACCATTTTGAAGAAGAAGAAGAATAAGGGAGACACAGACAGTCGTCATGAGATGCCGACAATGGGTAATGGATACGTTTAATCCAATTGGAGTTTGTAAGAGTAACAATAATGAAAGAAGTAGAGGGTATTGGGTCGTTTCTACTAGCGATAACTAGGGAGAAAATCCGTCATTGTCCACAAGAGAGGTACGTACCTGGCGTACGTCGACAATGCTGAAATATATTGGATAAGCGTGACGAATGAGGAAGGGCTCTCGCCAGGTAGGTGAACCACGACACGCTTAACCAATTTCAAGAGGAGTTTCTCTCCGCAAATTTGCTCAAAATTAGGCTTCTTTAGATCTATTCTCTTCTTCAAGTGTTTCGCCCTTGAGCTTGTTCGACTCATCGAGTCTTACCGCAAACAAAAATATTGAGAGGAATGAAAACATACAAATAAAGCTCGAGATAGGTGAGAACACTTGGAGGATTTATTGGAAAATAGCTATCATCATCTATCCACTAAGTATTTTATAACAACTCCAAAAAGTTGGTGAAAGCACATAATGTAAGGATCCGTAAATATTTCGCCCTTTTGTAGCAATAGTGTACACATTTTCTTCTATTTTGTTTTTCAATGTAAATTTTTAACCCGCTTGACCATTGGAACAAAATCTATGCTCGCTGCATGAGCGTGATTTCATGCCAATGAAAGACCGTTCTTTGACCCTCGGCCCAATATTTGGCCATTTTATATGACCCTATATGTATATGTATAACAAGCTTCATACCTTTTATTCTTCCGCCTAAAATAGTTGAGTGGGAGCGCTTATTCCTCTTCGGCTATCGATATTTCATTAATAACTAGTCTTTTCTTCGCAAAATCTTTGCAAGTATTCTATCTTGAATACTCATTTTTCTCAGTGATTTGGAGCATTTTATTAAAGTGCCTTCTTCCCACGGAGGGAATGGATAAGAGGACTAACAGGAAATTCCAGCATTGACTTATCACTGAGTATCTTTGGAGATTACTCATACATTATTCATCATACTTATGTATTTTTGAATATTATTAATAAGGATTGCGCGGTAAAAAGTAGTGACGTGTTTTAACAAAAAGATATCATAATTCTTACAAATCATTCATTACTATTTATTTTTCAAATTTCACTTGACCCTTTATTTCGTATCTATGTATGAATATATGAATATATGTTCGTCAGGATTAGCAGGCATATTCCAAATTTCAAGTGCTTAATAGTTATCCATTGATATCATGATTTGGGGCCCAATTCTATGATGATCCATTGAGAGATTATTAAATAATATTGTACATATCTTACGGCATCAAGCCAATGCAATGTGGGAAGCATAGCGCCGGCGTGTGTGGTCCGTTGGGGTTTCCTCCTCTTCCTCCTCATCGTCGTCGTCGTCGTCGTCCTCCTCCTCCTCCTCCTCCTCCTCCTCTTCGCATACCAATCCGTATAATACGAAAACGACTAACCAACAGCGGTGGCGCTGACGGGGAATTTTACCTGGCCGATAGGACAACGGTGGAGATGTCTTAACCAGATTTGTTGAAACACTGCGCATGCGTTCAGGAAGGGAATTTTCATTTACTTTTTATTTATTTTACACAGTTCACCAGTATCACACATATTTATGTAATTCTTTTTCGTCTCTTATGACGTGACGAATGGTAGACTTATATACATTTATATTCGCGAGTGATTCACTAGCAGGGGCAATTGTGACGGACGATTGTAAAAATGAAATAACGCTAAAAAAATAGAAAATTAATGCTTGCGCAATTCACAAAACATATTGAAAGAAAATCAAGAGGTAAATTTTGGTTTCTTCATTAGTAATGTATTTTTTAATAAACATTAGAAAAATTCATTAAAAAACAATAATACTGTTGATCAGTAGAAAAAATACTACTATTCTGTCCCAAGGAGTGCTGATCTTATTCGTCGATTATTGGAGGAAAAGACCACATTAAGAAGTATATTAAAGTTGTCATGCTACATAGGCGAAACTTTGGAAACTTGTTTAGATTTGAGTTAATTTTTTTTATATACTAGAACTTTAATAAAATACCATCGTCGATGTACCTAAAAAAAGTCTTTGCCGTCGCTACTATTTATGGCAAATTTTTTGTTTTTTCTTTGTCAATAACCCTCCGATCATTGTACTAATTGCATTTCATCTTGCACTTTCATTGTTTGTAGTTATGCGATAGAAATGAAATTGGACACAACCAATGGCACTGGATTCGCATGTATAAGAACGCATAATTTCACACTTATGGATAAACTCGTTCACCTATGATCGCCTCGATGGCTGAAATTGCCCAGCCACGCAAAATTCCTATAGGGCACTCTTACTTTGCAGCTCACTAATGATGCTATTGCTGGATATGCCGCCGGGAGGCTTGGTAAAATGGTAGTTATTAAATTAGCCTCACAATACAATGTATGTCCACGACTCAACATTGATGGCTAGCGAATATCAGTCAACTCATTTTCAGATTTGATATTATTGCTTTGGAATTTCGCGTTGAACAAGTGCTCTCTCTCTCTCTCTCTCTCTCTCTCGTTCATCTGAAGAGGGCTAAAGTCATCAGCTATTGTTAGTATAGAAAAGGTATACATATTTACCTACTGTAGCATACTCAAGCCGTTCAGAGGAATCCCTTGCATAAGATTTCCTCGTCTTTTTCTCTCGTATTCCTGAGAATATCCTCATGTTCTGTATCATGACCATGGCGTGTCCGACACGTGATGACAGCCTGTGGCGCCGGCAACCCCCCGCAGTTACCCAGTCGCGACGGGCGGGCCTATTGCGGAGGGTTATATACCCATTTTTCGGGGCTGTGTGTGCAGGAGAGAGATGAGGATAAACGAAATTCTTTTGTTTCAAGGCTCATTAACGTGTTGCCAAACCCCCGTAGGCCGCGACTGAGTTTATATATGTACAACTTAAGCGTTGGCCCGACTTCATTCTTCAATGCCCAAAAAGGTTAATCAATTTAAAAAATTATTAAATCTAGAGCCAATCATTGCATTTTTGTCACTTCACCTTATACCTCAGTGCCAAGTAATTATGATTTCAAAATACTGGATAACAGAAAAAGGAAAAAAAATATATCATAATTTGTGAATATATCTATAGCTGTTACAAGTACCGTCTGTTGAATGATATTACTATTTTCCATATTCTTCTTCTATAGAGTTTATTATAAACGGTGAGAACAGACAGATACTTCCATCTGCCAACTCAGAACAACACTTAGGGAATAACATAGTTTTATCAATGAAATATTCATTTGACAAGAATTTAAGGCAGGTTTTCGAATGGAAATCCCGTTCTCCCGTATCATTATGATTGGCCAAATTGACAGATTGGTACATTAGTAATTCCTAATAAACAAATTAGTCAATCCCGGGAGAGCAGAATTCCGCTGCCGGTAATTCCCCTCTCCTGGGCACGGGGTGTCAGTAATGTAAACCAATTGGATTTTTATTTTTGAAATCAGAATTGTGTTCATTTCTAAACTTATTACTTGTGAGATTGGATATTTATTGAACAATGAAGAAAATTTTAATAACCCACAAAGTAACGGACATATGGCTTTTGTCGAATGAATTCTATCCAAATTTCATCAGCGAGAGAGGATTTAGAATTAATCTCACTCTGTGTTTTTGTACATTGAAGACATAAAAATTACCATCTTACTTAGAATGGTTTAATTTTTTATGATTACGCGGTAAATTACAGGGATATATGTGTTGTCTTTAACATAATTATTTTGTTATTAGCAAATAAAACCTTCTGACAAAATATATATGGGGCTCTGAGGCACTTTATGATATAATTTTAGGCTGAACTTTCATGTATGTGTGGGCTATCCATCTTTTTTATTTTTGCTCAGTATTCATTTATTAATTACATAATATAAATGTATATTCTTGGGTTCTTTGCTCCTTCGTAGAGGCTCCCATTACTCACGTACTTAATTACGTCTTCAATTCTCTACAGCAATTAAGGCAACTAGTGTGAAAAGGTGTTTTTGATACTTGAGATATGTCTTTTCAGTTTTTCCAAGTTGGATATTTATATGTCGCGTTTTCACCTATTTTTCTAGTACGATACATAACCACGGTTTTATGTACACTATTTACCGCGATTATTCAATTTTGTTGTCACTTCATTCATAATTAATGAATGAAGTGATAATTAATGAATTATTAGACACAATGATTGTAATAAAATACTTGTATATTTTTCATCTCTCATAAATAAGTTTTCCAAAGTATTTTGAACCTTTGCGAGTCGCTTAGGATTTTACAGATCAGTTCGATTTAACATTTGTAACGGGCATTTCTCACTCATCCATCTACAGTCTAGACGTTAAATTTTATCGTATAAACTATCGATAGGTTTTACTCGGAAAATCTATATTGTCCAGTAAATGATCCTCCCATCTTCATTTTTATTGTACCCTATATTCTCCAATATTTACGTTCCATATAGTCTATTGAAGAAAAGGCCCAATGTCCTTTCATCTCTCCCTTTCAACGTCATTCAGGACCTTTCGAATTTTCTACTGTACTTTACCAATCAGATTATAGACCCTCCCATCTTAAATATTTTCCTCCAATCATTGTGCACTTTGAATTTCTACTTTCGTTCAAACCATTCCCATCCCCTCTAATTATCGAACCCCTATATAAGAATACCATCAACGATTATTTATCAGTATCGAAGAAAGACTTGGTCATACGGAGATGATACTACAGAATAGATATACAATAATTAATTCTACGTGCAGGATGAAATTTCAAATATTGCTCTGTGCTGGGAAGATTTCTAGAACTTATAGAAAGTGTAAAATTAAAACTCTACATTTTTGCAGTGTAATTCATTTAGTGTTTAGTACATACGTATTTTTCTAAAAAAAATTGCGGAGATGTACGAAGTTGCTATAAATAAATAATTTTTAGACAATTGACGGAGCTTAAGACTCATCAAGAACGCACTAAAATATTGTGAAAAATCTATCTCAATACATAAATTTTGATATTCCTTATTGTTCCCTAATATTATCCAACTTGTATAATTGTAACTGCACATAGGGTTTTAGCAGTGCCCATAGATTCAACATTATCTCAATTGGAATCATGTGATACGTCATTCTTAATTTCATTAAAAAAACTAATTCAGTCAATTCCATTCGTCCGGGGATTTAAATTGAAGACATTTCGATCGTTTTTTCGTCTTACTATCCCGATTCGATGCAGAATCGATAAATCTTGACTGGTCAATCTACATATCCCTTTCAGAGATTGTTCTCCAAATCTCTACCCCAACTACCTTTGAGATTTGTGATACTTTTCTGTCGTGACATATTCAAAACAGAAACAGAAAAAAATGAAAGGAGAAACGAATACGAATTCCCAGAGTCCTTTCCAAAAAGAATATACTGAGAACCTTTTGATTCATCATTCTTCATTTCGATGAGTGCAAAAAGATAATACCAGAGGTTTCCACTGAAGAATAAATATAAAAGGATGCTCTAATGCCCGGTCGAGCATGACAGTCCCAGAAATCATTTAACCGAAATGTCTGATAAAAAAAAAACTTGGGAAGAAAATAGACAGAGACGACTCCCATCGGGTGTAAGAAAAACTAAAGTGAAGAATATTGTTTGACAGAGGCATATTGGTGGCAAGGAAAACTCCTACTGAAGGACTGAGAGCCTCGGGATCCGTTTAACGAGATGATCTTCCAGTTGAGAATCGAGAGAAAGATGATCTTCCTCGCATTTTAGGGCTAATTTCATTTGCACAATGGGCTCGTGGGTTGCTTTACCCCTCCGATGTTCAGGCTTGCCGTAAGCCGTTTCTTTTTTTCTTTTGTTCATTGTAATATTTCTTGGTTTTTTCTAACGTTTTGTGTAGAGTAGATAAATTCGTGTCTTTTTTTATATCTTCTTCCTGAGCCGGCCGTACACGGTGAGAAATATTTGATGACAAAGTGTCCTGCCCTTTTATAAAAGTGTGTCATACGTCATCGATCCTTACCTTATCTCAATCCCGATACTTGATAAAGACCATTATTTGATAATTAATGGTTATACTAGATTAAGGAAATTATTCTCTAATTTATAGTAACATGCTGGTAGTGGTCCTATGAGATATTTTCTGAAATTCCTTCTCCATTACTTTCAGGCCTCTGCCTTGATAATTACATCCTATCAAATCGTCCTTATCCCAATAAAAATTGAATTCGTATTTTTCAAAAGGTACCAGCTAATCGCCTGCATGTTCTCAATGATCTGATAGAACTGGACGAGTAAAGTTTTCACGCGGGAATAACATCAAAGGGGAAATGCTAAACACAAGCCATCTCGAAAAAATTGGTTAAAAAAACACATTAATATGGTGTATTTACGTACTCAAATTTTATTTATATATATATATATATATATATACAGGTCAGATTGAGTGTTAAGAAACAGATCAAGCTCAAGGTGGAAGAGAAGCAAGTGGGAAAGACATAACTTGCAGCATTGCTGACACCTGTAATACTCTCGATGCCGACACATTCTCGGATTAAATTATTATCACTTTATTCCTAAGAGACTTTGGCGAATTCCATAATGCCCGGAAAATAGCTCAATGGCCGATGAGGGATAGACGAAAATATGGTAAAAGGTAAGAAGAGAAAGCGCCAATATCTAAAGAGGTAGAAGAAATTTACGTCAAACCTCAACGTATTCATTCATGATAAAAAATTTAAAAAAATAGGAAGATATCTGCAATATCGTTTGAAGACGGTTAAAGGTTTTAATGGTTAGAGACGGAAAAACATCCATACCGATTTATGCGTGGAGAATTATGTATATCCGGTAAAGAAGATTGTAATGTGCAAAATTCAATTTATTAATGTTGGGATGTTGTTTTAATAAGTGAAAACTTTGATGGTACCTTAGGGAATGTTCACTACCGAGCTTACGAATACCGCACATGAAGACGACCACTGTCAACGTCAAAATATGTTCTCCGTATAACAACGCATCAAGGTTGCACGTTCAGTGTTTTGATCAACCGAAAATCATCGCTGCGGCGCTTTGTCTCGACGCGAGGAACATAAGAATTTTCAGTCACCGGTGAATTACGAATGCATCCACGTAAGGAACACTATAGGAGCTCTTCTTGGATAGTTAAAACGCATCTGCAGTTGGTGAAATGTAAAAGATCTGCTCAAATATCAACTTTTGCAGGTAGTTTAAAAAATGGACATTAAAATGCTACAGTCGGCAGCGGAAAAAATTGGACGAGGTACTTTATGAGAAGAAGTTATTTAATGGTCAGGGGAGGCGGCAAGTTATGCTGTTCTCTGATAACGGGTGAAATTATTTTGCTTGCACAACATAACTTCCTTCTTTATACATATAGCTTATTCACTATACTTGGCTAGTTCGACACGTCGAAGATTAGTCTACTATTTAAATATCTTATAATACGGAATGTTTTCTCATGAAAAATGGGTCAAAATTAGATATAACTCTTAATAGAATTATTCAGAAAGATGGCAACACGCAAGGAGCCATTCTATCACCACGTCAGATCTGGTGACTATGGTTCTCCCTTGAGTGCACAATTGAATAATTAAGTTTATATTGTTGATATAAGAAGAGGTTCAATGATATCTTCTTCATCACTTTTTGGTCCTTCGTTATATTAAATAAAATCATTTACATGGCAGTACTTGTCACCAATGTCCACTTCCTGTCACTATTTTGTCGTATTTATCGAATTTTGTATTTGAAAGGATTTCAAGGGTGAAGTGATTGTTTTGCTACAGTAGTGTAGGAAAAATGAAGAAGCTCCAATTTTCGAACTCCAAGTTCACAGAGCACAAACTCGTAAATATGGCGTATGATACATACAAATAATTGCTCTATATACAGGAAGCCGTTTTGTAATGTCAACTATCAAAAGAGACATAAAAAAAATCTGGAACTTGACTCTCTAATAATACATAATTTTGACATAGGCAAAAATTTCATTTATACCTCCTCGCTGAACACAATATGCTATTTGGTGAGACTTACTGAGTCTACTTTTCCGACCGGTTACGGGAGGAACACTTCTTGTTTTTCCACACGCCGTGCGTATTAATGATTTAATATCCTGTGAACGCTTCGACAAAGGGCGCAGGTATTTTACAGGCAGGTGACGGAAAAAAAAAAATATATTTAATGGAGACAAAAACTATTTATCTAATGGCGGCATTTTATTACTTTCTCAACTCCAGCAGTTAAACGGTCCTGACATCCCTTGGAAGTGAATAGAAAATTTCCACAACCCACGTATTGTAATAGAGACCCTGGTCGCGCTTCTGCATATGACAGAAAGTTAACCCGCTGTTGGCGGCAGTGGACGATAGTAGACAGAAGAGAGGGAGAGAGAAGTTCGGATTTTCGTGCGTTGGAATCATAGAGTCGGTTGGCTGGGCTTTCTCACCCGTCGGGGGTTTCGGTTTCCACTAGGAACTGTCGTGGTTATTACACGCTTGAAAAGATCCTTGCTCTCTGGCCCTTAATAATTACTCCAATGTCTCTCGACATTGAGGAAGATTGTTAAAAAAAAAATAAGACAATGTGGAAAAGGGACAAAAATTGAGATAGATGCCAGCATCTTGTGGTAAGCCCTATAAGGATCGAGTTGGAAAAATTGAGGAGTAAAAAAAAAGAAGCAGCGGGCCACGAGCCTATGATAGTGAAGATGTCACGGAGGGTTTTTTATGGTGTTCGAGATGTTCTCTATCTGATATCTGGTGAATGGTGTCACAAAGCATTTCCATGTATGGACAACAATGTTCCTTATTGGTGCCTTGCGGCAAGTGATTGATCGATGATGTTTTGCCACATTTTTTGTATGGGAAACGCTATTGTTTGGTGCTCGATGAGTGATATCTGTTGTATACTTGGCAAACTTAAGTTAAAAGTTTGTACTGAGATTGAGGGCCAATGAGATACTTGAGGAGTTGCATCCTAATATATTACCTCGTCATTTTTCTTCCGTTGATTTTCAAAATTTTTGGCCAATCTCTTGATAGTTGAATTTTTATAAACAATAGTTACACAAAAGAATTGAGAAAAAAATATCCGATGACTTGTCCCTCCTCAGAATAAAAGCTAAAAATGATTTTCCTCCTCTCCCTTATTCATTCTCTATGGGGAGTAGAAACGTGCTGTTATAAGAGGGATGAGGAAATTCGTTTCCTCCTCTCCACTAGCCCTAGATTACATTCAACCAACAAGAAAGTCGGAAAAATTCGTTGAGCGTCACGAAGGTGGATGAAAGAAGATGAAGAGAAATGAAAGAGGGTGTTGGGGTGGGAGTTGATGGACGACGCGTGAGGCGTCTTGGAAGGACGCCTAACATCTTCCATCCCTATTTTCAACTACTTCTCCATCTAACTGTTGAGGGTATATATGTGAAGAGAAAAGATTTTCGCGTGAATGCGCATTTACCGAGGACAACACTCCCACGCGCTCAACAAATGCACATAAAAACTATGTACTTTTTTTTTATTTCCTTTCTTTTTTTCTTCTTTGCTCTACATGCTATATGTATTCACCCGTGGCACATCTATTTTCTCTCCCTGAGGGAGATACGTGGGACTCATCGTATCGTCTTTTATCAGCCTGTTCCAACCTTACCATTTGACATATGCGAATACATCTATGTGTATTTCTTGATGCTTCAACGGAAAATTCACCGCTCAGAGAGGGTATGTCAGTATATGAAAAGCAGGGGTAAAGGAAAAGGCCAGGGAATTTTGGTGTGTGGTGATTTCACATAACTCTGGAGATTCAATAAGTCATGGTGTCGTTTGCAGGACAATCACTCTTTTGTTGGAAGCATTTATGAGAACGTGATTTTTTAACATGGACAATAGTTTGGGAGAGGAATATTTTGCAGATCCTTACAGTTTGGAATATTTATTGTCTAAAATCAACATTTGCCGAATGGTATTTTATTCACTATACATATATATGATATATGTAGATGAAATTAGATTGTTTGAGAATTTGGTAAAAGAGAGCCGAGATGATAAGGAAAAACTCATCTCTCACCGTAATTTCATACTTACGTATACTTCGTTCTCCAAATGGTCGGAAAAAAATGTCATTCTTCAGAATGACAAAGCTAATATCAAGTGTAAGTTGTACAAGTTTATTGGTGATAAGAGAATAAAGTGATAATGAAATCTCAAAATACGGCTAATTTGAAAATCAACGCCGAATCAAATGGTCATTTTATATAGATTAAAGAATAGAAAAGAATTCTTTATGCAATTGAAATTAGTAAATAAAGGACCAACGTTATATTCGCATGGAGTTTTTTCCCGGTCTTTCTAGTACCAATGATATGCTGCATTTTGTGGTAAAGATCAAGCAATCTGAATGAATAACAACTTTTCATAATTAACCAAGTCATATAAAAAAGAAAGAGTTGCCTCCTAAGCATCACTAGGTGAAGCTTTCGACTATGCTGTACCTCGCAATTGCATACCAGCATTTGTTTTGTCTCATTCATCGGCGTGCTTTTTCTGCTGTTTCATGTTCCCACATACATACTGTTAATAGTTTGGCTATGGTGTTTATTTATCCTCGCATCCTCGTGTGAGAACACGAGTGGACCTACATTTTTTAAGTGGGTTCCGAACCACTGAAACCCAGTCATATAATTTGTTGTTCGTTTTAATACGAACGTTTAGCATGATTTTATTAGTCTTTTTATTGATATTTTATTATCCAGTTCAATGGAATGGACCAGTCAAGGGCTTTCAATTGACACAGAGATGACTGTTCAAGGATATGGGCGTCTTTTAGGTTGTGTCTGCAGTAAAGGCAGCAGTGAGGTGTGTAGACGTGTGGTGGCAGTTTTGTTTGAAGATGGGCGTGGGTGCGTTGGATGGTTTTCTCCGTGTGCAGTGCAATACACGTAACTTCGTCATACGTATATAATGTAAGGAGTGGGAGGGCGAGAGGAGGCAGGGCAATTCGCATGAGGATTAGGTGGGTCGGTTGTGTCCAGTCCACTCAACTGGAGCCCAGGGCAGCTCTCGGACATTCGATCGATAGAGGGTACAGACTATGGGTTCTATAAGAGGTGGACACTAACGCCACCAACTTGTATTTCATTACTTGGTACATAGTTTGATTTTAAGGATTACTTTTAATCGCCTTTCTTCAATATTCGTTATTTTCTGATTTTGAAAAATTAATTTTTCCCCACAATTTCACATAGGTGGTCGAATTACCCCCCTAAAACATTTGTCACTAAATAATGAAAACAAAAACCAGAAAAGTAATTCATAGATAATCTCTTTTAAAGAAGCTGATCTGATCATGATTGCCTGTGGTTAGAAGTCTAATCTTATATCTATTCAGGAGTTTTTGGATGGTCTTGAATTGTCGCTCTCTAAATTAATGCGCAGGAAATTAAACAATGGAGGGAAACATATGTATAATAAGAAGCTGGCTGAATAAAATGACGATAAAAATTGAAGGAAAGAGCAGAGTAATGGATAGTAACCGATAACCATTTCTTGAAATAGTAACTGCTCAACGATCGCTCAAATTGGATACTGACTAGGCGGATTTGATGGTAAACGGGTTAGGAAGTTCCGAGCTAGTATTGAACAAATAAATCGGATCCACAAATCCGAACAAGACACCAGCTCACACAAGCGTTACAAATCTGATCCAAAACCGATTAGAACTATGTTCTTTACTGATCGTTTCGCTAATCCAAGCTGACGTGAATTTCTACGAGGGCAATGTGGCCAGCTCATTGTTTAAATCGACTGCTTTGCAGAATCATCAAATACTAAGAGGGAATCCGCGGAGAAAAACCCAATTAACGACATACGACGCTTTGTCAGTATACAATTCCATCTTTTATATAATCTCGCATAATATTTCAATACGAGCAAGTCCTTGGAATATTATTTTTAAATGGATGATACAATATTCTAAATCCCTGAATATTATGGTGGAATTGAGAATGACGTTTCCAGAATGCAAAATGTAATATACCACATTTTCTTTTAATACCATTATGTAAGGATTCTGCCATGTTCTAAGTTAATACTTTGATAATTTGATTAGCAGCGACACTCCAGTAATAAAAAAAAAACTTTTTACAAATGGAAGTTTAATGTAGAACTGATCCTTATAACTAATTTACTCGTAGATTGTCACGCATGAGAGTGAAAATTTTTTTCAAATGTTAGATAAATTTGATTGATTTGGTAAAAGTGAAAAATCTTTCCCTCAAAAGTCTATCCACAGCATCCCTTGGTACCTTCTTAAAAATCGATCTTTCCACTTGTTTTTATTCTTCAATTCCGCGTTTTTCCTCTTTGGCTCCTCGGGACAAGTCGCCCGGTTGGGTTCTTGATCCAATTATCTCATGTCCCTTGTCGGGTATCGGGGCGTGCTACGCCATTGGTCCTTGCCGCCCGTTGAACGCCGGGCCGTTTGTTTTGTAAGTCTAATCGCAGGAACTGCCTCACCGGTGGTCCTTTTCTCTTTCCAAGTTTATCCCGAGCGCTCTCTTGTATTATACGAAACTCCCCCAATAATTCTGTCTTCATTCGACTAACACGTTTTACCTTATATCGCTCTTTGTACTCATCCTGTATATACACCCGGTTCTTTTAGTCTGTCTTTTCCTTTCACATACGTATCTTTCAGCTCTCAACTCTCTCTGAACGGCGTCCAACTGCCGCCATTTTATTTTCGAAAAATAAATCAACAATAAAAATTATATATGCACTTTGTATGTGTAGGCAAGTGAAAGGATTAACGGAGTTTTTCTAATACAAGCTTTCTTTCGTTGCACAATGTTCTGTACGAAGGGATGGCTAGAAAAACAAGTTGCGCGGAAGCAAAAATACGTAGATTGTAGCAATGTTGGTGCCATGAGAATAACCAAAGATTCATATACTTTAAATAAATGTGTAACAAAGCTAAAAATAAAGTGTAAAAATGGCCTGTTTAATTTGACAATGTCTTCACCGTGGTATTCCGCAACGGAACTACCCATAAGCCTATTCAATAAATAGGATAATTGAGCATTATCGGAGATCCATACATTTGCCTTAAATTTTCTGGACCTAACTACACGAATAATCATTTCTTCCGCTTCCAGCTTTGGGATAGAAGATTCCTCTATATTTGCAATGAGAGTAATCTCATCGAAATCCCGCTTATGACCATAATTCAAAGGTTATTACACATTTACCCCAAAGTTAACACTCAATTTGAAAACTCAAAGAACTGTGTGGAAAGGAGCAGAAAAAAATGGAAAAAAATTGAAAATCTCTGGTCGTTGAGCTCATCCCGCTCGAGTAATATACCTCAAGGAAGAGTTTGGCGATGGTTATATGTGTACCCTGGCGCCAGGTCTGAGGAGCGTGCCCGACCCGTTTGAAACAAGGATGGATTAATAGAGATTTTGTGAAAGAGTGGCAGAGACGGGAGATGAAGAATGAAGAGGGGAAGGTTGGCAGCGGGACAGAATAAAAGGATGTACACGGCACGCCGTCACGAAGATGAGCAACTCCTGATAGGTGGGCCTCTACGAAGAAAATCACTGGCTCGCATAATGATATTGCTTCGTCGTGGGGGCACTAATCACAGTTATGAAAATTAATCATCCACTGTGGTCTCGTTGTTGCCTCGCATACAGTGCCAAAGCTCACAGACTCCTTGCCACTTTCTTTCTTTTTCCTCTTCTTTAAGTTTTGGCGACAAAAATTGCAACAACCTTCGTCAATTGTTTATTTTGTTATGATGATCGATAAATATTTACAATGCTCGACGTTTTTCTAGTGTAGGTATGTGTAAATACAAAAAGCACAATAGCACACACAGACACCCCTAAAAATGGATTAATTTAATTTTGGCTTTCAAATGGTATTGTGCATTTCCTGGGATTTTTTTTATTGAAAATCCGCTGCAAAGGATCTTCCTGATAATTTCTTCAGATATGCTACTTGAAAATTAAGAAGTGTCATGTTGATGAATATATCCCATTTATGGTTCATTAATGTCCTGCAATGGATAAAGAGATTTGCTCATTCCATCTATGTATAGGGAAGCATCAGAAGACGCAGGTTTCTTGAATGTGTGCTGAGTTTTTAATCTTCCATTTCCACTGATGAAGGAGACGAAATAGGAATTGGAATATATGAAAGTTACGGATTTTACCAGAAACAGAAAACTAAATAGAAGACTTCATCCCCTTTTAGGTCGGACATTCCACAATCCCCGAATGTTCATCGACGCGAATCGCTGTATGTGTCAGATGAAGATAGAGCCAAACGACAAAGTGAAACGAAACATGGGGTCGTTGATGATGGAGTGAGAGGAAGGAGGGTTGAGTTAGCGTGTGGAGTGTGCAAGAGAGCCCCTAGGATCGATGTTTCTCTTCATTCCTCTGCGTATCGGATGTGGTTCGTGCGTAAAAGCCACCCCCGCTTGAAACTACCCCTCGCATTAACTCGCAGCTCCTTATGCTTCTTTTTCTTATTCCTTACGCTCTCGTCATTTCTGACAATTCGTCTTCCTTTATAACAAAATAGTGTCTGGAATAGTGAAAATAAAAACAACTACTTCATTTATTCCTGTCCTTGTTTGTCATTTAAGATAGTACTTACCAACCAAGGCATGGAAATGATCAGTAAAAACTTGGGTCCAAGTTGGGCCTATTCTCACATCAGGGTTTTCCTCAACGATGAAATTACGTCTGAAGCAGTGCTCACTATTCTTGCTAGATGGAGAATGAGATAACGGAGAGGCAAAACGTGCTAATATTCAACATTTTTAGAGTTTTCGAGGGGAAGATTGTGCGTTGTAAAATTTCATATGTTGTGGTCCATAAATTAAAAAAATCTTTCAACAAAACAAAATATTATTTTCTTGATTTTTCATTTTAACTTTTGTTCTCTTATTTCCATCTCAAATATCATTGAAAATTTAAGATATTTGATATTCCAACTAAAAAACATAGAGAACAACCACAGTGGGTTTAGGTAACTCCGGGAAAACACTTGGTCGAATCCTTAACAAAAGTTTCACAGCCGAGAAGCTGTCGACAATAGAAAGGGAATAGTTGGAAGCCCAAACCCATGGACAAAGTGAGCGAGAGAGAGAGAGAGAAAAGGAAAAGGACAAAAAGGAACAGTCTTATGATGATTATGTAGGGACGGGGGAGGAGTCGGGGGAACAATTTAGTGGCCAACGCGGATGTGACTAATTTTCTGGGTTGTCCACGCAACCGTTTCGCGGGCTAACCCACGGATATTTACATCCGGAATGGTTTAAGTTCATCTGTTTCCTCCGAAAGAAGATGAAAAAACTGGAGCATTGCTAGAGGATAACAACAATGACAAATTTTAAATATTAAGATTAAAAAAACAAATTAATAATGGTAAATCTCTAATTTTTTTCTGCCATCTTTAATAGCTTAAGCTAGTTATCATTCAATTAGTTGTGCTTACGGTTCTGATGAAATAGGAGTCGTAGATACAACATATTACGCAACTCCCTCCTGTGCTATTAACACCTCTCATTTGTCATTTTATAATTTCGCATAAAGTCACATGTTTTTTATTTTTATTAAAAGATGGAACATTGATGTCGTTCTGCATATTATATAATTACTGTGGCTAATAAATTTGCGGTATCATTTCGAATCGTTATTGTGCATATTTTTCGATTCCGCCACTTGGATTTCATGAAGAAACTTCATTCGTCAATGGGTATATTCAAATTTTGTTCATTCGGTGGAATTTTGTATATAAGTTATGGTTCGGCAATTCCATGGTCATTTCATTCCGCACTAATATTTATAGGAATTTTCAGTTTTCAGTTATTACAAGTAATCGGGGTGGTGAGGGATTATAAAATTACAATGATATATTGTTGAAATGTAGTCGGCCCTATTTGTGGAGCATTTCGATTTTTACTTCATTGCCAATTATTTTTTAGCAGTTTTCGCAAAACTAGCTTCATGAGAGTCTGTGATGATGACACATCTTCACCTCAGATTTTTGGCTGAAAAATCTTCGTGATTTATCGTTTTGTAATTTCGGAAGGATAATTATTATCGTGTGACGAATATATATTTTCTAACCCACGATTTTTTAGTTTAATTCTTTCTGTTCCCATAATGTTGCTGAAGAGATTTCTTAAATGAAAAAAAACTTTTGTTCAAATTTACAACCTAGTTGAATGTTTTCATAAATCAAAGAACATAAAATAATGAAACAATTTAGATAGAAAACAGGCAAAGCAATGCTCATTTCGATAGGAGTTGATTATTCAGGGTTAGTAATACAATACGGGTTATCTGGTGATGGTGGTGGCGGTACATATTTTGCTTCCTTACTATCTTTTCTCCGAACCATTGGAGGAAAAAAGGATCTTCTGTGACATGGGCGCGCATCACATAAACTTTATAATGGCGACTGTCTAGCTCTCATCTGCTATTCTAATAAAGAAAACCCGGTAGTATAGTTATTTTTTGATGCTACACCCAACTCAGACATTGTCGTGCACTATCACATCTGATTGAGCTTATTGTCTTATCTAGTAATGGTACTTGACATTTTTTCCTTCATCAGTATTGAAGGAATAGCTCGTGAAGTATGTGCATACCGGTCTTTGGGGAAGGTGTGAAAGAGAATGACAATTGATTGATAAGAATGATATTGATAATTTCCAGTGAAGTACGTGTTTCCAAAGCTATGTTACGTGTTTCTATGTCATTTACCTAAAATAGTTCCAAAGTCTGGTATAGAGGGCCTGAAAAACGTACTTCGGGAAACTAGGCTCAATTACAATCGTGATACGAACGACACTCTCGTTCTGGATGGACTACCGTTTCGTGTTTAGCTCGGGCGTCAGCAATACGGGGCGGGGGCGGAGGAGGAGAGCAGGGAATGTTAGCCAGCCAACATGCTCCTCTCACCACTTCAACGTATGGGTTGCAAACACAGTATATATAGACTGGTCGTTTTATACCAACCAGTATACATCCACTACCAACCATAAATGATCTCCGTGTCTGTTAAGTATTGACCTTGACCAGTGATAAAATATTTTTTAACGCTTAGAACAAACGATGAATCTCTTGGAAAAGCTGTGAAAATTTTGAGCAATCATTCAGTGAAGTGGCAACATTTTTTGAAGGGAAACTTTGATTGAAGTTATGCACAGGAAAAGTTGGTATGTGGAGAAGTGGACTATTGTTTTTAGGCGATCCATAGTGTGGACATACAAGTGCATGGTTAGTTGAAATGGCGCGGGTGTATTCCCGTGTATACGTTATCGACTCCGAGGGTTCCTCTCTCACTCTCCCCTCTGGGTTTATCGAACGTGACCGTAGTAGTTGGACTACGTACGTGCCTGTACTCCTTCGTAGATTGGCCACGAGTCAAGTCGATCGTTGAATCGAATGAGACAAAGCCAAATGGAAAGGATTGCAGTGGGTGCAACGAATTATAGATTGCGGTTATTTCAGGTCTTTTTTTAAGTCTACTTTTTTTCATTTTTTACAGAAAATAATTGATGATTTTACGGAACCTGTGAATCAATGCTAAAGGGATGAGAAAATACAAACTTGCTATATCTAGTGAAGAACCAAACCCAAATTCTACACAGAATTTTCTAACGGAAGTCGTTAGTTATCTGAAAAGCAAAACGGAATTTTCGTTTCCGGGTATTTGTGTACATATTGCCTTCAAGCATAAAGAAAATTTTCACTTACTATGAAGGAACTCAAAATGCAATTAAGCCAATTAATAAAATCAAAGTATGGTCAATGTACCTGTGCACCATTATGTAGCAAACTAATATATTTCCTAGCCAGGGCAGAAAAGTATTTTTTGGTTTATGAGGGATTTAAAGAACGAGCTGAAGACGAATTATATAATGCCGCAAACCAAAAACTATTTTTCTGCCGAACATGAAAGATTTTTTTTCATCAAAATGTGTGGGAAAACAACTTGATATAGGCATAAGGAATATAGTGTTGCATACTATAAGTTACTTTTCGGCACACCGATGAAACTTATATGATTCCTCTAGCCCTCGGCACTGTTGCTACCTCATTACTGGATCCTACATGTACCGAAGGTATAGGGGAGTGAATAGAACACTTTCCTCTTTGCGACATTGTGAACAATTTACAGCGCTAATGAAAACACTCATAACGTTCAGATGATCCAACTAAAATTCTCCATATTCTGGGTAACTTTTTCCATAGAAATAAAATCGTCGAATGATTTCGAGGTATATTTTTTTTCCCTTTTCTGTTAAATGGAAATTCGATACTCACATTTTCGGGACAAAATGTGACCGACAGGAAGATGGTGGATATAATTGTACTCGGATCTCGGTATTTTTTCGTTTGATTTCTCTTCCGAACGTCCAGCACAAATCATAAGAAGCAACGGAACATTTCAAAATGAAAATGTCCCTCGATTACGACGAGACAAACAAAAAAAGGTGTTCTATTATGGGTTAGACGCTCCTTTTGAAATGAAAGCAGTGTTAGAAACCGGCACAGTTGTGTATTTTATTTCCATCCCCATAGGTACAATCTTTTCACCGTGGTAGTTGGAGTAAAAATCCACCCCTAGAGATTGCAGCCAATGGAACTGGAGGCCAAGGGGAACTTCGCGTTGGGCCCCCTCCCGCCTTCTCCGATTCCTGTTGTACCCATTACAATTCATACAAAAAACCAAAACCAGCCCCACTACCAATCGATTTTTCTTTCGTTTTATCCCATGTGCCGCCATCAAAACGCCTATTTTCAAACGTAAAGAATAATTTTTCCATCTTCGTAAGTATACATATAATGGTAATGCACTTTTACCAACTTGTTCAGGTTTTTCACGCAATTTTGACCATATCCAGGCAATGCAAATTCAATGTTAACTGGGAAAATTCAATGGAACTGAAAATTCCCATCCCTTTATCCCTGTAAATGAAAAAAGCGGAATATTTAGTGAATTGGGAGAAAACAGTGCCATCAAATGCGAGTTTATATGGAGAAATAACCCTATTTTTGGAATATTTAGAGGATTTTTGCGAGGCAAGAAAAAAAAATATATATATACATGAGTCAATAGGGAATGGTCTACCCGAAAATCACATAATTTTGATCTTCATCATTATGAGACACATTGGAGTATACATACTCATTATAAGTAATGTGTTCAATTCTCACTAATTTTACTGCTCTCCCTTTTAAAAAATTTATTAACCCTAGAACACGCTATTTATCACTTGTGACAAGTGTTTCAACTGGCCAACTTTTCTTTTACGCGCCGATACACGTGCGAAGTTGTGTCTCTCTTGTTATATTTCCATTGTTTCTTCTCGTCCGTTGCAATTTCCTTCGAGATACCCAACATTTCCGGTTCCCATATTCTGCAGAGGCCAAGATTTTTACATTAAAAGTGACGGAGGCTTGAAGTGAGGTAAAAAACACAGTCGTTAATCAAATTGTTACTTCTGTATTTTTAGGTATATATTTAATTTTTTTCTCAATTTAAAAAAGATTAGTTTTGTCATGCCGGAATAATTGTGAGACTCTTCTTGAAAAGTATGGAGAACCACAAGTGCTCGCCTTTTGTGGCTAATCACCAAAATTCCTAATCGGGCCAAATTTTGGCCTGTACTGAGAGAAAAATGGTGCCATGGAAAGTGAAAAGATTATGTTTTCAACGGCGACTTCATATACCTAAACCAAAGCCCTTATATGAAGAAGATAGTAATTCTGAATTCGATTACTGAGAAATCATAAATCCATCAGCAAACAGACGACGGTCAATGAAACCACTTACTTATTAAAGTTGATTGGAGATGATAGAATGTTAGAGTTGTGATATTGGAAATTGATTGGAAAGTCTCAAGTCCAACGAAAACTGTGCCTAGTTGAGGCCCAATTTATTTTTATATTGATAAATAGATTATTAAAATGTAGATTACATTAAGATTAATCTGCATCCAGTCTAGTCGATATATACCCTATAGATTTTAATAAATAAATTTCCAAGTAGTCGGAATAAT
The DNA here is from genome assembly GCF_034640455.1 of Diachasmimorpha longicaudata. Lineage (NCBI taxonomy): Eukaryota > Metazoa > Arthropoda > Insecta > Hymenoptera > Braconidae > Diachasmimorpha > Diachasmimorpha longicaudata. The sequence continues at coordinate 141,686 of NC_087236.1, forward strand.
AATGAAGCAAATACGGAACTGCCTATACCGTCTTTTTCAAAGAGGAAATTCGGAAAGTCATGAACTGAATTAAATTTGAATGTTCGAATGAACCCTAATAGATATCTGTAAAATTTCATTAATTAAAAGTGAAAAAAAATAGCTCACAGTTCTTCTAATTAATATGGTAAAGAACCATCGGACACTCGCATAATCCTCCTGGCCTCTGAAAGGCTGTAGAACTTATAAGGGGTTGAAATGTTTTGTGATAGATTGATTTTTGGGCTAGCTCGTAATGTACCAACTCTTGAGTTTTTCACATATGCCATTTGAGAATACATGTGAACTGTATATCCCTCTAATGTCTATCTCGCCCGCTGTCCATTTGATTGTAAGTTACCCTCCATGATTTCATGAAAATGTTCCACTCCATTTGATTCATTGTTAGAGGCACAACAAAAGTCAATGATACATGAACCCCCAACTAAAAATATTCAGAATTCATTTAATTTGAACTGAAATTTCAATACAGTTCGATATACTACGAGAAACTGGTGGCGAAGGATACAAATTCTAGCAGTAAATTTGCTTCCTCGCCCTATTGATTACCACCCCTTAGTATTAATTCAATCGATAAAAGATGGAGTATTGGCAGCAAACAGCGAAATCTAGGGATCAATTCGGCCGCACTTTCTATAAAGACAAAATAAAAAGATATGTACTGATAGATAAAAATTTGAGAAAGATCCTCAGTAGTTATCTAGATTCTCGGCGGTCTTCACCCGAAAATTCCGGTAAGGTTAGAGATTAGAGAATGTGGCATTTTATTTTGTTTTTTTAATAATGGATTTTCATTGTTAATTCCATGTATCGTTGATGCACTTTATATTTGCATTTCTATTATATGTTTATCTTTATAGTAATAAGAAGCATTTGCTTTTTGTATACCGAGTCTAATCCGCTGGTGGATGATAAAGAGGGAAGTATGAAGATTGGTGCAAGCGAATGTGAAAATAGGATTTAGAAATCTTCGAGTGGCTGGGGACTCACGGATGTGGGATTTTAGATACTGCATAGTTTTTCATATACATACAGAACTACATCGAGGCAAGCACAGAATCAACTCGAGTGTACATAATACACCTCACACAAGCCCCCACCCTTACATTTCAGATTTGTGTATATATTTCCAATGGTATTAGGTGGTGTTCCGTTACACGTCGACAGATGTATAGATCTGGGTGATCTCTCTGAGCGCTAGCTATTTTCTCTCTTCCTCCCTCTGTTGTACATGGAGATAAAGCGGGGTGGTATAACATTTCGGGGGTGGGTTTAGTTGCAATTCGAAATGGTAGAGAGGCACAGCTGCATTGGGCCACAGACCCGTGTTAAATGTACGCAACGTACCGTTTTACCCGGCAGGCATCGATTGATAGTTTGGACAAACGGAGACCTGCATTTGCACGAAGGGGGAGTGATTGAACCATTCCAGTGGTTTTGTATTCAACTCGTATACAACTTAATCATGATGTTATGCGTTTCGAGAGAAAGAAATTTCTTTTTTTTTTATCGTTTTGAAATGATTAGGCTCATATATTCGATTCGATTATTTACTCTCCCAAATATTTCTCACATAATACCCTGTTCTACGTAGGTGGGGGATGTAATTGCATCTAGTTCTAGATTCAAAGAAAGAAATACTACCAAGAGATCATTGGTATTTAAATTGTTGAATTAATTATGTCATCAAAATAACTGTACCATCTGACTCATGATCATGAATTGCGACTATTGTAGAGTTCGGTACCAACTTAAATCGCCCTTCACACGAATGAAAACACCCCCTCGCTCGTGTATCCATACTAAACTTTTTGTTACTGTAAGTAACAAAAATTAACTTTTGTAAGTAAACGAAAAGACAGTTTTGGGCAATGGCTGAACGTATGGCAGTAGTGACGAAATAGTGATTTTGACAAATGTCGCCGTAGCGATTCGAAAGGCAATTTTATTTGCACAATAATTACATCAGTAAAAGACAATAAGGTAATTCACTAGAACGTAAAATGGGATATAACACGGAAATAAAAATACTGACCATCAGAAATGAAACGTAAAACCTGTCAAGTATGTATCGATCGACAAATGTCCTAGGAAAATTGTTTTGTCTGTAGATCAATTTTTCGTTAACATTCCAACATCAAGTAGGAACTTTTCAGACGTAAGGACATTTTTCACTGAAATTTCTTCACAAAGATTATCTAACTTTTCTCTCTGTACATGTTCTACCACATATTTTATGCTTATTTATAGCAATTTATAATTTTCTCGGTTTCTAAGTATTTATATGCCTCACTTGCATATTTTTTGTCCGATACTTCTGGGGAATTTGTTGTATTAGAAGGTCCAAAATAGTTCCAGTTATTCAATCGAACTGGGAATTCAAATCTCTTTGGATCGCAATTCGAGCAGTGCCATATTATATCGTCACAAATTGACTTTCTAGTCCCCAAGCACAACTAGGATTATGGGTTATCCCAATTCTAGCCAAGACGGATGTAAAAGGATCGTGATTGGGACTGCTGTCTGCCTAAAAAGTTTATATTTTTCAAGTCAGATCAATATGTTTATTTCTACCAGCAGTTGTTCAGATAGTGAAAAAATAAAACCGAATATTGCAAAAAAAAATAAACTTATTCCTGCGAAGTGAGATTAATCAATTTTCTATTAATGCCCGGGCAGCCTATACATATAGCAGCATGGAATAACGAACTAATTTAGTTAATGGGGTAATATGGTGTAGCGTGCAATTCACTAAGAAATCGCTTTCCTGTATTTGCCTCGCTATTCCCTTCGAAAACCACTATTCGATATTACTTGACCATCCATATCGTTCGCTATTCAGTTCACCCCACTACCCGTTTGACCTTCGTCTGGGCACGACCCTTGTGAAAGATGATCCTCATTAGGTATAATCTGTGCGACTTACAAACTTTGGAAAACATGACTATTGTGTCGTTTGACTCTCATAAAGCTTCATATTCGAAAAATGTGACCCTTCTGACACTTGGCCCTGACGAGATATGAACCTTGGAACGTTTGGCACTTATGAGGAATTATTAATGCCGCCTCTGACCCTCCTCAGGTACACACAAACAGACCTCTCCGTTAGTCACATTTTTTTATACGTAAAATATATTTTAATAAACATAGTTGATAATCTATTAGCATATAGGATTTGTTATGTTTGAATGAAAGCTATAGGAGATGGAAATGAGGGACTTTGTTTATAGATAATCTTAAAAGTATAAAGAAGGATTTTATGAGAATCTGATAAAGAAAGTGTTTTTGCAAATTCCCGCTATGTTTTCAGCATTCAATGCAATTTATTCAATGAATGAGTATTTACTTGTTATTGACTGTCATAAATAAATAAATATACATGATTAATAAATTTTGACAATACGGAACCGCAATGATTTTCATTTTTTCCGCCTCTATCTATAAAGACAGAAATTGGATTTTCAGTCAATTACAAGCATTCCCACAAGTATATTCTTGTAATTAAATCTAATCTACGAATCTCTTACATCAAATGTGTACATGTTGTCGTAGAGCCAGAAAAGATTTTCATTGGATATTTCGTTTTATAGGAAAAATTCAAACTTATCGTGTGGCACTGGGGTTGAAGTATTTTTGGATCTATTACTAATTCAGACCTCCATACTCACCACAGAACTTTATCAAGTAGTTTCCTGCCCCTTCCAACTGCCATACAGGGAAAGGTTGGAAAAATACAAGAAAAAAATGGAATAAGAAGTTCTTGGGTAGGTTACAACCCTTTTCACTTTTTCCAATATGCCACGGTAATTATTGGTTAGCCCAATTGGGGTGAGATTCAATTGACAGTTTGCCAAGTCCTGAATGTTATTTTTTTATCGCTAAAAAACAATGAAAAAAGTATCACCGAGAGATAATTCAAGACCAATAGTACAGCTCATTATGCATTCATAATTTATCAATAGCATAATTGTTTCATAAAAAAATGGAAGATCATCCTCCCTATTAAATTTTTAAGAATATTTCTCAAATAATCCTTTGTTTATGCCGCGAGTAATTGTGATATTTTTAGTGTCATCATTGGAAAACTTTGATTCTATTGTTATGATTAAACAACTTGGTTATCCTTGCGAGAAATTATTTTTTTATTCAATCACCCACTTTATAGGGAGTCAAACTTGTTTACAAAAAAATATCTCTGGGGCATTTTTTTGATTAACGTTATACATATTTCACTGTGTTATTCAATTGGAAGCATCTAATGAATGCAATGTAATGGGAATAATATCGCTTGGCATCCGTCCAACACCGATCACTTCGTTTTAATGACTTATTTGAGGAATAGAGAGCAACTATTTTTACCGTTTTCATCCTTCATTGCCATTTTTTTCGAAATTATCTATACATTTAATAAGCACCAACGGTATTCTTTTCCTACCAAAAAGCTCACAAAAGTTATAGAAATGTATAACCAACATATATTTGGTATTTGGTATTTGGTATTTCATTAAATAAAGGGCCAATTGAATATTTGAAAAGTCATGGTTTGAACTAAGTAAATTGATAATTCCTGTTTAAATGACTTGTTGTTATCAAATATTCTCCTTGAAATAGAAAAATCTTTCAATCAATCGGGAGAAATACGTATAAGCGATATTACCCGCTGAGTGGTACAGGCACTAGCTCCCTCTATACTCTTTCCTTAACAACGTCGATCCGTCGTAATCAAACATTCGTTATTAATCATTTGAAAGTTATTGAACTTGTAATTGTTTTGCTTCCCAATGAAAGCTTCATAATCCTTTATTTTTACTATTCTTTACTGATGTAGAATCTTACAAAATGTCGAGATATTATGTTTTTAGAAGATGTATGTGTGCAGACGCCTAATGGGTAGTTTTTCTGGATTCCATTTCTTTTTTATTTGAACTCAACAAAGAGTAAATTATGAACTAAAAAGCTGAACTTTGATAAAATAAGTGGCATTATTTGCGGTCTCATCTAGCGAAATTTCAATAAGCCGTCGAACAATTCTTGAGATATAACGAATTTCTTTAAAAAAATCACTTTTTTGCAATATCTCTGATCGCCTGATTGCTTCCGATTTTTCCTGCATTCAAACGTTTCCTATGTACGACAATCTATTCGTAGTTGAAAAATGCGGTTTGTATACCACATAGAAACTGGTGACCTATAAAATTATACCAGTCAAAAGTATGGTACTAATATATTAATGAAAAATCTATAATTATACCTTATGTAAAAGTAATTTTTCGCTCGTAATAATATTTGCCATTCTAGCGGTAAATCATAAGTATTTGACCATGTTTCGGTAAAGGCTCCCATCAAGACTATATGTATACTAAAATTTATATGTTGATAGAATGCGAAGCAAAGTTGGAACGGTTGTAAATTTTGGTTTTGAAAAAGTTTAGCACCTTCTCTTTGTGGCTGGCCACGGCGTCCATCAACACAGGGATAATATATCGATCCCTAAATGGTGGGACGGAAAAGAGATCAGAAAAGTATTCAGATGAGCCACGGAAAAATTCCAATGTGACATCCTGATTTTTGAATAACTTAGCCGACTTTTTCATGAGATTCTCTCCAAGATTAGTTAATTACGCCAGATATGAAGTCTTTGGTGACGACGAGTTGATTCCAATGGTCGCTGACTAGCATATTAATTGATAGTACTGTTTCATCTTCGTATAGTAAGCAAAATTGCAGAGTAAAATTATGAAAAGTTGAGAACAATTGGAAATATGACATTAAATTAGTGAACGGTTTTGCGTAAAATGACCTAGCGGTGAAGTTGGAAAGATAGAAAATATTGAAGTTAATGCTAGATTGAATGGCACACATATAAAAATAGATAATTGACGGTTAAAACTAGTCATATAAGGGAGAATATGGAAAAAGCCTTCCTGTACACTTATGATTACCCAGTTGTCAATTCTCATGCTCCCTACAATCCAAGTATCATCCGAAATATATACGCATTTATCATCCATGCACATTCATTTCTATGAAGGAGCCATAGTTATCGCAGGTTAAGTCCATAGATTGTGACGGAATTCAAGTGAATGGATTTTTTAAACGATAGCTGAGAAAAAAAACGTACTCCGCACATGTTGGCAGCTGCCAGTGAGAGCAGTCTGAAATGGAAGGGGGTCATATATTTTGTTATGGATGGACAAATGTGGAAGACCTCTCTTGATCGACAACCTGTGGGTATAAGCACGGCAAGGTTGAAGCGTGTGTTGTTCTCATTCGCAATGCAATATGACGCATTTCTAGGACTGGAAGTAGTTTACTGCTGGACAGAGACATACCGCAAGATGTATTTTTCACACGATCACGGCTTTTCATTAAAAATAATACTGAGTCGCTGAAAGATAGTGCGCTCACTCCCCCTCTCTTGCTTTTAACATTGATTTCTACTTGTGCAAACCGCCGAAGGGGTGGAGGACCCACGCAGCCCTTGTACTCTATTGTCGCCGATGATGTTTTGTCCCGTCAGTCCCAATGCGCAACGAGATATCCACCGGTTCTCCTTTTAGGACTTTGCCGGCACTGAAAAAAGCCGCACCGTGTCTTTCGGCATTCTCCATATGATTCTTTGCTACCATCGGATAGCAGGAAGAGGGAGATGAGAAGTGATGAAGAGAATGAGAGGCTGATTATTAGAACTCCGTCTTATGACCATTTGAAATGCATCAGAGATATACCGCCTTAATGAGAAAGTTCTCTCAGTCTGATCTCCTTTCTTCTGTTGAGACGTTTATGATATTGAGATCGGTGGGTCTAGGCATGTACACTCAACATGTGTACATAAACCCCCCTTCAACGGAATCAATCAAAATGGTTGCTTGGTTGCTTCTTTATATTTATTTTCAATCACACAACACGTTACTATAATTATTACAATTATAATAATTTGTGGATAAATTGTTGAAACTGCGAGTTAACCACCGTATGTACCATTAGTGTGTTTTTTAAGGGGAAAATTGTTCGACTGGCCCCTTCAAGATACTCAGTCATTAGTACTTCATTATAATAAGTGAGATAAATTTTCTCCTCATAAAAATCAAAGTTACACACTGAAATTTGGAAGAAAAATTAATCATTATGTAATTGATGATAGACTTTTTGAAAAATGTCTCTCTATGGAAAAAGGCGAAGACGGTGCTTGAAAAAAATGGAAAATTTCAAAAAATAAAAGCCATTTAAATTCAAGCTCTCCACCTCAGCGTATTTATTATTACACCCACAAGACATTCTTGATTCCTTCAGCCATTAGCCAGTACCACCACGAGTGGGAAGACGAGGGTCATAAGTCATTCGCGCGTCGTTAACGCAAAAGAGCGAGAGACGTGAAACTCCACTCACCGAAAATTCCGAACAAAGGAAGAGAGGAGGAACGGGAAAATTCGCATCCATACGTCTATTCTCGAGCAGCATGTGCCACCCATTCTCCCACGTAAAATAAGAGAGATGCTCCGTCATTTTGGTGGTGGAGCGATCATGGCGGCGTTAAATTTCAGTGCCCCAAGACTTTCTCTAGAGCTGTACAACGAGTCAACGAAACTCTTGCAAGCAAACCCAATGATATTTATATACACTCCTCCCTCTCATTCTGCTCCTCCTAACGCACACTCCCGTGCATTTCGCTTTCCATTTCCACGCGGTCGTCGTCACCACGACGATTTCTCACAACTCAAGTCCATAGAGCAAAATATCAAGCGTCTACGCTCGTCACGCACATGCTACAGCTCGACCTTTCGCATCAAAAGCTTTTGTTTATGACCCGAGGAGATTTATAGGCAACGCCGAGAGTCGCGTACACTGTGCAATATGAGCGTACCAGAGGCAGTTTATCCGTACACTGGCATCTATAACCACCCACTGCTTAGTTCAACTATAATGAATTTCCAATTTTTCTCCTCTCCTCCTTTGAGATCTTTATGTGGATAGAACTTTAAGGGTTAGTGTGAGGTGATAACACAGAAGGCCATTACTTGTTTTAACACAAATAAATCAATCATCGGCTTTTAAAATATTTTTTCATTCAACTTTTTCAATGCTAAATTTCATTTTACTCCACACTGTTGGGACAGTTTTCTATAGAATTCTTCATTGGCGAATGAGTGACTCTCTTGAATCCTATTATAAAAAGGAGACCCGTGTACAGATCGATATCGATATTTCTCGAAGAAATATCTCGAAAATGCGTAAGCGTAAGACAGAAACCGAAGCGACATCTGTCGATTATATTAGTCGCACATTGGGCTGGAACAAATGAACCGGTAAAAACCATCACATTTGGCAACGTGTTTGAGTGTTTTTATCCTATTATAAAAAGGAGATAATTTATAATCGTGAAACATCATGACATCTCCACCTATTAAATATACGACCAACAGAGCCATTGATCATTTCAATGTTGCAGCTACACTCATGTAAGTATTCCTATTATTATTTTTAAAAAATGAACATATTTCAAAAATTTATTATGCATTCAATCATCATAACCTATCATTGACACGTGTTCGGAGAGTAATTTCATTTTTTTTTTCTTAGGAAAATCATCGGCTACGTCGACTGCATTGAAGGCCTGAGAGAGTTGCCAAAGTCTCCATCTAAGTGGATTTACAAGTGCATTTTAAATAACAATGATGGCAGAAGGGTTCGCATACTTTGCTCGGGGGATGATGCTCTCAAATACAAGGATGAGATCAAGATGTATCAGGTACAGGTGATTTCCATTCAAAAAGAAAAAAAGTGAAATTGTCACATATAATACCACAAGAGTGGTAGGGAACCTAGAGGGAAATACTCGATAATGTTGAAGCTCGAGTGGTATTCAGGAGATTATTTTTCCTATCCAAATTTCGGCAAAGAGAATTGTGCCATGAAATGAAGAGAGGTTTATTTGGTTAAGTTATCGTTTGTTTTTTTTATATATAGCCTACCCGCAGAATTATGAAAAAATTATCGCATATAATACCACAAGAGCTCCGAAATTATCGAATATTTCCCGATAGGTTCGTTGCAAACAAATGAACGTAAGAACGTACGTTATTTATTTGTAGGGAACCTTGAGGGAAAAAAAATATCAACGAATAAATAACATAAATGCCCAGTTCAGTTTTCTAGGTCAGTTTTCTGTTTTGGAAACAAAATGAATATCTATATGAATATCTATGCGAATATCTGTATGAATATCTATGAGAATATATGAAAAATTTGAAATTTTACTTTTTAGATAATAAAAATCACTGGAGGGATTATTAAAGCGGCCAATCCACAGTATCGGCGATCAACGGACACTGTGAGCGACAAAGAATTTCAATTTGCACGTAGGAGCACTTTCGACATCTTTGGCACATTTAACATTACGAATGGAGCTGACAATGGAAGGTCGAAGGTCATCTCATATAAAAAATTGAGATGGAGAAAGTTTGTGCTGCTCGCGGGCCAGTCCAGATCACTGGATGGCTCAAAGAGCCATTCAGAAGCATTACCATGGTAAGTGGTTCGAGTTATGGATCTGGCATGTTTTGTACAAGGGTTCATCGCATGACCATTCATGTGGTAACATACATCCCGAGAGAAGATTTGATCGAGGGAATCAAAATGACCATTAAAGGTCGAGTTGATTGTCGTGGGGATGGTTTTGTTCTGAATATTAACAGCATGGATGACATTGCAGTCCTGACTGAGGATGTAGCCCTCAATGAAGATGAGTTGGATGATGCTGTCGAAGCACCTCCTCTCATTCTCAAACGAGGGGCAGCTGAATCTGCATCTGGAGAGGCGATGGACGTCGCGAATAAGGTACTTTTTTTTATTAATGGTTATGGTTATCCAAATTTAATTACTTTTAATTTTTCACTATTCTCCCTTCAATGCAAGAGAATATTGCAATATTTTCATCTAATGTTGGCTTAGTTTCAAGCAGAATTCAGTATAATATTTTCATTAGAACATTAATAAAAAAAATTTTCTATGGAAATATAAATGAAAATGCATTGAATCATTCATTAAACAGTTATTAAGAACAGATAATCTTTTTTGTTTCAGAAACTGAAAGCTGAATAGCTTTAATGACGGGCTATTTACTCTGGAAGTTCAATTGCAAAATTGAAAATTTTTTCTATAACAAGTTCTAAACTGTTATTTTTTCACACAAAAATTGAGTTCTATAACAAGTTTAACACTGTTATTTTTTTACGCAAAAATTGAATTCTATAACAAGTTTAATACTGTTATTTTTTTACACAAAAATGAAACATTGACAAGCTTGAGCTCTTTAAGAATCTGATTTTTTACTTTTAAAGACTGCCAACTTCATAGCAGTAACGTTAATACTCATTTAGCTTTAACAACCAAAACAGATGGAATTATAATAATCTATTCATGAACATTAGTATTTATTCAGAATTTATTTCAATATATGGCCCTGTTTTTGAAGAAAAAGTATTACTAAACATTTGTATTTTTTATATATAACAGAGAAAACTGAAGACTAATTAATTTTATGATTAAAGTAGATAAAGCTCTCCGGAATCACAGATAAGTGATACAAAGGATGTATTCATGTTAATGTTTGTTCATAGTTCTTAACATATGTTGTAATGTCAATTATAATTGTTGGAACATTATTTTTGTTTTCATTTCAAAATCCGTCCCACTCCTGTAAATGTTTATTGAACGCAAGTGGCATAGGTTTGGAGTTAATGGTTTCATTAATAAAAATTTAAAACGCGATTTTTTTGCAGACATTCAGTTTGAACCTTCCCTACGGTTGTAAGTCGCAGGTATACACCTTAGTGCGGCAACAATGTCTCCTGCACTACTACTCACGAAAAAAAATTCGCAAGCAGCGATGTTCTTGGTTATGTGAAGGGAATAAATAATCTCAATCGCATAATTTGATGTTCACAAATAATTAGAAAATCTTTAATTATTAGATTAGATTATTATGAGACTAAGAACGCCCTCTTCCTGACTTGACTGATTGCTGTCGCTATTATAGCTAAATCTCGAATTTGCGGAAATGTTCTCGATTCTGTATACCGTATGCTGCCTCGCACTGTATAGTATATGCAATCTTAGAGCAATCGAAATATATTAAGATTTTCCCAATTGTCTTTTTCCATGAGTTTTAATTTTAACTTCGAAGATAGAATAAGAGCATTCATTTTCTAGAGTTTTCAATTCTTATGATTTGGAAAAGATGGCGCGTGCGTAGCACGCGCGGACGATCTCGTAATTAAAAATTATGAAGAATTACAAAGTTAGGCAGTGACATCTCTGAATTTTCCCGCCATTGCAAAATTCAATGATTTATAAGAAATTAAGTTTTTTTGGACAAACCCATAATTCTTTACCACTAAAAACTCCATTTTTCACAATTGTCAAGGTGAATGAGAAATTTAGTGGGAGTTGTTATTGGGAATTTAACTGAATCTCACAATATTGTAAAGTCAAATAGCGTTGTAAGTGAAATTTCAAAAAAATATTAACTCTCTTAGAATCAAGTATATTATTTTGATCTGCAGTATAAAATATAACTGTCCTAAGTTTATAAATATACTTTACTTTGCCGAGATAAAAATACAAATTCCAGTGTTTTTACTCTGAGCTATCTATTTTGTAATTCATAACTTACATATCAACGGTTCAGGATTGTTTGAAAATGTAAATGGAAATTATTGTTACATTATTCATCATTAATAATTGGACAAGCGAATTATTAAATAAACTAAATAAATATATCATGTAAATCCAGCTAATTCATGAATTCATCCCTCTATCTGTTAAATTGAATATCTCTTTTTCTTATGTTATTTAACACTTTGATGTGGTCGCAATTTTTCACTGTGCATAGTTTACCACACACTAAGCGGATCCCGCCTTTTTACGCCGCAAAAATAATCCATTCCTTGTTTATGAATAATTTTGAACATTCAAAAAATATAAAATAGAAAGTTTTAACTTAAATCTAGAATTTAATCACATTAACTTGAGTATTTCAAGGACAAATACGGATTAAAATCTTTTCCTGCGTGTCAACTTTTCCAAGCACTTAAATAATTTATCGGTTTTCGTCTGAATAAAACATTACAATATTATCAATATTATTATTTGAAAGTAGGAATATCAATTTAGTGTAATCTTACGACCCTAGGAAAGGGTGCGCGCGCATCATGGGCTGCTCATTGTTACATATCATTACTGGTCATCATGTATTCGTATATACATTGAATGAAAAGACGTCAAGGGTTTCTCTTATTATATTTCGATCGGAGAAAAATGTTGAAAAATGGTCCTTAAAAATCTTTAAAATAAATAAATCCCGCTGTTAAATTAAGTAAGGTACGAACCAAAAACATTTCATCATTTCCTTTCAATAGAAAAAAAAATGAAAGAAAAACTTTACAATCACCCAAGAGTTGAATAAGATAGAGATTTTATCCAAAACTTGAAGCAAATTGCCCTTCAAGTAGCAAAAATTTGGAGCTGTCAATTAAAACACGAAACTTTCGAGTATATCTCACTGTAAAAACTTGCCATGTAGATTTTTGCCGGAAATGAAAAATTATTAGATTTTCTGTAACGTCTGCATTAGCAAAAGATAGCCCTAAATGCAGATGCTAGGTGGAAGATTCGACGCCTCACAACTCGGAAAAATCCATCGAGATTAATCCTCTCCCACATCGTTCCACAACTTTCATCAATTTTTCACTCATAACCATAAAATTTCATTTGTTTTTCTTTTTCGTTAGTCTTTTACGCGACTCGGCCAGCACACCAACAGATCTTTGGGGCTTCATCTACCCCCGCGTTCAGTGAAAATTCAGCCCCCTCTTGCCGCCCCACTCTGGCCCATCACCAACTTAGCTCTTCTTCACTAATATCGAGTTTCCAGTTTTCCCTCTTCGTTGGACTTGAGTCGATTTGAGTTTATCAATGTAGTCCTCTCACTCCAACGAATGGCTTTCAACCATCGGATTGTCCCCACTTCTCCAATTTTCGACGAATGACAGACCTGTGGTGGGGATGTTGAGGTTTACCTACGGGCGTGGCTCTTCACAGTCCTCGTGTATTTCACTGAGTACACGCCCATTTGTGTTTCCTTTTCTCTCACTCACTGCCGTCAACCCCGGAGTTTTACCTTTTTACCATTTGATCGTCAAATGTTTTTCGCCACGGATTATGACGCGGTCTGCGCGATTATGACCACCGGTATCCTATGCTCCCGCATATATATATATATATATATGTGTCGCGTGTATACGACGGCTACATATGTACATATATATATATATATATATACATATAAGATACTTTTTCCCGGCCAATACACATATACTGGGATTTCTTGTTTTATGTTCCTTTTTTAAGAGGGTGGGATTTGTTTTTCCACGGTTCTCGGTTGTGATGGGTTGAGTCAGCTCTACGAGCCTGTGGGGATTAGGTTTACGTATAGTTTGGGTTATTTTCCTTTGCAATGTGGTAATTTTTTTTTACCAACTTTACTCGGGGGATCATTATGCTTTCTTATTTGTGGATTCTCCTTCCATGGACAGTTTTCACAAAGTTCAGGAATATGATCAATTTGATAAAATCCAGTAAAATAGTATATATTTCATAATTATAATTTGCAGTTGATAAAATTTATAAATAGCTTTTAAAGTGTACTGATTTTTCACAATTCTTATATTTAATTTCTTCTCAATGTTTTACAGCAACGATTTACCCATATAATCTAGAAAAAAATATCTTCACCCAATAATTGAAAGATAATAATAGTCCCCTTGCGTCCTGTTAACAATTGAGATCCATCGCGATTTCACACAACTTGGGATGTAAATTAACTCTTTCCTCCTTTGGGAATATCAATAATCGTGAAGGTGCTAATAGTTTAATAGTTGCCCATTAATTAACTCAAGTGCTTTCAGAGATCCGGCCTTTAGCTCAGTCATTTAGAATAGTCAATGAACCTTCGACATTACCAATGTCTATTTCTTACATAATTACGGTAAAACTTGCCGCCTTCTTACACATATACAGGTGTATAAACTACTGGAAATAGTTTTATTTATTTACTGTTCTTCAAACAGCTATCGCCTCAACATACAACGAAAATTTTCCCCACCACGCGCGCACATACGCACACATATATTCACAAAGGCTTTATACCCTTTCGACCATAAACTGACACATATACTATGAAGATAGCTCGCACGGACGCTCTGGGCGTCACTGTGACACTCTGCGCGCGAAGGACGACGATGTTGAAGAAGCCTTGCGCGATATTACAAGTTATTTGTACTTGTGTATGCCTGTGAAGGAAGGAGCTTGTGTTTGTAATGTGCTCGAAGTAGGGATGGCTTCCTAGGGTGGATCTTCCCGGTTATCAAAGCGGTAACATAGTGGGAGAGTGTTGTAGGAGTGGGGATTATGGAGGCGGAGCCTGGGGACACATATTGCCTCCCCTATCGCGCTATTCCTGACGGAGATCAACGCTCTGTTTTCTCAATGCGCTAGTCACGCCTGTACGCGTCAATTTTCACACCAATTCCCTCAATTATACGTCCTGTTTGGTCTTCCTCATCATTATTATTGATTGATTATTGAAGCCCAAATTCGCTCACTTGTATTTTCGTTATTGACCTAGTCATGGCATTTGTTAGGAAAATTATTTTCTACTGTCGTCATTTATTCTTGAACAAATAATTTTTCGAGATATTTGGAATTTTGGAAAAATCACTTGTTACACCCAGAAACATGGCAATGAAAAATTTCAATGTATCAAGTTTATTATTAATAGAGTTGAATTATCCAAGGGATAATCCTGAAAAACCTGTGGGGTTAAAAGTTGGAAGCCGTAGAAAGTAGGGATAACTCTGGTGTTAATGGGCGTACTCGTGGTTAACACCCTTAATATCCATGAAGTGGATATCAGTAGTGGGGATAACATCGGGATTAATCGTATATTTTCGGTCCACAAGTCGGTGGAGCAGCCCTCCCATACACAGAAGAATTCTAGCATCAAGCGCAAGCCATTTACGAGAGGAAGATGGTGAAAATGTGTTGGGATGAAAGCGTGGCGATGCTGTAGAGAGTGGGGTGAAGCTAACGTTGGAAAAGGCGTCGCGTTCAACGCCACCCGGATTGGCGCTGGAACGCCAATCGGGGCGTCGAGCCCTCATTATCGCCCCAGCTATGGGCAGTAGGAGAGGTCCAAGTCCCTCACATTCGCATCCGCACGTCTACATGTGTTGATATGTGGTGGGGGTAAATCTAGTCACTGAAGCGCTCCCCTCCCCATCCCGACCGGGACACTATTTCGTACACGACTGCATCGTTTTCTGGCGTCAGCAGCGCCGACTTCGGGGAGCAAACGGCGGTAAGTTAGGGATAGGGGAAGGGAGGAGGAGCTCCGGCTCAAGTTCTATCTCAGTCTTTGCCTTGCTGTTCGCCAGCATTCACGCCTACAAGCTTTTCGTGCGCCCGCTCCGTAGCCTTGTTGCTCTTGAGACTCACCCTCGCCCTCTCCTCTTCTCCCTCGCCCATCGCCCATCGCCAGCATCGTACACTTTCTCACTCTTGCATACACACTCACTCGCCAGTCCGGTGACTTCGACACAAAGATTGCACGGGGCTTTTTTGTGTTGAGTAATCTGTCTCACTCCAACCAATACAAACCGGACAACTGGTGTATAACGTTTGGGTAGTGGCAAGCGGCCCTCTCTCCCCACCTCTGTGCTGCTGTTAGTAGCGAAGGCGATACTACTCGGGGACTTTAGCACACCAACACCTCCGCGCGCGCTCCTGAGCGTGAGGGAGGTGTGGGGGTGAGCGAGAGGAGGAGGTGTCAATCCTAGCGCTGCTCAGTGACCATCGCGGCGCCACCCAAGTAACACCTTACTCTGCTACGCGGCCACTAAACTTCACGTCGTGAAAATTATTTCCAGAGGGAGATGAATAACGGATTAACAATAAAGCGCTATTCTAACGCAGTGTTTCTCTACCTAACTCACTACCCTCATTGGATTTAACCCTTTGTTTCTTTTCATTTTTTTTTCTCTTTGGTTTTTCACTGTTGATGTAATTCTATTAAGCGAGTGTTCATTTATTCTGTGGCAGACATAAGTGAGAGTTATTGAGACGTATTTGTGAGAATCGTGTGGTTAATTTGGGAATGGAAGATATGGTATGTAAAGCCACGAACGCGCACCATCAACTGACGCCGGCCGTCGGACACTTTGAAGAAGGTGCTCGAGAGTAAATCGTTCTCCCATGATAATTTCTCACAGATTTACTGGGAAAGTTGTTGGGAGAATGAAATTGAGATAAAAATCCTACTGCCACTGGATTTTTTAATCATTAAATGACGCAATCTAAATGTGGAACAATATTTTTTCGTGTGAAAGTGTCACACAGTTTCCAGCGTGACAATTGATAAACAAAGTGAACCCAATAAGTTAGTGATAAAGTGGATTGTAAATAGATGTGAAAATGTGCAGTTAACGAATAAATTGTTTGTAATCAAATGTTGAAAAAAACACACCTGAAAGATGTCGAATTTGTTGACGTCAAGATCAGGGGGTGTTTTCAAAAAAGAAATTTATCTACTTCGTCCAATATCGCGAGAACGTACGAAAAGACCATCGTAAGCGTGCTAGTTGACATATTGACAGCGAAATTCGAAACCAAAAGGAATAACTCCAAAAATACATAATCCAACACAATTCCCAATAAATATTGATCGAATAAAAATTTAATGTGAACCAGCTCTGAGGGAGAGAGGAGTATTTGGAGGTTATTGAGTCACTCGAAGAGTAATCGACTCCATTAAAAAAAACTGAAGCCAATCTCGATGAGATTCGAACAAGACACGTCGTGCAGGGGTACCCACTGCGCCAGTACACCATTACAGGCACCGCAGCGTATTCACCCAAAGATAGAATTTGAAACATCAATTGAGGAGCTGTCAGCCGATCATACTGACATTCTAAATAGTGATAAGCCTATTGCTAATAATTATTACGATTCCTATAGAGAAAAATTTGATTTTTTGAATAACGAGCCAGTTGAGGGTGGAAAAACGGGTCACAGAGGGGTGACGGGGGGGCCTGGGATGGCGTACCCCGCACCAGCAGGGCCAACAATTAATCAACACTCGCCATTTTCAACGATAAGTAGTTCGGCGAGTCAGGGTAACGGGCATATTGCAACGAGTCATTTACCGGCACCGGCGGCACCGAGGCCAACTGATTTTAGTGTATCTTCGTTATTGACCGCTGCCAATACACATTCGACGCATTTGGGAGGATCATCCTCACAGGGTAGTGCATCACCACCCCCTGGTGGACCAAGTAGTCCAGCTGCTGCGCCTGAAACACCACCACCCCATAGTAATCAAAGGGACTTATCGCACAATTCAGCAGAGGCCGCGGCTGCTAATTATTTTAACGCTTTGGCGGCTGCCGGATTCTGCAATCCAGGGGCACAATTTCCACCCAACAATTCACCTAACGCACATCATTTGGCAGCTAAGGGGCTAATTGGAAGCCCTCATCATCATCCACAATTTAATCTTCACGGGCTTGCGTCTCAAGGTTTGTTATTTTCTTTTATCACCTACCAATATTACTAATATAGCAAAAAGACATTATGGCATAATATCTATAGTAATGGAGGTCAAGGGCTGAATTTAACGCAAATATTCCCATTACTTATACCTAAAAAATTAGAAAAAAATTTGTCGTTTAACAATTTTTATGAAGCTGCTGAATTATTTCTCCGTTTCCGTTTGTAAAATTTCTAAGTTGTGAAGAAAATATTGTGGCAGGACATGTTGTGCTAGCATCGATGAGTCATAAGACGGCAGCCTACTTTTTACGGAATAAATCATAAAATTCACCTGGTCATTGATATAATTTCAACTCCGATTTTTTGTAAAACTCTACTTCGCTGATAAGATTGTAGGGAAAAAATTTGGTCTTCCGACGATACCAAACGCTGTATGAGGTAACCCTAATTGAATTTTCTAACCGTTCTCGTGTTGAAACATAATTTTTGTTTTTTTTTATGCTAAACTATTTTCTTCATCTGCACAAATAAAATCCGACACGGACCGTAGATTTTACCAATTTAAATAGGTGTCATATTTTTAGTCCATGTACATCTTGAATTCCTTTCTCCAAGTATACATATAATTCTAATTTGTGAAAATACATCCATCTTGCCATATTAGTATATTTATTTTTCACTACGAATTGAGAAAAGCCAGCAAGCTAACTATTCCATGTAGGGTTTGCCGACGTTCACGAGACGGTCACTCATCGGCCGGTGTCGGTTAATATTTGGCCGTTTTAATCAGTCCTCCCTAGCCTGCCAGTCTCAAAAAGTAATCGAAAATTCCAATTTTCTTTGGCAGGACGTGACAAGTTTTTCCTGAATTGTTGATCGTAATAGCAAAAAAACAAAACTACCTTAAGTCCCACTATTAGTCATAGTTCGATACATTAGGTATTATTACAGTGATTCATTTGAATATTCTTGTTTTAATTTTTCTATTAATTTGATTCATCAGACTATGCTCACGGCAGACATTTATTTTTCGTTGCTTTGTTCAGATACGAAAATTTATTAGCAGTGATCATAACATAACACTGATTATAATTTAGTCTCATCGTGTCGTTATATACATTGCGTAACGTCCGGACAACATGCGAATTTACCACGCAAATAAGAGTAGAGACTCAACAGAGTAGGTGAAATCCATCGGTTTTTTTTTCTTGCCATTCTCTCGTCTGTTATTGTATAAAATAATTCTCGAGTAAAGTCATCTCGGACTTCACATAAACGAATTTAGTGAAATAAATGTCAAGTGTATGATTATTAGATGTGATGGGGGCCCAACGAATTCAAGGTTCAAGCTAGGGAGAGAGGTTTGAGAATTTTGGTGATCAACGCATAGTCACCAGTCCCTGATTTGTTCTTCTAGCTTCTTCGCAGAAATATGTATATAGAAAGTTCAACAGTCACTATCGGCCATCACGATGGTGACGTTTCTAGTATTTTTTTTATGACTCTTCATTTTTTTTCAATGAATGCAAAAGATAGAAATTATTTGAGAAATATCAAATATATGAAAGAAACTAAGTTAATGCAAATTATCATGCAAATCAGGAATATTAATAATTCGACATGGAAGCGCTTCCCCAAATTTGGGACTCAAAAAACACTTTTCTAGACAAATTAGCCTGTAAGCAATGTGGCTGGTAACAGAAATCGTACCATAAGAAATAGCATACATATATGTATAGTCAATAAAAATTACGTACCTTTTCAGTAGTTCTACAGTGAAATGTGTTGGTCTAGAACATTTTAAAGAGCTCTTACGTAATTTTTACTTAAAATCACTGAATTTTTTCAAAACATTTCGTCATTTTTACCTCAATCGCTCGTGGAAGATAAGGATACCGTCGACTAAATTTTCTAAAACGATTCCGTAATCACTGAGTTTAGTGAATATTTCTCTCCGTGCATTTTAACATTTTATATTCATCATAAATATAGAGATTGCAATTTAAAAGTAAATATTTGAATTATCAGGAATATTTAATATAGTTGTTAATATGAAAAAATGTCTTATATGAACACATCTAGACGCGATAAAAATCACTTAATATGATTTCTTTATTAATTTGATGAAATTATCTGAAAAAAAAATATCCATGTGCTTTTAAATAGAGTTATGTCCAGCAGTGTTTTATTTGTGGAAATAATGGTTACTTCCCTCGAAAAACAAAATTTTCAGTGGCACCCAAAAATGAAAAATAGTGTAAATTTGCCGGCAATTTATACGTGTAACCCGTAAAATAGCGGAATAAAGAGAATGAACGGGCCATGTAATGCCGTCTGAATGTCGTCGATCATAAACTTTAGTATTTGTCTTGGCGTGACACTAAATAAAAATTCTTCCGTTTTGGTGAGATGCAAAATATTAGACCAATAGAATTCCATGTATTTTGTGGTTGATACCTTAAATATAAATTACACACGTTCTTGGCTAACAATATTCTGCGATATGGAGCTCGATATAATCGGAAAATCGGAGATTCAAATCCTGATCTGCACTATCCACCTTTTTACTTGATTTTTCTACTAAAAATGATATCAAAGGCCAATCTCTACTCTGTTATACAATTTCCTGTGATGTCACAAGATGTAAAACTCCATATAAATTCCTGTCTTTAGTGTACAATGTGTACCATGAGACTGACGTTGGTGGAATCAGGAATTTTTAATCTCATAGACTATTCTTAAAAATGCAGATCTACACGTAGTAAAAATCATATTATAATTGGGGAAG
Source organism: Diachasmimorpha longicaudata (assembly GCF_034640455.1). NCBI lineage: Eukaryota > Metazoa > Arthropoda > Insecta > Hymenoptera > Braconidae > Diachasmimorpha > Diachasmimorpha longicaudata. The sequence continues at coordinate 162,120 of NC_087236.1, forward strand.
AGGATGTCAAAATTGGTGTAGATTACACCTCCCAAAAGATTTAAATCGTTCACTAAGAAAATTTTTGATGACACGGGAACTGGGATGGTTTCTTCATATATTCTTTTAATTCCATTCTGGGATAAGACGACACATCGGACCTTTTTGGTATGGTTCTGGTGTGGCTCCACGGGTTAACGAGTAGCATACTAATTTGTGTTAGAATTTTCTCTCGTCGTATCTGATATAGAATTGTGAATCAGCAAAGTTCAAGGAAATTTTACTACTGTGAGGACGAAAAAAAATTGTATCAGAATCAGGCTATACGCGAAAAAAGTAAAAAAAAATCCTATAGGAGCTTATGAGGAAAACTTCAGCCCTCAAAGAGAAACCCAATGTGCGCGTGCAGCTCGTTATGATGTTGGTGTGCAGCATTGCCTTCTGTGGCAAAGCACTCGATAAAGGTCATTCCACAATGAAGGCGCTGTAGAATTAATTATTCAACTGTTTTCCGATCATTACGTCGATTGGAAGCGATGCCTTCGATTGTGGAATCTCCTTAAAGGTTCTGCCTAAAAGAATGCAGAGCAATATCTACGGACCCCTTGCAGTTGTCAAAAAACATCGATGATCAATTGAACAACTGCTTCACGCATTACGTAACTTTCCATTACGGGGACATCGATGAAAAATTCAACTAGCTATGTCTTTTTCGACCTCAAATACCTTAGATTCAGAATTAACAATATTGAAATATACGGTGTGAATGAAACATTTTCTAAATATTAATAATGGTCTTTAACTGATTCCGTAGTGAAGCTATAAAAGGAGATAAATGCATTTCGTTTAGGCCAAGTTGTCGGCGAATATCTTATAAAGGAATGGAAATGAGAAAATTAAACAAAAAATTTTTTTGCAGTTCGCATTTATCTTTTCAAAAAGGTTTTTACGGAAAATTTTACTATCTCTTTTCATTCATAATTTATTGATCACTGGAAAACTTGGGCTTGGCAAAATGCACTTACCTCGTTTTACCACTTCTCTACTAAATTGATAATTATTGATATTGGTTGTATGAAGCACTAAAAAGCCTCGTTAGTGTCGCATAGAACTCCAGCAGCAATGTCTGGGCGGCATTTAGCGGCGCTCCCCGTGCGTGAATGTCCTCCTGGGGGTGAGACAAAACAGTTAAACATCGGTCCTACATTGCTCCCAATTTGCTCGATAATCGGCACTGGGATTCGGCCGATGATCTACCTGACATCCGAGCACATTACCTCGTGCGTGTCCGTTACAATTAGTGATGCCGCGCGAGACGAGACAGAAATGGGAAGACGAGATGAGACAAGAAGGCTCCTTTCAGAGACCAAACACTTGTTTTCTCCAATTTTTTATAAATATTATTTTTTGAATCTTTTCTTTTCCCATTATGATTTGCACAAGAATTCTTCGAGTTTCGACGATACCAGTAAACTCTACATGTACATGTATACGCTCTATGAAACGAGACGCGTAAAGTCCATTTCTCGTCTCCCGACATCACTAGCTACAATGTCTACGTTTATTATAAACCAATCGTCAATTGGAACAAATTATACTATATTATTATTTCTCCTCTTTTTGGAAATAAAAAAAACGTTGATTGTCATTCTCCAATGTTTGGGAATAGCCTCCTGTCTGGCGCATCTCTGTTTCCCAATGGATTTTCAAAAAATCTCAATAGCTACGCCTCTTTGATTATTCTCAAGTTATTACTTCGTTAAGTATAAGAATATTTTTTCAATATTCGTAATTAATGATTGATTATTTGTCATTATCATAAATTACTTTTTCAATAATTTTTTTAACTTGGCAGATTTAGTCGGATAAATATGATGTGGTGTTTCTCAACTCTGATGTATGTAGAACTGCAATCATCAATAATGAATTGAATAATAACACTGATGCATCGATAAGTTGAAAATTAATTGATTTATTCGTAATAAATGCAAATGATAATTACTATACAATCTAAGCTATGACCAAGCATAATCTGATAGTGTGATCTAAAAGTGGCGGCGTGCTTCTGAATTTTTCAAGTTCATAAAAAATTATAATAAATTGATAGTAAATAAAAAAGTAACCAACAAGTTCGGACTTGATGTTTCTTAGAGAGCAATCTGCGGTTTGTAAGTTCATCGCTTAAAAAACTCAATTAATATGAATGATTGCAAGAATTTTGATTGATTTTATAAACCGCTCTAGTTGCTATCGACACTGGCAAAAATGTATATATATTTCAACCAAAGATTGATACTTATGACAATCGTTCGCCGCGATAATTACTAAGCTAGACATGGATCTTGTCGGATAGGTTTTATTATGTTCTAGATTTTTCAAATTTGAAATTTACTTAGGTAAAACGATTTTGAATAATTCCCCATTTTGATAATCGTAATCGGAATCCATTAAAGGCTATTTGTAGGAATAATAAAATATATATGAAAAATATATTTTCGTTTGCTGGAAACATCAAAACGCTATCCGCTATATCATATTCTTATTAAAAACCTACTTTTTCCCCAGTGGATTTTCTAATTGATCATTGAATATTTAAAAAGGCATTATACTCATCACTTGTATAATGTAACTTCATTCAATTTGAATTAATAAAGGAAAAAAAATGATAAAAATAGTCCATTGAAAAAGCTTTTGGCTGGCATTAATTATTGTTAATTTAAACTGCAATGGGAAAGGGGTTAGAATGCGTGTGGTCTTTAAAAATCCGACCTCAGTGACATAACCGTCGCTTACTCTTAATTTGCATCGGCCACACATTGGAGATGACATATAACAAGTGATGGTGACTAGTCATTGCGCATGAATAAAAGAAAGGAAAAAAATAAAAATTATAATAAAGGATAATAGAAGGAAAGAAACGATAGCAGATGTTTTTTGGTGTTGAGAAGAATTGAAAAGAGGAGTAATCAATGCTTACAAGACCACGATGTCCGCAAGACATGAGCGATGAAGAGAGTGAGTGTGAGTGTTGATTGAGTTTCAATTTTTCGGTGTTACTGCGGTTGGGCATCCGTCCGCAGGACGACTGCCTCTGGCATCGTGTGATATCCGTTCACGCGTGTACGTATTTCATGTACATTTAGCACTGTGCAGTGCGTCACTAACTCACACGAAAGAGCGCCTTTTCCCCGAAGCATGACGAACCCGTTGATGCGAGTCTATACACAGAGCGATTTGACCGTAGTGGACGAGCAGAACAAATAGAGCGAGATAGTCCATGCCAAGCGCATTTCGTTTGTTTTCCTTCATGATGATTGATCATCCGTTTAAAAAAGCCGCATGGGCGAGACCTTTTCGATGGATTCACTGAGATATTAATATTTTTAGGTAATTCATCTCTCAGTCGCCTTTACTCACACAATCTGCGAGACATTGTTTTTATATATGACAGTTGTTAATATTTCAATAATAAATCACCGCATCTTCGCAAATTCATGATAATGAGAAAGTTTCAAACATTAAAAATGGCCATTCTCTTGCAAATAATATCGTATTCTTTAAATATTCTTAGCAATCCAAATATTAGTTGAACGGCTGATGATAGTTGCTTGCTAAATTTACTTCAGTTATTGGGTTGGAAAGCGTAATCAATTGTGAAATTCACAGATAAATATATTGACAGCAGTAAGAGAAATGAGAGGAGAATTTTCCACTGACTTTTGCTAATGGATTCAAATGCAGGAAGAACTAATTTTTTTCTGAAAATAAAGAGATAACATTGGTCTCATAACCAAGCCTTTCATTAATTGGGATCCAAGACAAAGCTCTGTCATCGAGTAAAAAAATTATTAGGCTAGTAAAAATTATATCTAGTACGTAAACTCAAATGGTGATTAACAATCGATTTTTTTTCTCCTCGGGTGACTTGTATCATCACATTTATTATAATCAGATCAACATGAATCATTGAAGATAAATTCCGAATAATTTCAGCCAGTATTGTATTCAATAACTTTGACTATTGACCACTCTTCAATACAACCAACAGCCAATCGAGAGCCACAATAATATTTCTCTAAGATTCGCAAGTATTCTGAAAAACATCGACTGACAGATAACACGATTTATCTCGGTTTACCACTTCGCTTCTGAATTCAAATCGCGTGGTTCAGCCACCACGGAGTTAGTGAGTGGATTTTGACAAGCGAAAATGAAATTTCCTGACTATTCATTAAATTTAGTTCCATTGCAGTGACAGGAAACGTCACTTTTGATTAGGAGTGAAAAATTGTTGTACGATTCCACATAAATCACTTTATATAAGATTCTTTACACTTTTTCGACAGAAAAAATGAGCAATTGCATAAATACAAGGGGCATTCGTTTAGATTATTCCCATATTTGACCTATAGAAATACCGTCCTCAATGTATTTGTGGATTAAAATCGTAGTTATGCCACTACTTTATTTATATTAATAGAAAATTTTTATAACTCTAAAGATTACATTACAATGGGGCTCAGGCAGATGTAAACAATCCATTTATTTGCCGTATCCAATTTTCACCGCCCGAAGTCGCTTTCAATTTTTATAACATAAAGAGATATAGAAAATAGCTGATACATTCAGCCTCCCTCTTCCATAGATATCATTATCAGGATGGTCTCTATCAATGGATTTTGGATTTTGTAAGTCCGTAAAGAGCGATAAAAGCATTGAATGTAGTTTAGAGGGTTAATTCCAGTGTATTAGCTTCATTTACCTTGACTTGCAATTTTGTTTCTTTAGGTCTCGGGCTCGGTCCTCACACGCCTGAAGAAGCGAACGCTGCCGTCCTGGCAGCCGCAGCAGCAGCTCTACATCACCACCATCAGGGTGGGCCAGGTGGTCCAACCATGAGGCCACTGAGGTTGCCACTGCCTCCGGGTATGATGCACTCATCACCACTACCTCTGGCACCCCATCATCCACTGGCTGCACCCCATCATCTCGTACCACCTCATCCCCCTGAGGACGATGGTGTCGTTGATGATCCCAAGGTCACCCTTGAGGGTAAAGAGCTCTGGGAAAAATTCCACAAACTTGGAACCGAAATGGTCATCACTAAAAGCGGCCGGTAAGATTTTTTTTTATTTCACCACTACTCCGTTTATTCTATTTATTAGAATAGTTGATTGGATGTAACTATTTGCTTACCATTAAGGTTCTCCAATCATTCAATTCTCGAAATGCAAACATAAATAATAAATCATATGACTTAATGGAGAGTGAGGCTAAATGAAAGTGGTCATTCAAATGGTAGATTTTTTTCTTCTAAAAACTATAGGACCTCTTTGTTGCTACACGATAGGGCGATCAGCAGAGCCCAGTGACAACTCGTTGTAATCACACGTTTGTAACTCTTGAGCTTCATTACAAATAAGATTCCTATCCGAATTGTCTCATCTCGCTAACTTTACAATATCCTAAGCAAAAATTTCAAAGTGGATTGTGGTCACCGCCTATCCACGAAACCGATTGCGAGCTCCGTGCGCCGGATTTGAATTTCCCGCGTCGAACATGAACATATGGCGATTCTATTGACCAATGAGGACTGAGTCTTACTCACGAAGTTGGCAAATATTTTAAGTGACTAATTTAATTCATGTGCTTGTGCTTTCATAGATAATATTGCAAAGAGCCTATTGGAATAATCGATTCAGATTTTTCATAAACCTTGAAACTCTCTACAATGTGGGTGGGTGTCAGCAAAAAACTTTTCTCCTTCTATAATCATAAAAAGTAAAACTACCCAGTAATTTATTGATACTGACTGAACTTTGAATTATCATTTTTGAGCTTACATCGGGTGAAAGAAAGTTGCCTGAATAAGACTCTGTATCCTCTCCTATAAAAACTACAAAAATATTCTCTTACATCTAGGCTCTCATACTGTTCGTATGTTCATTGTCAATAAAAAAAAATATAGAGGTAGAGGGAGAACCTCTAACTTACTCTAAATATATCCTATCGAATTCTATTATTGAAGAAATCGTTGGCAAACTCACACTTCTCCGGATAATCGTTGGATTCTTTATTTTTGTCACACGAAGCCTATCAATAATTCAATGGTCATAGTCTTAAGCAATCGCCGATCGAAATTCGGTTCCTCCCCTATGCTTCTGATTTCTCCGGCTTTTGTCTCCGAATATTTATACATTTCTGCATTTGTACTCGAGGAAAAAAATTTTAGCTGCGTAACTACAGATTGGAGTTAAAGATAGAGGAAGGGGAGTCGAAAGACATGAAAAAAAAAAAAAAGAATGCAAGTAAACCAGGAAACGGGATAGGAATGGATCTACACCTTCTTCCCTTTCGTGCGGTGTAAAGACCTGCTTTTGCGGTTGGTTACAAAGACGTTGGGAGGTGCTCGTGCGCGCTCTTCGACGCCCGATTGAAAACTTTTCCTCTCATATTTTCTTTCCTTTTTTCATTTTTTTGTACATTTTTCCGTCTCTCTCATCACTCTTCCCTTATGATCATTCGTGTATAAGCATAATAAAAGAGGAAATCCAACGTTCTTCAAGCATGCTAATTTTTGTCCTACGCTTAACTCTTATAATGTACTTCACAGTCTATTAAAAATAAAATATTATGACTTTAGAATGTTAAAGGATCTGTACTTAACATTTCCAAGCTAATAAGACTTTTTTCTTCCCGTTTGATTAAGATGAAATAACAAGCCAGTTGTGCGCTCATCATAAGAGGCAGGTTAAAGTGTGTGACTCATTATGAGTTAAAGACTCTTTTCTTACTTAGATTAATCCAGTAATCGATTAACTAATCCTATTGGTTTGTTAATCAACTCTTTACAGGACAAGTAAAATATCAAGTAGTCAAGCTTCTTTATTTTGTGTTGGATCTTGCAAGGTTTGTGCCTTGTAAGACAGATATGCTAGAGTAATCTCGATGGTCAAACAATAGACGAATAATCACGGAGTTTGAAGAATCATTAGATACATCAAAGATTTTATGATATTAAGAAATACAATATGTACAGTAGATTTTAAAAATATACTAGATATCTAATACTCAATATTACTGTATTTAGTTTTTTTTTTTATTCGTACACTGAGGTAAATTCGAAATATCTTCAAGTCTAGTATATACCTGGTAAAATCAATGATGACTCATAATATTTCATCCATTTTTTAATAGACCAATACCTCATCTTACTTTCAAATAACTTAAAACGCTATTCTTTACACAAATTTTTTTTTTCTTTCTAAATTCGATTTTCGCCAGTTTTATTCCAATCAATAACGAACCGGTAAAATAATTAGTTTGAAAATTTAATGAGATATAGTTTAAATGAGAACACATGTCCCTCAGGATATTTCTAAATGTGATAAGCCCGGGACGAACAAAATTTTCCCAAAATTATAGAATTACTACGACAGTATAATACGAGGTAGATTGTAGTTAAAAGGAAGGTATCGCACAAAAGGGTGAGCATGCACGTTCACCTCTGCATGTTTAATGTGGTGACAGACAGGTGCGTGAGAGTTGGGCCGCGTCTGAGGACGAAGAGGATTTCACAACCCCTTGTGATAGATGTCACGTTAGACTTTCACTCTCAATTATTATTTTTATCTCTCTTTAGTCTATCTTAAAATGATCACATGAATATCATTACTTATCATGAAAATGCATATTAATCAAGCAAAGGCGATAAAAAAACAGCAATCAATCCTTGACTAATGTTTGTATTCTTTATTTTTCGTAAATACATGCTTAAGTTCGTTATCACCATCTATCCAAGTACGTTACGTCTTCCTTGGCTAAAATTTGCGCCGGCGGGCGAGGTGTAATCTTGCAACACTGGTCGAAGCTTCAGCGCTCTAAATCAATCTGCATCGATAAATCGGTCTGGACGCGTCTTCTGACCATCTTGACATCAACATCGACTATACCAATAACATATGTATGATACAAAGAGAGAAGAGAAGGAGGGGGGGGGGGCGCCAATTGCTGGGAGTTTGGGTTCCAGTCAATGATAATTACGGTTTGGCAAAATTATACTTGCGATACCCAATGGTATTTTATCTTCGGAGAAATGATGGGTAGGTCTCAATATATTGGAGATAAAATATTATCGACTTTGGACTAGAGTTGTAGTGGTGACAACAGCATCAATCTTCAATGTTTTTTTTGGTAAAGTGAAAAGTTGAAATGCAAAGAATTCATAAGACGGCTACTTCGTCTACCAATTTTGTTACGAAGAACAAATTTAAAGGCCTCAATTGTTGGATATTTTTCGAAAAAGTAATTAATTCAAGAAGTGAGCGTCAGTATTGTTGAAAAGGGGTTCTTGTGACCCTAATTACCTCTGCTCTATGCTTATGAGCAATATTTCAATCAACTAAAAAATTGAACATTCTATCGAATCACCATTACAACTATCTATATTAAATTTTTCTCCCAAATAATGGCAATACTTAATTCCTAATATTAATTGAAGGAAACACCGGGATGAAGAAAAAAGTTGAGTAAATAAAAAAGGATAACAAATGTGTAGAATGAAATCGCAGACCTCCGGAGATGGCGTCAGCCATGGAAAAGTGAGAGGTCTAAAATTCACCTTCGAAGATGCACATATTTGAAGGGTAAATAATGCAGGATAGAATGAGAGGTCTTTAAGTATAGGGCACGGTTAACGATGTTTGTTTTATACATTGGCAGCCTCTTCGAACCTGTAATCTTTCTAAACGAGATATTATACCCGCGTCTCACCGTACCCCCTCCCTAAACCTGTATTGGTACCCAATCGTCCTACGTGTGTACTACCACGTTGCATGCGATTTTTTTCTGCTCTTTCTTCATTCTTTTTTGTTTATGCCAGTGTGCAAATGCGAATACTAACCATAGCGACACAAGCTTGTGAGGTTTCATGGTGGAGAAGAGGAGTGGAGCCCCTGAGGACCCAAAATTGCTTCCTCCCCTTTCTTTCAGTCTTGTTCTCTCCCGTTCTTCACCTTTTCGTTCGGTAAAACTCTCAGCTGGATCACCCGAAATTGGCCGGCCATTCAGAAAAAAATCACGTACAGTGGCGCTGGAATCTGCAAAAAAATCACCAACCAAAGTATAGAACTTGATTAAACGAAAAATTCTACTTGAATCCGGAGACATTATTTTTGTTAGGTTGTGCGATGAGAAATATTCAATGAAAATTGGAGAATAATTCCAACTAATCCGTAATTATCACTCTCGCTGTCCAATAGACCGCGTTATTTTTTTGAAAAGGATAATATTTACCCAATTTATTCAAATAATTATCCATATGCAATTGGAAACCTTTAATCGTTCAATACATTTCTGTAAAATTGGTTAAACATTGTATAGGAGAATAGATTGCGGAAACTTACTTGGTGATTCATATACTTTTTGTTCCGATTCACTTTTAATGGAATTTTACGACACTTCGCAATGCACTTTTTACGTTTACTTTTATTTTTTCATATTTCCATAAATGGAAAGTACTTCTTGATTTTTTTTTTAATGAAAACAGAATATATGTCATTTGTTCAAAGTAGAAAACTTCATTAATACCAATAAACCTAAAATAAAACTTTATTGAAAAGAATGATAATTTTCGCATTAGAAGCTCAATTAAATTTCAATTCTCAAAATACTCCGCCGCAATCGCTTAATTTCATAACCAGTGTTATAAAAACAAAAGAAAGTTGGAGAAATTTATCTGTTTGATAAAATTCTTTCTGATAGTGATTTTATTACCCTTGTAGAGTGTTTCTCGGAACGCGTCACAGAAATTTCATCCAAACAAGAACGCAGTAATTATAGTTTTATGATCCCACGTGATAATTTCACTACCTTTCTATTTCAATTTCATTATCTGTCTCAATTATTGGTTCCGAATGGAAGCTATGTAATCTTTGAAATTAGAGTTTCCAATGTTTTGGATTATAGTGACTAAAAAAGATGTGAAATTTCGGATAGACGTTGAGTTTTCTAGACAGTGTATATATGTAGTGTTATTTCACTTTTTCAAAACTTTCATTGGAGACATCTAGCAACCTCTTAAGTACGGGGTCCATGTATGTATGTATATGGAGCCGCCAGCTTGTCTCGTGAGCCGGGGTCTCTGTACTGTGAAGACCTTACACACATGTTTGCCATCTACCGCTTGGTCGAAGAGACAGTTGAGACTTAGAATAGCCCGCGCACTTGAGAGTTTAAATTCCCTACCTTTTTTCCTTCACTACATAGTCATAATTACCACACACTGGAGACATATTACATTGCTCAAGATATAGATAAACTTGTTGAAAAGTCATTGTATTGTATTGTCCATGGTAATATTCAGAATGTTTCGTTAATATATTTTGGCGATGAAATTTCAATTCTTTTGGCAAGAAAGTGACAGCAGTACTCTTTCATCCAAGTTATATAAGTTTGTCTAATTTATTGAACTTGTAATTTCGACTGAGGAGGTCTGGATGATTTACTGTTGATGACGTGTATTGTTCAATAACGATTTAGTGCAATATGTTTATATGAATTACTTGGTTTGCCTGAAGAGCAATAATTTTTGAAAAATCCTATCTTTCGAAAGATGATTTCTTCCTATAGTTGTATTTTCCTTCTCTCACTTTAATGTCAAGATGTGAGAAGTCAGAGATATCCACTTTGCGGCACGCGAGACCATAAAGATGGAAAGCGGCTTAATCTCCACTGATTTTCAAATCAAACAGACACTCTCTGGTTTAAACGCGCAGGACAAGGGGGTGGAGTGGTGGAGGCCTATGGCAAACAAACCGTGAAGCCGGAGGAGATGGTTAGTAAAACGGGAAGATGTATAGTACGAGACGTTTGGAGGAACGATAGGGGCGCGTGGGCTGTGTATAATCGCTTTAACAAAACTTGTCCTCACGGGCCTCGTTAATCTCTCGTCGCCTCTGTCAAGTCGGAAGAGTGGATTGAAAACCGCCTACCGTTTTGAGATTTACATCGCGATTCAACAGTTTGGGATTATCACGTCGTTATGTATGTCTTTTACACCACATGCCATCGAAAACTTGAAGGTAAAATACATTATATTGTTGATTAAACTATAATGATATCACTATTTATACCGCCTCACGTCATCAAATATTTTCTACAATTTCCAAATAAGGCGTCACGGTCAATCACACCAGGTGTCATACCGGTGCTGTCCTTCGCGACATCCCTCTCTCTCTCTCTCTCTCTCTCTCTCTCTCTCTCTCTCTCTCTGTCTCTCTCCACTCGAACACTAACGAGTACAGATGTTGTTATTATCCCTTACTGGTTATACACCTTTATTAAAAAGGAAAGCATCAAAAACAAAAACCCGTCACACTATTTTATGTTGGGGCTTTGATTTGCCTTACTTTTATTATATTTGAATTTACTAGTGAACTGATCAAGTTGTTTAAACCACCTTAGCTTATCTAAGACAAATAGTAAGATTTTCATTACCACTTTTTTGTAGTCATCAATGCTGTTCATAAAAAGGTTGTGAGAAAAAAACATAATCTTGCTGAGATTCCTGAATATTTATTAAAAAAATGACCAAGTCGAATTGAAGAATCTTGAATCTTTCGATCTGTTCATGTTTATTCTTATGATTTTTATCCTCTTTTTTGCCAAGCCAGTTATTATTAATGATTACATTGAGAAAAAACTAATATATATCCTCTGTTCAAATGTTATCATATTTAGCGAATACAACATGAGGTGTTTCACGGAAATTGCCACGCCACACACTTCAGTATAAACCCTCACGCTTTCTTACTATTTATGCTAACGTGTGTGAGAATTTACGAATTTTCCCAATCGTATGCACGTAACAATTTTAAATAAAAAGCAATATCTTGAAAGCGGGCGAATTAATCTTTCTTGAGATATCATAATATAATTAGTTGAGAAAATGAATAATTAACACCCGAGTAGTGTTCGTCTTTCTGTTCCCCAGAAAAGTAAAAAGTTAAAATCATTGCTGTTTTCATGAAGAGAAAACGAATGTGAAAATTTTTGTTAATTCCCGTGGTGTTATAAGCTTTCTGCTATGTCACACAAGTACTGGGAAACCTGAAAAATATTGTGTATGTCGTATAAGGGGATGGCGACCCTTTGGGGGGTCCCAGCGCGGTAATTAGCCGTAGTGGGGCTATCCCTGTGCTACACGCGCGTGTGAGCTTGAAAATCGCGTTTGTACCGAGTGAGGAAGTGTAGCGCTGTGTCCCACGCTTCTCTCTCTCTCTCTCTCTCTCTCTCTCCCTCCCTCATGCTTTTACTCTTTCTTTCTACCCTTCTCCCTCTCCCATCCCGTCCACATCTTTTTTTTTCTCCCCTCTTTTCTCCCATGTATCGACGTTTCCTGGCGCGATGATGCCGCTGCCGGGGGTGTTGGTGAAGTGGACGTGAAGTATTCGAAAGAAAAAAATGGGGATGGGGGAGAGACGGAAGACGAGCGTGCGTGTGTGACGGAGGTCAACACCGAGGCAAACTTGGGAAGGTTACTGGGATTGTGGTTAAGTATTCATGCACGCGTGGACGTATATAAGGGCTCTATTGCGACGTTGCATTGTGGGGGTAGGTGCCTTCTTTTCTCCATCCTTTTTTGCCTTCTCCAAGAATGATAATCATCATCACGTCGCTATTATGACTTCAACGGTTGAGGTGTTTATCATCAGCGACATTTTCATCATGGCCATTCATTCGTATTTTCAAGCCACTTCTCTCCTATTTGTTGGATTCAACAATAATTTATCCATGAATATATAGATATATACATATATATGTATTGTTTTTTCACCTATAACGACTTCAGTCAGACATTACTACAATTTTCATTTACACCTTTTATATCCAGAGAGTGTAAATGAAAATGGTGAAAATTGTATTTCTCCAGTTGTACATTTTACTCGACTCGTTACCTCAACCTATACACGGGGCACTCTGTGGTGGTATTCTTTCATTCAAGGCTACAAAAGACTCCAGCTTTGGTAACACACGCGATTATACAAGATAGCACATCAGCGCATCGGTTTCATTCTGACACGCAATGGGAATTTCAAGCGTACGTTTTCGCGCTTCTTTTAATATTTAACGTCACTTTAAACACCTCCCTCTTTTTTCTCCAACAAATTACGAAATTATTGAAGGTTAATTCCTTTAATTCAGGGTGTTATCATTTCTTCTAGTATATTAAATAGAATGAAAAAAAAAATCAAACGAAATAATGGCATAAATTTGACCAAGTATAATAAATTAAGAGAAACTGATGTACTTTATTCTTCAAGGCGCTACCTCATTAAACCTTGATATTGGGCTGTACTGAGTGAGATATTAACACGGACGTGTATATTCATCTAACTTTATCTAATTCATTGAGAAAAAAAATTTCTCAAGGGGATAGAAAGTGAAAAAAACTGAGCAAAGGTTATACTATCGTTCACGACTATTGGAGCGACACCGATCTTCCCTTGTCCATGCAATTCTTCATTTTTGAGGGCATTGGTCGTCAGCGTGTCTCTTCTTATTTAATTTGTATGGTCGATGCCCTCCGGTTCTAGTACGGAGCCTTGCAGTAGTTTTCCTTTACGATACTTTCAATCAAATACTGTAGAAAGTTGCATGGGAAATGCAAGCAACGACCACCCACCAAATGAGTTTTATCCCCTTCCCCTTCCATCACCATGAACTATTTTATCATTGACAACTGGAGACCAAAATATCCATTGAATTTATCTTCGAATAAAATGAGAATTTTCAATAATATCCCTGCAGATAAATCAAATAATTCAAGCATGTCTAGACATTTTGAAGAGTTCTCGTGATGGTCCCAAAAGATCTTAATGTAAGATTTCGAAAGTCGTGATATAGGATTTGCTAAAGGGTCAATTCAATACTTGTAAACATCTCAAGTTGAAATTGGATTATTTTGAGTGGAGAATGCTAATCATTTTTGTGAATGCTCATCTCCCCTCAATACCGATTTAACACATATTCACCCTAAGCCACATCATTGATTAAAGTGGAGGTGACGAAATAGTATGGAAACTCCATACTTTGCCATTTTGGCCTATTGTCCACTGCACCCCTGTTCATTTTCCCCCTCTGCCCCGGTGCAGTCTGTTCTCCTTAATTAATTGCTAGGGACAATTGACCGGCAGATAGAAGGAGTTAATGTAGTTATAAGCTCAATTTGCTGATCACGTTTCACGGAAAATTTTCCAATTATTGCAAAGTCCCTCTTCCACTCTGTCTAGTTTACCCTCTCTTACTTTACTCCTATGTCGATAAGGTTATCAGTAAAGTTAAACGTTTGTCTTTTCGTCGGCCAGCTAGGGCCATTTATTATAATAGCTCTTACTGCATAATGCCAATGGACATGTATAATATTACATGTGCAGTATCATGACGGTTGTAGGCACCTATCGGAGGTTCCTTATCGTTAATGTGTCACGCCAAAGAACCGGTGAAAAACGTGTATATTACATCTCCGCCAGAAAGAGACGCTGATAATGTAGTGCTAATTATTATTGCGGGCAGAACCGACTAGGGTAATTAAATATACGTTATGACGCTGGGTGTATGAATAATATCATCACTTTATGCCTGCGTGGATGTATTTGAATTTATGCACTTATTTTTTTTTACGGTTTGCCATTATCCGTTGAGTTCACTGCATTGTGGCGTTTGGGAAGCCTTTAGAGGAATCACCTAGGCGAGACAGAACTTCACGCCTTATGTGTAAATACTTAAGATTTTCATGTACTAAGAAAACGAACATGCAATCTCCCATATATCCATTAAAATGCTTTTAAATTAAAAGAGAGAATTTTGGATAAAAGTTTTAACTGAATAAAAAAATCCTGACCTATTAAATTTTGGGAGATTATATAGTAGAGCTATACTCTACTTTGCATATCAAAAAGGCATATTATATTATTATGTGTTGAAATGATTGATAAATGAGTGCGAAATCAATATTATTCTCATGGCCACATCGACCACTATATTTTGCGGTATTTGGAATATCAATGTGAAAGAGGGAGGTAGGGCTTTGATATTTGTTCCATCTTACTTACTTTTTTATCCACTTATCGCACTATTCTCGGTTACACAACAGCCACCAGGAGGTGGGGGGGGGGAGGGAGGGAGAAAATGCTCTTTTTTTATGAAAAGATGAATAAAATTCGAAGAGGTAAAAATTAGAAGGAAAAGGAAAACTTACAGTGTTGATGAGGGAAGTCCGTCATGCAATTGCAATGATCGTGATAATAGATTCATATGTTCAGCACATACCGCTAATAGCTATGATCATCAAAATAGTCGCATCTATTACAAAAAAAAATTTCATTGGGAAAATGACGTGAAATGTGAAAATCTTGATAATCCATTTTTGCCGAATGTGTGACCCGCTATATTTCTCTACAATGTCTTTTATCTTCCCTTGTTCGTTCAACTATACAGTGTTGACCAATTGACGCTGACGGTATACACTCGGTTCGCCACTTAGCATTTATATTGGCACGCTAGTGGCGTGAATAGATAATGACCGTTTACCATGGGTTGGCTATCTCCGTACGTCGCTTTAATGCCTAGCGCCAGTTTTGCGGCGAGTTGAGAAGAGAGAGACTGAGAGGACGCGGTGACACATATATCAAGCGATACGATTTATAAAGAGTTAGAATATAATCACATAATTCATCGGTCCTTTTTTAGTTTTTATTTTTTTCAATTTCCAAGACTTTTTTTCTATCTCCACTTGGAGATGAATAATTCGAATGACTACCGTTTGACTGGTCAGTTGAATTTATTCACTCTTTATCGTGTACCGACCAACACCAACTCATTATGTAAGTCTCCTAATATTTTGAGATTTTTCCATTATTCGTAAGGAAAATGTCTTATTAGAATAATTCGTTGGGTCAAGAAGGTTTCTCATCAACTTTTTGGAAATGTAAGAATTGATCATTTTTATTCGGAGGTGAATGTTTCAATATATATTACATATCTATTTGCTGAGGGGAGGAGTATGAGATTGATGAGAGATAAATAATTGAAACAATAACAACGTGTACATGGAGAAGACACGAGAAACACGTATTGCCGGTGAAATGAGTGCGATGAAGACATGACGCGCCTCTATTGAAGCATACGGGTGTGAGTGTGATAATCAAAAGGGTGCATACTGCACGCGACTAGGGTTCTATATATATTGCCTCTCTCCTTCTTTCGTCTGCACCCTTCTTCACGTTTGTATGTATATATCCATCGATGTGAAATCATTTGAGCCTCATGTGCAACTCCCTCACTTTTACATCGACGTGGTGGTTGAAGAGCCAATGCTCTACCTTCAACAACCAGGAGTATATTTAAATATATAAATAAATGAGCTTGCAAAATTGCTTGATAGTTGGCAAAATCGATGACTAGCATTGATGACTTGCGTACTGAAATGAGCTGGGAATGATTTTAAAAAGATCAAGATAAATGAGAATCAATTTGAAGAAATAGTGAGAATAGAATTTTTTAATTGCTTTCTCTGACCGCCTGAGGGAAAATACTCGAGAAAATGTCGGCGTCAAGGGAATCAGAATAATATCTCGATTCTATATTCAACTCCATTCTTTGACTTTATTCAGGCCGATATCAGTTTGATAGGTGCTTTCTTGTAATAATCCCCAAAATATCATTGTTTTGGGCTTATCCACACCATTCGAATTCAATATTGCAATCTTTAAACATTCTCACAAAAACTATTTCGCTAAAAACTAGTTTTACTTCAATATGACATTTTTATTCATCAAAAATTCATCAAAATTTTCGGTGGTGAGAGGTCAAAGTGAAGTAGCAGTTGGGGAGAGGGGGATAAATTTCACTCTAGCGCCGCTGGCGTAGTTGGCGGCCAATTTCTCAATGCAAATACCATTGGTGTCGAAGGGCGAGGCTGAAAAGGGGGTAGTATGCAAATAGAAAGCTGTTACAAGGCTCCTGCCACTCCTCCTCCTCCTTCCCCTCGCACCGCTGTTCCGCCTTTCCGTTTTTCTCCCCTCCAACCCCCTTTCCCTTACGAGATCGCTGGCATCAACCCCTCTCCATCATCACACCAGCACTGATCTTTCTCTGCTTCTCTCCCTTTCCCTCCCTCGTCCATTGGCATTCACCCCAAAAGCCTCTAGACCCTAGCTCGTCTTATGCATCAGCAAAACGCACGGGAAGGGAAAGTCTAGGAAAAAAAACCTGAAAATGCGGAAAAAACCTGAAAAACACGGAACTTGTCTATGTATGAGTGGAGAGACACGTCAGAAAGACGTATATGCATATGTCGAAGCAGGGAGGGCAGTGAAAGAGAGTGGGCTCTTTGGCTATCTCAATGAGACATTCAGTCGTGGGGTTGTTCATTCAGTCTGTGCACTTATTTCCGCTCGTCGTTCTCTCTTTTCTATTTGCGCGCCTTTCCTTCATCTTCGTTAGCCCTCTATGTCCTCTACTTTTGTTCATCCAAAAATAGATTTGCTTTTAGGATACAAGGTGAGAAAGATTTTCTTCTCAATGATCCAGATATCACAATCAGTTCTTGTCTCCCGACAGACATTTTCTAGAAAAATTCTAGGACGAGTACTGGAAAAAATAACAATTCATCAATTGAGAAGGACGTCTTGCGCTGTTTTAATGTTCAATTATTGCATTGCAACATTCAGATTAAAATGAATTCATAATGTAATAACTTGTATAGAAATAATTGAAAAAGAGTGTGGACTTTTTTAAAGTGAAAATTGGACAATTTTTTCGTTTTTAGTTTTCCGCTCTGAGGACACTTTTGACCGAGACTAATTTCCCCTTTTGACTATTCATTTGTCACGCTCCAGCGTGGGGATCATGGGGCAACAGAAAAAAGTAAAAAAAGAAATAAATGGGGAAGAGGGACACGGAACCCCCGAAGGCAACTCTCGAGGTAGCCACGGTATAATTCAGGCGTTTATGGCTCACCAAGAACAAATAATAATTTAGTGGGCGGCGAGACCCGTCAGACACCCCTTCCTCCTTACCCTTATTTTTCGTTGGTTTTTATCCTGTTTCGGTTTCGAGGGATAAATAACGAGTGGCGCCAATGGAAGTTCTACTGTTGCCTTATCTCCCGCGGTTTACACCGTTTCTTTGGGACTCGTGAGGCTCACTCAGGTCCTTTTAGGTTCTGGGAGGAGTGTTTGGTGAATGTGTGTTTTCAACGCCATTCAACGAGTATGAGTGAGAGCATATGGTTATAGAAACTCTTTAGCCATTCTTATTAGACTGTTAAATATTTCTGTCAGAATTTTTCATGGGAAATCCCTAAATGTTTTATCAACTGAAGAATCAACCATATATTTTCATGATTTTAAGCATAATTTTCTTCGACATTTGTCCTCAATGGTGCAATATTTTAGGTTAAATAGAACGAAATTAGTAGATGGAAGGACATTTGAAAACACTAATTCATTGTTGTTATTGCAAATTCTTTTTTGAATTTTAAGTCTTTGTTAAGCGAACAGGTAATAAATATTTTTAGATGTTTTGTACCATTGCTCCATGATTCGAAGAAAACGAAAATTTTTCGGCATTTGTTTTTCTTTTAGATAATAGTTATAATTGACAATTCCGGCGAATTTTAAGATTTCCATCTCAGTTTTATTGCCAGTTTCTTAATCATTTTTACCCTCGGTACAATTCAAATTTATGGTTATTTTATTGATTTTCCAAGTCCGAACTGAAATCATCACTACGCTTGTTGAGATTTTTTTTTCATTACGGAGGGCTGCCCTCCTTTTATTGACACATCAGAAAATCGATGGGCTACACTGTAAAATTGTAGGGGTTGCCTATTCTGGGGTTAACGATGATAATTCTTCCACGTGCCGGGACAATGAATAATTTTGAATATATAAGCATG
This sequence comes from Diachasmimorpha longicaudata, assembly GCF_034640455.1. Taxonomy (NCBI): domain Eukaryota; kingdom Metazoa; phylum Arthropoda; class Insecta; order Hymenoptera; family Braconidae; genus Diachasmimorpha; species Diachasmimorpha longicaudata. Next base: position 181,060 of record NC_087236.1, read on the forward strand.
TTGTATTCAAATTTCTTTATATTTTAATGAATATAACTTTATGGATGGTACAATTTTAACTCCAGTTTTCATTAAAAATTAACCATGATAAGGCATCACGAGGAAATTTCTCATATGAAAAAATAACGAAAAAGAAAAAAAATCCATTTAAGAAAAATATATAATGACGTTCGTGTGAAATTTATTTATTAACAATCAAGGTCATTATTTCTGCATAGAGGCATATGACAATTTTTTCTCTCTTGTATATATAGAACTACGTTATCACCTGAGCTGACAATACAGCTTCATACTGATTGCAAACATCACCATAAACACATAATGATTGGAGTCTTCAAAAGTTCTGAATAAAAATATCCATAACCTGATAGGTTTGATGAAGGCAAAAATGTTAGGGTTTCATGTTCAACATACAATATAAGACGTTTACATTTTTTAGATTTCAACCGTCATTCGTAGAACTTGAGTAGAGGACGGCTGGATGGGAAAAAATGAAAAATTCATTCATTCAGGCAGATGCATTGCTTCCGGAAATTTTTTATTATATTTACTTCAGGAATTTAGATTAGAAATGACGTAGTTTTAACATTTATCGTTATCTGTAGTTGTAAAAAACTAGAGATATATTGGGAAAGAGGTAATAATTTGGCAGGTGGCGATGGCGGCTAATGAAAATTCTATAAAGGAGAGCTTTGGAAGCAGAGCACTTCACGGTAGACCGGCTTGAGCCTGAGGTAGAAGATCAGACACCAACAGACACTTGAGAAAAAAAATAACGCCAAAAATGCAAGAGCGAGACGAGATAAGTAAACTTGGAATATTCAAAGAAGTGGAGACAAAAAAGAAGAAAGTCAAGGATGTTTGAGCGGAAGGAAATGAGAGGTCGGAATATGAAAATGTGGATAGTTAATGTGAGAAAGTATAAGTGTATAATAGAAATTGTGCATTAAAGGGAAAACTATAATTAAATTAGAGCAACCGCGAAAAACAGAAAATATAGACCTTTAAGAAATTTAGTAAAATATTCTCCATGTTGGAGTGCGTTTATCCCGATTCGCTTGCCTAAAACTTGTTAATTTTTTCATACAAATGGATGATAAATGTCTAAACTGCTAGATGACAATCTTTTAGATAATACTGCTTTAAGCTATTTATTGCGGGTTATTAAATGTTAGCTAATGACTTCTTGTTAGTGAAAGGAAAGCGCGCTGAAACGGGGGTGAAGGGACTGTGAGTGTCACTTTAGGTACGTTTTTTCGGGGGATCCAGAAAATCTTTATGGATCTTATAATTTTAAAGACATTAGGGATAAGTGGTTCTGTAATGCTCGAGGCATCTGTTTGTGCTGGATTGTTGAGAACTATTTGGTATTCGGTAGTTCATGCTGAATACTGCCGTAAACATTCATTACCAGTATTGAGATAAATTTTAGAAACTTGACCAATTATGTTATGAGACGGTTAAAAGTTTCAATGGTTCTGAATATTTCATCTATATTTTTGAAAATGACATTCTATACTCTCCAGAAAAACAGGCTCTGCTTTGTCAATATAACCATTGTACAAGATAAATTGAACAAACCGTGTTCATATTTTTGTTTTAAATTTCCCAGTGCTATTGAGTGTCATTTGTGTCGCGTAGGGTAGATGATTTGGCAATAAATTTCCAAAATATATTCACAAAGTTATATTAAACCAAAGTACGATCAATTATTTTTATCTATATTCGACGATCTGATTCCTCATGTGCAGAAAAATATGATGTCTATCTCTCTTAAGAGATTTATTACAATTTTATTCAATTCATTTGACATGCATAATAAAAGTAACATTCAATATAATGGTGAATCATAAAAAACTAATTAAATTTTTATATTTGTATATTATAATACCATCGTACTAAGTAATAACGACCTTTAAGAAAACTATAAAAATTATGTTCTAATAAATCTAAGTGGTGAAGAAAAGTGAATTCCTACCGCTCGAAAAGACATTAGTCTTCATTGCGATATTGTTTTATGATTGCTAGTTAGCTCAAGAGTAAACATTTAATTCATGGACTTTCGTCTACTAGTTGTTCTGAATAAATTATTAACAATAACAGGCTCGGTTAAATTTCGGCTTAGATTTTACTAGAAATTTCTATGTTGAAAATCCAAGTTCTCTAGATATAATACTTAAAGCTCATTAAAATAATTTGTAACTGAGAATATTATAAATGAAAGGATATATTCTATTGGGGATTTTGTGGTTACGAAATAGCACCTTCAATCAAGCCCACTTCGATGATTGAAGAAGACCCACAGTGACATAGTCAATGTGTCATCGAGTACATATTACAGATAGAGCTTTGACTCGGCTGAAGGTTAACCTCGAACGGTTTTCCTCGCCCCTTTTCACACTGACCGACATTGACCGACGATGTCTTGGACTTGTACAGATTAAATCGTCTCCAGCAGCACTTCAACTTCAAGGACAGTTGGGCACTCCTAAAAAAATGAAGAATATTACTGGTGAACGTGACTCGGAAATTTCGCGTAGACACTGCGGGGGTCCATTCTGGTCAAGTTAGAGAAGTGAGGCACAAGGAGGAGGAGGAGGAGGAGGAGGAGGAGGAGAAAAACCTCTGGGACTATCGGTTTCCCTATCGTTGCTGTTCATCTGCCTTTGGGGGCTGCTGTTGGGAGAACCTCGTGTGTTGCCGCGAGAGGAGAAGCCACATATAAACTCGGTCTTAACTGCTTTACGACGATCGTTTGTACCGATTTGTTCGACAACAGTCAAAAAGACCACGCCGGCTTATATTTTTTATTCTCATTCTTCTCCTCTTTACTCGCTTATTTCATGAATATATTTCTTGGAATTTTTGATGCAATTGTAAAACGTGTCGCGCTATAAATGTTTCTTACACATCCGAATAAGAAATAAACTTTTGAAAAGGGCAAAAAGCCTGCTAGGCAGTAATGTACTTTGATATTGAAAATTTTCATCGTTGAAAAATTCAACAACAATAAACTCCCTAGAATAAACGAGGACACGAGGATAAAACGAATCGCTGAAACGTTTCGAGCGATAAAATAAATTGAGTCTTTTGATGCTACCGGGTTTCGCGTTGCGATTCTTTATTCTGTAAGACACACTTCTATCTCTCACTCGACGTTTTTCTCAGCTTTAGACTTCTTGTTTTGCTTGCAGTGGCCTAATGACGCATCGTAAATAACAATTCCCCCATCGATTTATCGATGTACTTTTGCACGACGGCACAGAAAATGATTGTGATCTCTGATGGGACGCTTGCTTACAAACCGTTGTTTATTGTCGTGGTATATAAAGTTAGGTGGGGTAGGGGGTTGTTAAACATTCAAATGTATGCAATTTTTCATTAATTTCAATGAGTCTTCTTCTCTTTCCTTTTTGCATAATTCACTGAATGAAAAATTTCACACGGTGAGATACATTCTACGGAAAATCTTATACGAGTTATAGAAATAATTATCATTCACTGCTATTAAAGCCAAAATCGGAAAATTTCTCATTAAATTATCGATACCGACATTTTATGCCTCTTTTCACCTGATGGCACCAGATTTTTTCGAAAAATCTAAATTATTTCGATGAAATATTTGGGTTTAATAAAAATGCAAATTCAACGTATAAATTCACTTGCCAAATTTTTATCTCCTGTCAAAAACGAACATCAAATGCTCATCATATTTCAAAAGTATTATTGATAGTTCTAGAAACTCCAATGTAGTTACAATCTCTCATCACGAAATTCATAAAGAAGAATAAAAAAAAACAGAAAAAGAAAGAAGGGACTCCAGAAGTTTGGAGGCTGCAAGTTAATTTCTCACTTTAGCTGCTCAATCCCCTATAATTCAAAAACCCTCCTAAAAATTTCCGGCCCCCCCAAGAATCCTTGTTAACTTCGATAGAGCCATAACACCCAATTAGCCCTAGGTTTCATGGATTTAATCTCCTATAACCCTCGGGATGAAACCACTCATCTCCGATGCCCGAGCTATCATGTTGTGGTGATAGAGAGAGAGAGAAGGAGAGAGAACGAACGATGAGGTGCTGTATCGTGAAAATGAGCCCCTCCTATGTTACACCGGCCACAAACAAATCATCATAGTTAGTTGGAAAATCATTTTTTTGACCAGACATTTTTTCAATTTGACTTTGTTTTAGTGACTAAAGCTGTAGGGGTCGAGCGGATTTGCCGGTTTGCATTTCTTCGGATTCGCCATGGTTCTTATCGTAAAGGCGTTTTTTTTTTTGAATTACCCCTCCAATTGAATCATGCAAGTAACCTATTGGGTTCTTAAAGTACACTCAGGAAAAAAGTAGTGATTTAATCCAAGTGGAGTTGACTCTCATTAATTCTCAGTTGGATTCAAGTTGAGCGAATCAGACTGAATTATTTAAATTTCGGGCTTATTTCAAGTACAAAAGTAAATTATGATTAAACTCCTCTATTGAACTCCATAAAATTGAATTCAATGACTTAATGCATTTGAATTAATTAACAAGAACAACTGGAATGAAAATAGCATTGAAATTTGTCCACGTATATTTTATAAACATTAATATCATTGTAGAAAAATCATTAAATGGGAATTCCATTGGGGATCGATGGGATGTAATCTGAGTTGTTGCGGTGGTCCATTAAAAGAGTCTGGAGAGAAAAAAAATTCTTGAAACCATCACCGCCGATTCTGATCTGTGTGAACGGAACGCCCGGTATGCTCCTCCGACGAGCGTTATCCCAGCTGGAGCATCACGCTCAACCGTCTCACTGGCGCCTCACGTATATTATAATACCCGGGCCCTCGTAAAACAAACGATCAGAACCAGAGTGGGACTCGCGTCGCAAAAGTATTCATGACTTCATAATTAGGAAAATTTTAAAAACGATCATATGAATTCCCCTAATGGTGCAGGAAAGATGATAAATAGCTGAATTAGTTTTCCGTCGTTGTATATAACATGCTTGTTATTATTATAGCTTCATTTTGATTTTTTGTTTTTTTAACATCCATAAAATTGCGCAAGGGGAAAGTAGTGACGCTGCGAGACCAAACGAGAAATGCTATTTTATCGTTTCATCGCAAGTCCCAGAATTCTCTCTCAGTCTTATCTTATTTCGTTTCGTCCTGCGTGAAAAAAATAGTAGGGAGCAAGAAAATACCCCTATACACATAAGGGTTAGAACATATAAAGGTTTTGTCTTGTACTCCATATTGGTCTAAATAGGTTAACTCTTAACTTCAGTCGATTTATCAATTGGTTTCGATGATTCATCCGCAAAGTAATTAATTTACCATGAAGGTATACATAAACTTGATACGCAGTGAACAATTGAACAAGTAAAATTTTTTATTAACCCCTAGCTAACAAATAACATTTGCTTTTGATGAGCAGTGGAATTAGGTTATTGAGGTGATCAGAAAGATAATTTTCCCTTCCACAGGAGTGACATTTCATATTAAGGAATGAATTATCGATCTCCGATTAGATTTTTGCTTAGTTCGGTGTGCGGTAGTAGGAGATTTTGAAAAAGATGGAGGTGGGGATGAAAGGAACGGTGACAAGAAAACTCGTGTGGTTTTCCCGTCAGCCAGAAGTCCTGGCGGTATGTTTTTGCTTACAACGGATAATCCGGCTTAGAATCCTCTCGAGTGTCCCTTGGGTCATGAATGAGAACTTGGCTGACGATGCGATTTCTCTCGCGCTCCCTTTTTTTTTAACATTGAGTTTTTTCTACACGCGCTCTTTGCCGCCTCACCTCGTTCTTATTGGACACCCGCGGACATTTTCAGCATGTTAAAACTCGACCAACAGTGGGCAGATGGACGGGAAATCCCTATTGACGGGATTTTTCAGGCCAACTGCAGTACTCAGGGGTTTCGTTTTCACTCGATTATTCTGCGGTTTATGACGCTTACAATGGGTATCACAGGGGCTACACAATCTTTCTAGACTCATATGACTGCAAAATGCTAGTCTCACACATGAGAAAAAAAAAATTTTTTTTCAAATGAAAATTACCGTTGCTGCCATACTCTGAAATATTCAGTAAAAATTATGAAACAATTCACGTAATCTCCAGTGCGAAATGGTTTACCGAACAAAGTATGAAATTGTCAGATAATTACTTCCGAATAAGAGAAATCTTATAGAAACTTACCAACTTATTATACGAAAAAAAAAAAATAATTCGTGAGGATTGGATAATTTTTATCCAGTTAGTAAATTTCACAAAATTTCTGAATTGTTGGTAAAAAATTACGGGATGGGTTGTTATCCCTACCGCGGTGAGTCATGAAGCGAGTAGTTTTGCACAGTTTTTATAGAATAAATGGTCGCAACTTACGTGGAAATTCGTACAATTCAAGTTCTGGGGCACCCTTTTTATTGAATTTTACTTCGCTTGCGACTTTTGTTCGGGTAATTTCCCCTGAATTTTCTTTGGTGTAGATAAGACAATCCAATATTGTGAAAGATAAGATAAAGGATAGAAGTTAAATAATCTATAAATTGAATATAAATTTTGAGATGGAGTAGAAAGCTCAAGGAAATTGTTGCGATAAGAATAGCTGTGAGGTGTAGAAAATGAGAGGAGACCAGTGGTTTGTACAATTTGAGATACCACAGAGACTTAGAGATCTCCAAGTTAAAGAGGAAAAAGGGCTACGGGGGAAAGGGAGTAACCCCAAGGAGAAGCAAAACGATCGCCGGCGGTCTCGCCGTGCCTTCGTGAAACGCGCTCCATTGATTTGTTGGACGTAGAGGGTGGTCCAGCACGCTGGGGAATCAACGTCAAACCAAGGACTCCACCTCACCAATGAAAGTCGTCGCCTCGGCAATTTTATCATCTCGTTACTCGTTTCATTTTTGTTGTAACATCAACTTTCTTTCATCGCTTTTCGTTTCCGTTATGCTTGGATATTTCATGTCCCATGATTTTTTTTTGTTTTTTTTTCTCTCCATTTGGGGAGGGGCATGCCAAGATGGCTGCCGTCGGGTTGGTCAGTAGCGTGGTGTGTACTCAGTAGAACGGAACATGCAAGGAAAAAGGGGAAGAAATATAAAAATTTTTCAAGTGAATTGGGAACTTGACTGACCCATTACTTTTATTGATTTCCTCCAGTGAGAATGCTACCTAATGATAAATATGGTTTAATGAAATCCATATGTATGTGCCAAGTGCAAACAGGATTACCTGTCTGATTAAGTTGTCGTTGAGCGTCATTCTGATCCCCTGCTAATGGAAGCATTAGCATGCGTTGATGATTAAGGAAATGTTTCTAATTAATGTGTAAATGTTGGTCCGGGCTTCTAGGCAGATGTTTCCTCAGATGAAGTTCCGAGTTTCCGGCCTGGACGCCAAGGCCAAGTACATACTGCTCTTGGACATCGTGGCCGCCGACGACTACAGATATAAATTTCACAACAGGTAGATGAGAGTTGGCGATAGAAACGAAATTACCGAATTATAGAAAAAACACGAAAAGTACCATAACATTGCCACTCACCGAAGTTGACCAGGATTCGTCCACCATCGGTTTTCATAAATTAATTAAATATTAAATAAAAAATGTTACTTTAGCTTTGACAAAATTCGGTGGACGAAAGAAATCAACTAATCGGCAATGTTTTGCCCTTTTTGCAATTGCAAATTGTTCGCAGACGCATGTTTCCCGCTTATAAAGTGAGGGTGTCTGGGTTAGACAAAAAGGCTAGCTACATACTTCTGATGGACATCGCGGCAACCGATGAGTACCGATATAAGTTTCACAACAGGTGATTATCCTGAATGAATTACACCATTTTCCAATTAGAGAGTATTTTTGTTCCTTTTGAAATTATCTTTTCAATTAATAACCTGAATGCTCTCTGGCGTCAATAGCGAAGCGTGCGCTGCGAACAATTCCTCATACTCGTCGAAAAATTATTATTATTATTATTATTAGTATTATTATTATTCAAAAACAAACTGCAATAATATTTGAATAGTAGCAGGGAACAAATACATAAATTGTTTGATTTTTTATTTAAAAATTACTAGTCAAATTTGCATCGACAAGGGCTTATTATGAGTTTCATTTTGGTGATATTAAACCGAGATAAGGTTAATGACTTTTTATCATTTAGGCTAATCAATTATTTCGACTGGTATGGGGAACGCAAAAAGCCTTGGCTGGCTCTTTGATGGAGATTGAAACTATCTAATCATTACTTTTATTCAAGCCGTGCTGCAAATGAAGACATTACCTTTCAATTAATTCCATCGTAATGATAGTCGGAGGATAGTTACTAGTATCATGAATTATTGATTGACGTTAGTTTTTTTTTTTCTTTTAATTCGATCTCCATCCTAAGCAAGTATATAAAAGCATGTTAACGTTGGCTTCGATTAGACAATTTTTTGAGAGAAAAAAAAATTATATTATCCCAAGAACATTAATCATAATCACTGAGACTGCATTTGGAATGATTGTGAACACACAATCACTGGCCGTCACTCTCATCACCAATCGCTTTTGTATCGTCACATTGCAATGGCGGTTTGGGTAATAAATAATCCATTGAAAATACTCACAATCTTTATGAATTTTTTTTTCTCTCCCTCTCTCGCTCTGCATGGTATCAATGGAAAGTCGAAGTCAAGCACTAGAAAAGTAAAATCTCAAAATGATGAGAAAGAATGTTTTATTAACATATTTTTTAAAATTTGATGAGTAGTAGATGGATGGTAGCTGGTAAAGCGGATCCCGAAATGCCCAAGAGAATGTACATACATCCAGATTCACCGAGCAGCGGTGAACAGTGGATGCAGAAAGTAGTCAGCTTTCATAAACTCAAACTCACCAACAACATGAGCGACAAGCACGGCTATGTAAGTACTGTACGTAACGCCAACCAAACAATCACTTACTAATAGTTATTAAGTTTACTGTTAACAATCTAACAAAACATTACACCATATTATATTCAAAATGATCATTTCATCAAAAATATGGATTATACCGTATTAAAATCGGGCTAAATGAAATCGAAAAATTACTCGGAATCGGAATGCAAATTCGCGAGCCAAGTGAAATTTAATAGAAAAAAGTGACTCGAGACAGAAATTGTACGAATAATCACGCAGATCTTACAATATATTCCGCTAAATTCAACTATTCGTTTGATGACTCATAGCTGTGGGGATCACAAGCTGTACCATCATTTTTCACCAATGGTTGAAAAGTTTTGCGGAACAAAATTCACCAAATAGGATATTTTTGGTGCAATTTTACTTCTTTGGGAATTATTCTTTTCTTCTATTGCGGGCTTTGTAAATAGTTTTGTCTTTTTTACTGACTATTCCTCTTCGTATACTTAAAATAAAACAATCCACATATTGATTTATATGAGATTGGAAATCCAGATTAGAAGTTCAAGTCAGAGAAATGAATACTAAGAATCAAGCTGGGAGCGACTTGAATTAGCAGTGTTGGTGTGAAGTGCATATGTAATGTATGTGATTCTGTATATCAGATAAAATGATTTATCAGATTGTTGTGATTTTTGAAAATGAGAGTTGGAGGAGTGCACGTATAATGAGATGGAGTTAAATTGCGCTGATTTTTAGTCTCCCGTCTTCGCACTTGTCACTTTTCCCTCATTCTCCTGAGACGGGGTTGAATTGGGCCGGTACGAAAGCAAGGGACTATCCATCGGCGAAATATCCACCACCCACACCTTCCATCCTCCCTCACTCGAGCTATTCCCCCTTTAGCGGGCGCGTCGGCGCTCTTTGAAGCATCCTGCATCGCTGGCTCGTGAAATCTAGTCCTCCTTTTACCCAACCTCGATGTCAATGCCTGGCGGGACTGGTGAACAGTGTGCGTGGCAGCCGACCTTTGTCAGGCCACTCTTTCTGTTCCTCCTGTTTGTTTTTTTCCTACTCTACTCTACTCTCCTCTTTCTCTCATCGTCCTCATCCTCCTCTTGGTTTTTTCCTTCATCCTTCCGTTGTTGTCGCCACGCTCTTTCTATGTCTCGCCCTTCTCCCTCTTTCCCAAGGCCCCATCTCCCGCGGGATGACGAAAAGGAGAAGGAATAGAATGGGGAGGGGATATGCACACACACACACACACGCACACACACATCCCCCTTTCTCTTCTAACCTCAACTCCTTTTCTTCGCTCTCCGTCCTCACCCTTCTATCCGCCTCGTTTGCTCGTTTACTTGGTGAACGGTAATGTGGCCGTGGAAAAATGCTTCACCTATATAACACCGTGGTAAAAAATATATTATATATTATGGAAGAAAGGAGAGTCTTTGGCTTTAAAAAGCGCCTTCAAGATACTCAGCCCCCTCATGACATCGAGTTTGCTCACGAGCCCAGAAAATGTGCCGAAAACCCTTTCACTATACAACTCCTCAGCTAATAGAGACGCATCTTCCTCACCTGGCTCCTGCCAAGACGCTTGTTCTTCCTCCTCCGTCTGTCTCGTCCCAGGGATCCGCATTAAGCCCGCCACTCTTGCGTATCCTATTTATCTCAGACCGATGCTTATCCTCCCCGTTCTTTTTACGTGATTGCCAGGGAATTCCCCAAGGCATTTCAGGCTTGACTCCATTTACGCCGTTTCGAGGGCTTTCACATCTTCACGTCAAGTATTTTTCCCATTTTTTAAGCAAACTCCCTTCAGCTCCCAACTGATTAGCTGTACTCTAAAGCTGTGCTCAACTGAAAATCACCGATGGGCATTGACTATGTCAATTGCATTGATATTACGAGGCGAGGCGAGGTGAGGCATCCTTCTCCCAATTGGCGCAAATTCTGTGTCAATGTCGAGAGTCAAAATTCACCGTCTCTAGAGTAAACAATTGTACTTCCTGCATCTTTCTCATCTCATAAGGATTTACTTTTTTCGGCCCCGTGGCCTCTCTATTAGTAAATGTTGGCGGTCCGAAAGAAGCACTCGAGAGACACCAAACATGGGTGATGGTGAGTGGCTCCAGGACAAATATTCTCTTTGAGGAAGTTTCAGTAAAGAAAAACGCCGACGCCTTGGACAATGTAAAGTTGAACATACTCAAGATGCCCGCAGCCAGTGCATCGACAGGAGCATAATGAAGGATGAGACACGAAGGTGGAACAACAGCTGCTTCCGTTTAAAACGTTCACCTCTCCTCTGTGGCTTGGCGGCTTCTTGTAAGACTCTCAGGTATAGCCATCCCCACACAGGCGCCACTTCCCACATCCTCCTCAAGAATGAACACACATTCTCTTTCTCTCTCACTTGTTCTCACTAGTGAATTTGATCCTTGTGGAAAATACTAGACTCAAATCTCCCCATAACCTTTCATTTATGGATAACAAGCATTAATGCTTGTTTTTCTTTTGTCCTTCGACCCCTTAAAAAGTCACCAAAAACACTTGACCTTTTTGGTTTTTCCCCAACTCAGGGGGTCGAATGGTTAAGATCGAGAGATTTGACTTTCGGGATTTTTTGACGTTCAGACATTCTCAAGTCCCACTTGACATGGGACCAACCCATTATCCTTATTTTCAACCTCTCTACCTGGTTCACCATCATCAATATTAATTTTTCCCCAAAGTGAGGCGACAGTTGAGCCTCCTCCTTTAAATACTATGACAAGAGTTGGCAAAAATCAACACTACATACGCTTGTTACTTTATGAGACGTATCAGTCAGACAGCCAGCTACTTTGTCAAAAATCTTCCACTGCACTCGTTGAGTCTCGTGATCAAGTGCCGTTGATGTGTCTCAGGTATTTTGCATACCGGTAACCTCACATGAAGTGCATACATGAAGCTTGCGTGGGCATACGTGAAGGGGGTACTTGCTTTGTTACATGAAATCGCGTGCCGTGAAACAAGAAGAGACACCGTGAACACTCGGAGATAGTTGGGAACCATTTTGGCAGAATGCTGCTCTTCAACATCTACACGTTCTTGGAGGAATATTCGCCATCTACTAGTCCCAGTTGTTGAAGAAAAAACTCATCATTGTTGCCATTTGGAGAAATATTTATTTCCCTTCAATGAAGACTCGTGAAAACTTCATGTGTCTTTCATTTGCTCAATTATCTTTACTTCAATCAATCTTTCTACTGGCTCGATACCCCCTGGTTTTTCATGATGAATATGATTCAGTAACATGCGATACTAATCGCGGTCTATAATGAAATTTTTAGGCAGTTTCATGTAGAAAAAATTCAAACCTCAAAATGGCATTGTCCACTTTTCTAGCTCCTCGAATTTTGCTAATGTGTTTTACATCGAACGTAGTCTTGTTAGCCGATCACCATTAGATAAAACATCACCAATAAAATTTAATTTCACATCTCCTAATAACAGCTGCAGTATTAGAGTATAGTGATTAAGTATTAAAGTAGTGGTTATAGAATTCTTTTTTTGTGTTGTATCGCATTAACTTTCGGGATGAGCAGAGGCAAGGGAATAGCTTCCTCGTTGAAACGATATCCTAAACCGGACGTAATATATAATATACACCTTGGAGGCACCAATAGAAAACAAACCGGGTGGGCAACGGTTATGGAGATAATCGTTATACAGCAACAGAGCACTGTTGCGATTATCTCTTCTGGTGGCTCGCGTGAGTCTCAACTATATATATATATATATATATATATATATATAGATATATACACACCAGGCATTATAGTCATTGGAAACCCATATGAGAGGTGATAAAGGAGGGGTGGGGGAGTGTAGAAAAAGAGGTATAAACAGTGTGCAGTGGCTTACATGCTATGGAGGATTAAAAGCACGATTAACGACGAGGCCTCTCCTATCAAGACATCATGGTGTTGGACATCAGCGATGGGAGTTTTAGGTGGCTGTGCATGTGAACAACGGAGATAGCAAATGGACATGTGATGAAAATTGAATGGTTACCAACCAACGAGAAATAGATTATTTCATGCAAGTAAAGGACATATGGTGCAATTTACGTATAGTGAAGAACGAGCGTGAAGGAATCCACTGCTGACACTGTGATCGTTTATTATAATCAATGAGATAAAGATATTACAGAAAAGTAACATCATAACTATTAGAGGGAGCTGAATGAGGGCTTATCGGAACGCTTCTCTTGTCTCCTATCAGGGGGTTGGGGACTATGATAGCGTAACATCATGAAAATGCTATTAGATTAATTGGTGCATTTTGCTGTGTTTGCTCATGCTATGCCCCAAAATATTATTGTGATATTGAGAAATAAAATAAGTGCCTCATTTTCAGAACTGGTTACCACTGTGGTATCGTGCCAAACTTAACACTTATTTTTTTAATCATCTTATAATTTCAACGTAATTATCCCACCCGGACAATGATGAGCTAGTCAGATAAAGCATTATACTACTTTGTAAGGAGTGAATCACTTTGAAAATCTGATTTTGAGTAGGAATTAAGGGTAATTGATACTGGTAATTTTGATGAATGTTAAATAGATGTCGTAGTGAATGAGTGGTTTCTGATCAACGATTGGTATATAAAATGGTTTTATGTGCGCAAATAATCCACCGTCCACAGCACATCTCGCAAAAGATCATATATATGATCAATGATGATGAACACACAGAGGCTGTTTCGTGAGGCGGTTTTAGAGTGGAGGAGGAAAAAAAAATTGAGAAAGAGAAATAGTGGAGGGAGAGATGGTACGAGGTGGTGATTAGTCGAAACGAGTTCCGGACGTGGTGACCCAACGGCCTGTCAAACCGTTATCTTCTTTAACGCCTCGCTCAGCAACTGTCGCTGCGCTCCTCGTTAATCATTTGAAAATGCTTTCGTTTTGCGTGAAGCAAGATAAAATGAAAAAATAGTGGAGAATATCGAAGAAATCGAAATACGTGTGAAGTTTGGGGGAATGAGGGAGAGCGAGTATTATGAAAATGGTTAGCTGAGGCTTCTGATCCGAACCAAGATTACACCGTCGCCGCGGCATGATGTAAATGTTAGACGGATATAAAACTTAGCTTTGAGGGTTCATATATATTTTATCGACTAATTAATCCACCGGGTGTATCTTCTTCTCATTCTAATTGAATGATCAAAGGAGGCCGAAATTCGATGGCGGTGTAATAAATATGTCTCGTTAAAAAGTGTATACATTTCATGGTGTTTCAAGGTTATGAATATTGCTGGAAATCTATCATTTTTTCAATTGGCTCACATTTTTTGCAATTTTCTTTCTCTTCTCCGAGTTACCGAATTCTTCTACTTTTCATTTTCGACGGGTCGAGGCGTAAATACCACGCTAGTTTAAAAGTTGTGAAAATTTTCAATTTATTTGCATATCAATATATTCAGCCGTCTGCTTCAAAAAAAAAAAAAAAATTCCATCAATTTTTTTTTCTAGTAATTAGGGAAAGAAATTCCCTTCGTTTGTGGCTTATTCATTTTCTGTAGAAGAAGCAGAGATTTCTTCGCCTCAGAATTAATTATATCTTCGGTTGAGCAAGTAATCCCACAGAGATACACTCGAGCTATGGGAATGGATTTTATCGAATCGGAAGGAAGAATGACTGAGCCCTAGGGCCTAAAGCCTCTTTCGGGGGGTTGTTTCCAGCAGCCTAGGGTTAGTTTTAGTCCAGTACCCACTCACTTTAATAGAACCAAACAGTCTGTAAGGCGATCTCCAACGATCTATCTTTCACTCCTGAGCGCTCCAATTGAGAGCACAACCACTCTGATATCTTGTGATCCCGGCACATCCCTCCACATCCATAAGCGCAACTCTCCCCTCCTCCTAAACTCAAAGTCCTCCATTACGCAGTAGTATGTGTGCGGTAGAATTGCGGGTGCGTGTTTACGTGAAATGTTTTTCACGAGGGGTTGTCGTTTCACCCTCCCCCAAAAAGTGATGGATTCCAGGGCTTGTGTTCCAATGAGGAATTACTTCAAGAATTACTGTTGGCTTCCTTGTATCTTTCAAGAGCTGTTTTGGAAATTGAGTTTTCATTTATCGATTTTACCTTCTTTTGTAGGGAAACGTGGAACAAAATGGAATAGTAGTGAATTTTGCTCTTCAAAAATTGAAGAAATTGTTTTTACCCGCTCGCCTTTTACAACAACTTCTTCTGTAACCCTTAAAACGGTTCTTATATCTCTTACTTTGATTTATCATTTTCTTCACAGAAAATATCAACATTATTATAATGGTCTTTTTAATAGACCTTGAAATTCTGCGTAAAAAAGTCTTCAGTGAAATACTCTTATCTTCGTTAAATCATAAGATAATAAAGAGTACAGAATAAATTGTGGTCACTGACTCGGCATGGATTCATTATTTTGGCGTTCACATTAGGCGTAAAAAAATAGTCTGAGCTTCGCTCTATATTGGTTTTCCGTTTTTGCCCCATCCTCTCCTAGATATAAGACTTTGTTTTGAGTTTTCAAGCGAACAGATTGAATATCGTTGCTGGGAAATTGAATTTTGTGGCGATAGATTTTTTCGACAACTGTGGTCAAATGGTTAAACGAGTGGACTCTATTTTGTTGGAAAAATTCGCGATGACAACCGCACTCTACTATTTCCCTGTGTCGATGTGTATTTTTTTTCATTTTTTTTTTATTATTGTTGTTATTCTGAGGGAAATTGAAAACAAAATTCACTTTTAATCGAAAACCCATCGCCAAACGAATTTGTACATTCTCGCTCCTCGCTACCTCGCTATCTCTTTCTCTGATACTTTTTTTACTCTCTTTCTCTCAGGTTGTACTCGAACGACACGTAGACTCACATGTATAGAGCACATGTAAGCTCTCTGTCCGCTGGGCTCACATGTACACACGTACGACATGAGAGCTGTATAAAAGCCTGGCGAATACGCGAAAGGGGGGAAGCTAAAGGGCGTTTCTCGGAGGCGGTCGTGTCGAATCTCCCCCCGCCACTGCTGGGTGCCGCATAAAATGCGCATAAGGTTGTGTGTAGTCGCGCAACGATCGACAACACTCTTTTTTTTTTCTTCTTTCTTTTTCTTTTTTTCTTTCATTTCTTTCTGTAGATTAACTCAGGGTGGGGATAAATACGTTATGCATTCGCACGGTGGTTTCACGGACTTTTTCGTAACGTTTTAATGATCGCATGGCAGAAAAATCAACTAAAGATATAAAAAATAATAGTGACAATAAGAAGAGATTTTTTCATTCCTTGTACTGCACCATATTTGCGATTGTATAATTACGAGAAAATCATCCAAATTGTATAGACAGTGAGAATAAATGAGAGAAAAAATAACAACAACAACAACAATAATAACAACAACAACACATAATGTGAATTGAATCTGTACAAAGTCACTGGCCATGGTTTTGACATTTCTTTTTGAAACCAAAATATTCCATCTCGTTAAGGTTCGTTTGAAAACGTAGTGAAACAAGCCCCGGAGGGTTGAGCTGCCGCGGGGAGGTTGGTATAGAGAACGATGTTTCACTGTCGGTGTTACGTTGGCGGTGGGCAAATATTAATTAGCCCATTCCTTCTCTCTCGCACTCTCCAACACAGCGTTTATTCACTTTCCACGAGCTTTACGCGACTGCAAAAGCGAGATATCTCTCTCGTTTATGTTCACAAACTCCGATCAACCTAGATGACGCTCACACTGTTGTATAACGTTTTTGGTTGCTATACATATAGCTATGACAGAATGAGGGAAACGCGTTTCTGGTAGCGTGCGTCGCTCCAAATGGTGTTAACTCGAATAAACACATTTCGCCGAGTCCAATCACACCTTTCCGGGAGTTGTGACTACCTCTATCCAATAATTAAATCGTATCGGGGGCGGGGGGGAGAATCATGTGTGCAATGTGTTTGGGTGACTTACCAAAATCATTGCCAATTTCATCGGCACATGCTAATGTTCAATGCAACTTTTTATTTCAAATACCTATGGTGTCATCGCCGCTTCATTTGATTCCTTCTAATTCAAGTCATATTCTGAGTAAATAAATGGCATGATCTCATTGATCTGAGAGAAATTCCGACCGTCTATTAATTAATTCTTAAAATATAAAAGTCTTTCATCTCTTCTAAAACTGAAAACGTATATTTCAAGCATTACAATGCTTCTTTTATTTCAATTTTCTTCAGCTATTGGTTCTAATATTTTTTTTTTTATTATGCCTGAATCCTCGTAATGAAAGAAAACCCAAGAAAAATAAAGAATAGTAGATAGTTAAGTTAATGTTTTTGTAATTTGGAAAAAAAAATTATGCGTGATGTGTCATTTGTGAGGGAGTGTTGAAGAATGATGAAGCTTCGTTAACGCTTTGATGATGGTCGCTTATAAATAATCGAAGACACTGTACTTGCGGAATCAAGGAATACCTCTAACGTGAGAAAATAAAAATAAAAATGAGGCCCAACGATTGAACTGTAAGGGTTTGTCGCCCATTTTTTGACATACTTTTTTCATACTTTCTCGTCCATCTTTTTCCAGCATGAATGAGCATCTTCTTATGCTTCTTGTCATTAGTTGGGTTCTTTGTTTCTTTGGTTTACAAAACGGGCGACGGCTAAAATTCTGATTCACGCAAAGGGACGAAGCCGACGGGGCTAAGCGAAGCATGAGGCTGACAAGCTCATTGAGTCGTCCTCAACTCGGGACAGTTTGTTCGAACTAAGCTGGCGCGACATCTCGAAAAACCTACACACCCGCTTTAAACGAAAGGCCAAAAGGGCCACCTTCTCTCGCTGCATTATTGCTCCGAGTTTTTTTTTTCTTTCAACTTGGTTATGCAATCCTCTTACTTTGATGTCTTTCATGCGCAGAACTAAAGACAATGACAAAAAATTGATAAAACTGCAGTTGTGGACACGAAAGACCAATCGTGTCTATCGTACGTTAACTATGTAACATGAAAAAAAAAAAAAAAAAAAAAACAATTGGAGGTTTGATATCCGGTTTAAATGTCACAAAATGAAACCATAAATACGACACGATAATGCAATTCTTTTTCCATCAAGGTTTTTTCAAATTTCAATAGTGTCAATAATTTGTATAAAAATATCATAACAATAAGTGAACTATACAGGATTGTGTATCTGAACTTTTCACGTCTTCATGCATTTTTAATGGAAAAATGTCTCGGTAAATTAAGCCGGACTGATGATTTTATGTATTTTTCCGTAAAGAAGTAGTGTCCCATATTCCGGTTCTTAGTTTTCTTCGCGTGACTGCCTCTACAACAACTTTTACAGATACACATGAGCGTGTGCTGATATTCGCGCGGACGGTTGACATCGAAACATCCGCATGACGACAAAGAAATAGACATAGCCGAGAAGAGGCTCTAACGTACATATATTGTATATATATATATATATATATATATATATATATACAATATATGTAGCAACTCCACAGACATACAATAAATGATAGAGAACAAGGGGCGAATATGGACTTACGAGGAGCGGAATATATAGTTGTTTTCATGCCACCAACTGAGAAGGTGTAGTTTTGTCTCAGCTATAGGCAAGACGATTGCTGGGTGGCGATTTTGCTTTATACCGTTTCCAGCATGAACCATAATTTTTAGTTACCACAGCGGAAACTCGATGGGCTTCGTTACTCACGCGTATATTTATTCACAATATATACGTGTTTCTATGATGCTAAAAATATGCTTTATACTCGTCCCTCATTTTTCCGCATTAAGCATGGTAACAATATAAAATAATTACATATCGAAACATAAAATTATTCGCACGAATCATCTTGCTGAATTTGAAAAAAAATATTGAGTATTATTCACAGTAATTACAGTGAAATTCCTAACAGATTCCAAAGACGCCATTTTATAGAGAATTTCATGGAATTAGTAGAGAAGTTCAAATCTAGAGAAAAGCAAGTTTATCAATTCAATTCCATTTAGATATAATTGATTACTCATCAAATCACTTCCAGCTTCATTTTTTTTTAAGTAAAGATACAACTTTTATCTGAGAATGGAATTGAACTCGCCAACTTTTCATCCTCACTCCAACTGTCCCAATTGTTACATTCCGAAGCCAGAATCCCTTAACCTTATAGTATATCCTCCCTACCTGGCTTCACTTTGACTCTCTATATCTTAAACACGATAATGACACTCTTCTCCTCCCTCTGCCCACTTCTTGGGTCTTCCTCTCCCTCCACTTGCAAACAATTCTATAAATCATTATCAGAACTCTTTCAAATCCAACTCACTCCCAATTAAAGATGACAAAAAATGCAAAGTTTAAATTTTACAGTTTCGCGTGATCGTAGTTGACGTAGGTGATTTTGAGATTCTCCGATTCTTCCGTCAATAGCAGATTACAGTTACAGTTTGAGAAATGCCTTGAAGCGCCAGTAAATCCACGGCACATCTCCCATCAAATCTAAAAGAAAAGCCCCTTAAAATGAAGATGAATGGGTTTAGAAGTGTCCATGATTATCGAGTGATAAATGACAGCCAGCTCTGATAATTAATCTCGAGAATCCAATGAAAAGCGGAAAAAAAATATTTTCCACCTTGAAAATTTCTAACGATGATTATTGAGGAATGGACAGGGTCTCACTGGCGCCAGGTCGAGTAATCAATTTCACGGGAAATCTTGAGGGTTCTGTATTTCGATATTTTGACGTGGGACTCGTCGGTGACCTCAGGCCCATCATTTTTTCTCTTCTTCTGTTTTATCAAATTCTTCTCACTCCTCTCATTTTGTCCTGAACTTGTTCTTTTTCTAAACCCATAATTCGAATCTCTTCAAACGATATTCCCAGAGTCCCGTGTCCTCCCATTCTCAAGACGCTTCAGAACCTATAATTTAACCTTCGCACCTCCTTGAGAGCGTGTTGCCGTGTGAATAAGTGGTCCTCCCCCCTGCTTCCTTTACCCCTTTGAAATACACTTGTGCAAACATACCAAAGACTTACACCCACATTGAAGACCAACCGAACTATCTCACATGGATGAAAAATGTGTGGCGCACACACAGAGACGCTTCCTCGTCAGTCTTCTTGCGTGATGAAAATAATCCAAGTTTCATCGCCTCTTGGATCGATGTAATTTCGGGTTGTTCACTGCATGGCAAAAACGTAACTCAGGGTGATGGTGAGTAGGAGTGAGAGGAGGAAGGGACAGAGGCCCCTCCGGGGGGGGGGGGAGAGAGATGAACCGAATGAAGTGGATCACTGAGTGTTAACCATCAGACATATGGCTCGTGCGGCGATCCAACCACTGATAGGTGACTGAAATAATGAACAATTTTAGGATGGATGTCTGGATATGCGGTTGAGATGAGATTTTAAGATAAGATTGAAATCGCTGAATAGATCATGAAAAAGATACTTTGAGATACACGCTGACAGTTTTCGCCAAATAATCCCGGTACTTTTAAAAATTTCATGACATTTTGATGACAATCAGATAATATAGTAATTTCCAATGCTGTCCAATGGGGAGTTGATAATTTACGGTTAGAAATTCAAAGAAGCATTTTGCTTTCCAATAGATGCTTCATAATCTTTGAAAATTAGAGAGGGAGAGAGAGAGAGAGAAGTTGAAAAAGGTTGAATTATTCTAATCACTTCGCCAAGAGAATGAGAAATTGAAGGCTTTAGTTCCTTCCTACCCCCAAATGTATTATTTTCTGCACCTTTTCGAGCATCTTGACATGTTACAAATCTCAGGAAGAGGGTGCCCAAACAGAAGAAACTCTTGAATTCCTGACAAAGTCCTACTCAAATATGCGACGAATTTTCAGTTAAAATTCAGAGTAAAATTTTTCATCAGCAGAGAGCATGGTAAAAAATTTGTTTCACTGGAAAAAAAAATTCGAAATATTTTGGGGAAAAAATGTAATAAGAATGTTAGTCCCAAGCCCATCAAATTCTGGAATCGCATAACCCCCGAATTACCCGCTCTCCAGGTTCGTGAAAAGGAGACCAGAGCAGAGTAAGAGAAGCTGATGTTCGGCATACCTTCACGCGCACCACAAAGGCGCGAGAAGACGTCTCAATCTCCCTCTTCTCTCTCAATCTTTTTTTCCTCCCTTCATGTTTTCATACGGGTAATTCAATGTACCTGTATCCCAACGAGATCCAGAACAGAAGTGAGGAAGAGAGAAACTTTTGGGATTATATACACGGAAGGTTTTGAGCTCGTAACGAGCGCGTGCGTTCACGTACGAAACGTGGAGACGTATCTTTAACCTTCGGTATCTTTAAGCGTCACGTGCATCACCACCAACCGCCGTTCCACATTTCATTTCTCAAGAATACATTCTCAATTCTCACACCGGTGACGACCAAATGGCTTGATACGTGAAAAAACTCTACAATCAAAGCAAAATAAAATACAAATAATGATAAAAATATGTAGAATTTTATCTGCGATAGTTCCAAATAAAGTTCATTCATCAAAATTTTCAAGTCCTCGAGAGAGATTAGTGAGTAGGAGTAGGAGAAACTGGGGCAACATGACACCTCAAATTTGGGATTTCCCATTAAGAATTCATTTTTTTTTTTATGGACGTGAGTTGGTACATGACGTTGCATCGAACAAAACACTGAACTCAAGTTCGGTGAAAAAACAAGAAGCCCCTTTTCCAGCATTTTATTCCGGTTTGGCCAATGTCCTGTCCACACATCAAATACGTTAATAGCAAATTTCGTGCTCGGTATTGTCAATGAAGCTTCAGCCAGGGATAATGTAAAAATTCCCAAGCCCACCACAGCATAATAGTTTGCGTATTTTGCTATCTATTGTTACGTTTATATTTCAATCTGCTTTTTTATGGCTCAGTAATGGGGAAGCGTAATATGGAGTAGTTCCTCAGCAGTTCCTATACCGGTATATTCAAATCACCACTCTTGGCCATCGGTATTCATGCAGCGATTTTATAACGTATCGACGTGGGTCAAGAGTAGTGCCTTTTCAACTGCTTCCTCTTTTGCAAAATGTGCCTTGGACAGGGGATACTCCCATTACCGAGGTCATTATAGTCCGACATATTTCCATAACGAGTCGTTAGAAGCGATCGTGAGACGTCTGCGTTTTCATGGATTCTTTATATGTGGAAAGAAAGTGTGTATGTGTGAGAAAGCTTGGAGAGGATGGTTCGGTGCTTCTTAATTCTTCACCTCTATATGGCGAGACTCTCGCCGTGGGTGGCGTCATACCAGGGACTCGTGGGAAAGCATCAGTATTATTGGCAAAACAGTTTCTTCGTATACGAAATCCTCGAAATGATTTATTTTCCTCAAAATAATTTGTTAATTATTAATCATTAATTTATAGAAATTTGGAAATATACCATTTTTCTACAATTTCCCTCTATCTATAATTTGTACTCATGAAAAATACTTCACTCGACTCTAATGCACATACAAACACTCTGAAATTCCATGAAATGCATTATCTACTCCTGATCGGCAAGCATAAAAGCAACTTTTATTCACATTTTACTCTTGGAGTGTTATCAGTGTGTGCCTCAAGAATTCCAATGCACCGCGTTTAAGATAGATCTTATTTATTTTCACCAAGGCACATCTACAGCTACTGATTAAATAACCTATAGTCCGCGCACCTTCTCTTTCATTCTTTCACCAGGTGTAAATTCCTTGAAACCCCACGAATTCCCATAATTTTCTAAAACCTAACACGTAAATAAGGAGGAAAAAAAAAATCAACCGAAATTAGATGATTCCACCTGCTTATTTCATGTAACCAGCGCCTTTCTCTCCCCCCTCAGACTATTCAGATACTTCTAGAGAAGGTTGAAAAAAAAAAAATGTTTCATCGATTCGATTCGCTCCTTAGATGCCAAAATCGAGATAAGAAGCTCTTGGTTTCGTTGGCAGGACGAATCAATTCGAACGGAAGGATCTCGAAGGACAAGTCCTCGTTACCTGGACCAGGACAGGAGAAGTTGAGTCGAGTGAGGAGAGGGAGTGGGGATTCTTGGTGGCCTGAAACAAAGGCTCAATCGCTCCCCACTACTATATCTTTTTTGGCAGAAGATGACGCTGCCCCTTGGGCTGTAACCAAAGGGCCTCATCTAAATCACAAATCTCCTCCAAACAGGCACACCTTCCCACTTTGGTTTTCTCCATCGATGTATGAGTGAGACTAACTTCTATCTGTGTTTTTGTATCCCTCCCTACTTGGATGTTAATAAGCGTGGAAGCGTGCGTGCCACAGTGGAGATCTAAAGGGAGCACCCGTGTTCGGTATATATAATGCTTTCAACTTCTCTCTCTCTCTCTCCCTGTCTTATAATCGACGAGGTACTCTTCTCCATTCAACCTTTCTCCTTTGGTTCTGCTGTGCACCTTGGTACCGTGGTTAAGACCCCCCGCGATATGGCGCCAAAGTGGTGCTCCGCCTTGGCCGAATGGCGAGACTCGAGAGACCGGATTCAATCTCCAGAAATAAGCTAAAGGGATATCTGCATGAGTTGGTCAAGCGTGAAAATTATTGTGGTGTACTCTACGAAAATTTACTACATACTTTTTTCTCTAGCAATTGATTTTTTTTCCAAGGGCGTCATTATTGTTGCTGACCGTACTAACAATTAAATTTTTACTACGGGAATGTTATTTTGTAATTATTGGAAAGTACATTGTTATCTTTAATTAAGTAATCTCCATTATATTGAAGCTGTCAATCACTCTCTAACCAGCCTACTTTAAATTGAACAAAAAAAAAACCCCAGAACCCTCGCTATCGGGATGAAGTCCCTGCAACTGCCGAATCCCGTTGCTACTGCATCAAACCTAATATACAAAAGATCCATCACATTTTTACAATGGAAACACATGATGTTTTATGTTCGTTTAAAGCGCGTGAAATCCGGGACCATTAATGCTTACCATAAAGAGAGAGAGAGAGAGAGCCAACGATAACTCAGACGCTCATCCATCATCACTCTCAAACCGAAAGGTGGAAAAAAAGGGTCAGGGAGAGAGAGAGAGAGAGAGAAAGAGATGAACAATGTAGTGTTATATCTTGGTTGACCATGGCTCGGGGTGGGCCATGGCCGGAGGCCTTCCAGGGTGGGCGAGTGAGAGGGAAAATAGGGGGTGGGAGGATAGAGAGGGGAGGCATATCCAGCTTGGATGAGGGGTTTCGGAGGTTAAACAAACATGTGATTACCGCTGTCTACAGCTGGCTACATTATATCTGGCCTACCAAGCCAATTCTCATCTCTGTTTTTCATTTTTTTTTGTTCCCTGCGTCGATTTTCTCTCCTTCTTGTGCTCTCACTCATTCGCTTTGTTTCTGGTATCATCAGAGGAAGAAAGAGGTAAAACTCTCTTGTGCTCTGTGGCTAGAAGGCAAACGCTTTACGAGCGACCATTGCCTGGGCTCTCGAGAAGATGAAGAAATAAGAAGAGTTGGTGGATTTTTACCTTTTTTTCGTTGCCTCATTTTTTCAAGTTTTTTTTTTCCTCGATGTTTCCGTTGGTGAAGCATTTTATGGTCACTGAGTCGATGGTCGCGTGCATAGGATGCTTAGGTACGGGGACCACCTCGTGGACTTCTCCCGCGGTTATCGCCGTTTTATCGTCCAGCCACGCCTATTTCTTGGGTGCGATGAGAGTACCTTGTGTTGAGCCTTACTCATTTATTTTCCCTCATTCTTCTGGTTTCCGAGGAGTTACTGGTGATTCTATGTTTGAGATGATCTACTGGTTCTTAATTCTTGTTATCTGTTCTTTTATGTTCGTTAGGTTTTCTTGCCTTGTAAGTACAATCATGTGAAACAACTTTTCATCCAAATCTTCACTTCTCCCATAACTCCCAGAGTAATGACTAATTGCCATATTATCAACTTATCGCCAAATTTACAAATTGATGCCTTATTTTTTGGCTTATCAATAGATGGATGAAAAACTTGGCATACATAACATCTACATGGATATGTACAAACAAATTTGTCACTATTAATTAGTTTCTCCTTCACTTATCGTAATTCCATTGATAGGTGTGAGTAATGAGGGATTTCAAGAAGGATCATTTGAAATCGTCTACTGGTTCTTAAATCCGGTTATCTGTTCTGTCAGCATGTTCGTTAAGTTGTCTGTAAGTTTCGTACCACCAGGCACGAATATTCATGGGTTACCAAATTTTCCAGACTTATCAATGGCAATACAAAAGAAAAAAGAAAATCACAAGCCATAAGGTTTACTGCTGGTATCGATAAATGACATTAGTCTTTTTCAGTGGCTTTTGCTTATCGTAATTTCATTGACAGCTGTCAGTAATGATGAGATGCTAATAAGGATTTGAAATTATCTACCGGTTATTGATTCCTGTTATCTATTCAATCGTGTTCGTTAGGCTTTTTAGCGTTGTAAGTACAATCATGCGTGACACCTATTCATTCCAATGATTAGTTCTTCCGTAAACTTGAAAATAAGTACGAGTTTATTATGAAATTTGTAAGTAGAGGCAAGGTTTGAAAACCTTCCCGGAAAATATCTAAAAATGCATTTGCCTTCCTTCATTAGCTTAGTTTGTTTGGATCCCGAGGGTGATTTCATTGGCAGGTATCAATAATGAGGGAATCCAATGCGGATAAGCCTGTAGGAAGGCATTAAAAATGAATTGATATGATAAAATGTGTTGAAATGGCACAAAGAGGAATGGTAAATGGCTTTCTGGCACGGCGGGACGGCTTCCTGCTTAACGCAGTGCCACTCACTGCACGTCCGTTCCTATCTATATGGTTGGGTTTTAAACCAACGGCTTGACCGTGCCAGTTAAATTCACTCGTTCGATCAATTCTACCAATCATACCTTCTATGATGAGAGCCACCTCCGAGTGACGATACTGGGCTGGGGCCTCTGTTTACACCGCCCTTATGTCATTTAGCCCATTAAAGTCATTCAGCGAATTAAATTATCTTGATCAAAGGAAAAATGCTATCTAATGGTAATTTTCTTGATAATTTTTTTTTTCTTCTTCCCTACTACTTCTTATAGTTTGAGAATTTCTTTTCTCTGAGCTTCAGAGAAAGACTCCAGCATCTTTTCTTCTTATGTATTTTGCACTTCTTTGAGGAGCACAGGCGCCCCAGGAAGCCAACACATAAAAACTAACTCGGCGCATATAAGCGGCGCCTTTGAGTAAATTGAAAACACCCGTTGGATTCGGCTAATTACCGAAACATAATGAGCCCACTCTCTGTCGCGATTTAACCGTCACGCTGCATCCACTGCCGCAACCCTCCTTCCACACCTCCTGTCCCTTTCTATCTTCTTAGTTACTATGAAGGAGGAATAACGTTTTTTTCTCCAAGCGCTTTCTGGGTTACTTCTTCTTGTTGTACTCATCTTTTCTCTGCAGTATTTTGCAGAGAAAACGCCAACTATGGAGTTTTTGCTCAAGAGTAGCTTGGCGCCACCCGCAAGTGAGTGTACACGGAATTCACCAAAATTTCCTGGATTTCCGGCTTCAAACCATGTGAGAAAGAAACGATTTTGAGAGAACGTCTGATGAATTATTG
Source organism: Diachasmimorpha longicaudata (assembly GCF_034640455.1). Taxonomy (NCBI): domain Eukaryota; kingdom Metazoa; phylum Arthropoda; class Insecta; order Hymenoptera; family Braconidae; genus Diachasmimorpha; species Diachasmimorpha longicaudata. The sequence continues at coordinate 207,588 of NC_087236.1, forward strand.
CCATTGATTTTTTATATAATTGCTTTGGGAATGGGATGACACGGTGGAATAATGCCATTCGATAATGTATTTGCCACCACCTTCTAATATTTTCAATTTCGATGACAAAAATTCTCTTTTTTCTGTACGATACGGCAGTCAGCATCATTCAAAAATTTACAAAATGCAAATGGTGATGTACAACAATTGAAAAGACGTACGATACAAAAACTCATGTGGATATTTTATGTATTTCCGTGAATTTCCAAAAGTCCAAAATCCCCGTCGACCACTTTTCGTCTGGGTACCCATGTCGGTTAAAGTACAGTCTCGTATCTTATTGATTTTTAGAAACGACCAGTCGCCTAGCATCTCTGCATTGTCACTCTACTGTCATTATATCGACAACTAGTTTTTGTATTCCGTTTACCCTCCCTGTCATAATAAGAATTCAATTACTTGGAAATACTGCAAGTTCCTGGCACACGTCGATGAAAAGAATACTAGATGATGGAAATGATGTGGCGTTGACGAATGCGTTGACACGATTTCTGGCGCCCCAGACATCTGTTTTGCATTGCTGCATGTTCCTCTCGATATATTTCAACAGGTTTAAGCAGAAAAGATTAAGTTCACGAGAGCGAAGTATAGATCAGAGTAAAAATAAGAGCCCTTCCGGTCGTCGTCCGATGCAAATCTCGATGTTGTTGGGCCAATTGGAGCTATTTCGAGGTGACTCGTACTGAGCTTCCGAGAAGTGCACTCTAGGAGTGAGTTTGTGGCGACCTACAATAAATGAAAACAAATGGGCCAAAAACTACCAAGTTCCTAAAAAACAAAATTACCAGAAAAAAATATACAACTAAGAGAATGACTTAATTTCGAAGTATAATAAGTGTCGTATATTCTGTAGAATTTTACTTCACCAGGACTAATAGTGTGGCCCTTTCGTACTTTGTCGTTACACTCAATTTACTGAATGCTTCAGATTTAGTTCGTTAACATTAGCTGAATCCGTCTATCAAGGCATGCACTGTACAAAAATCGTGTAACTCAACATCTTTTGGTTTCCTAATAAGATCATACTATTCGTGGTGGAAAAATTGGATTGTCAAAATTACATTGTAGCATATTAATGCAACGGTAAACGATGTTTCAAGAAGTCCACACCAATTTCTTATTCCTATGCATTATGTCGTTATTTTAATTCTCAGCAATTCTCCTATGTCACCTACAGACGAAGATTACTAATTACTTAATCATCATCCACTTTCATTATTCTACTCCCAGATCGCACGGCCGACGTGTCCTGCCGCTTCGAATGATAAATTTCCCAAGTCAGGTAAAATTCCTACTAGCGGGCATTTTGTTTGTTTATTCTATGGGGCCCTCACAAATATTAAATCCTTATAATTATTTTTATCCACACTATCGTGCGATCGTCATGACTGCTGCGATTAACTCGTAAGATTTTGCCGTGCTAATCCAGGTATTTAACGGATTGGTAATCATATTACTGGAGTGGTGATTAGCTGATGAGATTATGAGGTAATCCTTTAATTCCCATGTCAACACAAACCTGATTTCTACCCAAGGGAAAATGATTTAACCGACATTCTATCATTTATCTTTTCATTCATCTTTCTTTTCCGTAATTCAAAGTTAATATTTTTTCTTGGGCCGTCTTTCAAATATCATACGTTTAGACTTGTAAACCATCCAACTCTTGAGCTGAGTTCTTGAAGAATTTAATGTGAGCTTTTGAAAAATCTTGAAATAAAATTTTAGTGTTCTGAATTGTCTGTAGAGAGTTTCGGGTGTTGGCAATTTTTTTTCTCCTCATATAAGTGCACCTTATACACTAACAATAGTTTGATTGTCAGCATTGGAAAATGATATTATCTCCATTATCGAATGAGCACATTGCAATGCTGAAATCTGAAAGAACAGTCGTTGGCAAAACTCGTGCAAATAAAAGCGGCTAATCTGCACTTTCGCAGAGGCTGTTGACTAAGCTGATTTAGCGGAGATCCTAGAGCATTCGAGCGACAAACATTGGAAGGAAGTATGTGAGTCCATTCCGCTGATGTTCTGTCTGTACAGCGTACTATGTGCCGCCCCTTCCCCGCCGGTCATAGAGAAAATAAAATTTCTCCTCTTTATTTTTTATTTTTATTCCACTCTGGTGCTGGTGCGCTCATGTCCATTAGTAGAGTTTGCGCGGCGGCACCTCTGATGTCATTGGATCACACACACGGCACACCGTTCGTTCCGAAACAAATAACCGCTAACCAATTTTCCCTCCCACCATAGTCCTATTTGCCCCTCTCCCTTCATCACCCCCACCCCCACCTCCTTTCTACGAAGCTTAGGAAGCCTTGCTCACATTATACTGAGACCTCTCTGCCCCTTCTTTGCAAGTACATTTGAGTCCCTCGAGAAAATTCTTTTGAATTCAGTGGCGCGGATACGTTCCCACTAGGATTTGTAGCCATTGTTATCTCGATTTTTAATCAGTAAATTCTTGGAGAAGTGCAGAAAATATAGGCTCTATTATGAATAAACCTTCCTACTACTGATTTTCATGATCCATCGCTTCACTTTCTTTCCATAAATTTCTAATATTTATTTCTCTTAACCTTCTCAAATTGACAAAACGACTACAAAAAAGTATTTAGACATTTGGGTGGGACAATATTTATGAAATGAGATAGTGATCAATATGCTTGACAGTAAAATGATAAATAATAAAAAGCTCGAGTATTTCCTCGTTGTATGATCATTTGGAAATAAAGGGGGGAGCGTAGATGAGTAAAGGTATTAGATGGAAAAAATAAATTCGTGGGTTTGTTGAAAATAATTATTTTGAAGAATGGTGAAGGAAGAAGAGTATTTTAATTAGAAAATTCACAACTGTTGCATGAAAATATATGAGTGATTGGTCATAAGATAAGTCGAAAATAATTCAAGACATGTGTTCAGGTTAACTCACTATCTTCAGGGCCCATAGCCATTAATACGCTACGGCATCAAAAATAGATAGACTTACTCTTCTCTATTTTTGGGTGAAAACATAGGATGGAAGAGATTACGCTGGGATACTCGAGAGATATGTATACCGGGGAGTTAAGAGTGGTTTAGTTGTGTGGAAATGTGCTATGTAGAGATGGTCGCGAGACGAATTGTGACGGAGCGGACTAATGTCAGGGGTTATCTCGCGGGTGACACTCAATACCTCGGTGCTCGGTACTCGTTGAACTCATAATAATGAATTATCCGGAAAATATAAACTTGTTTCTGAATAGGGCCTTATATACATATGTTGAGCCCATTGGTTTGATTGGCGAGCTTAGGATTGAAAAAAGAATAGCATAATGCTTCATTCTCCCTTTCGTCCTCCGTGGATTCTCGACGGGTGATTTTATTGATTGTGCATGTTATCGTGTTTTCGTATTACTTATAAATTTTTGTGGCATTGATTTTTCAACTCCTATTTTTCAGTAACCGAAGACAATTAGTAGAATATAATTAGGTTCCTGAGAATTCGCAGAGATGTTTTTTTTGGGAAACAAAACTGTTTTTTGCGGAGAACCTTCCCTTCACCTCATTTACAATTGAGAATCACTGAGGAGATGAGAAAAATGAACTTTCAAACGAAGTTTGAAAAGTAACAACAATCCATAACAACAATGCGTAATTTGCATACAAAGAGAATTAGCTCAATAAAAATTGCGTAAAAGTTTCGTAATTCGCAAGTGGAAACAAGGGTCCGATAAAAATTATGGAGGGTTCAGTTAAAAGTACCGACAACCCCATAAAAATAATCTAATTAACGGCGTATTATTTACGGAATGTTCTTGATTTTTTAGCTCGTGTTCCGTAATTTTTATCACAACTTCATTCTCTCAGAGAAATTACGGGCATTCGAAGAGATTCAAATATTTCGGAAGAATTTTTTTCTCCGTGTTGAGAGATGGATTGAAAATTTCATTCAAACACATTTTCCCATCCTAATAACCCGGTATAACACGACAAATTTCAATATATAAATATGTAAGATGAGAATATCTCCATTTAGAAGGGAAATCGTCATTTCTGATAAAAGTAAAAAAATTGTGGAAATATGTTTCAGTCGATTTGTATTTGATAGGTTTTGTCAACCGTACCGATTATTCTTCAAACCTACCATTTCAACCCTCCCTTCCTCTTCCTAAAAGAATCCCTTGGGGTAGTTTTTCTCCGTGGTCTTTACGATTTGAGGACACGTTACGTTTTTTTTTTCTACGTTTGACCCGCGACCGACAAATTACCCAGTTGAGACGGACCGAGCGGAAGCGAGGACCCCCGGGTGTCATCCCGGGCGTTTCAATGTGCTGCGACTTGCAAGAATAAAAGGCAGACCACCAAAAGAAAAAAAGCTAAAAAAATTGGCGATGGCCTTCAATCAGCGTTACCATTGTCAGCAGAAGCGATAATTCCGGTTGAAAAAAGAGCATTGGCACGCCTGCGGTACAAAATTAATTATTTATGAGATCCCCCTCGATTTTCTATTTATTTCCTCTCATGTTTTTCGATTCACTACATTTAATTTGTTTTGAGCTTTACGGTATGATAATTCATAACAGCTCGTGTCGTTGATTTTTTTTCTCGTTCTCATTATTTCGCAATCATTAATTTTTTTCGTGCTTATTCTCCCGTGTTTAACCGTGCCATTAATTGGACGTGAAATATGTAGAGACATATTTCTCTGGTTATTTGCCACCAAGAACTGGAATAATTATTCACTTTCAGTGCACACTCATTAGAATGTGATAATTGGCTATTGAAAAATGGATTAACAATACTTTCTTCATAACATGCAGTGTTATAAGAGTGCGCACTCCACCAGAAACAGTGTTGTGAGCAGTTGCCGAGTAAAAACCGATGACTGCATTTAATGCATCTTTTGTAAACTGTTCTCAGACATCAAGAAACCTCTGAATGAAATGAAATGCGTTGTTTCTAGCAGTCAGACAAACCTCCTTATTTAATAGTTAATTTTTCAAATTTTATTTCATTGATCAATAATATTATTCAAATGACTTTTTGGACACTCCTTACCCGAAAACTAGACCGTTTTATTTACTTATAACTAATACCTTGTACACAACATTCCTAACAAAGAGTGTAGTTCAACCACATGTGCGACGGGATTTAAAAATGTGTGTAATTGGCAGTGGTCAGCATCACATCGATCCACCAATTTCACATATGTTACTTTTTTATTGGAGACATTAGAGTTTACTACAACAAACTACAAAATCAACGGGAATATTTCAATCAGTGTTAGCTTCAGTACACATATTATTGCCACCAGCCGGATTCATAATATATGAAATGGGGGATGAGAATAGAAGAGTTATTCGAAACAATGACAGAAACGAGACTAGACAATAAGACGTGATCGACAATGCATATTTTTGCCATATCAATTGGATTGAAACAAGACGAAATTACTCTCGCATGTCGATACGAGACGAACCAATAGGGTTTCTTGTCTTGTATCGTCTCGTCGGGTAGGAGTTTTGGTGAGCTTTATTTTACACCCCGCAAATGAAGATTTTCCTATGTCGAAGGGCTTATTGATGCAAAAAAAAAATCCTGATGTCATAAGTTAGTAAATTAGTAGATGCCTACAAGATTCACTCAAGAGATTACCCCGGTAGCAGGGTTAAACCTGAAAGTAAATAAAAATCCATTGCGAAATATCGAGATTATGGAAAGAACAACACCCAAGTTTCAGCACCAGGTCAATCTTCAGCCCCTTCCATCCAAAGTAAATTAACGCAACGGAGGCGGGCTTGCGTAATTGCTCTGAAAAGCTGACGGAAAGTGAAAAATGACTGGCCGATCTTCTCATAGATTTGGAGCCGCTGTAAAAAATAGAATGTCACTTGACATTTCTCAAATTGTTATTGAGGAACTGGAACAGCGGCAAGTGAAGCTACAACTGGGATTTAATTGAATTAATTGAATGTTGGAATCGATCTCGATCTAACCATCAATGAGGGAAAAGCTCATCAAATTTCATCATTCCTTCGGATTAAGCTCGAGCAGTTTCTGGTTTTACATTCCATGAATATTCATCAAGGCGAGCGAATAGAAAATTTAACAACTGCATTTACCGGATGCATAAATAAAATTCTTCTCTATATGTTTTCACACTCAGCAATGATTTTCTTTAATTGCCTGTTCATAGCAATGTTTCTGGCGTTTTACATTTAGATTTTCATATCTCTTTGGTTTTTTTATACACGTAGCAGAGATATCGCAAGCTCGGTTGATATCACCTCAAAGGAATTTTTTGTCCCTATCGCGACTCCAATAGAAAAGTGGCCGAGACAGTAATGGAAGGAGAGGGAAAGAGACGAGAATAGGGCCTTTGTGGTAGTCGATGTAAACGGGCTGATTTCCGTTTAACGTTTCTTCTCGCAAGGGTGTGCACCTCTATCCCTTTCATTTTCCCCATTGCTTTCTTCATTTGTAAACGAGAAGAGGAGAAAAAAAATATGAAGAGAAAAATAAAAAATCGCGGTAACGGTCTTTCCAATGTTTTTTCACGCTTTGCTCCCTTGGGGATCATGAAACGCTCATTAATCCTCCTGTTAGTTAATCTTTGATGAAAATTTCTTTCGAGGATTAGCCCCTGTGGATAGGGCGGGGGGGGGGGGGGAGTGAGGAAAATAGAAAGCGCTGAATGCTCTTTAACTTTTAGATGTTCTTGACACCCGCAGCCGGGAAAAAATCGTGTGACGAAAAAGGTCTAATGAGTGCCCCAGCGTCTCGGCATTCTTATGCCAAGTCTGAAAGACCTCTAGAGCTCTTTTAAACTGAGGAAAAGTTGCTAACGTCGGCGGGGGAAGGAATTACATTTTATCACTAGCATTTTTTTCTTATACCAGCGCCAAGCCAAATGCCAGAAAAAACTAGAGGATCTTTCTTATTTTATATGATCTTAGGAGAATTACTACAGATACACTCACTACAAGACAGCCTTATGAATAATTAATAACAATAATATAGATATTCATTCCACAGTTATTTCTCTACAAGCGTTCATATTTGCTCGTTTGTCCGGCATTGCTAAATCGATTCATTGAATTATGGACTACGTTTTATATACTTTTTTTCGCTATTGATGCTCTTATTTTAGCACAAGCAGTACTTCCAGACAGTTTACTCTATTCACTTAACTTTGTGATAAATTTGTTACAGAAAGAGTAACATTTGCCATATCGATTACAATTTATTTGTAATGCAGAATTTATTGGATGTGAATAAGTTGGGAAAATGTCACTGGAACGCGAAAAGGTTTTCGTCTATTTAATGAAATCGCTGTTAAGCTCATCTGAGGAATTACAAATCCTGCACCTCAATGAAGGAAATTTATAGGAAAGAGATAATAGAATTTCTTTGGAAAACGGTTCGACGACCCGGCGTGTGCGTCATGGCGTCGATTGACTCTCTCCTTCGTACACACTCATGACTCGCGTACGTCCTCTCACCTCACCCCCACCCCCTTGACGTTTCACTCACTATCGAATGCAGAACATGTCGCCTCCGCCTTCTGCTTCTCACTCACCCTCCTATCCCTACCTTCTATAACCAGCCCAATGTTCACCGGAAAATCCAACCCCTTTTTTGGGCGGTCGATATGCCCGGGGACGCCTCACCATACAACCCCCACAGACCGCTGCCTTCGCCACCCACACACTATGTAACCTCTCCGCCTCGCTTTTTCTTTCCCTCGCATATATGTATGGTATTTTGCTATTTTGCGCCACTGCCGGCGGGATGGCGCCACTGCTTTATGTAAACTCCTGATAAAGGAAAACAATGAGCCTATCATCTCCTCTGAGCTTTTCTCTTCGAGTAAATATCAAGTTAGATGACATTTTATAGTTTTATATTCCATCATTAAGCTCAAATAGTTATCGTTACTATGAGGCTATATCCGAGAGGAATATTTTCAATATATTATGGAATTCCTCATGTAAAATCACTCTTCGGCAATTTTTATGGGAATAGAAGGAAAGACCTCCGAACGGTCTGAATTTTCTACTGAATTTCTCTCAAACACGTAAAATCTTACAGAAAATTTCCAACTTACTGTATCCGAAAAAAATCAAAAAATTTTCATGCCGATTCGTACAATTTTAATTTCGAATGGTATTAATTGCTCAATTTGTGCCTTGCTTCTAGTAATTTTGATTGACTTTTTCTCTTCATTTCCAAAATAATAAAGTCGACTGTATGATCAAGAGACAGAACAGACAAGCTGGGAAAGACTCTCCTATATGAACTCAATAATACTTTAATGTATTTTCAAACATATGATATTTGCAGGAATACTAGAGAGTAAATTTCTCCGAAAGCAACGTAAATTCAATAAAATCGAGGATAACTGAAAAATTATGCTCTTAAAGAAATGACTACACTCCACGCGAGTTTTCAACTAGCACCCTGGGAAAATTGTGCTTCAACGCGTAGCCATTACGTTTCGATCAATACATTTTCCAGAACGCAAAAGTCTTTTAGAGTCCGTAGAATAGAATCCTCACGAAAATACAGCCGCGTATAGACAATTAAAGTCGAGCAAATTGAATCAGCGGGGGAAACCTTTACGATCTAATTGGTTGCACGAATGCGCTCTCGTGTGAATTCTGTTGCATGGCTATTCACCTAATTTTTCATCTAAATATTTCTGGGGGTATGAAACGAATTTGGATGTGCCCATCCAAATTTAACGGCGGATGTGCGCTTGTGAAATCCACATTACTAAAAGAAATCCTCAACTGTAGAGTAATAAAAGTGTAGGCATATGTACGCGCATTATTAAACAAGAAGAAATGCAAAAACCTCTAGAAAAAATTTTTCCTTCTCATGTTTGTAGAAATACTTATCACATGGAGAGAGGCATAATAAAATATTCCGTGAAAATTATGATCGCTCACCAATTGAAAAATCCAATGGGAAAAATTATGTGATGATAAGATAATGTCTCAGAGGGAAAATTCCTTGCCTTCCGTGACTTTGCTCTGGAATTATAGAAAAGATACGTCGCATTCGCTATTCCATTTTTTATTATTAGGGCGAGAAAATTTGTGATAACGGTCCAAAAACCATTTATAAAATTTAAACCCCGAACTTACCATGAGTAGTTGAGTATTTATTAAGTATTAGTAGACATTCTTCAGATCACATTGAACTGCTTCATTTTACATGCTTGATAAGAAATTAATCATTTTGTATGTGTATAGAAGGCAATAGGAAACCGTATATTTTCAGACAATAAATTAAGAGATTTGACTCATTCAGAAAAGCGAGCAAAGTGGTAAAGACACAGATTTTGTCCCTCGTTTCACATTAGTTTCTCACTCGTGTTTCCAAGTAGGTGGGCCTCAGGTAGCTGGGACAGATAACACCCCGAGATTACAACGGACAGAGTCATTAGCTGCGTCGGCTTCTGTGTTTATATGCTATACGGGAACTTTCCCCTTTTCGTTTCATATATTTCTATAAACTATAAGTAGAATCAAAACAATATCATGAATTGCAGAATTTCAATGTCATGTTAATCAATGATGAATTAGAAAAAAAATGATTTACTTTTTTGTCTAAACGTGAGAAAAATTTTAGTCAGAATTGCAGAGAAATTTCAAAACATTTTGACTTTGTAAATTCAGTAAAAAACAGAAAATGTTGATGAATGCATTCTTAAATTTGGAGGATAGTGACAGTGAATGCTATTTGATGACCAAAAATTCATGAAATTCTATTGGCAATCCGATTAACATTCTGGAATTGTGGAAAATTTTCCTTGACACCTTCAAATTTCATGAGTTTTTAATCCATAGAACATGTTCAGTAGCACTCTATCGAGAATTGACTGTCAACTATTTATGAAATCTCTGGAGAGTTATTGAAAAGTTATTATAATGCTCACCGGCAAACATGAGGTCCTATTATTGACACTCGACTCCACGTAACACTTTACATGGTCTTCGATTTGGAGCCCCCTCCTCCATGCACCAATCTCTTGCTAATTTTCCGACTCTGTAGCTATCATTCATGGGGGAAAAAGTGGCGGAACATTCAGTCCTTCCTCTGGTTGAATTACTAGACAGAAACATGAATGCTCGATGGTCTCATCATTCACTGAGTGGTTGGGGAGAGGTTATTGTATTGGAAAAATGGCTTTTCACAATGTGCGATGGAGACACGTGCGATCCACTAGGAGCGTATGGTCGTCTACTTCCGTCACTATAAATCAGAGAAGGGAAGTTTCTTCGGCTTGTTTATATAAACTTTAACAATGCAGCAGTTTCTCTTGCTCACATTTTCATTCATCTTTCATCACATTGATTTTCCTCGATGGAAATTATTTGTCCAAGAAGTATTGATTAAAATTACGGCAATAATAGGCTTGATGAATTTTAATGTTTTGAAATTAGTGAATGCCATGTGCGCTCAATGAATTCCACTTCTAAAATGGCGGCATGAAAGGGGGATAAAGAGAACGAGTGGAAAGGCATTTAACCCATTGATAGGCTAATGACAAACGTGTAGATTAGACCTATCTTAGTCAGGGACTAATTATTTACCCTTTGTAGTGTGCCGACCACCAATAGCTTCTCGCTCAAGCGGCTCTCGAATATTTCATTTATTGCCATTCATCTGACTACCCATTTTTTTTTCTTATCTTCAAATTGGATCCAAATGGCCACTACAAACTCGCTCACGTATCGAACTTGGCATTTTGCAGCACCGGAATCCATTTTACCTCTGTTTTTTTTTTATTCTCATCAGTGTCATGCCGATTGGGTACAAAATTAAGAAAAAAAAATCGTCGAAGGAGAGTTGGGGGAGAAAAATAATCATGATATGAATAAAATTAGAGAGTGGGAATGAATTTTTGAAATTGGTGAGAACACATAACTCAATTTAAATTGAATAATGGGGCTTACACTTATTCTCTCCCTAAAATTTATTAATTAATGCTCAAAATTAATGGAATGTTTGTAGTATAATAAAAAAATGTAAAGCAGTCTATCCCATAAATGGTCTTTTTTTAATTTTTCAGACGATATTGAATTCGATGCACAAGTACCAGCCAAGGTTTCACCTCGTTCGAGCAAATGACGTACTTGCGTTGCCGTACTCAACATTCAGAAGTTACGTATTCAAGGAAACGGAATTCATAGCCGTAACGGCCTACCAGAACGAAAAAGTGAGCAGTCCTCAAATTTTGTACTTTTCTTTTTTTTCCTCGATTGTCTTCTCTTCCCCTCGATTTTTTTTCTTTTTTCTGCTCAACGCTGGAAGTAGAATTCAATATTGACCTGCCGGGGAAAGTTAAACAGTGAGGAAGAACTCGGGGCGTGTAAAGTACAAGTGAGAGAGAGAGGAGGAAAGGGAAACGGAAAAGTGGAGTTCGAAGGATTTTAGCGCGAGGGTAAAGTTTTATGGAGACACCTTTGGAGTCACTCCAAGAGGCTTCTTCCAACTGAACTGCCTCCGGCTGCTGAAGCTTCTGAAAGAATTATCTCTAATTTTTGGGAATATTTATTTTGCCTTTTGGGGGAACAAAATTTGTACAAAATCTAATGGGAACTCGACTTAAAACCTCTCAAACTAACCGTCAAGAATAACTTGAATGACAATTACTTTTTGGATTATGTGTGGCTGTCAAAACATTTCATCAATTTTTTTCCATTACCGCCAAGTATGCTCTAGTTAGCGTTTTTTTCCCACTAAGGATTACCGAAAACCTATTCTTCCCATTTTTTTGAATATAAAACTGGCCTTTAATATATCAACAGTTTACTAATAATCAAGAGTAAGGTCTGGAAGGTCCCTGCGCTAATACACTGTTTTAACATCAACTATTAAAAAACTTGCATTTACATTTCAAGATTCATAGAAAGAAATGCAACATATTGATAAGATTAGCAATATTTCGAATAAAAACTTGAAACAAAATTAAATTTATTTTATACCAAAATCAAATATATTATGGGAGTATAAAATGTAACTGACTCAGGTATATTATACATTTATTTCGCGCATGGGTTCATCAATTTAGAGATGTTTGTTTTATATTTACTGGATTTCAATAAATCCTATGAAGGGTAATATAAAGGACAAGCACTAATTGTACGTGTCAAAGTATGAAGGTAAAAGAGTAGAGGTTGAAAAATGAGGGACAGAATATTATAATTAAAACATTAGAGTCAAACTATCAATGTCAAACCCTCCCTCTGCCGCCATTACTGTTTGCAGTCCCATCGATAGACACCCAATTTTTCACCTGTAATTTCTGATCCGCTTTTTGACCCTGACAAAATTGAAAAAATGCCAATTATACATGATTCTTTGCTTTTTTTTATTGTAATGCCGCTATTTGTAACTCCAATAAGCTACAAGTACTTCTCATACACTGATCCCAGAGTAGTTACCCGTCCTTTCAACTTGAAAAATTTAGAAACATATCTTTCTAGAGAAATTAAACAATAATCTATCAAGGCACACATCTCAAGTCAGATAGAATGAAGTTTCAGAGAAATTTAAATCTTTGAAATGAGTCATAAGTGCTCAGATTGTATGAAAAAATATCAAAATGTTTCCCAATGACTCCGATATTGGACCCCATCGCAAGAAATGATACATCAATTTCTTTAATGAGCACGATGACTTCATTTCAAATTTTGTATTTCTCATCTACCCACATTATCGACATCAATATCATCATCTGGTTCTATCGATATAAATATTCAGATAACAATTGTAAGGTAATACCCATTCAATTCTATGGACAATCGCTTCAATCAGTTTAATACTCGCCGGATACACAGATGAAACAGCCCCAGATACCTTCAGCCATTCACCTATGTTATGGTTATTGCTCTGTACTTATAGTTTCAACCCCAACAATCGATACTAGTGATCTGAGTTTAATCGGGTTAGAGTTTTTCATATGCTTCGGTTGCAAAGCATCGATAACAGATATACCTGGTATGAGCTCGTGCTAATCAAATGTATGTACATCATGTAGAAATGGCGAGAAAGAGAAGAAACACTTTCATTCCTTTTGCCTGAATTCTGTCATTTTTAATCTGTATCCGTTTCCACTCGAGGAGCCCTCAGATTTTTTTGGAAACTCAAACAAGTCTTTCTCTGTTAGGTTTTTTAATTACTTCGGCGACATTCTCGTGGCTATCAAAGCGTCTCCCTTGATTATCTTCTGTGTCTCATTCAAAACGAAAAAAAAACACGAAAATATTTAATCTGCATCAGTTTATTTTATGATGGAGATTAGCGGCGATCATAAAAAGAATAATATGACTGATTTCCGGAGTAATAAAAGATATAGAGAATAATTATGTCACGAACCAAATGGGAATAATAGCTGGTGAGCTCAAAGATTTTCCAAGTATTATTAGGGCGACCTCGGGAAATGTTCTCTACGTTAACCTCCCTCAAATTTCGCGCTAATCCTTTGGTTAATTTTCATGAAACTGACTTCTATAAAAATATGTCTGGAACACCTTTTAGTCCAATTACTGAAGAATTTAAGGAATTTATCAGATTTTTCCCTTCTTTCAACTCTTTCGTTGAGATTTTTTTGGGACTTGTTTAAAATTTTACGCTCGTCTTTGTTATCTTGGCTTTCGGCTCGACACTTGTTCAGGGACGGGAGACTTTTGCTGTTCGAATATTGCGCGCTACGTAAGATATTTAGCCTAATGCTCATTGTCGTCTGATATTTGCTTCTGGTCTCTATAAAAAAAGTCGGAACATTGTAAGTCCTAAGGAACCTACTTTGTAGGCAGATCTTTAAAGTTAATTGTACAGGGTCAATAACAAGAGCTTATGTATATATTAAATGATTAAAAAAAATATTTATCTAGTTTAAACTATTCGTTTTTATTGTGTCGCGTCTGTGGGATGATGTCTTCAAGCAAAGTATGACCCCCGTGAGGGGTTGGTGGTCTCTAGCAAATTCTGACCAGAATTCTCACCCTAGACGCTGGCTCTTCTCGGTATTATGCGCAGACGCCATTCAAATGACCTCGAACCCAGTGATCTAAAGCTTTTGCAATGAATGTGTACGAATAGGAATACCCATCGCGAAATTAGATATAACCGATTGAAAGGATTTTACGATTTTACGAAATACTATTTGTTTTCCAGATAACGCAACTGAAAATTGACAACAATCCCTTCGCCAAAGGATTTCGAGACACTGGTGCGGGGAAACGAGAGAAAAAGTGAGTATCGCTTTCAAAATTTAGAAATTTATAATTGAATTGACAAATGAATGGTACGATGATGAACCATATGACCTTTCACTCCAAATGAAAATTATAGCACTATTTGACAGAAGTAGATTTAGGACCACTATTTTAGGGGCTCATTTATTACAAATTTGACAATTGCGGATTTAAATAAATTCCGCCAATGGGTAGATGGCTTGCCATTCACTTCGTGGAATTCGCTATATTTGCAAAAATGATAATAGGATTATGCAAATCCTCCAAAATGTTCACAATATAATTGAGCTATATCGAATTGCCTTTATTTAAAATTCCCGCAAAAGGACTTTTCTAATAATGCTAAACGATTTATAGAGAAATTTCTTTTGGCTTTAATCATCTCCTACAGAAAAAAGATTCTCAAAGAATGTAGATAGTACAACTGATTGCTTTTCTAAAAATGGCATCAGTCGAACTGATGGATTAACAAATGAAACTCATGCAGATTCCAATCATGGTTACATCGAAGTAAAACTCAATTTTTTGTAAGAGTTCTGAATTTAACGACTCATATATTTTCACTCCCTCACCATGAATCCCAGCGGGTAGTTACCCAAACTCTTCCTGAATCAACCCTCTGTGTCCCGGGTCTCATTTGCACCCCCCAGCGAGCCGTGATCCGTCCATTTGTATTCAATATTGCAAGTTTATGGGCTTATGTCGACTCGCCCCTTGGGGCCATTGTTGGGTTATGCCATCAACCACCATGGTGTAATCTATAACACAGTCATACGACATTATATTCCTATATAACGCCCAAACGAATTGCTATTTCAATTTGATAGTGCCTGCTAAACTTCGAGAGTGAACTCAAGTGGACTTTGATGACATTAGTGGTGACTATGTAGAAGACACCCCGTCGCTTTTTTTTAGGGAAGAATTCTTGTGGTCGTAGGACGACATTGAGGAGGGGTTAATGCATCATTCCATTATCATATATTAGATTGAATTTATCGGAAGTTATACGGAATTTTAGATTCGTTAGAGAATCTTTGGAATTATTAAAAAAAACAATGTTCATTCGAATCTTGTCGATTTTCGGGTTGAGTGGAGTCGAGTGAGTTCAACTGAGCCACTTCGAATTTTTCATTTTGATTTGTTTGAAGAGTGAATTAGTCTCAGACGAAGTGTGTCAAGCTGACATCGACGTCAATTAAGTCGATTTCTCAAATATATGGAAATAAAACCGGTGAAGAAAAAACAGCATTATAGAAACGCTGACGTCACGTAGATTAAAATTGTAGCATGTCATTGGTACGTGGTCTTTTTATTTCGTCGTTTTTTTTTTTCATGTCAGGTTTCTACTGGAAAAAAGTTGAACGCTAATTTTGACTGGAAGGGAGCTGTTAAGAAAATTACATTGATATTGCCAATAAAAATAGTTGATCCCCAGCCTGATTTAAAACAGTTTTTTACATAGAATTTTTGTTGATCATTTATACTTGTATGATCCATTGCTGTCGATAATTTGTTTATTCCAAAGTGTGAGAAAAAGTTTAAAGAAAGTCACAACATTCCATAGAATTCTATCAACCGCAAGTAAGCTGAATGCCAAATGGGAAGGGAAGTGTAAAGAAAAAGAGCTTCTAACTGACGGGAAAAAAAACGGGTGCGGGGTCAATGGGGAAGTTGGGATAGGATGAGGTTGGAACATAGCCAATCATGGGATTAGCATACTGATGCATCAGGGCGGTACTATCGTTAACGTTGAGGGTGCCACTATTCACCGCTTTGAATTTTATATTAGCACACCACAAGCCGCTGCGGCCACATAAAGATCATTTTTTTACTCCCTTCATCCCCTCAATCCGGGCGTCTAAAGTTAAAAGGCACTATCTTTTTCTCCAATTTTTTTTTCTTTTTTCCTTTACTTTCTACAAGAATTTTCAAGAACTTCAATAAACTTGGAGGAATTGGATTTGAGAATTTTTTGTCGGCGTGTCAGAGATATTGTAACTCAAAGGATAGAGTAAACCGCTAGCTACCTCCCAGGGTGGTATAAATTACACGGAGACAAAAATTCAATAAAAATTACCAGAAAAAAAATCTAAAAATTATGTTCCAAAACGAATCCGTGGGGGAAATATAATTCAATACAAAAGTCTGAGTTCGCACTGAAACTGCACGAATTGCCACGTAAATTTTACGATTTAGTCCGTGAAAATTTACCACCCATCTGATGATTCACCACCATGTGAAGTCGTTACATAATTTTGTCCCCAATGGTTGAAAAATTCTTTCCGGAAAAAAAGCCTAGCTCAAAAAAGAGATTTACATGACACTATCCTTGTTCTGCCGGTGTATTATTTCGGTAGGGTCAAATTTCATGAGTATATTACAATAGAAACGGAAGGGTATTTTTACAAAAATTTCTATAATTTCTTTATATTCTCAATTAATTTATGATTATTCATTCGTTATGATACCTAACTTTCAGTGAATATTTGGTTATGTATGCGGACCGTAGAAAAAATCCACTGGCTTTATAAAAATTCCTGGGAGCCGATGGTCCAATGAAAAAGAAAAAGTCTCAGTGAGAAAGAATGAAAAATG
The DNA here is from genome assembly GCF_034640455.1 of Diachasmimorpha longicaudata. NCBI lineage: Eukaryota > Metazoa > Arthropoda > Insecta > Hymenoptera > Braconidae > Diachasmimorpha > Diachasmimorpha longicaudata. The sequence goes on from NC_087236.1 coordinate 224,474, forward strand.
AGAATAAACGTGAGGGATAAATTGAATTTTGCATTTCAATAAAAGTGGGGTAAATTCAACTGCAAATGATTGAAGGAAATATAAGTTCAAGTCTTTCTCTTTGTCGGGGTTAAACGCAAGTTGAGATCACGGGAAAAGCGTTGAGAATGATTCTCCCCTTGTTGTCACTGTAACAGAGGAATGAGGGAGCAATGTAGAGAGAGAGAGAGAGAGAGAGAGGAGGGAGTGGATGAGATTCGGGAGTCGTCGGAAACGCTGAAAGGGTGGATTATAATTCCACACGACGAAGGGTACAGAGGGTGGACGATGATACTAATAGTCAGCCAAATCCGGGTGATGTCAAAAGCCTCGACATTCCCTTTTTCCCCATTCACAACCCCAGCAGCACTCAAATGTGTCAAAATCTACACCACAAACGTTTTGCGGAGCTCAGTTCGATTATGTTCAACATATTTTGCTCTTTTAGAATTAATTAGACAGGTAGTAAAAAAAATATTACTGATCATAACGAGCACTTATACAAACAAGCCGGATATATTCAAATAAACGGGCAAATTGGCATTGCACAAAAGAGAAAATAAACAATATAGTGAGGGGACAACGATTCCTGGTAAATTTGGTCTTTACTTATATCACGAAATTCTTGGCTTGAGTAATGCTCACAAAGCAATGCTCATAACCTTACACCAGGAGATTTTATATTTATCCGAATGATGAGAGGAATCTTTTTATTTCCTCTGAAATGTTCATTTACTTCAGGCAGTATTTATTTCCTCAATGAAGTTACTCACGAGTGATCCTTATTAAATTTAAATTACGTCTCCTGATTCTCATGACAAATTGTTATCAATTATTGAATATGTCTTATGGTCTCACTCATATCTACATATCTATGATCTACAATTGTAACTTCTTAGTTTCTTTTAATTACATCGATTTCAGAAAATATTTATCTAAGAGGCTGTTCTTCATAGTAAAAAATTAATTTTTTTTGCTTAAATTTTCTCCGAATGCAAGTTGTAAATTATAGGAGCTTTGATCGTTCAACTTTAAGTTTCGGAATTTATATATCCTACCAGTCCATCAATAATCCAAAAGTCCAAGGATTCAATTTTTAAACCGTGTTCATATATGAGTGATAAAGCTTTCTTTCAATTATTCGCCAATGAATATGCATAATTAAATTACTTTCTTTTCCTCAAATGTAAATTTTGTTTAACCCCATCGACGGACGTTTATTAAAATGCAGATTATTTTTTCGTTGTCTATTTTTTAACCCCTCAAATATGGCGCCCATATGGCGCAATGCATCCTCGTCGGCCGGCGGCCTCCTGTCAACTTGAATTCGTCGTTCAATACGCAGCAACTTTAGACCTGATAATCGGGAATATTCTGACCTATAACTTCATGATACTCCCAAGTTTTTATGAAAAAAAGCTGTAGCTCAAAAATTTCGAAGATAGTGGCGGGCCAGTAATAATTGTTGTTATGATTTATCTGAAAATTTGTAAAAACTTGAACGACCACAATTTCAAGAATATCTTTGAATATTCTACGCTAAATGAATACAATCATAGCTTCAAATGTTTTGTGTCAATGCCAATGACTCGAAGATAAAATATGATTACGATAGCTATATTAGTTAATTTGATTTTTATGATTGTTAAAACATTTTGAACTTTTCATGAATTTTTCCGACAAGTGGGCATTTTGATGATTTCTTCATATGTGATATTTTGAATTCATTCTGCTTTATTCGAATAAATTTTATTTCAACTTTTTATCGAAGATTTAAGTTTATTCAATTTAATAAAATTAGGTAAACAATGAATAGTACAGGACTGAAGAAAATGACGTGTAATATAACCATTCGGGAGCATATGGCTAATTTATTTCCAAAAATAACTATACTATATTCAATACAAGAGCAATTTTCCACTTGTTATTTATTATTCATGTATAAACCTACCGTGGGTTATTTACAAACGTTTAGATGAATATTACACTAGCGAACAGGCACTTCGTAGTTACTAGATTAAGATATACTGTTTTATTTCATTTAATGACATTTGCCATAATTTCATCTTTTGACGTCTTATTCTCATTAACTATATTGTCCCCCTTAACTTACGAATTCCCGCATTGAATGGAGAGGGATTCTACTAAAAATAAATGAGACACCTGACCATTTCCCTAGTATATTTTTTTCCTCATACCTTAAAAGGATATCAGTGCTCTTCATTCCTAGAGTAGAATTCCCGTTATCATTGTGAAAAGCAAAAGAACAAAAAAATATAATGGAACAATAGTGGAATAGATACTGTTCCATGAATGGAACTGCTAACAAAAAAATCTCATTCATACTTTAGAAATTAAAATTCCATTGGAATGATATGAGTAACTAAATTTAATTGAAAAATTATTGCTCTCCAATTTTGTCTCAGTTTTTGTAACCGATGGTATTTCCATTTTCACTAGAAATAATTAAATAGTAAATAAAAGTTGATTCTTTATTGAACTGCTGCAGATGATTGAGAGAAATCTTTACCTGGTTTGAGGTCTCTATCATCTAAAGATCTAGAATCTTCATTCTATCAATCTGCAGTCATCCCAATACTTGACTAAGGGTTGTCTATAATTTTATCAATCGCAGGAATCTGAGAGATGTTATTGTTATTCTTGTCACTATTGCGACAATTTTCGACAATGGGGTCTTGTTATTTCCCAATGAAGAAGGCAGTAGTCTCAGTCATTGATAACCAGTACCAGTGCTTGTTTGGGAATTTCATGTCATTAATCCGCGCCAGCTCTTTTGTCGCAAATCCTTGGTGGATCATCGTGATAGGAGACATGATTTGCAATGCGCGTTTTAGTAATTCTATTTCTAGAAACTCATTTCCAATCGTGGAAAGATCTGTGAGAATATCATTCTCTTATTTCTCGAAACGGGCAATCGAATGGGTATGAATTTACCTGGAACTGTAATGTTTGCCTTCCGATTTAGTACGTCGTGAGCGAACTGCATATACTTTCAAGCCAGGCAATAATTCGATTATTCGAAATTTGCTCGGTACACACAAATTTTGATGCTGGAACCACACAACTGAGCACAATAATTTATTCGTCTTTCAATGCATCAATTGTTCTATCCATCAGGCTGATGGCTTGATCATTATGCTTATTTTTTCTACTGGTGAATAACTTGTGTAGGATCAGTGTATAAAAAGGATATGATTGGTTTATTTTATGAAGGGAACAGTATATTATAAAGTAACACACAGTCAAAATTATATTATTAGTAGGAGACGAGTATCCTCACGCGTAAACGGTCAAGTCACAACTGAAACTCATACCACTGTTCAAAACCCGAAAATGCACTGTTTTTTCTCCTTTTTTTTTATCACTAGTTTTTCTCCCTGAGTCCTCAACAATGCAAGGTCTGTCCTAAGAGTGACCCCATATGGCCGGACAAAACCCACCGTTATGCTAGACAAAAAATCCTTAAGACTCGAAACATTACTATCATAAACCTGTCATGTTCGACACACACGTCTCCTTTTCCTCACATTCCTTATATTAAAACAAACACATAAATCACCTTAAAACTTAGCGTCTAAACAAATCTTAATGTTCACTAGAGTCACATTGTTCTTTTACACGTGCGCAAATATCCAAAATAACAATGAACTCGCTCATTCACTCTTCATTAATTTCACACTTCCACACTTGTATGTGGAATGGTGACACTCCTTACTTGATGTGGCACTGCTCTTTAGCACTTGTACTGTTGTTGGTGTTATATTATCTTGTTCTCTTCTTGAGTTGGCTTGAGTGAGGGAGTTCATCTTTTTACCGTATACCCTGCATCCAGGGATGGTCACTCATCTCTTTTAGTATTCATAGATTTTGGGAGAATCTTCACGTATTTCGCTTATCTTGCTCAGATATTTGGTGTAAAAAAATCGTTGGTTCGAGTTTTCTGGTAAAAAACGTTATTTCCATCGTTTCTTATGAAGAAAATAAACCAAAAAACTGGAAAAATGTGAACAGCGAATATTCCTTAGAGATGATGTGACTGAAATGAATTTTATACAATATTAAAATTATCTAGGGAGCTCCAAAGTTGTTTTCAATTTTGTATCGGTGTAGAATGACTAAGAGCCTTCTTCACTTGCGAAAATCCCGTATATTCATTGCCTAAAGACGGAGCTCTCTCATTTTTCACATCATGATGAAAATCATGGAATTGAGTTGTTCCGGAGATGAGAAGCAAAAAAAAAAAAATATAAAACAGGGTCCCAAGGTTGATGATTGAAGTATCGATGCACAGTGATACGTACTAGCTACACAATGGCTTAGACCCATTTAACCAAGTGAATCCCATTCCCCTGTGTAGAAGAGAAGCGCTATCGATTTGTTAGCCGACCGATGTATTATACGTATGTGCACACATACGATAGACTTACCCAACCCCCAGACGTGTTGCAACTAAGACATAACCAAAACGTGCATGAGCTTCACGCTGATCGCATTATACGGTATTAGGGAAAAGAACAGTGGTAATCTTGTTCATTGGACAACAGAATTAAGTTTTTTTTCTACTTATAGCAGACACTTCCATCCTAAAGAGAAAAAGAGTGGAATTTAGCCAGATTGATTGAAATATTTTATTCATGTAAATATTATAGAACTCACAGACAATTTACGCCACCATTTGGCAATTGTTCTCAGGCGACTTTGGGGAAAATTTTGGAAGGTTCAGAAAAAAATTTCGTGATATTAAATAGAAATTATCCGCCATTATTTTTAGACCATGCCAGTTCCGTGGAATGTCCTACAATGACGTTTTCCTGGGGAAGTGTCAATTATGCTTAAAATCTCTCAGAATTAGCAGTAGATAAAAGTAATTTATGATTTCTGCTTCGTAAATCAATTACGGCTTTTCGTTTTTTACATTTACTCATCCTTAATTTATGACAAATTTTTCGTCTCTTGAAATGCAATCATATCATTTTGCACCCTTTCCTTGCATTTCTTTCGCGAATTAGTAAAGAAATGCCGAGGCGGTAGTCTTCACAAAATAATCGGTCCTTAAATGTACCAAGATGTAGAGATTGAAGAAAAAAAAATTAATTGAATCTTCGAGTCGAGGAAGTTGGAAATTAATTTGAAGAGCTCATGCGGAAAAAAGTTATTTCAGCCAGAAAACATTTTTTGTTCCGTAAAATACGCATAAGAAAATCATTAAATACATTTCTTAAGATTATAATTTATGATTTGGTGAATACAAATTACGTTCAATGTAATATAAGAATAAAAACTATGAAATTTACAAAATTATTTATGATAATTGACTCAATCGCATTGTAGACTACGTCACTTGATAACATTTTAGAGTATATTACGGTTTAGTCATTTTCTTGCTAAAACACTATACTGTTGTAAAATTTAATTGACAATTTTAATTCCGATTTGATTTTTTATTATATTGATATTTCCTTCCATCCAATTCGCTAATTCAACAGAAAAATACTTTACAAATGAATTGGAGCAAATAACCGCGTATTTTAGGACGTTTTAGTGCTGTGAACTCAAATTTGATGGAAACGTTTTATAACGTTTCTCTGTGAAGAGAAAAATATTCAATGAGTTAAAAAGCAGAATATGCAATATCACTCAGGAGAAAGCGTCATCTGACATTCCAACGGAATTTTTGAGTTATTGAATTAATAAATTTTCGTTTGCATTCGTTAATTAATCAGCTCTCTACGCTTAATTTTTCATTTGAAACAGTGCCATGTTGATGAATCACAAGAAAAAAACAAACACTATTCAAATTCTCTCCAACATTTAAATAAATATAAAATTAACCCTCGGCAAACAGCATTCCTTATCAGCGTCACAGTCACGATTTTTCGTGCTACACATCAAACGGAATCGTCAGGGATTGTGTCAGGGGATAGCAGGACAGTTGAATATGAAGACGAAAAAAAATAAAAATAAAATAACACTCATACGACCGCGCGCGTCGTCGAACCAGTGTAATCGATCTGTCGAGGAAGGCGTCACGCAGTATACGGCATAAACACGAACGAGTCTATCGCCAGATCGACGCGCCCCCGGGGCTAACCGGGGGTCAAATAAAAATGAGAGGAGGAAAAAGTGAAACAACAACGGTCGTGAAAAATAAAACAACATAGGAATAAATAAATAGTTGGAGGCGAGACGCGGGACTAACGACGGGGCGTGCGTGCGAGCCGCTTGTTTGCACAGACACGTGAGGGCAGGAATTGTGTGTATATGTGTGTGCCGCGGGAAAGAGGATTGCAATTTGCGATGGTTAGAGGTGTGAAATGACTGGTTGATTAAAGGGTGGAGTTAGGTGGTAGTGATCAGGGGATGATCTGATTTTCAGTCGAGAGTTCATCTAACAGAAATAAACCAAATAGCAAATGTAAAAGGGTGGAAATGGCAATAAAAAGACGTCAATGAAAGCAAAAGGTTAAACGAAAAAATCTAGAGACTCACCACTTGAATCTACCGAAGCCACTTCTTTTGCAACTTTACCAGCAAACTTCTGTTAGAAAATAGATGAAACATTTTTCATTAGCATAGTAGCATATAGAAATACACAATGTCTAGACAAGAAAGCCACGTTTCCGCACTCTCGGAATCTTCCTATCAAGTCGACAGCTCTTCACAAAAAGCAATAATTTCTCTTTCCCTGAATTTTTAATCGTTAAAATTTTGAACCATCATTTTTCACCTTCTATTTCAAATGTAGAAATAATAAAATCCGGCATAAACTTCTTTTTAATGAATAGATAATGATAAGAGAAATCATTTGCATAAATCAGTAGCCAACCATACGTCTGTGGGACACGCACGGCTATGGCATTAAAGGTGATTTTTGTCATTCATCACTTGTGAATGAAATAAATTATTGTGCGTTTTGAGAGAAACTATTCTTTGACCTGTCGATAAATTCCAGACATCTTCCACTTTAAAGGTTCACTTTTCGAAGGAGTAATGACCCGCGTATAGAATTCCCTTTATGCGCACCGTCTGAATATTACACATACCGCATCTAAAATAAGCACTTTACGCACACTAATCCGTTTCAATAACTGAACTTTGTAGGATTTATTAAATTACGCACGCAAAGAGTAGTACTTTACGCCCTTGGCATACAATATACAATTAAACTCTCAATCAGTACATACCCAATTAATCGCATATCCATGCATTTTATTATGCAAACAGCATCTTTTTGATCATGAATGGAGGGTATTACTAATAAAAGAAGAGGATAATGTAGTATAATAATTGTCAGCCCGGATTATCCCACTCTATTACATAATACCGTGGGGATAAGTAATGAAAGGCCCTCGTCCAACCGTGGTTTATGTCATCCTATCAAAAACGAATCAATGGTAGAGCTCTACAAGGTTTGAGGGAGACATATACATTCGATTGCGAGGTCGTGACACGCGTTTTTCAACAACATGAGAAAATTTACACATAATCGTTGTCACTGGGAGCTATAGAAAACAACTGGATAAATACAGGGGAAAAAAATTATATGAAGGCATAGCGGGAGGCAGTCTAACAAGACGGATATAGAGCTGCCCCAGGTTTTGCACTGTGTTAGGAAAGGCGTTCGCAGTACGATTAAGACAATTAATTTAATGCCCTGTGTACGCCGCAGGGCAATCGATGCTGCCACAACGTCACCATAAATCCTTCTTTCATACTCTCACTAATACTTTTGCGAGATTGTGTTTATTCCACTGACAGCCCGAGAAGTACCGAGTAAATGAGTGCAGTTATCATTACGGAGAAAACTGGTTGATAGATTTGCGGTTACAATTCAACCAAGAATATACAATAGTATCTTGTAACGTTGACGAACGTTTCGCTTGTAAAAGTTGTTGGAATCTATTGCCGTGGCCCGTTATAGCTAACAACTTTATAAGTCACTAATCTGTGACTTTGTAAAGGACATTTGATTTATAGGGAAACTGAGTGTTTTTATTATATTGCAAAAGTAGTATAATTCATAAATGATGGATACCCTCGAGGCACCAGCTCCCGAACGCGTGAAATGTTCCTCTAATAAAATGCATTTTTCTCATTCACATATGAAATGGCCGAACAGAAGATTTTTATTGTAAGCCGCCATATTTATCGCATAGAAAGAAGTCAATGGTGAAGTAAAATTGACAAGTCCATTGAAACCTGTGTATCTGAATGATTGAATGACTCTTTAGCCAACAGCCAAACAAACGGATGCCCCAAAACCGTATATTAAAAATATCGTTAGAATGACAGTAATTTTTGTACAGATATTGTCATTCTCTTTTGTTTATAAATAATGAATAATGTATAATGCTAATACCTTCACAATTGCTAACTCTGAGTCGTTGTTGCAGAAGACAGGCGCTGTTGACCGTATCAGGAAGTGGTTCTCGCTTGACCTCAGGTGCACCCGCGTCACCAGATAAACGCAGATCGTCAAACTCGGTGAATGATATGCTAGATGATGAGGACAAATTACTAGATGTTGTAGGTCCTGACACACCGCACCCGGCGCATCATCGTGAGCATTCGAGAGAACGGGATGATAGAACGAGTGAGCGCGAAGGTAGTGAGTCATCGGGATCGGAAAGTGGAGGAGTCGTTGGTGGTCCAGGTTCGGAGGGTCCGAGAACTGATATTTCAGTAGGTCCCCCAGTGCTGCATCCGCCATTACTACCATATTTCTATCCCTCGGTACCGGGCTTATATCCTGGACCAGGACCTCTCATACCTCCAAATCCGCTGGGACTTCACAGTGGAGTGACTCCTAGTATGTTGCTGAATGCTCAATTAGCATTGGCAGCCTCCCAACACCCAGCATTATTCGGTCATTATCCTCACCCCCTTTCAAGCCCTCTTCATCAACTCAAGGGGCACAGGTTTGCCCCCTATGCACTGCCAGCGCCATCTCACGGATCAGCCTTTGAAACAGTGACACCTGGGAGCAGAACATTGAGTCCAAGGTCACCACCTCCAAGACCTCCAACAGGATCTCCGACTCCCGGGAGTGGAGCTTCATTAACATCAAACACGGGAATATCAGCCGGTGAGCTTAAATCTATTGAAAACATGGTGAACGGTTTGCAGGAGAGGCGAAACGTAAAAAGGAGGCGGAGTCCGAGTTTAACTCCTGGACATAGAAACGAAGCGGACGGTGGGGGTGGGAGTCCGTGACAAGAGAACGAGCCCGTGAGTAGTACCAAGATTGATCCCGAAGATGAGGATCTTGATGTTACGAGTGGCGATGGCTCTACCGAGGAAATTGAACTGGAGCCCGACTCGACCTCGGAGCCATCGTAGCCGATGCTTCGACATTCACGGACCCCACTACAATATCAATCCAACGAATGATGCAGAAAACTATTATCAAAGTGCAATTTGAAGAGAGAAGTGATGGTTAGGATAAAATCGGCAAAAAATGTCGATTCCGATACTGGGGAGGAAATAAATTTTAGATTGAAAAATTCTCAAAGTTCGCGTGTGACGTGTGTACATAGTTTTAATTAAGTGCCTGGAATGATAATTTTCCAGGTCTCAAAAATTAAGTTTCCATTCGATGGCACTGCAATTTTTGGTTTTGTACTCTGCTAACTGTCTCTTCAAGGTCATAAATACCTAGCAGAGTTTGATACCCAAATTTCTACCACCTCTGTATATTTTAATGTTCTATAATTTTTCGTCAACAAAGACAGACAAATCGATGGTGAATTATGCCTTACATCGCCTAAAACTTGCGTTTACGAGGATAAGGACAAACAAAACAAGGCTTAAGGAGGAATTTACGTAATTCATTATTAATTATTGCAATATGTAAGAGTAAGGAGAGGCGAAGAAAAAAAACAATTAAGATTATAATGTGAGTACTTTTGACTCTATGCAGCTCCCCCTCCCGCCCCCTGAATTGTACATATGTACCCTAGTGATATATATATATATACGTATATACGTATGCATACGTATACATATATATATCTATATATATACGTATATACGTGTATAGGTATACACATAGTCTATATAAATATTAATATTATATATATAAATATTATAAATACAACTATCCCCTCCATATTAATTATTGAATATGATTAAAGTAATTCATTAGAGCGGAGATGGAAAATTCATGTAAATGCATAAAGCGCACGCTGCCCTGATATTGCGCAAAAGAATCAGTGAAATAAAAGAAGCGATGATATGGTAAAATGGAAAAGAGACGCTGCCTCGACCGACTCGCAGTTTTGTTCTGTTCAACGAGATCGCCCCATCTATTTTCCTTTCTTTTCACTCAGGAATAATCGTGTAATAATGATTTAAATTATTGAATAATGAGAGGGAGGAAAACGTTCATGTGATAGTGGTAAAGTGAGTGAGCCTACGACTCACCGTTTCAAATATTAAAGATATGTTTCCCTTTCTAAGTTTTCCCCCTCTTTCACTTTTCTTCGTTACCACCCAGTTATTTTCTTGTTTCTTTCCATTACTGTTCATTGGAAACAATTTTCCGGTTTATGATATAGATTATTTCTTGCGTCTCATAATCGGTATGGCTTTAAATTTTTGCTCGTAGAACGAGAGTTGCTGTTTCAATACTCAGTTTATGAAATTTCTCATTGTTAAGAATTTTTACGGAAAATCACATCATTACATCAGCCATTTCCATGGAAATCAAAATGGCTGAGCTTTTTCATTAATTTGGATAATCGCTCAGATGTTTTGAGAATAATTCAAATGAATGAGGGAGCTGTGATTAAGATCTTTTAAACGCTGAACAATTTGTCACTTTATGTTGAATGATCTCTAAATTACATTCTCTCCCGTACAGAAATGGTACTAAAATGACGAAATAGAAATTTTCAAAAAAAACCTATCTTGCATTAATTTTTTTTCATCGTTTCATCTTACTTTATGCCACCATCACTCATATCCAAAACATTATAGACGTTATTAATGCGACTGAAAAAATCACATTTTTTATTCTCATAATGCAATGTTTTTTCATTAAAATTTTTTCATCAAATGACATTAATTGAACTCTATCTCGATGAAGAACAAAAAAGCGTCGATCAACAATGGAACATAAATTACGCCATTCTGGAATCAAACGCGGAGTTCAAAATTGACATAATTAAAAGAAATAATGTGTTTGGAGGGGAATGATTAGGGCTCGATAGATCTGCAGTGAAGGTTTCAATAATGAAACGTTGAGATTTACAAGATAAAATGCATGATATTTGTGAATACATTTGCTCAAACCCCATGTCTTTTCTTCCAAGAGCATATGTGGTGCTGCGTCAGAACGGCAGCGTCCCTCTGGCGGTCGATAGAAAAAGAAAAAGAAAAAGAAAAACAAAAAAGCCTAGGGAAATGAAATAATAAAATAAACATAAGAATGCAATAAAAAAGGGGCCGTGAGCGGACTTATCATTTTTCCGAATCATAATTCCTACGGCTTGTGTTGTATATTGTACACTCTTAGAGCCAAACAAAAAATATCCCTACCTCCGCCTATTCTCCCTATTACCCGCCCGCCACCCTTGGAAAATTCTACATGACTAAAAATTATATATTAATTTAAAAACATAGAAAGCTTGTTTTTTCTTTGAAATTCACCTCTCACCACTATTCACTAAATAGTAGGAGCAAAGTAGTTGGTGAACCTTCGCGGAGGACGCTTCCTATACATATACATAGAGTGAAGTATTTATTGAGTCAAGGTAATGGACGATCGAGATTATCAGTCAATAATAACTTGACAGACGTAATTGCGTGGCGAAAACTTGAATAAAAAGATCTTCAAATAAATAATACTTTTCTTGAGTATCTAGAATAAAATCTCAAAATTTCAAAGTCTCTAATTGCGAATTTTGAAAGTTTGAACTTGAAACGTTGAAAAATTTTAACTCAAAACTATTAAAAGTACACTGATGAGTTGATTCCATAAATTAAATTTCATTCAGTGCACGTTAATTAACCTACATAACGGAACTTTGAAAATCATTAATTAATTTTCATCAACGTCATCAGTATTATTATTGAGACATTATTGCTAATATATAATAAATGTCATAATAATTTCTCTTGATTGAATCCATTAAATTTTAACTTTCAAAAGTTCGGATTTAAAATCATATGTCTCAATTTGAAAAGGCATTTTTTGGGTGAGCATTCGATATTAATATATGAATATATCGATATATCAGGTATGCGTAATGTTTCTGATAACTGTTTGGATGTTAGAAACTTGAAATGCCATGATTGAACGCCAATGGTACTGCAAATATATCAAGTGAATTGATTTCACACTCCGTACGTGACTCATAAAATATTTGCCGGAGGGGTTAACAGAGCCTCCGGACAGATTTTCCATCTATCCAATGCGACATCTGAATCATCGAATCAATCAACATATTTTCCCATATTAGAAGACATCGGTACCTTCCATTCAAGCGTAAAACATTGGCGTTACATTCCATTCAGTTTCTTTCTTTTTCTCTACATTCAATTCCAACAACATTTCCTTTTTTGCGGTGGCCTTGCCTGTGAAGTGAATGCGTGGGACTGTCATATGAAATGTTGCTGTTATTCTCGAAGAAGCATGTCAAAAGTTGGATGGAAAATGAATTTTAAAACATAAGAGAGTGAGATATCGCATCCCCTTGCTGTATTCATTAGAATCATCACCAGTCATTTTAATCTCCAATAGTTTATCAGCTATCTTTATTCTACTTGGGTAATTGGCTATAAATTATTACTGACAGGTAATTTTTGGGATTATGTGCAAACGCATTTTATAGCTTGTTCGCAATGAATATTTAAAAGCACAAATCGAATAGTGAAGTGGAATGGAAAATTCTATTTAAGGACGGCATTAGCTCGACAAGCCTCAGGAATATTCAGTGAAAATTACGGAACTCATAGTTCATTCACCACTTACGGAATAGAATCTCAAAATTTTAATAAGGTTAGCGTAATTTTTTGTAGAAAAATAGAAAAAATTATAAAAGAGTGAATCGAAGAGGAAAAGTCGAAATCGTTCATTTCACTCTTAGATTATTCAATTATTTTTGATGACATAGGCCTTTTCAAAAATTCTTGAATGACTTTACAGGAATTCTTCTGAGGCATTAGAGAAATTATCGAATTCACGTAGCAATTCCTACAATTTCAGGTTCATTTGCTTGCTGATTATATTAAGAGAGGTACGTTTCACATGTTTTTGTCGTAATTTTTACTGAAAAATTGTTCTCTCCGTGTAATAAAAACAGTGAAACAGCGAAGAATGAAGAAATCTAAAATTGGCGGATGGTTGCAGGTAGCAGTGGCTGCCAACATCTGAAACGAGAGAAAGCAGTGCACAGAGTTGTTATCGTATAATTCACGCGTGAATCTCGTTTATTGCCGTTGAGGTATTTTAATTGCTCACGCGTCTTGACCCATGGTGATGGGAAAGACTCACATATACTTGTTTCTTTCATTATTTTTTCTTCATTTTTCCCTAGTAACTTGACGATAAATTCCAATGATCAGAAGGATAACTTAGGCCTATAGAAGTCAACAAGGACCTTGTAATTATGGCACGCACACAGTGGTTTAACCACGGTTAGTCAGGGTGATATTTGATGCACTATTAATTGCGTTAATATAGTTATTTTATCCCTTCGGATCAATTACAAAACCATCCTCAATTAATAATATTTTTCATCCAGGAAATGAAGAGTAGATTTTTTTCCGGCTGGAAGGATAAGAATTTTAGAATTATCAGGGGAATCAAGCAGCTTGTCGATAGTTTTTTTTTTTTTTTTGACGGCAGAAAGAATGGAGGAGTGAGAAGGAGCAAGGTGGATTGAACGAGAAGAGCGAAGAATGAAGGGCTCTCGATTAAATATCGTTCATAAATTATTCCTAGAAGATAGACATCGGAATACAAATTGGTGAACCTTTCGTCCGTCTCCGGGGACTTCTTAGGCATATTAGAAATGCTTCTTTATAGACTGGTTTCTTTAATTAAAACACTGTTGGAGGAAAAAAACCGGCGTACACTCTATGATTTTAGGAGTTATTCTTCACCTGTTTTCTGATTAACAACTTTGAGCCACACTTTAATATACCCTTTAAACGGACACACACAAGAAAAAGTTCCATTGAAATTTTGGGTAGCCTGAAAAAATGATGACACGTTATACGTTCACTGAAATCGCGAGGGAATGAGTCTGAAAATTCATAATTCCATAAAAAAATCTCAAGGAAGTTTACATTCCAATTTACATGGGAAAAGATTACTAAACAATCACTAATGATCACAGAAATCTTGCCCTGAATTATAGACTTCATCAATTTGCAAAGAATTGCGTCAAAATTTTCGGGAATTCCAGAAATATTGGAGGAATATATTGATAATAACATTCGTGACTCACTTGCCAGAATTTCAAGTATTGTGAATTCAAAGGAGTTAGTTATAGAAACCATTGGAAGATACCAGATTGGGAATTCCAGATTTCCAGAGGTTTGGTCTGTACACATGTAGCGCAGAGTTTACTCAAATTATTCATTTTCGAATCATCTATGGAAGTTATGCTAAAATGTAATAATTTATTTATAAGTTGACTATGCTTGCAGCGCATCTGGCCGTTTGCAATTCGTACCAACGACTGTGCGATCAATCTTTCACCCCAAAGCTGCAACAATATTTTTTCTGACAGTTTTTCGCAGAGATACAATGTGACTTGAATTATCTTCCATGTAATCAGAGGAAATTTACATAAAATTGGATTTGAGCGGAGTGTTGTGTCAGTGGGCCGCCTGACTCGTCAAACGAAGCATGTGGAGAATAATTTTGTTCAAAATCTTGTCGGATCGATCATTGGAGAAAAGTTTATGTTTCATAAACGTTGAGATATAAAATTTTTAATTTTTCAGTTCCTTTTTAATTGAGGCATACAAACTCTAATTTATTCTGCTATAAACGAATTTCACAAAATATAAATATATTCAGAAAATAATTATTTAAGTTATGTTTGTGTTAATTTATATCACTTGTTACAAATATTTTATCCTGAGGAGTTCAATAAGGAAACAAATATTTGAGAAAATTTCCGTTCAATTTTTTGAGGAGACTTTGATTTCATTCATGTCGAACGTGATTGTCACACGTTAGTATAGATAAAGACACTTTTAACACCATTGTCAACATAGCTTTCAATATGATAATTTGAAACAATAACTGCATTGATAAAACAATAACGATGGTGCACGGATCAATAAATTAATATTATGAACATGATGCTGCATAATGAGCCGTCGAGCAAAAAACGCTCAATCGTCCTTTTTGATCATCAAACCGCGAATGTTCCGTAAAAATCAATTAGTGAGATAATAATTATTCATACAAAAAGATAATAACGGTTTTTGATATTAATTGCCGTAACAAGGTCGGGGAGATTATCCATATAATTACATATCTTGGATAATAAACGTGCATATTCGTACAAATACATCGGTTATAAATTAGCTTGTGCTGAATTATGAAATGTGGAGAATGCTGGGTATGATCTGTGTAAAAGTGGCACAAAAAGAGTATGAAAGCTTAAAAAATTTCAGGAAAATTTCTGACTCGACTAAAACTCTTTGGTTTGTGTGATGGCAGATGTTCCACTGACCCTTTATCGAGTTCCGGATCAAATCGAGGCAATGTATATCTCTTTAATTATCTCATTGACATGTCCGAAAAAAGTCACCTGAGCCCCATTTAGTTGTCATTATTTGAAACTTTCAGGACCATTACGGAGTTTAGAGGGGAACGCTCAGAGGATATTTTGAAGTGGGATTCGAGGAGTTTTAGTACGATTTCCACCTCGAGAAATTCTCAAAGTGTCCTTTGTCTTGTATTCCCCTTCTTGATTCCGATTAGGACCCTATCGGAATGCCCATGGACCCTTTGACTGTCCGGGGGTTCTTTCTTAGCTCTCTTCCCTGGGTCTAACGAATTACAAGGCTCGTGAAACGGTCGGTGGCTCACCTAAAAGTAGGAGACACTGAAGGAGGAAGATGAACGACGGGGACGGGGATTTAATTGACACCCGGGAGGTGTCGCCGCACTAAACTATGCAAAGTGGACCGTCTTTTTACTTGTTTTTGGGTTTTTTTATTTTAACCGAGGGAGCGGGGGGAGAATACCTTTTGAGAATATCTCCTTTGCTGCATGCCGATAGCTTTAAGGAGGTATAGAGATGTGAAAAAAAAATTGGGAGATTTCATCATTTACGGATCCCCATATACATTAAATCTAGTCGAAGGCATCGACAGATTGATGCGATAAGGAATTCAAATGAGGAGTGATTACAAGCTTATGCTTGTGAAAATATCACTTTCCCAACCTAATAGAGAGAAAAATCTAATTAAGAAAAAAAGGTCAGCGCAATCACAGTCATCTGTCTAATGACTGAGTGCCTCTTCCTACTTAAATAGAAAATTTAATAATATTTACTCACTTTATGAATTATTATATTACCCTCAAAAGTAAAAAAAAACATTTTATCGTTTGAAGAATAGCTAATGACAGGAATTTTGCTCGAAAAAGGATAAACAAGTGTAAGACACAACGAATAATTGAATTAATTAATCTCCATTCGGCAAACTTTCATATTACGTTTCACTGCCCTGATAGAAATGGTTTTACTACAAAACACAAATTTGTTCCTAAAACCCAAAATAGTATATTTCGTTACCAGTGCGCAAAATGCGGGAAGCGTTTTTCGGTCTATGGAATTATAATACACGCCTTCGGTTCGTTCTATAAATCTCTCGAAAATCAAACCACGCTTTTCCTATTCATTAAATTGAACATTTTATGTGTGTAAACGGGGCATTTCCAGAACCGTTTAAAAAGTCAGATTTTCGCACAACGTCATGAAAAATTACGAAGAAGTCAAAGAAGTGGAAGGGACATGAGTTTTATGCGTCATAATAGAAGCATCGATACTATTATAAGATAACGGAACGTGGGAAAATGTTTAATCGTTGAATATGCATTAAAGTTAGCATAATTTTCGCTCTCTAAATTGATTATTGGCTTTAAATAATTTAATGACTGAAGGAGGGAATGTTGAGTGGTGCGAAGCGAATTTGAAGAGTGAATTCCGTATTTCCCGGTAGAATGATCTGGAAGACCCGGGTTCGATTCCCGGTTGAGTGGTGCGGAATCTTACCGCAATCAATTGTAGTGTGCTTGCAACTAATGCGCGTTTAATTATTCTTCCATATTAATTGCATGAATAAGGAGCGCGTTTGTGTTCACCAAATCATTGTGAAAAAAAAAAAAAAAGAAAATTAAAAATTGGAGACAAAGCAAAGTAGGATATGTTGCGCTGTAACAAAAATAGTGAAAAATGCGAAATTCTCACTGCGGCGCGTAACGACAAAGGGGTTGCTGCTGCGGATCCAAAGGATCCTGAAGGAATAAATCTTAGGGAGAATAGGGGACCAAAGGAGTCACTAGCAACTTACGTATTTCGCTTGGGCTCTCATTTACACTCTGCACGACGCTGAAAATTTACTGGCAGTGGAATACAATGCAAACCTGTCTGTGTCCATCGCTCCACACTCGAAAACTCGCGCTTCCCCAATCGTCTCGGCTTCCGCGAGTAAAGATCACCAAACATTTTTTTCTCCTTACGTGGAAACAATTCGACTACAAGCAAAACTAAAATTCATTGAAATCGCTTCTTCAAAGTCATACGAGAATTAATCCGAAATGAATTCATGTTCAGTACAACGTCCTTCATCAAAAGTGCTCGAGATCCACATATTCTGGATCAAAGCGTCACAACTCAATTGGCATACTTCATTCAATTTCATTGAAAGACATGTAGAAAAATCAGTTGGTGATCGCAGTATGGCCCCCCATACACCACTAGCATTTTTTTCCTACCTAGTCATCAGGAAAATTTTATTTCCTTGCCAATCATTAATGACCGGACGGTTGGTTATGACCTCATTACCTCTTTTTGCCTCAATTAAAAATCATTTCTCCGTGATTGAATCATCCAAATGAATTTCATAAATCGATAATTAATAAATCACCAAAAGTGGTTAATAGGGATTATTGAGTAATTTATTCTCCCGGGATTCAATGATCTTCCAAAAATAACCAAAAAATTCCGCTTTCCTGCTGACTGCGTAAAAACCTCGCAATTTACTTCTACATATCCTCACAAATAAAGTAAATTTGGCACAAATTTGTCATTATTGATATTTGCTCCTATCCAGACTGATGCTGATCTACCCACAGATCAATTGGAACGTTCCTCGTGTATCAACTAGATTCCAATCGTTCTTCGTGTGTCTGAACATAAAGGATTTGATCACTTCCGAATACTAGAATATATATGTACATAGTGCGCTAACAAATTGTAGGAACAACTTTTTCTATCCCATCAGCTCGATGAACTTAAAAGAAACCACTTTCAACTTTAGAGTCCTACCTTACGACTTTCAAAAGCTTTGAGTCGCAGTTTCAAAGTCTCAAACTGGGACTTGAATGCTATGACTTAAAACATAGTGAAGTCTCAATTCGACATTCCCGGAATTCAATAGCTTAAATCCATAAAAATCGCCAGAATATTTGTACCATAGCAGCAGTAATTCACCACTAATAATAACGATAATACTGATGGAAAGAGAGCATTGACTACGTAATTTCATACTGTGCTTTAAATATATTTCATTTGAAAAATGAACTTCTCTTTGAAATTGCGATAATTCTGAATTAATTTTTTTGAAGGTCGTATTTCATTAGAGATGTTCAAAAATTAAATTGGTTTCATAAATTCAGTTTCAAAATATTTTTGTTAGTCTCGAAAGCTTAAAAGACGATTCTTTATTGGGATGTCTATTATTCTTTGATAGGAATAAAGTTTTAGTTCAACAACAAGGAAGTGTGTTATTGCAGCAATTTGTTGATGATGAAGAAACAATTGGGGGGTGGTAAGGAATTTTTTGCGTGCATTTAAAGGATTTTACAAATCGAATTAATTTTTAGTAAATGTCTGCATAATTCATCGTTACAATACTTGACATTTACGTGATTTTCATTGAGTGCCAATACAAATCATACTGTACAGACGAGTTTGCCTACACTCACAAATTGAAACGCACGAATTGCACGGACATTGAAGACAGAGAGAGAGAGAGAGAGAGTTGAAATAGGATGCCATGACATGTATGAGAGAAGGACAAGTGAAAATGGCGAGTATTGGAGGGAGAGCAAGAGGGGAAAGAAGAGCGGAGGCTCCTAGTGAGACAGCGTTTGTCGGCACGTTTGTGAGGCCGACGCCGCCTCGAGGTGTAGAGTCTTATTTTCCTCACGAAAGAGCGCTCTTTCAACTACTCGAGTGAACGTAACCCATGCAGGAGTTAAAACAGAAGTGAAATTGAAAAAGGAAAAATTGAGAAATTCCAAGTGAATCAAAACACTTACGTTTCTCATTAGATATTTTTCCATCAAAGAGGGCGGGCGGGAGAGCCAGTGCAAAAGAGTTGAAATGATTTCTCATTAAACATTCGATCGGCGGCCAGAGAATAGTGAGAATTAACGGGTGAGTGTCAAAAGTGTGTAGGAGGCAATCTCGAGCTTATTTGCGATGCACTTGCTCTGATTTACAATTGTCGGGGTGAACTCGACGGCACGCCTTTCACACCGCTACCGACGCATTCCCCACGCCAATTTTTATACATTTTTTTTATGAATACGAGGATAAACACTAATTGCATGCCATCTCCACTCGATAAAGGGGAATATGATCTTGGAAAGCCTGTTTCCGGAGCCAAGATATGGCCAATTGCCGGTATCAACATTAATTTTTTTTAGCAAAAATTACTACCAATGTGTACAGGCCTGGGCGAACATCAATTGGGACCTCCTGGAATAGACCGTGTACTTGGATAATGTCAACATGGTGACTAGGTGTTGGCCGGAGAAGAGAAAAACTGTGATGGGCAGTAATAAGAAAGGAGTTCACATTATACTATTTCCTAATGAGCATAGAAAAGTAAAAAATTACCTTTCCCGCGCATTCGGTCGATTATTTTGAAGAATTTAATGGCGTCGGAGAGGGGGACCTATTGGGATCGCAGATAATGCTCTGCAATTAACAAAGAAATTTAATGTTAAAACTCGTTTTCGAAATGACTAACGTTCGAGTAAAAGGCTTTGCCGTTGTTTCAATTGAGTGGTAACTTTCCCGTTGGCTCATTCCAGTTTTGCCCTGGGAGATGCCATTTGCATTTCATGAAGCTATTCACCAGAATTGAAGTCGAATTGAAGTCATTGAAAGTGGTGAAAAAAAAAAAATGAATCCCTTAAGTGTCTCTCACCATGACACTGGAAAAAGATCTCGAGTTGTGTGTCAAGGTGTAACTCTTCACAGTAACTCACGTGATGAATTTATGCTAAAAGAATACAGCAATACAAAGGAGTCGTGGTGAGATGGTAGCCTACAGGATCGAATAATATGGGTAGTTATTTGTCGGCGCCGATGTTGGTTTTTCGGGGATGTATTACCACGTACGTGAGATCCGGCCTCCTGGAGCGACAAACTCGCTGGGCCTCTTTCCCATCCTCTTCACTACTTTTTTTTTTTTTCTTCATCTTGTATAGATACACTGATGATATTTGTGCATCCCAAAAATGAACAAGTATAGTAATGAATGATGTGGTAACAAACTGCGATAACAGATTGAAGAGAATATTTTTCGGAAAGAGGCAAAAATGACTCGGAATATTTGAGTATTTTTTCATTAAAATCAAAAAGATTGGACCTTCCATCTTTCACTCAGTAATGTGTTTTAATCACGAAGACTACCATTCTCCTCTAGTGTGGTATGCGTATGTGTGTGTGTGTGGCGGCACTTTTACCAAATTGAGTAAATCAATAAATAAAGAGGCGCCCAACTGGTCAACACCTGAGACCAAAGAAAACAAGTATCTCCCATACATTCACGTAATGTCAATCGACACTTTATTTTTTCTTCTCTCCTTCTCATTTGGGAATGTCGAAAAAAATGTTTATCGCCAGACAAGGTAGATCAACACTTGACTCCCGACACAATCTCCCAGGAGGGTATTAATAAATTTATCCAATCCACTTGATTGGTAGAGGGGCAATAAAATCGCACGAATGAACCGTGGAACTAACGATTAGGCCAGCTCTTTTAGAATTTTAGACATTTCGTCGATGAGAAAAATATATTATCATCGATTTACAAGTTATAATGAACCCAAATGGCCAATAAAAAAATTGAAAAACATGCATATGAATTCTTAAGAGTTTATAAAGAATGAGAATGCGGAGAGGATTTTCGTGGCAGTGGAGCTGGAGCAAATAGAGGATTATTGATTGGTTGGAATGTCGTGATTTAAGAGGAAAAGGGCGAGGAGAGAGAGGAGGCGCCGGGCAAGCTCTGCACCTGCGTTCACGTTACTTGGACAACGCACCACCTTATCTATAGTAAGTTAAATGCACGGGTGGTACGCTTTTCGACACCAGTGACTCTGATATGCACGCTATTTGCTTCGGAATTTTCTCAAGGGCCGGACAATATGTCACCACCGCCATCAAAGAATTATCCCGCTTGATACAATAATAGCAAATAACAATGATTATTCCAAATCGGAAAATACGTTTTGATAGATAAAAATTAAAGGAGCCCACTAGGGCGCAACGCTGGCAATTGAATTGCTCTTTTTTTTCACAATTTATCATTTTCATTCTTGGCCTTCTCGGCTCCGTAGTACAAATTGTGAGAGGCTTGGGAATATTGGCTGTTACATCGACCGCAGAGAAAGATTAACGGGGCTGACGAACCGGAAAATATGTCACTACTATAATTTGTAGAATTATAACGTTTGATTCAGTGATTTGGAAAAACACCTACCACTTAAAAATCCAAGGAAATTCATTGATTCATCTCCCTGATATATTTTGGACGATGAAAAATAGTGGACTAAGTACCGGGTAATATTATCAATGGCATGCATGAAGTAAATAATAAAACTGTTTTGTCCTTTTTGAAAAGGTTTACCTTCAACAAATCGCCGTTTCTCCTGCACTAATTTCCCCCCACATTTAATAAATCTATTCGGCAAAATCCCCTCATATGCCATTCACGCCATACGAAGGCCCAATATTTCGACATCCTGCCGAATTTTCAGGACACTCACACTCTTTCAATACCTCAGTGATGATTGCTCTTTTCAAAAGAATTTCAAAAAATTTCAATAATTGCAATTAATCATAAGACCCAAATTCCTTAAAAAATATGAATAATTCCCAAGCCTAATTTGATTAATAAATTATATTAATTCACTATAATTAATTCTTAACCGCTCAATAAAAATATGGAAAATAAACTAATATCATGATCTATAATTAATCGGTAATGAAATAACCAACTTGAAAAACAGCTGTATTTAATGGAGCTTCAAATTCAAATTAGAATTCAGGAGTCCACGATGCAGATTTGGGTTTGATTCCCGAAGGCTTTTTGCCTCTCTAAAATTCTAATTCTGTAATATGTTTTATGTAAAATCCATGTTGAATTTTTCGCAACTTTGGAAAATATTCAGGAGTAAAAAATTACGAGGTATTTAAAGTACGCACGGACTATATAAATAGAGAGGGGTGGCTAATTTGCAAAAGATTCACATCGGAGGAGGGTGTTTCATGTGTGGAGATTCTTTAAAGGGAGACTTAATTAATTGGGCGGAGAGGTTTATATGGGTGATATTATGTATGGGAGGGCTCATGTATGGGACTTGTCTGAATGAAGGGTGGGGGTTACATAAGTCGGTAAGGAGGAGGGGGGGTCTTCTGCATGAGGAGTATTTTGTGTCGTGGTAGTCTCATGCATGAAACCGGTTTATATGGGAAAATTTAAAGATAAAAAAAATTTATATGGGGGGTTTTATACAAAAAATACGTTCTTGATAGGGGGTGAGGAGTCCAGATATGTTGGGGATTTTTTATGCATAGAAAGGAGTTATATAAGAGTAGGCGTATACATAAGATGATGTAAGAGGGATTTAAGTTTAAAGCGAGAAAAACTCATATTTGGAAGGTTTTTTAAAAAGGGGGGCTTCGTCAATGAAAAGAAGGGAGTGGTTGTCCTGAACATTTCTCTCTCTCTCTCGCTCTCTGTCTCCATTTGTCGACTTGGCTCGTTGGTCGGTTCTTCAAGGATATCTCCATAAAATTGGAAGACGAAAGAGAGGGGGTGTCTTCATCCTAAACCGAAAAATTCAGAATACAGCCCCCCCCCCTTTACCTCCAGCACACCAATTTTGGAGTAACAATTGTCTACGAAAAGGAGTCATCGAAAATTCAGTGTGGGCTCCTGTTCCTCTAGCTGTATGAGGATCCTGTAGGGGGGAGCGTTGTCCTCAATTTTTGGTGTACAACCCCCCCTCTACTCACCTTCCATGACTCAAGGCTCCCTTCGACGAAAACGTCTATGTGCAACACCCCTTGAGCAATAAAACTACCCTAGTATGCCATTTTTTGCAAAATCCTCCTACCTAAAGTTTGAACAATTTTCGAAAGGATTTTGTAAAATGAAATATATTTGAGTTCAAATAAATTCTATTTTTAAAGATTAATGCAAATAATTTAACTTGAAATAGTGAAAAAAGGTTTTTGTGAAGCTAATTATTTTTAATTTCATTCAATTATCATTGCAACGTCTCATTTGAGAAAAGTGGACCTACTTCTGCTACAAAGCTTGACGGAGTCCTCTGCAGTTTGATGAAAGAATGATCTAGGTCATGAAATTCTCAACTTTGTAACAGATGTAGCAGACTGTCATCCTTGGCTTTTTCAAAAATTACAGTAGCATGCAGAAGATAAAATCTGTCAAGCCTTCTCGATAAAGTGTCGCTTTGAAAAGGACAAATGTGAAAGCGATTCCGTTGGTCTCCTGTCAGACACCTGTTACAGCGACATGAACACTACCATCAGTTAGGATGATACCACAACGGACACATCGCGAAACTTATACAATGAGCGTAACAATCGTTCAACAGTTTTTCAATTATTTTCGACAATGGGTGAACGTTGCATATGCTTTATGTTGCATTCATTGTAGTAGCACCTTTATGCAAGTACTCGAGACCGCACAGTGATGTCAACAATCCTCACTTGAAAGCTGGCATTTTTAAAAAATTACTTTACAGTCCCTCCCCTATAGGTTCAATTTTGTTGACAAAATTATGAGAGATTCAACATTCAATGGCAATCATAGTGGGTATATAATACGTTAGTGCCTGTCTCGATCCTACGATATACAGTGATATTTGTTTATAATCAGTCGCTCACCGATCGCCTCGGAAATTTACCCTCAGCCTAGTTCTTCCCCAAAGAGTGATTAGAATGTTACATGGTAGGATCCCACCTGAACTGGATAAACCTGAAATTAAATGATTTTTAAATTCCTAGATCGCATCAAAGTTCGCTGTAATTAATTTGTAATTAATGTATATTGCGATGAATGCATATCGTGTTGGAGTGGCCTGTCATGAATTGATTCTGTGATGAATTAATATTGCGATTAAATGTCCTGTAATTTATTGAGATAGATAGATAGATAGATTGTGTCGTAATAAATTCAGGTGAAATCCCAAACTCGTTCACATAGTGATCCATTTTCCGAACATCGCACTTTGGCGCCGGCAATATATATTGATAAAGCTCATTAATATTGATTTTTTTCAATGTCAATTTAAATTTGATGACTAAACTAAGATGGTATTTGTGAATTAATAGAGAAATCGAGTATTTAATGTAGTTCAGGGTTTTGGATAATTTGGCAAATCTTGGAAGTCTGCGTGATAAAAATCGTAATTGAGTTGATGCGATTACGATGGTCAGGAATTGGTTGTAGCCAATGTGTAGCTGGTATCGGCCCATTGCAATTAATCAACGGGTGTAGCATGCATGAGATCTAAGAAGGTGGGGTTAGAGTTTTCGGACGGCTTTTTTAATGCCGTCCGATGGAAGGATGGAGGACGGCGAGTGAAGCCAGCAGCTGTCTTCGACGAGACTCACCTGTTGGTCTCACACTAATTACGAATCGCCACATATAAAGCGTCGAATATATATAAATGCCGTATAGTCGCAGCGAGCTCTTAACCAGTTGGGATATATTATGGCGTTATATACCGTGCGCGAAGCATCGTTATAACGACGCTGGAGAAAGATTTATGTTTGTTAATTTTTAACCCGCAAACGGTACAGACCACACACCATTTCATCCCAACTGGGTAGAAATTTGTATTCAGGAAAAAATTATGAATTTTTTTCATCTTTCAAGAATTTCAACAAGAATTTTTAAGATTCATGTCACTGATTGTATTGATGAAAATTGCTCACACTAAAATTACTCAAATCTACGGGATGATCAAATATCTTAGACTTGTTAATTTATCGCTCTGTCTACCTTCCACCATCCGGCCATACCATCAAATATCTATTGGCATGTCTAGGGTGATGTGCCGACATTGGGTATGCCCTGAAAATAGTAGCCCTTCCCTATTATCTCTGATTTGATTTGGGTAGCGTTGATAGAGCTCTGGTGGACCTTCGTCTGGTTTAGTGCTTGAGCATATGTTACTCAAGGCCGAACTACCATTTAGTCACTATATGTATGTATACTAAGCCTGGCTCAAAGTCCCAGTTAGGATTCACTCAATTCCAAGAATTAACCCGAGTCTAAGGCCAAAAAATGTCTTGATATTCCTT
Source organism: Diachasmimorpha longicaudata (assembly GCF_034640455.1). NCBI lineage: Eukaryota > Metazoa > Arthropoda > Insecta > Hymenoptera > Braconidae > Diachasmimorpha > Diachasmimorpha longicaudata. Next base: position 250,339 of record NC_087236.1, read on the forward strand.
TAATGTCTCATAGCGAGCTTTAATACTAGTTTTTCCATCCTACCACTCCCAAGGCTTTGTAATGAAAGCCTTTAAAAAAGTATGGTACAGGTATTTTCAATTATAAATTAGCGACTAAGATAGACTTCCGAGTGATTATTTTGGAACTCATTTCCTTGTCCCACATATCTTTCTGAAAGGCACGCGGATTAATTAAAAGTAGATTTATTCAAGAGATTAAATTAACCGATCATATGTCTTATAATCAGAAAAAGCAGATAGAGGAATAAAAAGGAAATAGAAAGAGAGCGCTAGCGCCAGGGAGGAGATACGAAATTCATAATATTTGATTAATTTAATTAAAATTCTATTTCTAGTAATTGTGTCGTGAATTCATTTTTATTGTTTTATTTATTTCTCCGGTAAACATACTTTTAAAAAATCCTCATAGAGCCGTTCAGAAAAATTCATGAAAAATTAGAAATTCTTGAAATTTATCATAAAAATGATCACAATCATATTTTAACTTTGATACCAAAATAAACATTTGAGACTTTGAGTGCATCAATTTGAAAGCACGATATTTAAAGATTACTTTAGAGTTCAACGTATCATTTTCGTAGTCATCGTTACTGGAAAACTCCAATTGAATTCGATTGGGCCAGGTAAATGCCATGTAAAACATGTCGATTTCAATGATTATTCACAGCGATTGTTCGATCCGAGTCAGACCAATTTGTTCTGAGGATAGATCCCACTCGTAAGTACACATTAATGCCAAGTTTATTGTACTCAATGTCATTTTCGGTACAGCATATATTATTTAATGAAGATGTGTACAAGTAGTTTCTCAACTATTAATTAATGTGACACTGGCAGAGGTGAAATGTCCACCGTCCCCACACAGAATCGCATATGCTGAAACGTATATGGTTTTCTCAGCAGTTAGACAATGTGTTTTGTACATAATGAAATATGTTTTCAGTCTGTAGATAAAATATTCATTGACGCATTCATTATGTTTACCATTAAATTGTTTTTCTATCATTAAACTGCTTGGAATGACGTTTTGCCTATGGCATAAGACACTTCTGATGTGAACAATGGAACCTGCAAATCTCATTCTCGAACTCTCGACAGAGTGTTGGATCCTAGTGCCTCGACAGTAGTATGGACAAGTCAGACGAATTAATGAAAATGAATTTGCTCATGCAGCAATAATTTCTTTGACGATGCAATGAATTCGAATCCGATAAACTCAATCAGTTTTTCGCACTTTTTGATGACACGACACCTTCTCGATTTACCATGCTCTAACGAACTGTTAGAAATGTCATTAAATATGAAATTTTACAGAACGAATCACCAGATTTATTTCGGGTTTGTCTGGAAGGATTTGCGTGATGTAATTCTTGTAATTGGATGAGAGGATGCATGACACCCTGAGGAACCAATTGTGGTGTGTCTAATTCGTAGTGTTTGTACCAGATACCCCGAGATATACGAAATGCCTTGTATTCCGGAGGATTGAAGGATGGGGGAGCTATTGTACCGAATGTATACACGACATAACCAGCACTAATTTCACAAACGAATAAACGCTACCCCTCGTTGAATAAGAGGTAGAGGATGGACCCTGTCGAGCCGACATAAATATGTTATCGAGGGGTTAGAATGGAGAAAGGAAAGTAGATAGAGAAGAATGGAACACATGGGGCGATACCGATACATATCCCTATCTTCCTCGAGATGAGTCAGCACAAGAAAATTTGCTAGCCCCGAAAAATTCGTCTTTCATCTCAAACAACTTTCATATATGTATATATATATATATGGAAATTCCACATCAAAAATTCGTTTTTTTTTATTGGTTTCGTACATTCTTGGGGGGACTCACTGAAATGAAAATGAAAAGTACCAATCAATGGCCGATAAGAGGTGTTTTATTTCCCCCCAATAGGTTACTCAACTCAGTGAGCATGCGCATAAGGGATGTTTTTCAACTGTAGTGCGTTATCATCGAATGTTAAGGGAAATCGTGGAGGACCGGGGTCGTAAGGTGTGCCGATAGTGCCAGTGGTCCCAGTGGAGCTTTCTGTCACATTGGTCAAAGAGGGACTGGACACTGGGTCACTACGCACGTGTCCTATCCCAGAACAATATTACCCGGCTCAACGCGGTTTATCTTGCATGACAATCCGTATCGCACACCATATGTATAACCATTGCTGTCGGTCGACCATTACTTTGTAATTTAATGATCCATTATTAGGGTCGATGAATAAAACCAGAGAGCCTCTCCAACCTTCGTTTTTAATTAAAACAATTAACGAGTGACCTCACCCAATGTCATAAACTTCAGACCTCAAAATGTACTTAATATTCTCGACATTCTATAGATCATTTATTTGCTTCAAAATATGGCTGTTGCTTGCCAGAACATAATTTTCGGAACTTGAATGAATTTTCGACTTACAATAATAAAAAATGACACCCTCCCCAAGAGCTATTAATAGTCAGGTATAAAAATAACAATAGAGAAAGTTCTCTAAAAAGCAAATTCCTTAGTTACATGTCCTCTTAAATAGAATCATTTGAGGCTGCATTGATAGTTCGATTTATTTACGTCAGACGAAAATCGTTGACCATTAACAAATAGTAAAGTTAAATATGACCAAATGAATGTTCATTAATAGTTAATGAATGGCGAAAAATCCCGTCCTTCATCATTTTTGAAATTTTCTGAATTTATAGTTTTTAAAAGCAAAATATAACAATTTGGAACAATTCGACCTGCTCCTTTAATATCATTTTCTAAATAGTAATCGAGTTATTCATAATAATTGCCATGCTTGGAATTGAAATTGGACCACTTGGGAATGACTGGTCTGGAGAAATGCACTGAAAAAAAAATTTTTTATGAATATGAAAAAGATTGCGTAGTTTCCTTTCTATCTCTGTAGGTTTAATTTCATGTGAGTGTCATATCAATCCACGTATCTTGAAGAGAGATAACTGTGCCGGTTATCCCCTATTCTTTAGAGTTTCGAATGATTCTTTATGGGATTATATGATTATATTTCCGCTGTTGAGCTTGAAAGAAAACAAAACGAAGTGAAATTGCTCGTCCGACGTTGGGAATATTATATCGCGGGTCTACGGTGGTCGGGTGTCGAAACACCTCGACCAATTATCGAGAAACTGGAATCTCTGACCACCCAGAGACTCATTCCCGTTTATGTATAATTCTGTCTCACTTATTTGTTTCAGCTGGCTGCAAGCCGTCGGTGACATTCGGGGCCACTCACAAACGCAAGTCTCTCTCGCACGCTCAGAGAGTTAATTAAGGCTGATCCTCATACTTGGCTAAGGACCTTCTCCCTTACACTTCCTCTTCTTTTCCTTTAAATCTTCAATTTATTTGCTCCCTCATTTGTTTTAGACTGTTGGATTAACTGAAGCTTTCTATTATCTCCGCTTTGCTCTGGTGCGGTCTTACCGTTTGTTTCTTCACAGTAGATACTTTTCTAACATATCTCCTGGAGGACAGAAGTAACGGCGATGGCATTTTCGAATCGCTCGGATGCTTCCAAGAGACCACTCTGTAGTCGCACGCAGTCCTGCGAGTGGGGATTCCAGGGCAAACGTGTGTGGGGAAGCGAATTGTTGTGGTAAATAATTGGCAAGAGGTTGGATATAAAAATTCAGGGGAATTCTAGCGATTGATTTTCCTGTTAGCGATGAGTGCGGTCAAGGTTATTAGTCAATTCACGGGAATTCGGCAAGTACAAGCTAGGAGTGATAAGGGGCCAAGGTATTTGATGGCTCTTGGGATTCCCAATTGCCAAGAATTCACTATAATTTACGCATAAACTTATTTATGAAGAGTATAGAGCTGAAGGAAAAGATTGAATTTCATTGAAGAATGAAAATTACGTATGTCAGCCCGAACGTTGGTTAAGACTACGATAATGTGAATTGGCCAGGTCTTGAATTGACCATTGGTATTTTTCTAATGGTGTAGCACCCTATAACGTTGAGGTATATGTTCACCGGTGTTTGCGTAAAGTCTGTCCACTTGGATTTTCATATATTGCCCTTGGGGAGTAGGTTACCACGCCAACTGCATATTATAATATCTCAACGTATAAACAGGGGGTTAATTGGGCAAGTGTCTATGTATTGCGTTTTGTTGACGTCCACGTGGTGTGTTTCTAATTTTTGAAAATAATTTAAAATAATTATCTCTGGGGCTAGCATGGCACACCATAATCTGACCAATGCCACCGCATTGGCTCTAGTTGCGTGACCCTATGATGTGGAATAGGCAATTCGTGCTCCTGGGTTAATCAGACCCAACGTGGCTTGGCTTCGATGGCCACGTGAACCGCACACCATCTGCGTAACCATTGCTCTCGGAAAATTACGTCACTCAAAAATATTGATAACAGCACGGAGAGAAATGTTGGGTAAAAATAATGGAACCCACGGCTCACTCATCAAATACCAAATCCACTCAAAAACAATATCGCAATTTTTTACACACCAGACAGGTCAAAAAATCTAAATAAAAATGACGTGACAGTTGCGACTGGGTAAATTTACTTCGATATTTGTTGAAGCGAAAAATCTTTTAGGAAAATGGGTCGTTTAAAAAAAAATTCAAAGTCGTTTGGGCCTGTGATACACCTGGCCCATTTTTCCCGCTGCATATCGCGAGTTGATCAACACCTATTTTCATCCACCGAAGACGTTTAAAATTTCCCCAGAGTACGGCCTTAAACGAAACTGAAAACGCTCATGTGCCCAACTGATCACTAACAAAACGAATGTGCTACAGAAGATCATCAACTGATAGGATCCTCTACAGTCCCAAGGACATAAACCTTAATTCTAGGGTTTGGAAGCTGCCGCAGGCAACACTGATGTCAATCTTTTCGACACCCACAAATGCCAACACTTTCAGCCGCATGTGATCTAACCAGCTGATAAACATCATCACAGGAATCCTCCCGGGGAATAAAGTTTCAATTCTCCGAAGTTGAACGTTTCCAAGTGACAATGCTTTGGATATGAATATTTGATTTCTCGTGAATTTCCATACTTTCGTGGGTCCTATAAATCAGCAGCCGCCGAGCGAGGGGAAGAAAAGATAGTTTTGTCAGAGACAAAAGACGAAAACGGGTACACGTGCCCAAGACGCAACCGCTGCTTGGTGTCGGATGCATACAAGATAAACCTGCCCTGCGGTTTCCGGTGTACTTCGTGACTTCTTGACGAGGGCGCGCACTAGAAAAAACTCCGAGAACTTCATAAAAATGTATAAATGTTAGGCCGACAGAAAGTCTCACTCCTGAAGCAAAATTGTTTTCTCTCCTGTTCGTGAAACAGAAGAGAAAAATTAGAAGGAAAAAAACATTGGGAACGTGGAGGTACTACGAAATACTGGGGGGGTGATATGATCTCTGCGATGAATGTGAGATCCAACTGGAAGGAGAACATTCACAACTCTCGTGGCTTATGACAGCAGTGAAACTGAATCTTAGAACAAATATTTTTGCTTTTCTGCACAAGCTTTTTTCTGCGCCGGATTTTTTTACTGCGCTTTCCAGGCGATCCGCTTATTTCTCAATTATCACAAGCCGGTCCTCATCAATTGCTTTTACTCTTGATTTTCTAGCTTTTTGTGATCTTATTCATGTAGATAGACAAGAACATTGTGAATTTCATGACACATTACATCGGTTATTCACGACTGCACTGAGATAATTTATTTACATTATTTAAACTCTTAAGGGACATTTTTCGGCCAGCATAATCATTTAATAGAAGAAAGCATTTGGTTTCCGAAATGTTTCTTCTTCTGCATGCTGATTAATGCATTATTTTGATAATAAAGATGTCATCCCACATTGCTAGAAGGCTTATTCGGACAGGTTCAATTTATAAAAGTTGGGGAAATTCATCCAGGGCACACAAAGACAATTATTGCCATAAACTCAAATTTATGGAAAAATGACTATACTGAAACAGCTTCTATGAAGTAACGATAATTACCAAGGTGATGAATTTACGTTCCCCGGCTCCAAATGCGATGGGTTTGATTCAAGGTCAGTAGAATGAAATTAGTGAAGCTATTAGCTTCGTTACATTTTTTTTTCATTTTTTGATTACAGAAAAAAATTTTGGGCACCGGCTGAGATTCATCAGAGGCGCGATTGACTCGCAGAGGATTGGACAGTGGGAGCCGTAAAACTAATGTGTAATAGGACAATAAAACAATAAAGTCTCCTCTCAGATTGTGTCAAGGGGTACACCCAATTACTTAAATAACCCACCGAGATGAAAATAAACAACAAATAATGGAAATAATAAAATTTTGATAAAACGTGGAAAAGCTCCACGCACAATCGTTTGACGCATGAGATGGTAAAATTTTTATCCTGAGGAAATATTATTTACGAATGGTGGTTATGCGAATTCCAATACGAAATACTTTCAAATAGATATGTATTCTGTCGCATGCCTAAATACCTGTGAAGATAAAATTTCATGTGGAATTTTCTAGGGAAGGAGAGGCAGGAGGGAGCAGTTCTTTTTCCACATAATACACATAGTTTTGCGTCCGCATATTTTTCTTCTCTTGGGACAATACTTCTGAATCTGTGCAAATCATTATTTGTAAACCTTATCCAGAAATGGGCATAATGAAAATTTATCAATAATATTATTTTGAGAGAAGCGTTTTTCAGTTAATTGACTAATGAATAATCTGGACCAACAAACCCTCCCATCCATGATTACCAATTAATGCTAGTTGACTTTCACCCAATTATTTATGGAGAAAAATATTCCCAACAAATTACATAGGATATTGTACTTATGACAAGTAAATGTCTATAAATATTGGCATAAAACATGCCACAACTCAGTTCATTTTCCTGTAGTTAGTAAATATACTATTCTGCAACTACATTTCGCTCTGGAATTACGGAAGAGGTAATTTTTATTGAATATTTCTCTCCCTATTAAAATGAGAATTAATTAATTCTAGAAATATCAAAAATAACAATGGTTCAACGATTTTTTATACAGAGATATTTCATAATTTACGTAATCATCAATTGCAATTCATATTTGTGCTTAAATTGATTCTCCAATTATCCACAGATCATGAGTGCATCGCAATTTTACATAATTCATCGAATTTTGATGTGAATAATTTTATAATTCCTTTCAAATTATCAACTTTGGATTATAATTGCTGCGAAAAAGTCAACCAGAGAATGAGAGCATTTGGAAATGGTGGAGGGGGGTGGGGAGGGGGGGGGGGATAAGAGGCGGCAGAAAGAGCAGTTTGTTCTGAGTGTTATCTCGAATAGGAAAAAGGGAATGAGACGATATCTAAAGTGCTTCCACTGGTCGTACGCTTCTTTCAGCGGTACACAACAAAGGCACGCACACATTTTCAAAGACGGGTCAGAAATGAGTGGAAAAACTTGGAAAGAGAATCGGGGAGAGGAGATAGTTTAACTTCCTCTTTTTAGTTTTTAGCTACCTACACGGTAGCCAAAAACCGTTCTCCAATCTACAATCTCTCTGAAGGCTAACGTCTCTCTGTCACCTCGACAGAATAATTATTCTCCTGTCTGTTGGCTCCGACAAATAAAAACGATTGCCATCTTTCTAGTTGACATTCGAAACAACGGTTTTCTAATATCTTTTGGTGGAGATAGAGAGATTTTTTGGCGGAATATAGAAACGTGAGGTGAATATTTTCTACTCATCGAGATCCTGAGTATAAATAGATCAGGTGTCAGGGACTGTAAATCAGTGGACAGAGGGCCTCTAGACTCGACAAGCTTTTTTTCTATTCGCCAACTGCGTACAAAAATAATCATGACGTTATTTATTAGAATAAATGAACATACTTCCTGTGCGTTTGTAGTATTTACCAGAAATGCTCTGGCAAACGACGAGTGCTAGACGAGAAAAATATCTTTTGAAAAAATTGGTATGTTGACATATCAACAAAGGATCATAGTGCAAGTATGATATTACACATTACCATCATACGTTCTTCCCTACAATTATTATTTTTCATTTTTTGTCAAGGTACGTCTTAGAAAGGTTTCCTGATGGGGAAATGAAGCAAATTTTGGCAATATTTCAAAAAATAAATGAATCAGTTGCCTAGAGAATTCATGATTTTCCTAATAAACCCAATCCAGACTTTCGCGTTTCAGACCCACTATCAAATTTATTGTCTGCCTCATCATTAATTATAATTATCATCGAGTTATAAAAGGAGAAGAACTAAGGAAGGAAAGTCCCTAGTTTTTGTCAAAAGTCAGCAAATGAATTCTTCAGTTACTGTTTCAATCAAGTGATGAACATTCTCATTGTAGTGTCAAGGTACAATTTCTTGAAGAATTATAAAGTAAAGGTGGTTTTCGCAGGTTGGCCAATGGGTGTCGAATGACACTTGTCTCTTCAATGAAAAACTGGATGTTGACTGGCGTCACATTGGCGTCGCTCAATCCTTGCTATGCGGAAATTCTTGACTCCCGTTTGAAACACAGATAATGCTTACAAGCGCGGTAAAGGATCGAGGACGAGAGAGTCGAGGATGCAAGAAGGCACGCCGATGCAATCGACCAGGCTCCATCCATCAGCCCTGACTCTCAATTTTTTTGTGTTCTTCGTACTGTCTTTCTAATATCATTCGCTACCCTGTCTTTATTCGCCCTAAGGGCTTTAATTCTTACCCACGTCCGTTGTAACCCCGTGAATTCTTTATTTTTCATCCTGGCATGCGAAACCCGAGAATTCTTGATTTTTTTTGTCTTTCAATATTGCCTTCATAATAACATGATAAAATGGTTGTATTTTGTCTGGGAATTCCTCCTATGAATTTTAAACGTAAATTAAAACTTCCTCCGATATTTATTTCTAGACAAGTTGAGCAAATTAAAAAAAATTGCGACAAACTTTTTTCATTCTATTTCCAAGATCTGCACTTCTGGTGCAAATCATATGAATTTTAATAGATCCCCTGAATTTTATAAATTTTAAGCAATCGGAAAAACAAAACAAAAATTGGGTTCCGAAGATTTTTCCTTGATTTTTGGAAGATTTCTCAATGATCTTGCGAATTGAAAAAATTCTCGGGGGGGACTATAACAGACATTTACAAAATTTTCTACGCAAGCTATGAAACCTGAAGTTGTGCGAAAACAGTAAAATCTTCTATAAACTTATTTTGATGAGAGAGGATTTGTCGAAGGTAAAAAAAGAATTAGATAAAATCTATAATTAATCTAAAATTTTTGTTTGCATACCTCTCTATGCAAAAATATGCTGACTTTGAAATAGTTGAAAGCACTATGCGATTGTTAAGCTTCCATGAAATCTAATGATTCTGCTGATGGCTTTCACGCACTTTTGACGTTTTTCGGAATAATCATATTGATATCTCCCAAAGGATGAACCCTGGGCATATTTTATATAGTTTTACGAGAGAGTCCGAGTCAGTTGGTTCGTTACGCGCATCGGAGTGCATCACGCGCGCAGCTGTTGACCCGCAGCTAAAAGCCATACTAAATAACAGTGGGTACTTCTGCGACACAGGGGTGCCATGCTATACCTTGAAAAAAATCCTTCACGTGTCTTTTTAAGAAGGAGCGACCGCAGTCAGGAAATTAAGCGAAAAAAACGTCAAATCGTTTTCCTAACTATTCTTCGAATGGTGTCTCCGCTGTTGAAGATATGACTGCGTGGCGCTGTTCGGTCATAAACTAATTAGAAAAGGTTCTATAAACGCAGTGTTGTAAACCGATCCAATTAAACGAGTCTACGTTGTAAAAATTACGGACGTAAGGGGCCAATTAACACCGAAACGTGCGACGAGGATTATTACAGGAGAGACAGCTGATTTTTTAGGTGGTTTTTTACATTGGGGCTCTTTCAATTTATAATGATTCAATAGAATTAACTCTGTCGGTCGCGCCATGAGTGCGATGCCATATAGCGAAAATTTATATCCTTGTGGGAGATAAGAAAAGCCAGTGGAGGCCGATGATGGCCCAGTGCTAGCAGATCTTAGGCAAGCCTCAGCTAGTCTTGGCCCATTTTTCATGTCATACCACGTGAAGAGAACCGACAGAGTAATTTTTTAGGACAATTCAACATGTGTTAACACATGAAAATACTTTATTTGGTCCTAGAAAAGGTACCGTTGCGTCAAGAAATCTTCTTATCGGCAGAAGACTCTTTCTGTCAGACTTTGCCTTCCTCCCCCTAAGGACTCGTTATTGGTTTTAGTTGGTGTTATTCAAATTGCAGGACTAGACTATCAACTGGATAAATATCAAGAGCCCATGGTCGAAATTCATAATTAGTTCATTGTCGTTTGAAATACTCCTAGATGAATTGTAGAAAAACCACTTCGATGATTAACTTCAAAGAGTCTTTTTGTTAATATTGATCTCGATTTCAGAGAAATCCATGTGAGAACCAGAGCTTGCTTAAATCTATAGACTTTTCACACAAATTAATGAGCTTTTTCCTTCCGAATGAAAGCACTGAAATCGCACCATAAAGGTAACGTATAATATAGGGGCAAGTTTCATATAAAATTAAAATACGTAAAATTTAATGACCATCATTTTTTATCGCAACCATTTTTCTCTATATTCGTCGGGTTTATCGATAAACGCATCGGAACGTGCCCCTCACGCAAGTGAAACCACCCTACCCCCAACCCCTTTATTGCTCCAACCTAGGAAAAAAACCTTATGTAAGAAAAATGTATTTTTACATGACAAAGAGCTTTTGTTTGAAATATTTTCCCGTTTTCGCAGTCTTTCATTTGATCGGTGAATTCTTAATCCAAATGAAATCGGTCATCGGATAGAAATGAGAGAATTCTTAAAACGGTTAATAGAATGGATTATTAATTTTTTGTCGCAGTTAAATTTCATTTTAAAATTGCTGCTCTGCAAAAATATTTTGTAACGAACGGAATGGGTGATAATCACATGGTGCAATGTCCGGTGAATATGCCGGATGCGGTGAAACTTCCCAATTCATTTATAGTTTGGTGGACAATGGAACTCCTATGTGGCTTACCATTGTCGTGCTGTAATATCACTGGTGGACGCCCATGTCCCGTACAAGCTCTTTTTTCTTGGATTTTCTCTGTCAAAAAATTTACTTGATATCCGTAATATCCGCCAGTAACACTTCCTGGAGGTTACCGTAGCGCGCAATAACCACTAAAAAAATATTCTCCCCAAAAATGCATTTCCATTTGTACTAAAAAATCTAGTGATCTAAAAAACAAATTTTTTTCCACTCTGCCAAAGACTGTGTCAAGAGAGTTTGTGTTTGTACGACTGGAAAATAATATTTTTTTATTCAACGCAATAAATGTAGTAATTGTACAATTGGAAAACAAATTAGTGATGCTTATAGAAATAATTATAATTATAATAATATTTCATGATATTCTACAACTCATTCCAACCATAATGAACTTCCACTAGTTATTTTAAAAATATTCAAAACCTGCCCGAGACAGACGTGTTGAGTTTGTCTGGCACCGAATCTTATCTTGTTGAGATCAGTCTCCCGCTGAAACATACCTTAAACCCATTCTGAATAGATCCTTCGTAATTTCAGAAAGACCTCCGACTAACAGAGAACACTGCCGAGTCGAATTGCTTGGAAAAGATTATTTAACTCTATCAGTAATGATGATAATGATTTTGGGATATTAAACAAGAAAATTACCGCTCCAATTTGTTTTCAAGGTGCAAGATTTTATGAAAAATGAAAAAAATTACTGGAATGTTAGTCAGTCGTCTGCTAACGGTTTTCCTGTCAAGGGGACTAATTCAATAATTCGATGTCTTCAAAAATGATTAAACATTTTCAGAGTATTATTTAACGTGGAACCGAACTTTGCAATTATTCTTCTTCTTCAGCATTATTTTTCTTTAAAAAAATTTTTAACTATTTTCTGTATAGAATAACAATAGTTCATATTTTTCTTGATCTCGTAATATTAAGGGGTTGAATGAAAAAGAAAACTTTATGTAGAAGAAAATGGCATTTCATGAATAGCTGCAGCTACCATGACAAAATTTCACGATTCACTCAACATATAATCTACTGATAGAATTTTACGGGCCGTGGAGATGTCAGTTCCTTCTTTGCATGTATTTTCCTATCTAATATAAATAAATTCAACCAGATTGTATCAAGTTCTCAGCGAAATTAACAACTTCATAATTTTTTCTCCCTAAATGGTATTCAGTATTAATATCCTCCAAGTTTTTGATGAATTCTCAGGGGAAAATACAACTGAAATTTACAATTCTCTTTGGAAAATGCAGACAGATATTTTTAGCAGTAATTCAAAGGAAAAACATAGGAAATTTCCGATTTCACTTGAAATTCCTAAAAACTTAGAACTTCAAATGAATGAAGAACTTGTCCTCTAATTCCCTCTCAAGATTACATGTTTTTCCTGAACTTTCAGTGGAACTGGAAAGTAAATTATTTGACTAGCAGGATAATGAACTGTAAAATTGAATCCATCAGTTGATTTTCTCGGTAGGAATGGCAATTTGAATGTACCTGTGCTCCGTCAGAAAACATCCAATTCTCATGAATTTGTCGTGTTTTAATTTTCAAACTCCCCGCGGAATATGCACGCCCGCTAATAATTGACAAACGCCCAGTGATTTCAGTACCAGCGAGTGCTATGACATATCCGTGCCTTCGTCGTTCAGTCGCAGGGTGGTTGAGATCCTTCCCTCCCCTCCTCTCCCCTCCAACCGTGACGTTTTATTATACATTTTTGCGGGTTTGAGGGGAATGGGCAGGTATATATACACGAACTGTTGAACAACCAAGGAATACGTGGGCAATGGAAGGGTCCTACTATCGATCAACTAAAGAAAATTAGAGGTTGCCGAGGGCTCCCATTAGGCAAAACGAAAAATGTGAGGTGGATGTTCTGGGGAAAATGGTCTATATGTTCCTTCTATAACCGAGTATACATAGCTTGAAACACGTTTCACCGTCGCAAGTTCATCCCGAATGGGAATTACCAGCGTTTAAAGATCTAATTATCCCGTTAGTTCCTCATCTCTCATTCTCTTTATCGTTTTTCACTCTTTACTTATTTTATTGTTTTACTTTCTTTAGTCTTTTCTTGAGCCACTGGTGATCGGTGACAGCTGGTACCAATGCCTCTCATCGCATTATTTGTCGTTGAGTAAATTAAACGACCCCTGAAACCACTCATTGCCGTTCCTTCAATAAAAAAATGAATAAACTGCATGGAATTTTCAAGCTGATGATTTCATTACCTTCACTCTCCACGCACATGTGTTATACAATTGCTAGTTAATTGGATTATTTCCATCATTATGCCCAATTCATTTCAATTATTCCCAGATCAGGAATTATATTACTATTTGCTCCACAAGTTGAGACTCAAATGCGTTGTTTTTTACCCTACAGATGATTTCAAATCATGATCTTAAGCTCCAAGTTGCGCAAATAGTCTTCAAGCTATAGTGATGTTGCGGAAACTTTGTGAAACAATTCTTCGGAAAGATAGTTTCGGTTACAATAAAGGCGCAATTCAGCCAGTTTATCTCAACTCAGTCACAGGATTTTTGTATTTTTTAATAGTTTTTATCTTTTATTTGTCCTGGCAATATCATTGTTTTCACGTTCCATAATCCTGTAGGCCATTGTCATCAAATTGAGAAAATAGAAAAATCCCTCACATACAAGGCTTCAACTCGCAAGCAAAAAAGCAACGCGATACAAAATCTCGGTGATTGGTGTTGAATGAACACCGGATTCACCTATGACGTCCACTGATTCTCTATAATTTTTCAATACCGTTACACTAGACCAACAATGGTGCGGACTTCCTGATACTCCAATCGGTGTCGCAGGAACACCAAATTTATTATAGTGGAAGAACTCAATCACAAGTAAATCAATGGAATTAGACTTATCACGAGAGAAGTCCATATTACGTATTATCGGATTGGATCGAGATAAAAAATTTCTGACGGAGACCAAAACTACCCTTAAAATAAATGTCCTTGTCAATCTTGTTACGAGCGTACGAATTAGAATACGTTAACTTGCTATCTCATTTTTTACCGTTTCCGAGTCTGTTGTCTGGTTGTCTGGTCTGGTATTTGTACTTCTGTAGAACGTAGACATAATGTGGGAAAATCAAGGAAAGTTATGCCGGTACAGGGGGTTCCTGTATACGCAATGTGCCACTCAACGAAACCTCTTCTTGAACCATCATTCAGTTTTCTGGGGAATCGAACTCTACAACCTTCACCTCACTAGACTTGCGTTTAATCCACCCAACCATCGACGGTGGTTAATTTTCCATATTATTATGTATTCAAAGTACTTGACTCTATCTACGAATACTCAACTTTGAGTTCTGTAATAAACTAGTACGAGTAGATAATGGAATGTAGTATGTTTGAAAATATTTTAAATATATCCAAAAATGCATTGGAGACCATGTGACATAAACTACTTTATGTCAGGAGGCCAACTAACCTCGTAATTTAACAGCCCCCGGACGATAAGTGGCAGTTAAAGTATGGGGTTAGTCGGGCCGAGTAAGATATAGGAAGGTGAATTAACTTGACTCTCCGTTGAGGTTTCAAGGAATCTCGCCGATTGGAAAGAGGGTTGCAAAATTTATGTCATCACTTTTTTTGTTATTCACTATAAAATTGAAAGTTAATTTCATTTAATTGTTAAGAATTCGGCTCGGGGTTGCTTCGAGTGTTGAATCCATTGGCATTAGAGGTCGATAACGTAACATCATTTTAGAGTTTTATCCGGAAATTCCCCAATTGAAGGAAAAATTCATCAATTTATTTATGAATTAATCGCAACAAATTCGCACAGTCCATGAGTGAGTAATATCTCAATATTTGAGTTAAATTAACAAATACTTCGCAGTGAAATTTCAGATTTGCTGCGAATATCATTGCATCACTATCCTTCCTCTGATTCTTTATTAAGTAAATACTTTTTGAAGAAATTTCCTAATAATTAAACTAAAAACTCCAGTATTCTATGTGGAGAGAAACGGTTCATAAAAATAACGAGGAAGTTCCGCAATTCATGGGCGAGAATAACGATCCGATAAAAATTACGAAAGGCCCAGTAAAAAGTATGGATCGCTCTGTAAATAATATGAAGAAAGTTACGTAATTTTTGGCAAGGCTTTGGCGCTTTTAATTATGCCTTCGGTAATTTCCATCGAGTCTTTCTTCTCACTGCGAATAATGGAACTTTCACGTAATTATTCATAAATGATTTCTCGCGGCGTGACTACATCATTTCCAATGACAAGATTCTCTAAAATTTCAGTGAAAGTATAACGCAATGAAAAATTTGCGTCTAGTAACTTCAGCAGATCGTTACCAACAGTTGAGAGATTGCGGATTCAAACCACTCAATGTAACCGTCCTACCAATCAAGAAGCTTTTAATTGAATTGTTAACAATTACATGTTCAAAAATTTACTCTTTTGTAACGCAAAAAATAGTAGAACGAACGAAATTATATGTTGTTATATGAACTAGAGACCATTTTAGAACTAGTAGTGGACTATGTAGGCGGAATGGGCCAAGAAGGCGAAGGAGGCCACACTTGAAAAATATAAGAATTTTCATTTCTCCAACGTCATTGGAGAAATGTTAACGTGGCAATTAGTGAGAAAGAGGTAAAAAGGAAGAAAAAAAATTGTCAGTCAAAGTATTGAATAAGCATTTTTCTGGCTAAATCAAGAAGTATTCTTCTAGTATTTTCTACATAATTTTTCAAAAAATGAATTCAATTTTCAAAGGTTTTCTAGATCGACTCTTCCTTTCTGATTCTTTACTCTTTCCATCCTCTGGTTTGTGAATGAATGGCATAAATAAAAAGTAAGGAAAGAAGAGAAATCAGGGAAAACATAATTTTTCCTTGGAAAGAGGACGATGTTTCCTCTTGCCCCATTTGCTCCCTCCCCCTCCTATTTCAAATATTAAAATATCCAACATTTATATTTTCCGGAAAATGTATTCACCAGAAAACTAGCTTTTGGAGAAGGGATAGAAAGTATTATTTCTAGAAGATATGGGATATTATGTTGTGATTAGATGTCAGTTACAAATGCCATTACTATAAAATGTCGAGAATTTTTCACTGTGGATCAAGTTTCACATGATTCTATTTTTTCTGGGGGTTTGCAGACTGAAGTAATGGAAAATAAATTGACAGTAATAATCGCAACGTTGAATGGGGGATTAATACTAGTGGTGCAGAAGCTCAGCGCTGATATTTCAGGAATTAGCCGCACGTAAGTCCAATGTAATGAGGTGAGATAAGCCTGGGCCTACCGTGACGGGGGCCCACACACCGATAACGTCATTTATAGGCTTGTCGGACGGCATTTGAGTGCAGGACGATTTGTTAAAAAATGTGAAAAAAGAGTGGAGGCAAACTCTTAAACAGTGGCTGTTTTAAATTATCACCCGTGGAAGCTATACCGTGACTAATCGCACCCCTCCAACTCCCCAAACTTTATGATCCTATACTCGCCATTCCGTTCTTTTTCAGGCTTCTTTAATCAGAAAATTTTATCGATCAAAAATTCGGTTCGGAGAAGAAGCATCGGAGGGGAGGATATACAATGAATGGCTAACGTTCGTGACTGTTAAAGGAATTACTTGAGACAGAATGAATGGGAAGAAGTGAAAGGGAGCAACGCCTGCTCAGATGTTCTCGATAATGCTGTGAGGTCTTTAAAGATATCAATCGCTCTCCTTTTTCTTCTGCGAGGAGGATAGTTTTATCGTCTATATGGATTTGTTTGAACCAACTGAAAAGTTCAAGAGCTCGAGTCTTTAAGTGAGAATTATACGAGGCTGACGCCGCACTCACGCGTGCCCCACTCATTTTATAAACTCCGGGTCGTGTAAATTGACAAAATCTCTACTGATTTAATCCTCTCAGTGCACTCTTCCTTTGAACCAACTCCAGGGGAACATAAAAATCTTTTTAGATTTTTCCATGATTAGGGCATATACGACGCGTTACCTCCTCCCCTCGTTTTACTCACAGACAAATATTCATTTATATGTAAATGTTGGGAGAATTTCTACTTAATGTAGAGCGGAAACTGGTTGTAGTAGACGAATTTAAGCCCTATGAGCACACTCTAAAGCAATTGGTGTGAATTAACACCATTCGGTGTCTAAACAAATCCAGTGGAATTGAGCTGTTAAAATTATACCGTACCAGAGGCATTTCTTTATAAAATCAATTGATAATTCTTCATTTTTTCTTTCGAATGGAAACTTTGGTTTATTATGCATAAATTCTCATACAATTGCCCAGACGTTCTCATTTACCGTTGTTGCAGCGTCTCCCCAATAACTTGTAAATCGATGGAGGCACTTCACACCTCCGAGCTTCCCACTGTCTCCCTATAAGCTATAGCTTTTTACCCCCTGTGCCGAGAAGGCCACATTGATATTATCCGTCAATAGTTTTTTCATTCGGTGGGTTTCGGAGCCTTATAATTTACTTGTGTATATAAAAATTACTATTTTTATATATGCGAACAGTCATGGCTGGTTAATTAAGGATTAAATAGTGGGGGGTTTAAGATTTTCTGATAAACGGAACAATAAATTTTAATATTAATAAAAGACTCTTAGAAATCAAGACAAGGATATTCTGTCACTTGAGTAATTTCATTGTGGAACGTAGAGTTTAGCCTATATGTTTATTTTGTATCTTTTATAGTTTTTCCTAGTGGTAATAATTTAGCGTGAAGTGTTTATTATAATTGAGTGATAGTTTTATGGCATGCATGCCTTTTTTGGGGCTTTTGTGTGAGGTCCAGTGGAGACAGTGTGCGGACAGATAAACAATGGATGATTTGTTCTAGTGCAGTGAAGAGGGGGAAACTATAGAAGAAAATAAGTGAGATTTTGAAGAGTGGACAGTTTAGTTCGTTCTGAGTTTTTGGAGAGAACAGACTTATTTTAATCGCGGAATATTTTTACCTTTTAATCAACATTACTGTACCAAGTTGATATTTCCTTATTATTATAGTTTTTTTTTAAATAGACTTTTTCGTATTTATTTCTTGCCCACCACATTGATCCTACAATAGGGTTGTTAATTGGCTGGGTCCATGATTAGGAGGCCGACTAGTGACCTTATTTAATTATTGAGTCACAGTCAATGAATATCCACATCTGTTTGTTCAACGAATTTTGACAAACTCAGTTTTAAGAGGAAATCAAAATAGAAAATAAAATAGAAAGTCGCTGTGTGCTCAATGTTCTATAGATGACGAAAATTAAATATTAATTTAATATATAGTAGATATGAGGATTTTTTTCCCTGTATATTATACGGATTATGTCTTTCAAGTAACAAAAAAAAAATCAGTCTCATCATCGACCCTCAGAATTGTGGGTTGTAAACTGACAGGAAGAAAGTTTTTTTGTGAGAGTATGTTCAAGAAACTCATAGTTTTAAAATTGACAAGAAACCATACCTTATACTGTTTGAAAACTTTCATCAAGAGATTCTGTACTTTTTCTAACGTCAAGGATAATTTCCTCATGACAAGAAAATAATTTTTTTAAACTATCAGTTCAATCTCCCCAGTTCATAGTTTTCAAGTCTTAATTTTCAACGTGGTTTAATGAATAAACCACTCAAGTTGATGTTGCAGAAGACACTTTATTGTCGCGAAAAGTCTGTTTTATTTTTCAGACAATTACAAAATCTATTGACAACAGGTTTCGTATTCAGTGTGGAATGTTTCCTTCCTGTCAATTTCTGACTCAGGAATACCTTGATATGGGCAACTACGAACTCGTGAAAAAACTTGTTTTGTTTGTCAGTGTACGGTCATCTCAATCTCACCGATTTTATTTTCGTACAACAACATCATCACTAATTCTTTGTTGAAAAGCAATTCAGACAGAAATGACATAACGTTGTGTACTCATTCATTCCACGTTAGTTCATATGGCATGCACGAAAAGAATATAAATTTTTTTTACTGTGGGAACGTAGTAATTTTTTGATATGAGAAATCAAATGCAAAACCATATCCGCTACATTCGGAAATTTAATGAAGTATATTTTATACCGGATTCAAGCATAATATTTCTCATATAATATACCACAATCTGATGTATTTTCGGTTCCATGCTTTTAGTGTTGAATTATAACTTTTTTCAGTATCCCAGATTAATTCTGATTTTTCCTTTTCTTAAAGCTTTGCCCCCACATTCAGAAATAGTTGAGAAAGTGTTAAGGAGGCGTTAAATCAATTTTTCTTTCCATTATATCTCACAATCTTTGACCATAATATTCTAAGCCAGACCATCACTTTCATAGACTGTGATTTTGTAACCTCTATTTTCAGATATTTATTGCCCGAACCACCTATTAAATTTAATCAGTCCTGAACAAGCATACCACCTTCCATTGAAAGATTTATTCTTGCAATCAAAATTTAAATTTGAAGAGGAAACATGCCATCTTCATTGTTAGTTATCTTCCAGAAAGGATGGCAACTTTTTCACAAATATTTTGTCAATCAGAAATCAATGTGTCAGATTCACCTCTGTTATTGGTTATTAAAAAATTAAACATACCCTAAGGATAACACCAATCATGGTGTAGGATGGCGAAGCGGAAGTTCTGGTTGCGCTTAAAAAACCAAAACCTGGAAATATTAAAATTATTTTAGAATGGAGATCTGCAAAGGTTCTCTTTCTCGCTACACATGTCGATCATTCTGGAGTATTCGAGGGTTGACGTCTGAAAATTAGATGAGAAAGTTTCTGAGCATTGGACCATCGCGAAATGTTTTATCAATTGCGCTCTCTACATCTCATTTCTCATTTTTTTTAAGTGCATCTCAATGTAGGCTAACTCAAGACTGGACCCAATTAAAGACAATTGTTGAATCTCAGTCATTACTATCAGACTTATACCTGAGTATCATTCTGAAGTCCTAAAAAAAATTCAGTCGCGACTGTTGACAAATTTGAGCGTTACACGCAATTTAACACCTGCCCTAAATGGGTTATTAGCGTATAAATGATGACTGAAGAAAACCGTCAAGTGACAGGATACGGGATATTATACAATATGGAAATGATCCTCCTGCCTTCGTATCCCGTTGGTAGTCGACGAAATTGTTGTTGCTGCAAAGTAACGTTACGTATGTAAGTAAACAACACCGATTCCACTGGAGGGATTTTTTTCCAACACCAGCATAGTTTACTCGGTTGGCTAAACAGCCACACGTGAGTGTCTCGATATGGATCGGTTGAGGTTAAACGGATATCTTCGTTGGCAGGGTGCGTCCGATTAAAAAATGAATGAAGCTGATATTGTGAAAAGGGGACAGTGAAAAAAATATAATTCCAGGGGATAATAAAATGTGGTGCTTTACTCGTTTCCTTTCGCCCGGACGGGCGTGACGAAGTACCTCATATGTATAAGTTTTTTCTATACAAAGTTGGGGAAAAAATGAGAACTAGGAGACACGGTGCTGAATGCGGCCACCGAACAGCGCCGGACGTCTCTGTCGAATAAATTATCGTCTTATGTCAACTCAATTTCCCCGTAATTCAACGTTTGGTGACCAACTTTTACCTCGGTCGATGAATTCACCCATCACAACCTTCATTCCTCTTTTGTTTTTCTCACTCTTTCGATATTCTCCTTTCTTTTGAAGTTGTCATAAGCTATGCTCTTTGTTTCCCTCCGTTTTTAGCTCTACTGTCTCTGGTCATTGGATAGCCTACTGTTGATAGCCCCGATGAGATATTGAATGGCTAGTCTTCGAGATGCAACATGCATTGTACATGTGATTTACACATGTTGTGACATTCTTCGAGCGTTTGATATGTAAAGTGGAGGTAGATGCACCATATACGATAAACCCTATTATTTGTCGTTCCTTTAGAATCATAAAATGCTTTTGTTTTCCTTTAGAAAATTAAAGATCGATAGCTGACCTGGTAGGGTGTAGGGTGCGCCCTACCAGGACCACAGCTTGAACCGGTCCACTAATGAAACTAATTCGTATCCCTTCCATATCATCACTATTGAGGTATCGTTTAACAATATTGTAATCCGCAAACTCGGTTTAAACCATTTCTACGGAGAGAAATGGAGATCCTAAGGGATGGTATGTTCGGCATAAAACCCATAGAAAATCCTACCAAATCCCAAACTAGTGCGTGCAGAATTGATGAATAATCGCTTATACTGATCGCCCCCCCCCCTCTGCCGTATCCACCAATAATTTCATTCCTCCAGATTCCGCACATTTCAAGCCCAAGATGACCCTGATAGCATGAAAAATAATGTTACTATAGAAGACCAACAAAATGATTCAATGCTGCTTTAATGAAATTCCGCAATGACCAAGTGGTAGGATTACCCACGATACCAGGAGTAGGCACGCTTTCATTACCTGATATCGAGACCATACCACATACTGAATTTTCGAAACGGTACTCACTGCAATGGAAGTTACAGCATTTGTTTTTTTTTACTAGAAATTTATCAGCTTAATGTCCCCTTTATTTTTCTATTTCAATGAAGCAATATGTATTTGATGCTTTATTGGCAAATTAATTTAACTAAATGGACATTTTTAAAAATGTCAAACTGGAACCTCGGTGAGGAGATAGGTAAGAAAGAAGGTCAGAATAGACATTCGCGATTGTGGGGGGAGGGGGGGAGAGTACCCAAATCTAACGACTGTACGATGGGGTCGGAGAACTCTAATGAAGCATCGAAAAAATTAAGCATTTAGTGTTATAATTTCAATTTTATCGCGCTGCAGAAGAATTTTTCATGTGCGTCAAAAAAATGTCGTCAAGCGTGAGTTAAAATCATTTCTGCGGGACCAAATCGTCGATATATCACATTCCCAAATGGAGTTTGTACAAAAGTTTTCCACTTGGTTGATCTAAAGATCCCAGAGTGGTCAATACAATTTTTCCCCATTTAGCACGCGATATATCAAGTACAATGTATATGATGGGCGTAGAACGGCATGAGTTTTGAGAGTGAAAAAAGTTGGGAGTGAGAGTAAATATGTAAGAACCCGCATATCGTGTAGAATCATTATCCACCACGTGCACTTCATCAGGCATTTACAAGTTACATTGCCCCCTCGGTTGGGCTGTTTGGACGTGTTAACTGAACACTCACATGTACCTCCTGACATTCAATGAACTGTCCTTGAAAAAATCGAATGAAGAATACAATAAAAAATTAGCGAACTTATGGGAATTATTCATAATAGTATTATGACTCGGTTGCAACCGTCGTAAAGGTGGTAGAGCCAAACTGCCAACCGGACCGGATACAACTTCCTGTCTCTCGAGCAGACATATTTGTTTCACCCCTTTATTACCATCTTTTTCAATACATTCATCGAAGATCCGTGTCAGATGGTCACACAAACTATGCACTTTACAAATCAATGATTATTCCAGCTCAGAATCATGCATTCATAATGCATAGGAATTCCAATCGTTTGCAGGAAATCTGTGGGAAACTCAAATCCTTTATATAACTGTTTGTATTATACGATACATAAATTGTACTATTTTTGTTTCCATCTTTACCACAGAAAAGGGGAAAATGGTGTGTCAGTGACACGAGGGTATTGAGGGTATGTCTGACCCTAGGGGGACGAAGATAAAAGGCGCATGGTGGGCAGCGGGCGATGTTTGAGAAACAGGAAAGCCGTGGTTGACCACACTCCATGAACAGACTGAGATTTATTGTCAAAAAACCTATCAGCATAGCTTATTGATTTTTAGGGTTCAACACAACAAATGAATCTCACGTTATTAGAAACTTGACGGAGACCAGTGCGTAATCTGCATCATTTACTACACGAAAATAAATATTCAATAAAAGTTATCGATCTTTTCTGTAAATGCGGAGCGAAATTTGAATGTAGGATATTTTACGGAACTGTTCTACAATTTTTCGAAAACCTTTCTTAATTTTTATATAAATCGTTCGTGAAAAATTGCCATACCATCACGTAAATTTCCTGAGTCATTAACCATCTAAAAAGACGATTTTACTTGAATGGAAAATCTGTGCAATACTCCATGGCTTAGCCATGACTTTTTTAGACATAAATAATGATAGAAATTTCAATCTCATGTTTCTGAGGTGAATTTCGAGAACTAGAAAATTTTCGGATAAATATCTTCCTGCGTTTGGAGGATAGTGAAACTCAATCCAACCCGGGAGAGATTATTATTAGACCATAAATTCAAATAAATTGAAGAATTGCAAATAAAGAAAAATTCACTGGAAATTTCAAGGTTTTTTCATTCACTAATTCGAGATTCTACCATAATTTGAAATAATCAATGGGGTAGGAAACGAATTCACAGAAGCAATACTGCGTTCACTTTACCCGAAGTCTAAAGCCTTTGTTTCCACTTGGCAGTCGATAGATTTAATGATACTCCAATTTTGAATGGAAATTACTTAGGCCAAGATGAAACACCAACGTATAGTTGTTAAAACCACCTGCATATGATCCGGGCTTTCCATAGAAATCGCTTATAAATCATCATGAAACCAGACAGCTCTATATTGTATAAAATTTTGTATTATTTTCACCCAAAATTGAAATATAAAAACCATTTCATATAACTCATTCAGTTAATATCAGTATTAATTTACCTTATCTCTACAGTAAGCGATTGAAGATGAGTATCTTTTTTCATTAGTGGAATTACGAGTGAAGAGTGTTGTAAAAATAGAAATCCACTGAATCATAATTGATATTTCAAAATTCCATTAGATTTTGGGGTGGAGTTATTTTCCAATAGGAATATCTCAATAGCTTTATAATAATGGGGTATTTCTCGATAGGGTCACGGCAAACAAATGAAAGTGTTAAGCTTATCTAAACGATAAAAATATCGCGGGATCGGTTGGGTTTAAAAACTTGATACGATCGCTAGTCAACGAAAGGAATATTCATTCCCAAAGGAACGTATTAATTTAAACAATTTCTTAATTCCTCTGTAACTTGTGCGGCATTTTGAAGACTGTTCTGCTCTCACAATTTCAGATGAAATGTTTGCTCGTTAGCTATAGGAGTTCGTCGGCTGCTAACGGCAGAAACAAATATACAAAAGAGCGGAAAAGTAAATAGCTTATGGAGTCTAAAAAATAAATGTACAAAATTTGGTATCGAATTTCCTCTTGATTTCCAGGGATCAAGTACCAAGTAATGAAGAGAATGAAAGGTAAAATTTAATCTCCGGAATGCCAGTGATTACCAAATCAGGAGGTAATTTCTTGTATCGACATTTTGACTTCCAGTTTAAATAATTCATTCCACTTTGATTTTTTTCTCCTTTTTTCAGTAAATAAAATGTGTAGGCACAGAAACACTGAATTATTATCTTTATGGTAATATTTATCGAATCGAATCACAATAGAGCCACTTCCCCAGAGACAAAGGGATATTTATTGGTATTTTTCATTTTTATGATAAAGCCAGTGTATATACGATGACTCCCTGAGGAATCCAGATAAGGATTTGAAATTCAGTGGAATTTTAGTGCTTACTGATGATCTCTGGTTCCGACCAGACCAAAAATTATGCCTTTTATCCCAAAGACTGAGAGAAAAGTTTAAAAAAATAAGGACAATGGAGATTAAAACGGTCTTTTAGGTGTGTCAATGACACAGGAATATTTTGTTTCCTGCTAGAAGTAGAGTTGAGGAGACTTTATAGCAATGAAAATACAGGAGCAATGGTTTTGCAAATTTCATCAACTATTTCGAATTATTGCTAGAACGTTTTCCATTTAATGGAGAGAAATTTTAGAAAAATATCCTTCTACAAGCACTGACAAAGAGGCGTGAAGTAGCGGCTCGGAAAAATTTCCATTGCTACGAGTGAAAATTTTATTAGATTTTTTCGGAAATTCTTACATATTTGACTAGATATCCCCAGAACTTTTACCTCAACAGAATCATATTTTGGTAGAATTATTGTAGAAAGTGTCCTTCTATTATACTCTATAATCGAGAATTGTATATTTTTATTTTGTAAAATATAGCTATAACGCTGAAGAATTTAAGGGAAAATTAAAAAAAATTGCAAATATTGTTCAATCATTCTGTTGGAATGTTCTATAAACAATATTTGAAGAGAATGAATTTTACAAATATAAAAAATTGAATCCTATTGAATCTTTTTGTGAAACATTTCAATAGGATTCATCCCAAACTAACAGCACTTTCACCACAAATCCAATAAAAGTTTCTAACGAACTGCCGAGGTTTTTCTATTAAATTTTTTTGCGCGTGCCACTCAACGGAAGTGTTGTGTAGTAATTGCAATTCTTCATTTTTGTAATAAAACCAATACGTGGGATTTCTCCAGTATATTGAAAAAAGGTAATAGAATAAATTCGGAAATGCAGGATCAGTCGTACTGGTATACAAAAATAACAAAAGCTAATGACGCATAGGGTAACAATCGCGTTTCCTGTCGCGTATATCCCTTCGCACTCCTCGTTTTTTATTCTATAGAGAAAATCTTCAGAAGTGAATATCCAATACGATTTCTCATGGAAAACCTGATGATATTTCCATATTCCTTACATGACAAAACCTGCGAATTTACCTTCTACAATTCTTCTCGACGGTATTGACTGAAAAATGAAAAATATGTATATTGTAACTCTCGTGTTCCGGCCATGAAAAAAGCCTCAGACTTTATTAATATTGTGACCACTGAGGTCAATCACGCAATATTAAATTGCAATTCACTAAAGTAACCGGGGAAAAAAGGTGGCTCCTTGAAAAAATGTTGACAATTTGGATTTTGAAAAATGGGTTCGATCCAGCTGGAGACGACACAATAGAAAATGGTTCAAATGAGGCACTATAGTGCCAGTATGTAATTGCGATAAAATGAAGACCACTAATGGTTCTCTACCCACAATCATTGAAATTGAAAAGGAAACAAGCAGTTCGGCGGAAGACATGCGACAGAAGGCATGCGACCGTTACTATATACGTTATGAGTCTTCGCTTCCTTTTTATTCCTATTAGAAAGGAACTTGAATAAAGCTCAGTTCCTCCTAATTCCCCTGTGCGCACACTCTTCATAATGTATGAATACTTAAGTGGCAAAGATATGGAGAAATGCTACGCATGTGTTTTATGATAATTAATTTAGAATCAGGCGTTTTCATCGAGATAAATTTTTTCATGGCATCACAATGTCGGTCTGGTAACACTTGGTTGAGCGGGTGCGAAGACAATGAGGAGCTGGTGCTGCCATAAAAATTGTCTATCAAAATTTAGAATGTCCATAGAAGGAAAAATATGTTAACGCATTGTTGCATATGAATTATACAGGAACTGACAAATAAATAGAAAAAAAAATAGTTTCATGCTAATAACTTATGATTTTGAAATGAATATTACTCCATGGTTTCTTGTAAAAGACAATATTGCATGAATCGTCATAAAAAAATCCCTAAACATCAACAAAAAATTGGTGGTAAATTCGGTAACCGTTTAAGAACTTTTCTGCAGTGGCGATCAGGTTTTTTTTACCGGACATCACAATAAGTCTCGACTTTCGCTCGTTCCCATGTCCTTTGCATCGGTGACAAAAGTAAATACCGTACAGGTGCGGAAAATTCGACTCTGTAGGCGACCATAATCATTGCTTCCGCACACATGTCGTTCTTCTTATTGAACGTGGCGTCAGATATTGTTCACAAAAGTATTATTCAATAACCAGAATTTAACGTTTCGGAGGGTGAAATTGGCCGAGATTTGCTGGGTGAAATTCCAAGCCCTTTCGGCCACTACTGCCACCTCCGACTGACCGATGAGAAATCAGTTCATACCCCAACGAATTAAGTCCGATCGGAGCCCATGGAGATCGGACTGTATGCAATCGCATTTGGCAAGTGATTAATGTGTAATGCGACACTATTTCTCCCTCGATGCGCAACGAAAATTCAGTCCCTTCCGGCATGAAATGAAACTCTCGAACTCACAATTCCTCTCATCGCCTTCTTGAAGAAAGTCCTCGCCCAAAAACGACATGTGCGATCGTACCAGCGTGAAGGAGAAGCACGCCGAACGCGCGGATGCGTTCCGAAGTTATTGCCTCTTTCCGGCGTTTATAGGTGTCCATTACTCGGCAAGACCACCGACTCTCCCCATTGTTAACGATCTGCGACTCTACCCACTTTGGCTTTTGTCGTATTTTTTTCTCCTCCTGCTGAGACACCCCGATGTTGTGAGCCCATGGAATTTTTCGCTTCCGTGCAATTTTCTCATTTATTCACTTTTTTCATGGTTTTTTAGTCCGTATGCAGGATACGGTTACCACTGATAGGTGACCTCTGAATGGGTGTCAACGTGCCGTTAATGAATCGATTCGTATCAGCCAAATATTAAGTGGAAGTTAACATGATAACGTCCCAATGGACTCCCATAAACCATGAAATTATAGTTGACGAAAAAAAAGGCGAAGGAGAACTGTGAAACCTATCTCTCTGCCGTAGTCACATGGCGCTGACCCCCGTTCTCTCTCCTTTTTTTTCTTTTCCTTTCCGTCGGCAATTAATCAGAAACTGGGAGGGGGGAGTTTGTTCTATTCTGTTCCCTGCATTCAAGAGGGTCACGTACACAAGTTGCCGGTAGTCCGGAGAAGGAAATGAGAAAGAAAAAAATAGAAAAGGACAGTGACATCCCAATTCGTGTTGTACGTAGCTTAGAACCTAGAGCCGAGGGGGGAGGACGAGATGTGTGTGCAACCGAGCGAGATCCTGGTGATCATACAGGACATTGAGCAGGGCGTCGCCGACTGCGCCAAATTATAACTTATTTTATGACTTTTTTGCACTGGTCATTTAACTCCAACATGTAACACGCGTCAGTAAGTGGTCCGTCAGAATTCGGGAAATTAAAATCACACCCTAATAACCTCCGCCGATTTCATAACATTTTGCAATTCCCTCTAATAAAACAAAAATCTAACACTATATCACTGAAGAGGTCTCCAAATAACAAATCAAGATTTTTAAAAACAACACATTTCTACGCAAAGTTATCCAGTTTTTATTCCATTATAAGATAAATAATTACGTTATTTCATGATATTTACGGAAATCCGTTGAAAGACCGCGGACTTATAATGAACCTTTGGCCTAAATTTCTCGCAATATAACTGTGTATTCGCTATCGATTTGGAAATAATTAAAAATAGATTCTTGATTTTCTAATAGGTTGCCTGAGTTAATTCAATTCGATGTTAACATTGCTCTTTAGTTATTTTAAAATTTTATGACTAACCTAAATTCCCAGCTATAGCATTCTATCTCTTCATAGGCTTCATGACGATCAAGAAATTATCTCACCACCCTCGCATTCTTGATGCAATAGAAAATCTCTCACTTCAATCAATAACACACGGCTCATAGTCCAGTTTATACTTGAAGATCAATTCTCACAAATAGCACCTGACAGCTCCATTTATAAACCAATAAACAATCAAGTTTATGGTGTATATTTTTTACTAGGATAATTTCAGGAATTTTTAAATTTTCATTTCACCGGATCGAACGCGCGTGTTACGCACACCCACTCTTATGTGATTGTACCTTCTTTTCTCGTCACGCAGTGCCTACGATCCACAAATTCTATCCCTACGTTTTCATGATTCACCTATATTTTTTCAATCTTAATATCGAACATCAACGGCCTCAAGTTATGGGAAATTTTTTTAGGCTGAAAAGATCGGTCAGGGAAAATTAATAAGAAACTGATAATCGAAGTCAGTATTGATTCATAATAATAAATTCCAAGTATTGTTTGCTAAACGTTTATCGTAGTTAGCTTAGGTACAATTAAATAACTTTAGTGGCAATGATTGGTGGCAGTACAATGCCATGAAATCAATGTTCCATATAAATTTAAGTTGAATCGAAGGAGTCAGTTGAGTATTTACCGAGTCTGAGCAATCAATATAAATAGTAGTGAAATTGAATGACTTGGCGCGTCCACACGCACTCACAGCTCAATGTGAAGTGTCCTTTTTCCTTTGCAACACGACAGCCTTCAGATAATACTCACCACAGGAGTATTCTCAAGTTGTCTATTTGCCGCCATACTTTCCACAAATCAAATGATTCACTACAGTTTCTCTTGAGTTGGAGGTAAATACTCAAATGTAAAATTTTGTGGTGATGCTTGCTAACTTTAGAATACCAAGTTCCCAGTGCGATAAATATTCAATAAAAATATATATTTATTCTGCAATTATAGAGGAAAATGATTCCGTAAGTCAGGAAGCAGGAAATTTCCAGGGACTGTCACATAATTTTTGTCTAAAATAATATAAATTTCATGTGAGTTGTCTATGACAAATTATGATACCGTCAACGATAAGCGACCGATGAGTTTCATAATTTTTACTGAAGGTATCTGTCTGTGTACGATATTAGTTGAAAATTAACGACTTGGAATATTTCATGAGTACTTCTAAGATGATAAATTCCATATTCGGTTTTGGGTTGACAGAAGCACCCCGCTATAGATAAGAAATGAAATTTCATGGACGGGTTGTCAAGGCAGTGACACTTACCAGAATTCACAGTTAAAAAATTATGAAATTTATAATTCCCATATTAATATTTATGATTTCTTCCGATTCTCAGAATATATTTACCAGACTTCTTTGATTTTGTATTTATTTTTAGAGATAAAGGAAATAAAAAATTCTAGTTATCTTTCATTTTTCCATGAACTTTGAAATTTTCAATTCCAAAACTTGTAAAAATTTCAAACAGTGCATGTTAAAACTACAACAATGTCGATTAGTCGCATTCTTTTTGTATGTCAAGACCGAAGCAGAAAGTTTTTCCCTCATTAGATTATTATATTTGTTTTATGTCGCCTTCCGCTGCGTATAATTATATATATTATTTTGACCCACTTAAAATTTTTACCTTCCTAAAAAGGGATCGAAAAAATTTCATAGAAATTAAGCATTGACTAGAAAGTAAAGTAATTGCTATTTATATTCTTTATGTCACTTTCTCAAATTTCTTGGTTTTTCTGTTTCTTTTTATTTCGATTGTGATTGAGGGAATGTAGACACCGATGTCTATGAGGGGATAGAAATTATGTTTGGGATGAGAAACCAAGGACTGCAGACGAGAGAAAAGTACCGACATCCGAAACCCACAGTTGAGAATGGTATCACGCTGTGAGACGAACTGTTTTATGGCTTTCGACGTGGAAACTAAACTCATTACGCGATGGGGGTTACCGCTATCTCGGCAACCATCCCACAATCGTTTGGTTATGGTTTTTTATTGAATCACACATCCACTGACGATTGTCGAACGATTAATTTTCAGTAACTATGTGTCCCATAGAACCCAGGCTCTTAGAACATCACGGGAGAACATCAAAGCTCTTGAATTTTTTGAATTGTCTTTAGCTGTATTAATATATTGTGGGGGATAGTCTGGAAACTTCTGTTTGCTAACTTTTCTATTATTTAGAGCACTGAGAAGAATAATAATTTTTCCCTTAGTAGAACAACACATGAACAAGTGTTGAAAAAACTTTGATATTTGAAACCCCTTTACCCTATCGGTCATCTCCTCAGGTAAATCTTTTCTAGACTGTTCCTCTATTAAATTACTGAAGGTTGAGATCAAGATCTATAACTGTAGGAATGGAATTTATCTGAAGAGGTAGTCGATCGGCGTCTCGAGATGTGAAATGTTAGAGATTTTTCATAATATTATAATAGAACTCAATATAATAAACTCAAGCTAATAAATAAAAGTTGATAAAAATAATAATATTGGCTAGTTTTTTTATAGTCACTGGAAATCTAAAAGAGATGAAGCCATTTTTTTCAAAACCCATGTCGTTGAGTGATTTAAGAATTATAGACAATGTTGTGGTACAAATTTATATCTCAATTAAAGTACGAGATATTCCTCAAAAACTGGGTACATTGGACTGATTAATGTGGTTTAACGCTTCTCGATACTGATGTAGTACTAATGAACCTCTTATGAAACCTTCCATTTTACCCCATTTTTCCCTTCGTTAGTTTTTGGTTTGTAAATTCCAACAACTGTAAAGTAGTAGCGCAGAAGGAATCGAGAAAACATATAAGTAGGGATTAGAAGACCATTGAGGGTGAGATTGGAGCCTACGAGGGACGGCTAATTCCACCTTGATTACATTCGAATGATGATAAATCATGAATTCTCAAATATTCGCGCAGATTAATTTTTAAATGACTGCCCAAGAGGTAGGTTCATGAAGAGTCATTTTTGGGGGAGGGATTTCATTTGATTTTTCACTGTTTCGCGCATTTTATTCCCGAATGGGGCATTACTCCAAACTAATCAATGGTTATCAACCCATGTGAGCGGCATCTATCATACACCGATGGAAGTAACATACTAACGCATAAATTCTCCCTATACAAAGCACTGTCATGCATCCAATGTCTGACGGTGCTCAGTCCTGGTGACAATACCATGTGATCGATACTCCCTCCTATTCCTCTAATTTTCATTGTTTTTTATTCTCATTTCAAAGCATATTTTTCGAGCACCGAAAATACACACCAATATTTATTTGTCGACTGTTCAATTTCCGTCAAAGGGCTTGGAAATGTCCTCTTCTTCAAAATCACCGAATAAAAAAATCAGGCTAAGCCAGCAGAATAGTCTTATTTAACTTTCCTTCCAAGTCCAAGCGTGACCCTCCCTTCTCGCCCCCATTTTCCGCTCGAACTCATTCGAAAAAGCGAAAAAAAAAAAAATAACCGGAAAATCCCACGAGTTGAATCGAAGTTCATTTGACACTATTGGTGGGGTAATTCGTTTCGGGGATGATCAGATAAGACATGACCACATATGGTCAATAGAAAATAGGGTGGGCCCAGTTACTAGCCAAGTGGGATGTTTATCGCGAGAATGACCGCCGTCTTATCTCGGTGAGACAGATACCTTGTGGAGATAATACGCGAAATAACATTGGAAATTGATGACACGCATCAATGAGCGTTGCAGCCGCGCCTCAACTGAGAGAGAGACAGAAGCTTTCTTTTCGTAGGGCAGTTGGAGTTGGAAGTTGTCGTTTTGTTCCGAAAAATCAATAGCTACGAATTATTTGGGAAGGGAAGGGAATTCGTCGAAATGAAGAATATGGAACAATTGGTAAAATTGTGAAAAATTGAATGGAACTTATTCGCATATTATGCACAGGATGATGCAATATAATTATTACACTAAACTCTGATTATGACAATTACTTGTTATTTTTTATGTCCTTTTTGGTCCCATGTTATTTATCATGAATTGGTATTCATTGTAAACTATGAATTTCCTGTCTTCCTGCCATAAAAAGGCTAGACTTTTCCACCAATTTCAATCAATGTTTGTTATTTAATTGTTTTTAATGAAATGAAATTTTTGAAAATTAATTTTCAAAGTCGGTGTTGAAGTAAAGACTATGATGATCATTCTCCTTATTATTGTGATGGGCACTGATAGATTCTATAATGGAATACAATTTTCAATTTCTTAATATTCCATTTATTTTCTCCTCCTTCGGCGGGAGGAGAAAAATAAACCTACGATCTTGACCACAAAGAAGAATAGAGTGCGCTTGGAACTTGACAAATTATCAATATACTTTCCCCCACCACCCTGCGAATGAAGAATAGCCGAGAGCAGCAAGAAACCGTAAATATCGAAATGTCGCGGCGAAAAGCCCCGAGCGAAATAAAACTAATATATTATTGGTGGCTTGCCTGTGCCCAACTCTCCAATCATCATTCGGTCACTTTCAGAAAAGTGACCTTTTCATTGAGTTGTCCTGCGAAAAAGGCGCGCCAAAAAGCCAAATATCGTGTAGAAAATGAAGGAAGGAGGAAGGAAGAAAGAAAGAAGCATTTGGTATTCCTCGAGCATCGGCTTTATCTCCCCAGTTTTTATTGCATATAGTTTTGCGAGGGAATATGTTATATTCATATTTCATATTTTTCCCAGGACACAATGGACCTCGGCCACTCGTATTTCCCCTCTCCCAATTTTCCCCTTCCTCCTCTTCCTGTTGACCCTTGGCATTCCCATATAAACGAAAATTGCCAAGATAAAGATATCTCCGTGCATCTTCCCACATCTGTTTCTACTTGACATACTGCGAGTAAAAAAGCTGCATTCTTTACCCCCAAATGTGAGAAATTAATGAAAAATAAATGAATAATGAACACATTTGAAGGAGAGAATAACTGATGTGGAGGAGAGAAAAGAATTGATGATAACGTGCTGCAACTGTGTAGAGTCTGCCATAAATACACCCAATAGACAATGGAATTTAATCCTATGTTCCGAGGGGTTGTTACACGCAATTTGACGCATCTCAGAATAATGACTCGGCAGAGAGAACGAAACCTTTAGATATTTTATGGGTAGTAAGCTGGAGTAAACATAACTCATGGCTCGTTTCCACACATTTCAGGAGTCACCCTTCACTACAATCTCTAAGGATATCCAAGTGCTACGGACTCTGCAATAAAATTGGTTCACGGAAAATTACATTTTTCAAATTTTTTAACCCCTCGCCTACAGACGAGTCTATTATCAAACCCAACAACAAATCCATATCACTGACGTTCGATGACTTAAAACTATTAACCCGTCATTTATTTACGTTTGAACATTTTTGTAGTTGTTTGTAGTTGTTGAAAATTGAAGTGAAATATACAATAATAATTTTCAAAATTGACAATTCAATTGAATTTTCATTAATGGTGATTGATGAAAGTAAAAAATACTGATATGTGAGAAAAAAAGCATCAATTCCGTCATGAATTTATTAGTAAACAATCAAAACACCTCCAAAAATGACAGTTTCCGATATGTTGAATCATAATTAATTGAGGTGACATGAGCGATCGCTAACTTGAATTTTAGTTGCTACAAAGTTCCTAGCCAGAAGGGGAAAACATGAACATCTCCAACAATAGGGCGAAACTTTTATTCATTCATGGAAAAAAAGAGAAAAATTACTAACCGAGGCAAGTAATCCCATAGAACAGAACAGTATATGATGAATAGTTAATTTGTCTTCGGTGGCTCGGAAAAGCTACCGAACGCAAGAGTAATTAAGGTATTGTCCCAAAATCCATACTAGCTCGGAAAAAACAACGCTAAGTGACGGACCAGGCAAAAATTGCGGTGCTGGCACTGGATCTTTTATGTTAAAAAACGTGATTCTTTACTCAATTTTCGACCAAAGTGAAGAAAATCGAGTTCTGTAATTTTTGCATACATTTTGGCCATCACGACAAGAAGAAAAAGTTATTCACCTTCAGCTCTACGGAAAAGATATCGGACTTTGCGCCCCCCCTCCCATGATAGAGAGTACCAGTTGTGATAATAGAAGATAAAATGTAAGTCCCTCACCTAGGTACTCACTCTCTCTCTCTCTGTCTCCCATTCCAATCAGCTAGAGTGGCAATCTTGCACGTAAGTATAAATAATATATTTCGCCCCCCCCCCTAGGTTAGAAATGTACCATTCCGTTTTTTGGTTATACTTGTCACTGGAGAACTGTATGAATTTGCCAGCGGAAATATAATCAACTTTCCAACAATACGTACACGATGCCTCTACGATAAAAATCCCGGGTGTTTGCAAATGATAATATGAACAAATTTAATGGAATCATTTGTTTTATAAACTAACTAAAAATCGTGTTCGAATCTTTTTCATATTAAATAATTTTTTGTTTTGACTATTAGTAAATTATTATTTGATCTCAATAAATAGTTTGTTTATACGCAGAAAATAGCAAAGAATTGGGGAGAGTGAGAGGCAGGCGGAAGCCATCTTTGTTCCATAACTTTATTATTCCACATATTTTCAAATCTATCGGCGGTCTAAGGGCACTTCTGAGAGTGTAAGTTAACGAAAGCCTTTCAACCAAAAAATAGAAAATTTCTGACACGAATGTAAATTAAGAACCCAAAAATGTTCTCTTCCTTTCTCCAAAACGTAACATTGAGAAAAAAATTTTAAGAATCGATGTTTTGTGAGCAATAAAATAAAAATAAAGTTTGGAAAAACGAAATTTTTAGTAATATTGAGAAAGCCAGATTAACTTTCCGGAGAATGCAACTATTTCAATGATGAATAAATCACACATAAGTGAACGCATCCACGACTAATAATAATAAACCAATGCGAATAAACATACAGTGCGCCATTCAGGCCCAGTGACTCGGTCAATAAAATTTAACGAAGCTAAATGTGTAATTTTTTATGCCTTTAACAATGTTCGCTATTAAAAGGCTTTGAAGAGGTAGGAGTAGCATTGTGATTAATCAAAAGAAAAATTATCGCGCTGATAACGACGCAAGACTGATTTTTCCCGATTGACTATTGTAAGACGCAGTTAGAAATTTTTTTCACACATAAAAA
Source organism: Diachasmimorpha longicaudata (assembly GCF_034640455.1). Taxonomy (NCBI): domain Eukaryota; kingdom Metazoa; phylum Arthropoda; class Insecta; order Hymenoptera; family Braconidae; genus Diachasmimorpha; species Diachasmimorpha longicaudata. Next base: position 285,969 of record NC_087236.1, read on the forward strand.
AAATGTAATTGAAAAATTTAATCAATTCATTACGTAATTTTATTCGATTTTTATTGAGGGGCCTATTAAATGTGGTCGATTCTATTGGAATACTTGACATAAAATATTCAATAAAAAAAGCCCATAGAATTCGACTTGTCTATATAATTTATTACGTTGAATATTTTCTACGGAAGATTTCAACAACACCGATCAGGAGCCTTTTGCAGTTATCGATAATTTTTGGATTTCAATTATTTTTTGTAAAATAAATGAATCAAGTTTTCTCAAGTTACGAATTTAAAATGGGGAAACTTCTTGAATTGTCAATAAAACATAAGTTGGCTCTCTATTCTCCTTTTGGAATTACATTCGGTAATATTTTCTAAACAGAGAAGCTACCTGTATACATAAAAAATTCAAATTTTGAAAAATATTCAAATACGTAAGATATTTTTACTTCAAGAGAATGTATTTCTTCTTTAATCATCAAACATTGTCATTTTTGTTCGACTCCATTTGACCCAACCTTATCGGACAATTTAACAAGATTTTATCATTCAATCTCTCCAAATGCAAATTCATGAACATGAAAAAGATCACGGTAATTATTTAGCAGACTCGCATTGGTCCTTTGTCCCCAGTTCAAAGGTAAACTTTGCTGTCGGTTACCCAAATAATTGAGAAATCTGGTATTCGACATTTGACACCATTCCAATGATTTGTTTTGTGTCCAACGAATGCTAGAAAATGATGATTCTGTGGCAATTTTTTCTCAATTTAATTAACGAGTTATCACGCAGCTTAATTAACAAATTTGATCACTGACCGTGGTGGGACCTGCTGTATTGTCCATACCAAACCGCGAAAGAGACTTGGGCATCTTGGACAGTACGTCGTAAACAGAATATTCGCGATGAAAAACACCGATAAACAATCCGGCGTGTTGGAGGGAAGGAATGGATGACTGGCAAAACGACAAACCTGCAAATGGCGCCGCCCGACGGTATCGGACGGAACTACTATGAGGCGAGAGTGTATTGGTCTTGTCCGGCTGCGTTCGTGAAATCAAAATATCACAATTAATTCCACCTCGCAGACCACTCGAAAATATAATAAAACGTAGATCAGTGAGATTGAATGCTCAACGACATAAATATTCTAGGACGTACTTTCTTTAATTATCGCTGTGTGTGATTTTTGTTGTTGACGGTGAGCTTTTGCGCGCGCAACAGTCACTACAAACTCGAGGTAAATAAACCGCGGGCATCCGAGAAACATGTGTCATGATCTTACCGAACCCCTAGCACAATAATTAAGTATAAAATGATTGCAATTAATTGACCACAAGAATAATAATTGAGTGAATGCGTTTCGTAGTGCCTGGTGAGTATCCAAAATTGCAATTGGACTACCCATTTATCAGGTACAAGTGATGAAGTCAGACTGTGAGGTTATGTTGATGTTGGAATGCATTGTTTTTTATCTCTCTGTATACAGTAACTAAGGCAATAACAAGTAATTCTCGAGTGTCTCAATTGCTACCAAATGAACGTTTTTATACATATCAGGATAAATCATGAAATAAAAAGGAAGAACTAGAGAGAATTAACGGGTGAAATCAACAGGAGACATTCGTCACAGCTTTGTTACAAACTTGTCTTGCGAACATTATAAAATAATTAATATTTTCTGTCAATCATGCTATAGAATGATTGAGTCACTATGTACATGTGAGGGATTCGATGTCAAATTCAGAGTGGGCTGACATTCTCCTTTCTCAAAATTTTATTGAACATTTATTCAAACTATTTCGCGATTGTTTTCAAACTCATCTCGGCAATCCATTTTTTTGCATTTTTTATGTACACGTTCTATTATGAGACGAATTTCTTCTCTGATACATAAATATTGTCTATTGGCTATCTTCTATAAGAATAGTGCTCGTAACCCAGAACATTCAAAAAAGAGGAGAAAATAGGCAATATAATGGTAAAATCACAGAACAAAATAATTGATCGGAAAACTTCGTTAGCGATTTTTATCAAATTTTGTGTTTTCTACTGATTTTGTCGACATGCCTAGTGAGAAATATCAATGGCTTTTAATTTGTTCATAGCTATTATTATACTGAATTTTTTTTTCATCGCACTGTGTAAAAAAGAAACATAGTATTATAGAATTCCTTTGGCCGAAGTAGACGGAGCTTTCTGTGCTTGGCTTTCGTTTTGATAAGAAAAAAAAGAATGAAAAAAATCCTAACCATGCAAATTTTATCGGAAATAGTTAAATAGAACAATTTTGGAAGTAAAGTCGACTTAGAGTTATTTTTTCTATTGAATATATTCTATTGAACACTTCAGTAGAAGCAACCAAGAACTTATAGAATATTCATAGAATTGTTTAACGAATTTTCTGTTCAATTTTTCGGTACGTCGACTCGAGCTTTCTTACGACTTCACCTCTGAGAACAACTCTTCGAGTAATATCTCTCCCACTTTTATTTCAGACAGTATCCAGCTTAAGTTAGATAAGACCTCATTATGGAAACCTTAGAATTAACATCGGACGATGATTCGTTCGAAGCTCCAGAATTTCACAGTAAAATTCCAGTGCCCAACACGGCCAAATCAATAAAATTAACTACTTCACGACAATTCCAACAAGTTTTGATATCATCAGACTCGTCTGATGACGAAAAAGAGGGGCAAACCAATGCTAGTTCTCTCAGCAAAGATAATATCCCAAAAATGGTCTCCACATATCCTCCGAAAATCATTGGACTCGGCCTCGAAGATACTGCTTCGATTGATTTTCCTCTTCATGCTCCAGCTGTTGGGGTGCATGCACATCCTCAGCCCTCCTCCCACGAAAATTCCAGACCTGGACCGAAAAGATTTTTTCGTTGGGGAACGAGCGAGGATAATGATCCAGGAAATTCAACAATCAAAAAAAGAACCCCACCAAGTCCAAATCGAAATTACACTAAAAAACGAAATCTTGAATATGAATCCTTTGAAGATACCATGATCATACAAGGAAATCGTGATAGCTGCAGTAAAATTGATCCCAATGGTGAATGCTGTGTCGAAGATGTTGGGATACCTAGTCCTATCATCACTCCTCACCATAGGTTGGAGATTGCTGGAGTGAAGGTTGACTTTCCGTTGAAACCGTACCCTGCCCAGAAAGCAGTTATGAATGCTGTAAGTACTAGCAACTAATTGTTCTTTGTCTTTCCTTATATTTTCTCAATACGATTGCCCAGCTACTCAACTTTTTCGAGTAATTTCGAAATTTGTTTCAAAAGTCTCACTTTCAAAGAGGATCATCTCGTGCATAGTTTTGAAATACATGAATTCAATTTCATTATTCATGACAACAGGTTTCATGAGTTATTATTAAAAATGTGTGACAAAATTATGATTTTTTTTGAGAGAGTTATACATAGGAGGGTGGGCGGAAAATATGAGGTTAGAGTGAACAATCTTAATCCCCTCTCTCATCATTTTTGGATTTCCTGCGGAAGATTTTTAAGGACGTACAAATACTTTTTCAATTTTTTGAGTGTATCAAGCTAAAAACTGTTAAACGTCTTAATAAGAGGGACTCTAATCAAACACGTATCTGAAAAAAGTTGCAACACTTTTTCGATATAGTTTGATGATAAATTTCTTTTAATTCTTTGATTTTTCTGAAATGTTAAAAAAAATCTACAAAACCTTGAATTCTCTTGAAATGTCGTGAAAATTCCATGGAAACTTCATGAAATGAAAAAATTTCCTGGATATCTCTCGGAACATTCTGCATTCTCTTAAATTTCATAGAAACTTGAATTTTTTCGAAATTCTAAGGAACTTCACAAACCACCGCGTAATATGTACGAGTAAATCTTATAATTATTCTACTGACTATTAATTGTTTGTTCCCAAAATGACCCTCCATGTTGGACTGGAAGAACAGACGTGTCCACGTATAACTCAGAGTTGAACTTTGAGAATTCATTGATTCATTTATTATATCTTTGAGAAGTTAACGTGTGAATTTGCATTTCGTGGTACTTCAAATAATTTCTCTCCAACGTGCGAGAATCGGAAATTTGCTTCATGATAAAGTTGTCTTTTCCAAATAAAAAGATATTTGGAGTTTGAAACAAATTGATACTTCAACTTCAATTATGTTATCAGCTGATAAAAGGCTGTAGAAACGGAGAACACGCCTTGGTGGAGAGCCCAACTGGAAGTGGCAAGACTCTTGCTTTACTCTGTGGAGCTTTGGCTTGGCAACAGCAGTACGCCGGTAAGTAAGAAAAAACCTCCAGTCAAATAAAAAAAATTTAATTCGATAAAAGATAACAGAGAAGTACAAATCTGCGGATATCATTACGTTAATGTTCAATCCGGCAATGTCTTTAGACATTGTAAGTATAAAAATGTAGAGCTGAAACGAACTCTACCTAAACTTGGAATTCCAATTAAATTCCAACCGTAGAGAGAATCGTAACTGGCGTGCTGCGAAACTTAATTTTGCATGCCAGGAGTTTTGAGAACACAACAATACAGGTGGAAACCTGAAACACAATAACAAAGTGGAAAGGGGGTAAAACGACATTTGAAGAATTGCTAGCATAAAAGTAAGAGAATTTACGGTAATGTCATATAAGGTGACCATAAGTCTTATCACTCATCTTACTGGTAATGTACCCCCACTTGGAGCTTCTCGTTAAAATATCCTTCGGTAGATTCAACGATGCCGCGGATTCACCGTGAACGCTCGTAGCTTTTCGTGGCCTCTTCAGGTGCTGTCTCGTGACACTGAGTCGTTAGGGCCTCTCTCATCCTCGTCTCGCCAAAGTCATGTTACGGCTGCTCTTTTCACCATAAACCAAATTACCATCCCCACTACAAAACTCAATTTTTACCGCGTGTGAAAAACAATGGAAATTGTTTTCACCAATTGGTCAATTTTCATAGGATACTTGCATGGAATATTTTCGTTGAAGTACCTATCTGAACAACTAATTTGAGCATGTGAGTATGCGTAGGGAGGGCAGCGAGCCAACAATCACCGATGGAATCGGCCGCACCGGGAGTTTATTATAAACAAAAAAACAAAACAAAAAACACATTATGTAATTCATTTCACAGCGATTAAAATACATTGTGTTCTTGTTTGTTTTCCACGTACCACGTGATGGGATCGATTACTTTTTTTCGTGATACACGTCCAGGAGAGATTGAAAATTTGCGAAGCCTTTGAAATGCCGTTAAAATGCGTGGAAACTTCAGAAAATTCCCAATAAACTCATGAAAATGTGGTGAATAGGTTCACCAATTTCATCGAACATTTTGAAATATCAATTAAAGTTACCAAAAAACATTATGGTAAAGGCGCGCACAGTAATATGAAGCCATGACTAATGTTGATACCGGTTTGTTTCCGAATAGAAACGTTGTAATGATTTGAATTTGAATTCGATTTTGACTTTTTGCGTGAAATGCTAAAAATTCAAATTTCAGGGGTCATCTGAATGTATGCGGTAAAGTTTTTTCCAAATGATTCATTAATAAATTTATGGAATTTAATCATGTCCTTCTTCAAATATAATAACTCAAAGCGAATGCCCTACAGTATAAAAATGTTCTGAATTCAATGAGTAATGGTTTAGTAGAATGACTTTTTTTCGGCCTTCGAGCCCGTTCTCAGCTCTCACTCAGCACTCTATCCAACCGTATACATACGGCTATGGATTCTATACTCTGCCGCATTCGTACTCTCATAGAATATCGAAGTAGCATGGGCAAACTACAGCAAACCCATGTCGATACAGGCGGTTCCTCTATTAACCGCCTTCTGCTTGCCGAAGCCTTCTATTGAGAAATGCGATTCCACGGGGAATAGAACTTGAACTTGTCGGTAGACTTTCGTCTAATTAACTCGGTCATCGATGTCAGTACACAAGCTTTACCTGAATCTTAATTTAAGAATTAATGAAGTTTTTAAGCTAGAAATGTTTTTGATTTGTTTGAAATATTCCAAAATCTGATAAATTCTCATGTCATTCCCAGGAGTTTGGAACATTTTGGAATCGTGAACACTAGTCTACACAGTTTGTTTTTCAATGATGACCTTCTTGGAAGGTATTTCTGCATGCAGAGGACGTTTTGAAGATCGAACGTTGATCGATAAATCAATAGCCCTCGAATTTCATAGTCGTTTGGAATGAATAGAATTATCTTCAAAATGAATAAAATCCTCAATTTCACTCTCTCAACTATTACCAACAGAAAGTATTTTGTATCGATTATTTTTCCATATGAAAAAATGTATTCGAAATCGCTGGTTGTCATAGCCAGCGTAATGGTTCTAATAATGAGGCTGCTACTTGGGAATTTCTCTACTGTTTTTTTTTTCTCTCGGAGCCCGAAGTAAAGAGATGGCCCTGCATTTTTGAGGCAATCGCGTGCCATTTCGGGAGACTCGTCGAATTAAACGTTTCTTTAACGTTAACGTCAAATTTGCGTGCGGAATCCTATCTCCTGTTATTTCTTTAGTTTCCTTGGTTAGTTCGCTTTTTCTTACCTTGCTATTTTTTCCTCATTTTGTATTCGTTATTTTTTTTATCAGTAACAAGTAATGAGTCAGGGGAATAAGCGGCAACACACCCGGCAGCGGTGATTCCAAGTTCCCGTAGTTCCCATAGATACTGAGGAGGACTTGAGAATGGAGGGATCGAAGAGAGTGAGGGCACGTCCCACACGCTTTTGTCACAGCATAATTCATATTCAGTGATGTCTCCAACATCACGCAATCCTCTCTCTTTCTCTCTTTCCCTTATGCACCTGGTTTGTTGCTGAATAATCAAGTGCACAAAATCAATTGTCGGTGTGTGTGTGTGTGTGTGTGTGTGTGTGTGTGTGTGTGTGTGTGTGTGTGTGTGTGTGTGTGTGTGTGTGTGTGTCATCAAAAAGAGTTGTAAAGTCGTGCAGAATAGTACGGTGATCCCTGGGTTATCTATCTCCTTTTTTTACTGGACGTGGAAGGGAGTTCTCTGCAAATTATTGTGCCACTCGTGTCTCAATCTCAAGAATGTCAACGTCTGTCATCGGATCTAATTACTTTGCTTAACGGAAGGAGAAACGTACTGTCAAATTTGTTGAAAAATGAAAGAAAAAATATGGTTTTCATAGATGTACTTCCCTGGGAATTTCTTTCGAAAAATAAATTAAGAGCCAATTCCTTCTTCTAGATAACTTCTTCAGAATCTTAATGATAACCACTAGGAAATAGTTTATGCAAAATCATTCTTACTGAAAATTAGACGTAGCCATCTCGAAAAAATCAGGAATAATATCTTAAGGATTAAAAGGAAAGCTTAGCTTTCTGGAGCACATGGGGAAAAGCTTAAAAGCGATAGGAAATTTACACTTTCCCAACAAAATGTACGGTAAAAATCGAAAAATAATCCATGATTGTTATGGTGAAGCTTTAAATAGTATAAATTAATAGTATTTCATTAATAATGTAATGGAGAACAGCCGTAATTGAATGGGAATTTTGAAGAAACCACGAGAATCTCCATTCTGAATTATGGAAAGATTCACCAGGCGATTTCTGGGCTCCCTCGTTTGAGTACTGTCTCATTAGGGTTTGAGGTGTACGAGTACTTCATCCTCTTAGATAATGATTCCTAAGTGTACGAATTACCTCCCAAATCAACTTTTTCTCATCTCGAAGACCTTCAAGCTTATTTGAACGCTATTGAACGTGTAAACTACCCAAAACCCAGACACTTCAAGACAGAATTTGAAACGTGAAGAAATATTTAGGAAATCTCTCTAATAATTTTACAAAGGGAGAGAATCCGCCCGAATGTCCCAGAAAACTCAAACGATGTCTCTGCCTTTGTAAAAAATCGGAGAATTCCCTGGCATTTTCTAGAAAACTTGAGAATTTCTTCAAAAAATTTCAGAAAGCTCTAGAATTGTGTAGAAGTGTCACCGGCGTATGCTAAACTATACACAGTAGCGTAATAATTCATCGCCTAAAGACAATAAGCCAACCGGAACTATGTAAGACTGAAAATACCTTTCAAAGTCGTTCACCTTTTTTACGTGAATTACCATAAAAAAATGTACATCATTTTTACTGTATTTAAAGTAAAATGAATTAACTTCTTAGAAAGTGAAGATTTTCAATTCTAAATACTGTGGAGGCACCCATCAATTAGAACCATCTTGTCCAATTCTTCCACACGTCAATGTTTCCCCAATTTTGTTAATTTTTCTTCCATTTTTTTATTTCAATCGTTTAATCGATCATTCTCATCACCATAAATAATGATTTCCTTTACTCATTACCTACAATTTCCCGTTTAGAGTTATTACCCTGACTAACCATTCTAATCAACCCCATCAAAAGATGGTGACGTAGGGTGTCTTCTGAGTACAGTTCAATGAACCGAATACATTATAACTTTGTATTTTCATTGTAATGTAGTTACAACTAAAACAAGGCGTAAAACTCTATAAAATTTTGAACCAAGTCATAATTAATGGTATAGGTGGGGGTAGCCCGTACCTTAACGGTTCGCCGAGAGGGGGTTTCCGATGAAAAAATCGTGATAAAGTTAGTCTACCTGAATCATTTTGGAGTTTGAATTGTCTGAGATTCTCCTGTTAAATCGTTTGAGTCGCTTTCGCATAAATACCTGTCAGGAATGGAGCCAGATGACATACATACCAAAACTTTTCCACAATCTAAAAAAATTCAACCCCTGCTTTTGTCTCATTCTGTTTCCGGAAAGGCATAATGACTCTGCCCCTAGACTTAACTATCATATTTCATCGGCAATTATCTGCCGTCGAGAAGTTTTCAAAAGTGGCCTCGACACGAACCCAAAACGAGTAGCAAGAAAGTCAAAGGCTCTTTCCTTTCTACAACCAAAAACTGTCCTTAATATTTCCTCCTTCTTTCTTGTCACGCGGAATCCTTTCCTCCTAGTTTAATACTCTTATTATAATTCATATCAACCCTTTCAAAAATCCACTATCACGCTTCGGGAACGGGGTGCACGTCAAGTGGTACTACTATCCACCAAATCCTTTCGTGAAGTTCATTAAAAGAAAGAAGAATGCAGGTGGTTTGCGGTATAAATTAGGGGTCCATGAGATACCAACAGTTTGTGTCCAAACTAAATACTGGAACATTGAAATACGTTGAAGCCATGACTTGGCAAATGTCAGTTTACGTGTTTGGTTTTGGGGGCGCCATAAAGCTTCACATAAAATTACTTTGTTCTTTGGTTTTCCCAAGAGGTACTACTTCAATTATGGTATTTTTGGAAATTACATTTTCTACCCAATCGGCATAAATATATAATTAACAAACAAATCCCGCGCTTAGTGACCTCACTGAAAATCACTCAATGTCTGAAGACAGTATAGAATGAGGACGGTAACTTTGTGCCCAAGATAACACGCCGCGGCTCCTTTTCATATACAGACCAGAGGGTTAGGGGTGCATTTGCTGACCAGCCAAAAATTAATAGGGAAAAGGAGGGCCCTACGTTCGTCTAGCTAACTTGAAAAAGTCATTAGTTCAATATTTCGTTTAAAGGATCGTGACGACCCAATGATTTAAATTAGATATTAGAGGGGTAAATCCGTAGTATTGGACATTAATCATAAACATTTCTATCTTTTAGTAAATAGTCATCCATATTAGTTTATTTCAAACTAGGTACATTGATAAAAAGCAGTTTTAAATGAGCTAAAGGAGTTTTTCGTTGGATTTGATTGAGGTATGTCCGAGAGTAGTTACAGAACTGAATTAATTAATGTCGAAGTCACAAACCCATAACCTTTTTCTCACAATTTTTTTCTCATCATGCGTCATCAAAGGTTTAAATTAGATGTTTAAATATGAAATGTGTACAGGGAAAACTAAATTTAGGAAAATAGAACCAACTGCTTTGATATTTTGGAAAATTGATTTTAAATTCTTTGAACATTTAAGGAGATTTAAAAACATTATTGACTTTTTTCTCCGGAATTCGAAAATATTCTCCAGATTTGAAAAAAAACTCGAATTTTCTAGAAACCTTGTTAATCAGAGTTCTTTCCTAGTAAGGCTAATTTTCTTATTCCTTTCCTGTCCTCCGGAATAAAAATAAGAAAAATAAAGATTACGTGGAATGCAAAAAGGGGTTCTTATGGAAAGATTGGATATACTAGAGTAAGCGTATGCATAACAATGATGATATGATATGCTATGTATTGTATATACAAACACGTGAGAGACGGATCTGTTGACGTGCGCTGCAGTAATGGATACACAGAGGTAGGGTGTACTCGAGGAGAGAAAATCCTACAAGAAAAAAAAGCAAAAGTCGACAAATAAAAAGTTTTTACTCCGAAAGAATAGGAAGCAATAGAAAAGGATAATAAAATAGGAAGAGACGAAGAAGCATGGTCGCTGATGGCACGGACGCGTCTCGAAATCGTTTCCGAAGAGGGCGAGATTGTCACGAATGAAATAGAGGAAGGGTATAAGAAACAAGTAGAAGAGAAACATGACTAAAAGTCCAAAAAATAGACTCACCGCTCGGTTAACAATAGTACATCTGTGTACTGATATACCAGTGCTATCCTTAGAAATGAAATTAGAATGTATAATCCAATAATTATGTAAACAAATGCAATTCTAATCTAGTAAATCCAACTTAACACTACATTAATATCCTCAGTCTAACGAGTAATTAATTCTATTATTGCATCTAGCTCCATTATTCACTCACTAAAGAGAATGATAAATGTAAAGAACACTAACATTGTGAGGATTTTCAAATTCAAAGAGATGAAGTTGATTTTAGTGGAACTTTAATGAGATCTAACTTTTAAAAAATCTCATCAACTCAACAAATTGTTAATAAAGTGGATTCTCATCCAGTTGTCAACTTTGAATAATTTATTATGCGATCTCAATAGCTAATTAAGGAATTCCAACAAATAGTTTTTCAATTTAACCATTAATTAGTCGTGAAGTAGGGTTTTACAAAATGACATGAATCAATCGTCAATATAAAAATCGTTGAAGGATTTATGGGCCAGATAAACCTGAAGGTCAGATGAGATTTCGGAGTGAAATAAGATCTCTTGGTGAAATGAGTTTGGAGAGGTGATGCGTCAGGAGCCGCATGAATTTGAAAGGCTAAGTGAGGAATTTCATTATCTATCTGACACTTATAATTTACGTGACCTTCATACTCATTGGACCCTCTAGACTCCGTTAACTCCAAAAATTTTCAACGACTAGACCCGACCAAATTTTCGGCTAAAGTCTTGATTACGACAGTTTTATCTCTATTATTTTAAAGCAGTACCCTATTGTTTCACTTCGATTTTCTGATACTGATCTGGGTATCGTTCGGAACCCTAGGGACCCAAGGATAGAAACTCACCCACACCCCAATGTCTTCCACACTCTAAATACACAAGCACTGCCGTCGGGAAGCATGAAATATTCTCGAACCAACTTTGCGCCCGATATTTTTCAAAATTATCCGTTTATACATGACCTCTGAAATTTACGCGCATTAAACCACTATTGAGTTGAGGTATAACGACAGCTAGAAAGGAACACTTGATAGTCAGGTTCACAGCGGTGGGCCAAGACTCGTAGGCACTAGATAAACATGCTCCCAAACCCGTCCCATTCCTCATCGGTGGTAGCCTAAATGACAATGTTATAGGTGAACATTTGAATAACCACTGCTACTCGCCTATTTATATTCAGTTCCTCACTTCCAACGTTGAGTCCACTGACTCAGAAAATTAGTTTTCTCAAGGGAATTATATAGTAATTTTATTTGACTATCATTTGGTGGTTAATTTTCATATTGCTCTTTGTAACATACATTTAATTGGGAGCAATTGAAGTTCCCTAGAGATGGTAATGCTTTCATTTGTTGGGGTACACGAACAGGAATATTCAGTCAAAATTACGGAAAACTTTACCCAATGCAGAATAGGGAATTCCTTGCCCATAATTTTTCGAGGGATGTAATGGGAAAAAACTGCATCATTTGAGAACTTCGAATAAAGTACGAAATTATTGTGTAATATGTCGCGTAACAACGGAGTAAAAATCGTAAAAATTTCCAATTCGTTAAATCGCGTGATGTATTTTTCCGTTCCGTTCCGTAAAATTTCTCAATCGTTGGCGATAAATTGCGGAACGACTTCTTGTCGCCATGGCCGTGAGTCATAAAATGATTGGTTAATTTTAACGAGAACAAATCGTACGATTTACGTTGCAATTCCTGCAATTTTAGTTCCGACTCATGTTTTTGAGTAAATTTTTCATTCGATGTGATGGGAATATTTGATTTATTGCTAACAAAAAGTGTGCTGTCTGCATAAATTCATTAATTTACGTAAAAATGGGAATTATTCATATGGCCAAAAATATCGTTATGTCAATGAATATGATTGTGCTTTGTTAGTAATAAAAATTATAATTGAATTCAGCACTTTGTATATCGATTCAAAAGCTATGGAACTCAGTTGAATGAGGTTTATATTTCTTCACCAGAATGGTAATGCCTTAATTAACAATAACAGAACCCCAGATTACTGTCATTCTACATTTTAAATTTGGGGACCACAAATTTCATTGAATTCGAAGTGCAGAGAGAGAGCTTAAATTCGAGGCAACAACATTGAATTTACTCATCAACGTAATCATCAACTAGGCAGAAAATTTTATCGAATCATCAAAGCACAGCATCTTTTCATTAAAGACACGAAAATAAAAAATAAATAGAACTCTTTTATTTAAACCAAATAAGAAAATATGTATGACAAAGGAGTAATCCGTATTTAACAGAAAATTTGATCTCCACTAGGGACATCTTGAAAAATAACAAATTTTCTATCAACATTTGAGTATTAATCGCTGTGGTTGCAGACACACCGGCACCAACCAGTTTTGTATGTTGTCCATCACACTTTAATAGCGAAAAAACAGCTGGGAGGTTAGTTCTGAATCATGAAACGTCCGCTTCCGGGACGTAGTAATTATTGAGTAGATGCGCTTCGAATGCGCTCCAAGATTTTGACGTGTAGCGTGTAAAGCGGACGATATGATGAACATTTGCTGCGTGCCCTTTCCTCATTATTAGACAAAAAACTGGCCGGAGCAGCTTCCACTCGCCACAAAATCTATTTCTCTTCACATATACACATGCTCCATATGCATACGTCTTTTACATGGAGACTACTAAAATAAATTTAGTGTTAATCACGTAATAATGAAAGTAATAACTATTATGATAATTTGTATAATGTCCATGAACTAGTTGTTATAATATTCTGTCTTCAATCCTGAATTTTGAGAAACAACAGATAATGACTAGAATGAGATAAGTCAAGTTTGACTATTGATCAATTTTCAATAAATATCTCGAAATTTATAAAAAAATGATCAAAGGTATATTACAATATCTTTGAGAGATAAATCGACTTATCTGGGTTTACTCCTTTGCTACTGATATGTATTCATTATTTTCCTTCTGCAATACTGAGAAATGAGTATTCACTCGCAAATCACTTCTGTAGTTTGGGAGATGAACAATATGCACCCTGAAGGGAATTTTTGTGAGTTGTAAGGAGTCGGAATGTACCGTATATTGCCCGAGGAAAAAAAAATCGATAACTTTTACTTGAAAATTCTTAGAAATTCTGCACTTATTTACGTTCTCTGACATAAGGCAAAGTCTTTAACAGTCAGTGAATTTTATGAAGCAAGCGAAGAAAATTTGGCCTTCCCCTTGCATTTTTTCCATAACGTTCAGTAAAATTTCTCTGCTTTATTGACAAAAAATAACATGCAATGCTCTAGGATACCATGAGGTTGAACAGGTGTAAATAAATCAAATTAATTTGCGAAAATTAAATGTAACGTTGAAAAAATTAAACAAAATCAGTTATGTATCCACTATACTGTCAATCTCATCCGCTGATGTTAATAGGATACAACAAATATTTCATTGAAATTTTATGGAAAATATTGAGCACTGAAATTTCATCGAATTTTATATGAAAATACTTTTATTTTATAACAATTCATCACCTGCATAAATATAGTGGTAATCACCGTTTTTAATGGAATGGGGAAATCAGGGAAGATGTTTGAAGGTAATAAATGATGAATATACTGTCAAGACTGTTTTCAGCTGTAAACCCTTCAGGGTTCAATTACAAGTGATATCACGATGGCATGAAGGAAAAAAATGAAATATGATCGGACTTTGAGAGGAAAAACCGACTTCACGCAATCAAAAATCAGCCACGATCATTTGACAACGTTATAAAGTCGTAACCAGTTGAAATATCACGCAATAGAATCAGTTCTGACACTACTGGAACATACATATCAATCCTCAAATTTTTGACATGTACTATTTGAGAGTAAAGAGGAATTTTTATCTCGCCCGAAAGTCCGAGTAATCGGATTACAATGTCATGAACGAATTGTCGGGGTGTACTACCTTCCTAGGAGGTGAGGAGCGCATCAAGAATGGCCGAAGGTGGCCCGATGCTAGACCTTTTCTCATCTTCAATAGCGAAAAAAAATTTTTGAGGTCATTTTTCTCGAAAAATAACATTTTTTTCCTTCTTTCTTTTGAAATGGCAGGTTTTTTCTATGATGAACCTGTTCATGTCCCTTCTGGATATTCCCTATCCCCCATCATTCGACATTAATGCTGCAAAGCTCAGGAAATTAATTTATAAATGGCTTTATGCTCTATTTAAATCAAATAATTTTTTTTGGTCTTAATGTACTCTTCAAGCCCACTCTCCAAATCCAAAATAAGTCAATAAAATAATATGGTAATGGGCTACTTAACTTAGAGAGTGCCACAATAATTAGAAATTCAAGAGAGGTATTAATACTTGACAATTTCAAATTTTCCTGTAATTACAATTTATGGTTGACTGCCATTTGTGATTGGTTGGTTCTTTATTCATTATACAGTGACATCCGCAAGAAATTTTTCTCGGGTTTTCTATGGCGCTATAAATCGGCAAAAATTCACACACAACTTGACATTCTTAGGCTCCGATAATTTGCATTTTGCTAACTGGACAGCTACATAATTTCTCTCGGATTTTCTTCATAAACAATCTGTGATTTCTCTCTGAATGTACTCAAGCCATACTCACTCCCTCACTCACTCGATGTAGAAAGACAAAGGGATCGGTCCACGCTTTCATCCTTGCCGACATTAAGGTACCTACGGTGAGGCGTATACACGTTCGGGGGGGACAATGAAACTTCGCATGCGGGTCCAACGGATCTCACGTCGTTCATGTCGTATAGTTAGTCCTCTCTACTTCCCCTCTTTTGGGTCTTACACGACGACCTAGTGTGTGGCTTACCCTTGCCTACTTCCACCGACGGTACCTGGCGGAACGCACAAGCGCCGCTACTAATTCGCTTTCTTTCTCTTTTTTTTTTTTTTTTTTTTTTTCTCATTTCCTTACATTTTTCTGATGTTTTGTTCGTCTCTCTCATATGCCTCGGTTCTTCTGCAATTCTCGTGGGACAGGGGCCTGTGCACTGAGCTTCAGCCGATTGTTCTCGAGATTAGCTGCGATTCATTTTGACCGCTTGAAAAAACAACTTCATCGCTACTAATTCCACTTTTGCATCTAGACAAGATTTTTTTGGTGATTACCGGTTCAGCAATTATGATACACATCAGCCAATATGGCTGATAATGTTTGTCGATTTTGATTGTTCATAGGTGATCAGGATTTGACATTTATTGATAAAATAATGAGTCTCCGAATGTAGATTTTGTTTTTTCAAGGATCTATGGTAATTTTCGAAAGTATTCGCTTAAGACCTTCAAAAAACTTGGCTTAGAACTATTAAAATTTGAACTAGCGGGTCATCCTGGAAATGAAAATCAATGCTACATTGTCTTGAGTATCGTTATTGTTAATGATGAATCATCGTTGGTATATTACAATTAAGTATCATAATGATTTCTTTCCATTGAATTTTTCTGAACTAAGTTTGGACCAAAGACCAGGATGAAAAGTCAATTTTCTATTACCATCAGCTCAGACATAAGTTGGAGAACCACTAGCAATATTACATAAGAAAAAATTTTGAATATTGACTGTTCATTTTGAAGTGTCTCTGTTAATTATTGGTGTATATGTAGAAGCGGAAAAGAGTTTACCTAAAGGCTTATTAAATAATGAATTATGAGGAGGAGACAGGCAGGAGTGCTGGAGTTTGGCATTGTAGGGTGTAGTGGGAGGGAGGAGGGAGGAGTAAAGGCGACTCAATATTAATCGTTGATTTTTCTTCCAATTTTATTCAAATAAGAATAATTTGGAATTCCAAAAGAATGGATCGAACTTTCGATTACGTGAAAGCGATGATCGATAATGGGATTCAGATGTGGAAGGGGGAAGAGAGATGGTGGGCAAGAAGTTGGGAATAGAGAGAAAGAGAGAGAGAGAGCGAGAGAGAGAGAGGGGGGGAGACAGACCGTGAGGAGATCCTGGACGGACTCTGAGGGAGATAAGAGACCCCCCAAAGGCCTTCGTTGGGCGCCGGCGGTTCGCATCCACGTCCTGAACTTCTCGCTCGGGTGGTCCTTAACATGCCTCGAAGATTCCCCCTCCCCTTCCAACCCTTTCACAGTCTTGTTCTCGCGGTTTTTCTCCTATAGAGTGGTGTGCCCCCAGACTCGAATCTATGGCGCTCCTTATTCTTCCCATTCTCCAGCGATTCTCCAGCACTCCACTTGTTCTTCTCATTCGCATCCTTTCTCTTCCTACTCCCCTTTGGATCTGGCGAGACTGTGATCTCCCCCTTCCGAGAATAAGCCGCGTGGTATAAGAGAAGAGGAGAAGTTGGTACGATTTGAAAAGGCGCCGCGAACAGCGCGGGCGCCGTCCCTCCACTATAGAGAATCTTCTTCTTGGCTTGGCTACTTACATAATTCGTCGCGGGCGCCCACGAGACATACCGCACGTTGGACACTGGGCTTCCGACTATCTGAGCTCCTTTATTTATCTTCCCAATGCTTCCTTTCCTTTTATTGTTTATATTCTCGGAGATTATCGTTCTCGGCTTGAAGCTCTCGGCTGTGGGCGATCGCCGAGATCGATGCATTTTGATTCATTACTTTTGCGAGATCGTACATTCATTCCTCGTGGAAAAAAAAACAAATATACATATATATTTACGAGTTAGCGCTGACAAAATGAACAAAATTCCCATTATTCCATATGTAGACTCTGATCGGTATTTTGTACAGTTGGAAAAAATTTTAATTTCATCAATGGCTTGCCACTCATTTTCAGAAGAGTTTCATTTCATTCCAGTCCAACAGTCATCTAATTTCACTTGAAATTTTATTACATTATGAATTGTTTTAGTAGTAGAAGCTAGAGAATATAATGCTCACTTCAATTTTTAAGACAAACATTAATTTTGCATAAGAAATTACCCACAATTTGTAATATTTACGCCACTTTTCCTGATTGCTATAAATTTTCCTGGAACAGTTCAATTGGAAGCTCCAAGTTTCCTGGATTTTTCTGTTAGTTGGTCATCTAAAATTTCGAATTTCAATTAAACTGTCGCTTCTCGAAAAAATTCAAGTGTTGTAATGTTTATGACTGGGTAACTATTTAAAATTGTGAGACCTTTCGTCCCACGGAGAAAACAATACCGGTAAAATTACTGTTCTAGCACGGTAGGAGGAGCCTAGTCCATTGGACTTCTGGTAACAGCAGCGTTACTTTTGCCTGACGTTACAAGAATTTTTCTCACATTTAACATGAAAAAATGAGTGTTTCGTGCAACAAAATTCTGTCGCAATATATACGGTTCTTTCTTTGCTGCTTGTATGACAAATCCACACAGAAAAAACATCTAGTTGTCAATTTTAAATAACCATATCGAAATTTTTCACTGGCGATTTGGAAGAAAGTTACCCACCACACTGAAATGATTCCCCAATTTTACCAAAAAATGCAAAAGAGATTCACCACTTGTATCTGTGTCCATTTGAATTGGTATATGTTATGGAACCCACCATTACATTTCACCAAAAATCTATGTTATATAGTACTACAACCATGGTGAACTGTTTTAATGAAAATGAGAGATTGCACACACTCCGCGAAGCTGAATGCATTCAATTTACATGTTCCAACGATTTCGAAAAATAAGTAATAAATAATGGGATAAGCTTAATTTTCATTGCAATTTCCGTATCCAATCGTGAAAAGTTCTATATTATGTAATTTCGACTAAAATGTTACTAGATTCGATCACTGAAAAATCAAACATTTCATTGACTTCCTGCTCCAATGATCTGAAAATTTATGAAATATTTAATTTTTTGTTCAAACTCTGCGTGATAATTCGAGATAATCAGAGGACATAGTATTTCTATGGGTGCACAGAAATTAATAACAATACGGTTTACTCAAGTGAATAACTGTTCCCATAACTGATACATTCTGCGTAAATCGGTCCTCCATATTTACATTCCCATTAAAAATATGAGTACGTGGATTATATTTATCAGATTATTTGTCAAATACGTTTTCTTGCTCAGAGTTTAGTATCAGGGCAATATTAAATATTGAATTTTTCTTCACGTGCTGAAGGGAAATCAATACATCGCTCTAGAATGTAGGATAAAATGGTAACAATTGAACGATAGTAGATTGTAAGCAAGGTGGGCGAAAGGCAGGCCCATTTCAACTGATGCGTGTGAATGGCTCTCTGCTTGAGCAGAAATTTCCGTGCGCTTGGCAGAACAGCCTATTTTCTACTTAAAATTCCAAGACTATTTTCCCTCATAACCGCATGGGAAACGGTCAAGAATATTCGGGAATTGGTCGGGACAGTGTTTCACCATTTCTAAGCCCACGAAAAATTATCCTGATAGAGTAAAAAACACCGCCGTCTGAAACGAGGCGCCGACAGGGATCCAACAATGAATCCAGTCTTTTGGTTTGCTTGAGAGATCACCAATAGATGAAGGTAATCACCTTCAGGCGTTCAGATGTCTATTGAAGAAAACACTTCGGCTAATTTCACAATTTCCTGTTTTTATAATAAAGTCAACAAAGAGATGAACATACTGCAAAAAATACAACCTTTGAAAAATATATTTACACTGGAAAATAATTTAAAAAAGCTATTCCATTTGGAAACAAAAAAATTCACCAAGAAATTTTTTTGACTGATTGAAAAGAAAATTGATGATTAATCAGTAGGAAAATGTTATTAAAGAATTTATTTATTTGAAGAGTCGTGTTAAAGTTCACAAATTGTGATATTCACTGGTGGGAAGTAGGCAAGGTAGGACACATTACAGATGGAAAAATCCTTTGCTTTTTTCGGTGATTTCAAATAAAAATTCCTAACATACCATTTGATCCTTCGATTGCCCAGATTGTATAGCAATTTTGTTCCGAACTTTCTCCATGCGAAGAAGGATTTTATGGCGCCGTAGTTATCGCGCCTAATATTTTGGCGCCAGCTTTTTTGCCCCTCAGAGATTTTTGTGTCATTCCAGTCGTAAGACAGCGCTTCAGGAACGCTACGCGTCCCCGCCTACCGCTGTTATGACAAAAGATTTCTAGTTAATATGTTGGCACAGCTTTATGATGAACTCTACTAATTGCACCTTAGAACATTATTAATAAAACTTGAAAATTTTGAAAAAAAAAACATTTCTATAATAACTTTCCATGGACGCAATCGATTCGTAGGACAAAATAGTGAGCCCAAATATTATATAATAAAATGGGATATAGATAATTAAATCTCAAAATATAATAATAAGAGTAAATACTATTCTAACAAAATGGAACAGGTGAAAATAATTAATAGATAGGACGTCGTGTTTGCTGCAACTAAACTGTTCTGTCAATGAACAACTGGTCTCTACCTAGTTTAGGAAAACAATGATTATAAAATTCAGGTAAAATTCAAGGTATCTTATGAGCTTTCAGGCGCGCGAGCGAGCCAAAAATTTCATTATTTGATGGGATTTCCAATGGAACATTAAATTTTTTCAAATTAAATCATACTACTTTTCTGATTTTTTAATTACAAGGTTTCCTGAACTTGCAATGAAAATTGCTTATTACAAAAATTTCTGGAATTTCACTTGGAAACTCGTATCGGAAAATTATAATCCTGACTTTCCCTTTTCTGGATATACTATTCAAATTTTTCTGAAAATTAAGCCAGGAAAAATCTACTTGATTGTTCGATGGCAGGAATTCCTTTATTTAGTCAATCATTCATGAAATTTCCCGTTCATATGGGATATTTCAAATAGTGGTCTGGTCAGGATTGACAGTCCCAGGAATTGTAATAAATTTCATAGGCAACTGAAAACTAGCGAAAGGGATATGCGTAAAAAAGTGTTAAAAATTTCCAGATAGATTGTATAACAATTATAGCATTTCCCCACATATATGCCTACCATATATCTCACGACATTGCTTGAATATTATCATATTTATTTATGAATGTTTAAGGCCATTAGCCCATCATAAAAGCCAAGAGAAAGGGGGCAATGAGAAAGGAGTATTCATGTACGTTTCATTTATGGCTTTATTCAATAAAATTGTATAGCTCGACTTCTTAATTGTCACTTGTCCTTTTTTTTCAAGAAAATATTAATGTTGGGCATTTAAAATTGTTGATTATCACAGCATTGGGAGCACGCAAAAATCATGTAAAGTAGTATGCATGAGAAAGCTTTGGTGGCGCAGAGTTGGCTGAGTGCGAGCGCGCGTGGATCATTACGAAAGGTGGCTCATAAGTATTTATCGGGCCACCGCCAGCAAGCGTTGTAGATTCGTATCGGTCCGTGTTAACTAGGTTCGCGTTCGAGGTACTTGTACCGAACGCCGACAACACGAATCGTTCTCCAGTCGACGACAGGCCGCACACACCGACAACCACTGATCTCCCTCTATCTCTCCTTTCTCCATAGTTTTTCTTCCCTGTTATTCTCTTTCATGGAACAATCTCGGAACGAATCTCTGTCTTTCCCTTCTCACAAGCTCAAGTTATCCAGAAAACAATTTTTTACATCACTTTTTTAGAAATTTTATACTACGGAGAAGTCTGAATCGTTTCGAGCCGAGGAAAGCTTGCCATCTCGACAATATGGAAAGTAGTTTTGACTAGGAAATATTGGCTGGAGTTAGCCTTTCCTTAGCTCCATGTACTTTACAAATTTCTTCATAATCACTACAAAACATTGATTTCCGATGATTTTTAAAGAAGTTTAAAGTCAAACATTGGAATCATTTAATGAATTCTCAAGTTTATTGCCGAACAAAGTAAAATTCTTGAATATTCAATAATTTTTATGAAGCACGGGACCTATTTCTATACATATTCTCTACTCTGAAATTTCCCAGTTTTTCAAAAAAAGCGAAACAGTGACCAAGAATATAATTGTTCCAATGATATTTGATTGGAGTGTGCAACCAAATATTCAGAATTCCCATCTAAAAATTCGTTTTAAATTCCTGCCAGAAGAATATTTAATTGAACAAAATTACATTTTTTTCTCAGCGCAGAATTGGCGTAGCGATTCGTGCAATTCCAGCTTCGACCCATATTATTTATTGAATTTCACTTCACTTGCTGATTACACTTCGAAACGTACTTTTCACGTTTTTCCGGTGCTTCTTATTAAATTTTTCTCTCCGTCTAGTGACACGCTAAAGTGCTTCACAGCGAACCTTTCTCTCAACTCCTCTACTTAGTTTTATATCCAGTGTTGACAGTTTCTTTTGATAACTTTTTCCAAACTTGATGCCATTTTCTACCAGGAATTGCTACAGTGGCACGACCCCCGGTTACAGTATTGGAGTAATTGGTTTCCACGCATTCCACCTGTACTAATTGCATCGTACAGCTGGTGTTCATTGACTCTTTCTTTGAATGATTGCTTATGGCTATTGACTATAGTAGCATTCATTAGTCATTCCGACTATGTGAATTTTCCTCTACGCTGAGAAGAAAAGACAATTTTGCAAATTAAATATTCTGCTGAGAATAATCTAAAACGGATTTTCCAATGGAAATTTTAATACAATTTATTTGTCAAAAATAAATATCATTGGCAAAATTATATTTTTCTCTCAGTGTAAATGAGTTGCACCGACAGATGATGTTATCTTCATATTTCACACATTCAAACCAAAGTATAGGACGTTAGGAACGGCGTGATGTCCTCAATGCCGCAGATATGTCGTCGGACGTATTCCCAGCGAAGGCGCTGGTTATTACAACTCGTTGCGACTGAATACAATGTCGCAGTACAAAGTGACAGCGAGGTCTCTCCACATTAGATTTCTGCTAGGATTACGGGAACTTTGGTTACACACGCAACTTCCGCCACTAAGTGCAGAAACCTCTCGGCTGCATATTCCTACCCCCTCCTCTTCACACGCTTTTAAATCTTCTAAGTAAGCAGCCAACAAATTTATAGCATTGCCACTCATACACTGCCGCCAATTCTCCTGAATTCCATCGGCAATCCAACTAGCTTTTACTATCAAGAACGCATTTTTTTTCTTCCCCGTCTTCTAGAAAAATATTTGACATCTTTTGAATACCCCTCCATAATGTTTGGATGAATTTTCCACGGATTATTCTGAAGAGCTTTTTGGATAGCCCTGGAAGCTACTTTATTTGCAAAGTTTCTTTTTATGTTCAGAACACGTTAATTTTTCTTCCTTTCAAGTCTCTCGATCCCTCTCTCTGTCTTTGGAAGCTGTTCAATTTAAAAATTATCTTCCAAAAATCTTCTTTTAAAAACATTATTCCTCAAAGATCTTCCACTAAGTCCGTGGAAAAAGTCATTTTCGTATCTGAAGAACTTCTTGAGTCAGCAAAAAGCTCTACCGAATAATCTTTGCGAGCTGTAATAAAAAAGATTGGGAGTTTGTTGACAATTTTTGTTGGTAAAAATTTTCGGCATTGAGGGAAAGAAATAGAGTCTTTGCTTGCTTGTGGGAGAGGAATTGACACGACGTGTGATATGTACGTGTATAATGTGGGATCCAGTCTTTCACACACACTTAGGACGTTGTTTTTTTGCAAAAATTTTTTTTATTCTGTCTCTATTCCTTCCCCTTATGCTTTCACGAGAAACTCCACGTGAAAACGTGTATACGTGTATGTATTTGAGATCAAAGACTGCCGACTTCTTTCACCCCTTCCCTTACCACTTCTATCATTCTTTTTCTCTCAATGTTTTTTTAGGAGCCCTCTGGGTTCAGATGAAAGATTTTGCGTGCTAATTTCTATCGAGGGAAGAACGCAATACATCGATGAATTTCTGTGAATTACAAAGGAACTTTACCAAAAAAATATAATGAATTCACGGACTAATTGGTGAAGTGCCCGAACTCTCTTCCATTGTTTTCCATCGAGAATAAAAGAATCTGTATGCATTTTATTCGCTCCAAGCGATTGCTTGATGATTGATTGCTTATTTCTAGTGACAGTTGCTCCAGAAGTGCAATTTTTCGGCGAATCAATAATCCCTTTTACCGACATTACTCTGTGTTTAAGAAATTCCACCCAAAATTCTGACAAAAATACTCAATACTTTTATTTAGGGTAGTAAAATGGCGTAGACAAATGGTAGCCCTTGCGGTTATAATTTAATCAGTTAATTACATTTATCTGTCGCTATCTCCAAATACATTATACAGGAATTACACGAACTGAAAAGCGTGAAGCTACTGCAATTTTTATATTCTGGGGGGTACACTGAGAAATTACCTAAGAATAGGGGAAAAATTGTTCAATCTTGGCGTGTAATTGCCAATTTAGAAGGACTTCCTGACTTATTATTGTGAGTTTGGAAGAATAATTCCAATGATCCTTCGAGTAAGAGTTTTAAAAAAGTTGAGGTGTTAAAAGAAGATAAGTACATTTTATTTTGTACCAAAAGGTAAAAAGTAAAATAAAAAATATATTTGTTGCAGCTAGTACTTTGCTGTCTGTTTTATTTATCATTTATGGAGCGGTAACTGAAGCTTGAGAAAATGCACCTACCTCGTTTTACCGGTTTATTACCGATTTCATACCAACTGTTAAAAATTTTTAGTTAAATTTTCCAAGTTGAAACCTGGCAATTTTTTATGGTATTCGATTGAACGGGGAATTCGCTAAAATTTGTTACTGATAAATCAAATATACCATTAACCTCCAACGACAGATTTGATTTATCAATTCCATAGATATGAAAAAATTCTAAAAAGATGCACATTTCGAGGAAAAAAGGAATTTTAATGTGATTTTGTTCGTGAATATTTACATTTAATTGAAAATTGACTGAGGATGCCCCGTAAGATCTGAAATTTTATACCTATGAAGTATTTTCTTTCTACTGCCGTACGCATCTATAATTGTTACTGATCATTTGTTGTCATAAAGAAATTCTTGTTTACGATGAGTAGAATACTTGAGGAAAGTGTTCTGTGCAACGTTTTGTTTTACAAAATTTCCAAGGCACACAATTCTTTATATAAATAAAGACGTGGTGTTGTAAAAATTACATCTATCATAACCTTACACTTACCCATCTTATAAAATCCTTAAAATAAATTATTAGGTTTGAAAAATAGGTTAACGAGCAGGAAACCCCAAGTTTTTTCCTCCTTTCATATATAATCAGATGAGAATAGCCACATTTGTATGGCGGGTGGTGTTAAATTCATCAGCTTAACCGACGAAAACTTGTGTGGCACGACAGTTTGCGTGAGGTGATATATTCTGATTTTTTTATTTTATGACGACCGGCCGTTTTGATAGATGTTGCTTAATTATTTCCACGTGTTGAAACCCCATAGTCTAGCCCAGGTGTATATCACCTGGAGAAAAATTCATTTTTCCTTTAATAGAGTCGTAAATCAACTTTTTAAATGAACCATTAAAAAATGGGAGAACACATTGACTTTTTTTCAAACTTCTTCCTTAACCATAATTAATATTTTATTAATAGAAGTGGAGAAGTGGAATTTGACCGCCGGACAACTAGTAATTGATCTTGACTTCAGATAACACCTCTATGTAACTATGCTGGTGTCAATGCACGGTAAATGGTCTTTCATTTTCCAACAGGTGAGAAAATCGTTTTACAACCGCAACGACGGGAAAAGAAAGGTTGAAATGAAAAAAAAAAAGCGAAAAACAAGAGAGAAAAAAAAATAGATGCCGGCGGAAGTCCCGATGTGGTGCGATCTCGTCTCGTTAGTCGGGTACGCAGAAAGTGGTCAAGTAGTGGGGGATCATTTAAAATAAAAATAAAAATAAAAATAGGGAATGAGATAAGTAAAAGAAGGAAAGAAGACTAGCAGGCTGGATAATATGCCCACAGCCCGGTGAAAGAATGTCTTTAACGTTTGAATCGTCTCTTCGTAAACGTCTATACAACTGGAGGAAGTGAATACTAATTAATGACTCTTAATTTTCTTAATTGCCCCTGTGAACGCGCCGATTGCCCCTCGGAAGCACGCCTCCATACTTTTACATAGGCCTCTCTCTGTACAATGTTCAATTATTTCCTATTTGAAGTACATGTGGGCAGATCTGTTACAATCAATCGACCAACTTTTCTAATTCGTTAACCCTCTTTATTGTTTCATTATATTGATTTCATTTCAAATTGAGGGAATACAATAGCTGTGGAATTGATCCATTATTCGTTCCCACGAAGATACTCATTGAAAATTCCAATGAGAATAATTTAATAGCTTTCAATTAAATTGACAATGGCAATTGATGATACATTTGACTCATTGTTTCATGCAATTGCGGGTTCTTTTGCGAATTGATGCATCCAATGTTGAACGACCCATGGTCGATATATATATTGATTTTTCTAAAGAGACACAGTGAAAATATCTCTTTTCCCTTATTTAGTTTTGTACGAGGAAAATCCAAGGGATCGAATAGTTGATTCTCGACTGGTGACGCCATCTCTGGTTGGGTCATGGAAACGTCTTACCAACTGTCACAGTTAGTCAAGAACCGAACCATCTATGAGGTGCTAATGATGAAATAATTATAATCATTTCCCCAAAAACCATTCAATCAGCGATAAATTTGACAATTTCCTTATTTTTGCACCCATTTTTGGTGAGATTGAAAAAGATAATTTCCTCTGTCATTAGAAAAATAAGACTTGAATAATTCAATGACTTTTTTTATACTGCACAATATTCATGTAATAGTGATGAATAATGACATAATTTATCCAATATAAAATTGATCTGACAATCGAAAGACACATCTGCTGATATCGATATCTGTGTGCTTGTAAGAAGGACAAAGTTAATCTATAAGCAATACTCGTTGCCGTTCTACCATATATTTTTCATTGATCTTTCCTCTTTCAATATACACAAAGCATCTGTTCTTCAGTGATGACGAAAATGAAATGTACAATCGAAGGATCAGGGTAGGAGAAAAACAAACGAATAAGTGGAAGACCCAAAGGAAAGCAATGGCAATTGGTTTTATTAGATCCCTTCTCCTTTGCCAAGGGTACTATCTTTCACTTTTCTTTGTAACTTCGTGCGACTAGAAAGATGTGACCGGTAACATTTTTTTCCCTAGTCAACAGTCTTGAGAATAGGCTGGAATGGGGACAGAGGAAAACAAGAAGTGAAGGAAAAAAAAAATAAATAAAAAGAGAAGAGAAGAAATGAGGAGATGGGTAGCTCAATGGGAGGAGGAAACGACGGAAGGAACGTTGGCGTTTTCCTCTTTCCATTATTGCCCCCAACGATGTCGACGTTCCCTGAAAACTCCTTATTTCGGCAAGAGGACGCGCGAGTAAAGTCTTCATTCTCTATCTCAATTTTTTCCCCTTATTTTTCCTCTCTCTTCATTTCTTTTTTCCCTCGTTTTTCCGCGTTCCTGAGACTATTTCTCTTTTCTAGCCTTCATTCCTGATTTTTCACGTTCTTTCTTCCACCTCGTTCCTTCTACATTTTAACTTTTTTTTCTTCACTTGCGCAAAGGATGCTCTTTGTAATGCTCTCCATTTTTTAATCCACCACTATCCCCTTGATTACTTTTTTCTCTTCTTCATTCAACCATTCAGCGCCTCCATTTACAGTCTCTGGACTCTATGATATATTATCACAAATATTAAAATGCAAATGAGAGAAAGGATCATATTCACGAGTCTGTACAGAATATTTTTACCCTGAAATTAGGGATTTCCCATGGATTATTCCATTTGTCAACTCAATGAAATTGAGGGATGCGAGTAATATTGTTTAAATACCTGTGAAATTGAATGCAATGAAATAATAATTACCATTGAGGTAGACCTCATATCATGAATGTGATTAAAAAAATTTCAATATCTCTTTTTTTTAAACTCGTTGGCATCCTTTTTCATCACTTGTTTATTTGCGATGAGTGTGAAGTGATAACGTTAAGGGGTCTTTCCATTTTTAATCATAAAAAACAATCAAATTTTAAATTTAAAAAATGTAAATTTAATTGGCAATAATTCATCCAATTGACTCATCATTTTCGTGATTTGCTCACAGAAATTCAGGTTTGTCGTTATCCTATAAAATTTTCTCCGCATTAGCATTTTTTTCCTTTGGAAAAGCGTTTAGTAAACGTAATTCGTTTACCGATAACAGAATGGAATCGACGACTGTGTATTTGAAGTATGAATGATAATTAAATATAAAATTCGCTGTCTTTCGCCTGGTGGCATGAATTTCTTGACGCAAGTAACATCGTAATTGTAGGAAAAAACTCTTATCTCTGAGTTTATTGGTGAAAAAAAACTTGTAATTATGAAGAAGGCTTACGAGCCTCCTCTTAAATCGGCGAAACATTTGTTAACTCGTAAATATTCATGGGTGTTTACTTCAGCTTGGTATTAGTGAAGTTTTAATATTCATGTGGCGAGAGTGGACCCAGGTGATTAGCGGCTCGATCTGGGTGGAATACACAGACTCACACTGATACAGTTGATAAATTTCACTCCATTTTCCAGCGGTGAGTTATACATGTAACCGCAGTACATGTCACTGTGACGAGCATGACGTTCACATACATACATCGACGTACATCTTGTATGGGTTTTCCAGTTGTTCCTCCCTCTCCTCGTTTACGCTGGACGTAAAACGAGGAGCTCCCGTCCAGAGTCCCCGTGTGCGAACCATTCTAATTAACCGATTCTCATTATGTAGTCGCACAGTGGCTGAGTTTTGCGTTTAATGAGACCACCGCGGTAACTATCTTCCTCATTGTATCTCCTTCTCTATCTGTACTCAACTATTTCTACATGCTATACATCGATATCCCATCAACACCCACTCTCATCTGCAATAATATACAGAGATAGGCCAGTTTGTTGATTGTTGAGTTGAGTCTAATCGTTAATTCAGGGCTCAATGAAGGGGCTATTATATTTCATTTACAAGCGTGGGTTGAACAGTCAGCAAAGTGGGTTTTAATTTCTATAATAGTACATTTCACTGTTTTGTTTGTTCAACTTTTCAGGGCTCTTTGATACTGTTAGAAGAAAATGGCAATTTCATGACATTTTTTTATCCTCTTCGATCAATTGCAATAGAAAACCTTCGCTAAATTTCGGTTCGATTCGGTTTTTAAGTCACAATGATTATCGATTTGTCAATGAATCTTCCATTGTCGACGAAGAATGTTAAAAAAAAATTCTGCAACTGTGTGATCTGCTAAAAATCTCAATCTTTCTCCTTCCAATTTTTCCAAGGAGATTTTTAAACCCTGTAGCAACTTTTAGAATAATCACCATTCAATTTGAGCTGATTATTAAATAATTGAAAAATTGAAGATGCCTTCAGATGTTCATTCACTTTTATGAAATAATTAGATTGAAATTTACTCTTTTCCCTTAAAATTACAAGTTTGAGAGTCGAAATTTCGTTGATAAAAATATGAAAATAGGTAATTGCTGACGTAAAAGTGAAAATCGATGTTAAGGGCTTGAAATGAATGTTTTTTCACAATACACGAAATTTATTGTAAAACCCTTTTCTGAAAGCAGAACAATTTGAATTGGACTCGCAGCCGAGTAATTTTTGGTTTTCAAGTTGGATAAAAAACTAAAAACAACCGATTACATTTGAAATAACTTTTAGAGAGTTGGAGCATTCTGCACAAGTTCAAAATATTTTGGTTCTCTTTTCTACTCCATAAAGCTTCCATTATCACTCCCATTGAAGTGAAAATTCTACCATAAACTCTGTGATTGCTCATTGTTAATCTCCACTCATCATTGTGCTGCACCCTTTCCAAAATTCATGTACACACCCATAAATTCTCTCATTAAATATTAAATAATACATTTGAGGTACATGAAAAAGCGAATAGGACATATAAATCCGCGAACAAAGGGTCTCTCTATCGTTGAGCAACAGACCAATGCCAATGGTGTATTTTTATTTTCATTTGTATAACAGAGGGTGCCATCGAAAATCCTTGGCAAGCCGTTCAATTCCATATAACTAAAATAAAAAAAAAATAAATAAAAAGTAAAACTAGAAAGGGAATAATGAAAGGAGAAGAGGAGAAAGGGAGAAGGGAATATATAGAATGGATATAGCTCATCTCTGGAGCAATTTCGAGTGGAGCAAACTCTTTCACGGGTCGACTGGTCACATCTCGTTTCCGTCTGGACATTCGACTTCGACTCTTTGTCATCGTACTGTACACACGTTGACCAAAAGAGGGGTTGGATTACACTGGCCTCCTCTCGTCAGTGGTCTCTAACGTTCAATGTGCATGCATTGGACAAGGCTCTCTACTGGCTCCCAGCATGAAACCTCCCGGCAACACACTCTCTGTTCAAGTTATTCGGTTAGAAAACCAGGGGAGAGGGAAGACTAGGGGAAAACACGTTATACCTAACGTGTACATTGTCCTTCGACAGAGAGATATTTCCTCCATTACTATTGGACGAAAGCGTCGCTAAGGCCACGCCCACTGGGGACTTCTATAGAATCGCACCTATGCGCGTTTCTCTTTTCTTCTGTCGTTCTCGCCCGCCCTTTCCTTCCGACTCCCTTCACCCTTTCTCAACATTTTCGTATACTCATGTGTAGCACACTACATATACACACTATACACACCTACATATAGGCGGTACAAATGCTTTTGCTAAAGATGAAGGGATTTTCAGGGATTGAGGGTTGCACTCTTCATCGGGGTGGAATTATTTATATTTCGTTTCTAGGGAATAACGGGGGTGAAGAAGTGGTAGAGAAGTTGGTGACAAGTGAGGAATATTTTTTTCCCTTTTTCGGCGATGCTTGAAAAATTATTAGAACAGTCCAATCATGATTAATCGAACGTTCAATTGTTCTTCATTATTTTGGGTCAGCGGTGTGGAAAGATCAATAATTTTGCGGAGGGATTCTTCATGTCTTATGTGCTTTCTCTTCTTTGACGCGGTCTTACTCATTTAATGCTAGATGGATTTTATTAATTTTGGAGAATAGTTAACCGTCAATGTCTTATCGAAGTTGCATAATGCATTGAAACTCGTTCATTATTAAATAACTTCCTTCATTCTCAATAATCCCAGTTGTTCATTCAATTGAGCATCAAAATTCAGTTTCATTAAAATTACAGTGGATATACCATTGTACAGTAAATTTTATTGTAATCATTAAATATACTCAGCAAAATAATGTTTATTTGGCGAATAAATTCATAGAAGGGAATCATTCCTTTGTCGCAGACGTAGATATTGTTAAGCCCTATTCATTGAATTTATTTAAAACTCATCTAATTTATCATTTTACTGATTAACTGAATAACTACGTATAAATTTATTACGACACTGAAAAAAACGATTTTCACGATAAAAAAAATTGACTAGTAAAAGAATTTTAAATTTCGAATCAAGTGAACACGTTTCAGCTTTTTAAATTTTATCTGATGTGCGAATCTGACAAATTAAAGTCTTTGTAAAATCAAGTTGAAATGAAAGCTCATCGGATACTCGGCTACAAAAAGTGTAAAAGAAAAGCGTTTTCATAGAAAAAAAAATGCCAGTCACTTGGGCGCTCTTAAGCCCACTATGTTGTTTTCTAATCTATTTTAGCCCGCTGTTCTCTCTGGTATTCCAAGCATTTATAACTTCCTCAACCGGAATTATGTATTGATGCATAGGTGGCCCGGATATATTAGGGACGGGTTGAATTACTACCGCGAATCGAGGCTTACCTTCTACGGCGGTCGATTTTCTTCTGATGTTGGTAGACTTTATGCAGAAAATTTGCTGGCCAGATAGGGATTTGAAGCTCGGTCCTCTGCGCATCAAACGAGGACGCTTACCAACATGCCTCCATTGTGATACAGACTCAATGCGTTTGCTTTATCAATGAATTGTTTGGCGAATTCCCGAGCTTCCTAGGAGATTCAACAATTCTCCGGAATTGGACGCATTCTGATGTTTCCTGGAGAGTTTAGGAGTCATCACATTTTTTAGATTTTTTTTTTCTGACAACTCATGTACTATATCTATTGACCATGACTGAAAGAGACATTCATCAATTGGAATCAGTCATTAATTTTGTCTCTCCCCCTTTCACAGCAGGGATTGAATCTAGTCCGTTAACTTCATCATTTCAATTATTGAAAAATCATTTTTAAATTCCTATTACTCTTTATAACGATAGCCAATGAAAGAAGACTTCATTTACAAATATGATTCAGATGTACAATCACGTCTCTTGAAAATTTCCTTCAATCACCACTTATTGAAATATTTTTTATAATATTTAGTGGGGGGAATTTAACAAATTTTATCCGGTCAATCCATTTTTTTTCTTCGGAAATCTATAACCAACGAATTATTCACAGATAGAGAGTCCAAATTCAAATATCAGGGAGCGATGCATATCGAATCAAAATCCAACAAACAAAGAATAGACGAAAAAAATTGCAATTGAATTGCATGGCGAAAAATGTTTGACAAAATTTACTCTTGCCGTCCAGTAATTTTTACGCAGATAAAAACGAAAAGTTTGAAACGGTTGGTAAGCTTCACTCTACCGGTATAGGCATTTTTACTCTGCCGGCACAGTAATTTTCATTTTTATTAGGATAAAATTGCTCTAACCTAGAATAAAATGTGATCATTATATATTAATTTTGACCAACGGTAAGCCATAGAAATGAGTGTACGTACTTTTCCTAAAATTTTACTTAACGGGGAGTAATAAGCTTACTTTCTACTATTTTATACTATTTTTCTGTCTATATACAATTGGAAAGGTTGGTTGTTCCGAAAGATGGTGGAACATTTTGAGAAATTATTAAAAATTACAAATTGACCCGATACTTTTCTATAAGGGAATTCTTACATTGATTCACCGCCAATTTACTATAGCAATAACCGCGCCGATTGGAATACCAGAGAATTTATCCCATCTCTCACTCAAACGCTTGCATGATCTCATGATACTATAAATCCTGGCGGCTCATAATCAACCAAATCATAATTAAATTAATTTCATTAAAAAAATTATTTTTCAGTATAACTAAATGTTATAATATTTCACGATCAATGGCCATTTAATATTTCCTCGGCGTACACTCGACACCCAGTAGCCCAACATTTGTCGTAAGACTCCCCGGGGAACACATTTGAGTCGGGTAAAAATGTTAGGAAAACTATTAAACATACTGGCCTCATGATCAAGATGGGGAATCTGTGGAAATTCAATCCTAGGTACCACTATCGTAACAATAGTACCTCGGTTGAATCGGAAATAGAAGCGGTCGTCATGGGTTATCCGAGTGATCTACAATTGGCCAGAGCCAGCATGTATTATATCTCTTCTCTTTTTTTTTTTTACCCCGGATGCATTGTCGTGCAACTCCTCCTTTTTTCTCATCTCATTCACTCTTACTCCTCTTGGCCCCTGAGGTTTTCACCCCACATGGCTGCTATATACCTCGAGTGTTTACGCAATAGATGCTTTGTCCATCGAACGATGAGTCGTATTGTCTGTCTGCTCGAGGGTATACGCTGTTTTTTCTTATTATTTTCATCTCTCTCCACCAGTTTTCTGCGGGCCTATACGTCTGTCTGTTTGTCGAATAGATCGTGGGATCTCTTCGAGCATGGGAGATGTACATTTGTGCCTTCATAAGAGAGTAGAGAGAGAGAGAGAGAGAGAAACAGAGAGAGCCAACCCTACGAGTTTCATACATTTCTTTTGTTCTTTCTATGTGTATCTATAACGTGCACACGATCATGCTCCAGCCATAGGATTTTCGGAGATCATCCTACCCTCAGACCTGGATACTAGACTGCAAGAAACGGCCCAAAATTTTCTTGGATCCATGATTTTTAAAAGCTCTTATCATCTCTCCATTTAAATAAACCTAGGAAAGCGGGCATTGCAAGGAATTTTCGATTACTTTCCCATTTTTTGAGGAATTGAATTTCGTGGTATTATTTAACGTCCAGAGAGGCCCCCCTGAAACCCGACCTGCATGGACAGGAATTTTGGATGAAAGTTCTAGTATACCCTTTATGAATAATGATACCCTTTCGATCAATGTGCCCCAAAACATAATTTTATTCAAATGAATAAGTCATACGATGGCTCCATTGTCAATGAAAAAATGATACCAAAATAGTTGACTATTGAAAATGACGATTTATCAACGATCACTTTCTCGGTATAAAAATTATTCTAGTATTTTAAAAAATTGAATCATATTTGTAAGTTCGTTAAAAAAATATTCTAAAAAAGAGAACCATTATGCATAATAAGTAACTTGATGGATGATGCCTACTGATGATTTTCTTCAAATTTTACGTCGTCATTTTTAACAGAAAATTTGATGATTAAAAATTATCAAATCCATAATAAACTCATTGATTAAATAATGCCGTTAAATAATTTATTTCAATTGGTATTTTCAACAGCCAACAAAGTCAATTATTGTACTTTTAGTCGATAGATCAATCAAATATTTAATCAATTTCATTTAAATATCTACTGATCGACCGATAAAGTCGGTGTCTCGTGAAATAAATCGCAAAAAGGATCGTTATCACTGACATAATAGCTCGCAGTGTTCTCTCAGGGGTTAGGACGCCATTATAGTCGCCATGTTTATAACCCCGCAGGAGTCAGAACACAAGGGGGGTGTCCCTTATGATGTTCGGACTTGTCAAGAGCCACTGTAAGTGACGTACAACCATCCCCAAAAGTATGTGGAACTTGAAAAAGCAAAGTCTAAACGAAGGGTGGTCACCCCCCATCAAGTGACTGTCATTTCCAGAATGGGAAGACCTTCTGTGATAATTTTTGCGCTTTATTAATGAAAATTAGCAAAAATCATTGTTCTTAATTTCATGATTTCTAGGAGACTTTTGACTTTTTAATGTAAAAAATTAGTTGAATAATCATTCAGCGCTAAAGGGGAAAATTTGTCAACAATCACATACGTGGGTAAGATTTGGAAAACCAGAGAGTGTAAACTCTCACGTTCATGTTCTCCAATAATTTTAGTGAAAAAAAAGAATTTACCGCGACCGTTTTAATGAATTTTGATATTTAATTTTACTATGAAATTGAGTCAATTTTATAAAAATGATCAAGTGCATATCTTTTCATCGTCTGCACAGAAAGTTTGTTTTACCGTCAGAAGAGCGGGAGGAAAGTTAACGTTTTCTTCCCTAAAGTGGAAAATGCTCATTTTCCTCAAGCTCTCCCAACAACAAAATGCAAACTCTCCAGATTCACATATCCGTTCCTATTCGCGAAATGATAAGGAAAGTCATCAAGCAATTTTCGTGCGTTCATTCCCGTATCTAATTCATTCTGGAATCACGTGATTTCCAACTATTTCCTGAAGCACTAGAAATCACTATCGGAACTGAAAATCACTTGATTTCCAGTGATTTCTTCCTTAATATCTACTAGAGTGGTCCAATGATTTCCTGGACGATTAAAAATGAAATTGAATGTCGACTAAGTCCACATTAAACTAAACAATAACCACATGATTTTTCTGGAACGTTCTGGACTTGTCCTGAAAGTTGACTGATTTTTTTTCCTCGTGCAATCCACGTAGTTTTTCCCTTTGATTACCTGAATTTAATTAATTTTGACGCGCAACACGGTGAGTGAAGGGAAAGTAACGCTATGGAGTGAAAACAGATACATTAATGAACGCACGTTACAAATAAAAATTTAATCCGTACTAAAACTTGAATCCGGCCAGAGAGTTAATTTCACCCCCGACATATCCAACCCTTCACACCCTCGATGGTAATACTCATTCTATAATGTAAATAATCATGGAGAAAAATAAGTTTCTCCCTCTTGGTTGAATTTTCAAATGACACAGTTTGGTAAAGTAAGCTTGAAGCTCGTTTTGTTCTCCTTGGAGTTTAAAACGCATAGAGTTTTTTTATGTTTGCACTCTCACGTTAGAGTGGCCAACACAGAGCTTCCTATTATCGCAACGCTCGTCCAAACTCTTGAATCTTTTCTCTCAGCGAGTTCCTCCATTCAGCTGCTCGTTATTAAAAATAAAGAATAAATAAAAATAAGGGTAAGAAAAAGGAAAAGAGGTTCTTGAGAAGTAACTTGTTAGGCTCTGAAAACTAGACAACTTGAGCACTAATTCAGAGTGATTCTCCTAACTAACCTTTACGCTTCTTTCCCTGGTAGCCATAGTGAATCTTCCTTTCTGTTGGTGGTTGGCACAGCCACTGAAGATGCGCACAACCGTGAAGCTCTTGTATGGCTCAGCGATCGTGGCAATATAAAAATGCTTGGAATCCTTCAATTCGAGGAAAATCAATGCGACGATAGCAGACACCCTTCTTTGTCTCACCTTACATAACATGTTGCCAAACGATCAATATATCTTGTGTTTCAGTCTTTTCGCTGGTCTCCACCATTTTGAATCGACATAATGATACATTGGAAAGGTTTAAGACAAATTAGGAAGGATTTATCTTGATGGAATTGATTAATTGTCATTAACGGGCGGATTTTGGTTGTACGTTAGAAAACTCTATTGAGTTGATTCGTTGAGAGTTAAGTAATGTACCTTTAACAAACCCTTTCGGTACTCAAATGAGGCTTCGTCAAATAAGGCTTAATCTCATGACTAATTTCTTCCCTAAATCTGCTAGACTCCGGTGCTTCAGAGATGTCAAAAATTTTCCAACACGTTTCCAATACTCATTTTCCTTGTAAAAATCGGAGAAAATTTTATGTATTTCTTGATGTTTTTGTTCTGGAAATTATTATGAATTAGTCATAGAACGAGTATATAATTAGAAATAATTTTGTTCCTGCCCGAAAATTTTGGAAAAATAACCCACAAGAATAGTATCATTTACAAAAATACAAAATTCAAAAATACAAATTGAATGTAAAACGTTGAAGAAAATGGATGACTCAGTGAAATGAAATCCTCCATAAATCCATCACGGTGTCAATGACCTGTTGATGAGTGTGAAGATAACTGACTCAAACTAAAATATAATCAGCAAACACTTAGGTGGACGTACTTTACTTGTAAAAACTGAAAATCTGGAAATGATTTGAAAATTGCCACGATTCAGGTAGAAACAACTAAAATCACCTGAAAACCCATTTCTTAATGGAGCCTTAGTGTACCGACTTTTCTTCTCTCGAGATGAGCCCAACCTGATCAACCATTTAAAATCTTAATTACCTATAGGTACTTACATAGTACATACTGTTAGCCGAAAGTTGGCGGAAAATTGGCAGCACTATCCAAAATTATTCAAAGGGTGAAAAAATTAATATTTGAGTGTGTAATAAATGTTTTTCTTAAATGAAGCTGACGTACCTTCTACACTTAAGAGGGTCCGAATTTTTCAAATTCAACAGTTTAGCGAAATTCTCTGCCAAACGTATGTTCAATGGCAATTTGAAAAGAAGATAAAGAAAATGAACGATTGGAATGGATGGTATGCATACCTTGGTGAATATGTGTAGTGGATATCAAACATAGGAGGAAACCCTTCTACTTGGTACATGGTATAAATACGAGGTAGAGAGGAAACATTCCTTCTCTGCAAGATAGAGAAGAGTGGAGTTATAAAGTGGACACGTGATTTTTATCAAGTTCTCCTAGGGGCTCCAGACCTTCGCTAATGGTGCTGTCGTGTGCTTATGACTTGTCCATAAATCATTAATATCAGGAAATTAGTTTTAAACGATATCCGAGTTTACCGAGAGGTTATTCATTAACGAACATCCTCACACAATATTTGCTGATTTTCACTGATTTTAAGGTGATTTCAGGGATTTAAGGAGAATTGATTTAACAGAAGTTTTTACTATCGATTTCATCATTTCCAATGATTCCATCCGATATCGAATAACGAAACATTTGGGTCAAAATTACTCAGCGTTTTTCAGCATTTTTGCACCTCAAAGGCGAAAAAAGTCCAAGATTAATAATAAATTCAAAAAAAAGAATATTTTTTGTGATTTGTCTCAATAGGACACTTTTCAAAAGGATTGACTTTGCGTAATGAATTATATTACGCAGAGTGTGCGTAAAGTTCCGAGGTCCAAAATCTACTGGAATCGGAGCGCAAAGAGCGAAGTTTTTAACGTGCGGTTTATGACCACTATAGATGAAGGCAAAAGATTTTCCCTGTATTAATTAAATTTTCATCATTGAAGTTCATCCGAAGCTATTCTAAACTCTCACACTGTGAATAAACAACTGTGGCGGTAGAGAATCCCCTGTTATCAGCCGGATGAGTGCGATCACGATATATGTATATTCTTATAAAAAATATTTTCCGCACAGGCAAGCATCAGACCAACGATCCCTCGATCTACCGTAAGTATCAACACCACCACTCAACGTTTACGTGCAACAGCCTTTTTTAAACCTTTCTCCCCTTTTTGACTCCACATCAAAGGAATTATTAATCGGGGCTTGCACTTTGGGAATGAAAAATGAAATGCTGAAAAACGGAGTCATGAAACGAGAACCCAAGCTTTTTTAATGATACGCTCACGTGAATTCAATGCCAAGCATTTTTCCTGAAAAGTCTAGACCGTGGTAATTTGACCAAGATTCTTTCTCCTCAAAGAAATGAAAAGTGTCGCTTTTCCTAATGGTATTTTTCTCCAAAAGATCTAAATCAAACCGGATCTTCACAGAGATAGTGGCAATATGCACCCACAGGATTGATCAATTTTTGTTCATCACGCTATACGGAAAAGTAACTTTTTCGGCGTGCATACATCAAGATAAAAAAGCTTTTGACTCGTGCAATTGTGTCACTTGCATTCGGTTCGTGCTATGCGAGCTAAAAACTTTTATTTGTATTCGTATTGAAATATACTATTTCATCATGGTGTACTGAACTAGTAATTTATGTCATAAGGCCTGAAAAGTAACTTTTCAGACATGCTTCTTCGAACAAATACTATTAAACTTCAAGGTTGATCGCTAAATATTTTAGCTTCATCAGACTCGGGAGCAGTGCAATATAAACATCGCCCCCAAAAAATGAATAAACAAAAAAAGACAAAATTAATTATCACGCAACAATAACCTGACGTGTAACAATTTTCGAGTGCTACAATGAGTTTTTTTCAACTATTCGGTAACAGAATAATTAATTTCATGAATAACATCTTGATAATCGACCCCATCAATTGCTTAATATAAAACATGTGGAGAAGAAATTAGTATTAACATACTATATAAGTTAAAATCCAATGGGGATGCCCTATATTTTAAATATTCGACTGGAATGAAAAAGGAAGTTAAAAATTTTGCAGGAAACTGTTCACTATATTTTCGCTTATCTTTCCCTCGATATAGTCGTGGAAGCATTGGAATCAATACCCGAACTGTCTCTTCTTTTTTTTTATTATTTACTCGTGACCAATGGTCTCTGCCAATGTCACCTTCACATTTGAAACCTCAGGAAATTTGGAAAAAAGTTGGATAAGAAATGGAAAATGATGGATTATTGGTAAAAGTGGTAATGAAATTGGTGAAAGAGGACGTGGCATGTGCTGGGGGATCATTATCATCATCTCAATTCACGAATATGGTGGTAGTAAAAGCGTGGGGAATTGTCCGATCCAGCGAACCATTTACGAGGGGGATCGCTCTAACTCGATGCCGCACCAATCAAAATGCCTCGTGGTTTTTCGACAGTGTATCGTCAATTCCCCGTGGGCATTTGGTAACTGTTTACTTATGCATGTAGGCGATGTTGTAGAAAGTGTTTGTCCTCACGATGGAAAAGTTGATAAAAAATTAATCAATGATTGTAGGAGTGAGAGAGTAAAGACAAATCTTAGCGGAAACTAATGAAATGTTGAACAACAAATTGAAGATTTTCGATTTTTTATTTTTCTTACAACTAAATATTGGTTTAAGGGCACAACATAGATTCAAGAAATGCATCTGTCAGAACATATGAAACATAGAAATCGAGTCAGTCGATTTAGTTAGTGCCAATTCTCACTTGAAGTTGCAGACAGACTTCTAAAAAGTATATTTAAATAATGTTCTATAAATGGACGTTAGTTCTTATCACCTGACCGTCATACAACCTTAAGTTTCCTCCTGAATTCTGTCTAAATTTAAAAAATCGCGACCCTTAGGGAACGTTCTCAACAATTTTTTTTTTTATCAATGAGCTAAATATTAGCAGGTCAATTATCTATGGAGACTGAATAGAATGATACAGGTAATTGTACTTGATCTCGCAGGGCGCTATGAGTCGCCTTGAGATCGGCTAGACGTTTGAAATCGGAGATGCCGCCTCGCTTGCTCACTCGCTGCTTGCGAACAATTGTTAATTCCAAAAGAAAAAAAAAGGAACTCGACTCTCGCACGGTTTAACCGGCGGTGTGCCTTTAGAGCTCAATGCTCACATTTTTACCTAATCTCAATCCATCTTTAATTTTGCATTGGAGTAGACAATTTTTTTTCTTTTCAGAGGGAAATATTCGATGCAAATTACCCCTCTTTTCTATAAATTCCAAAGTGAACGTGATAGAAGGATTTTTTATGGAGCTGCTATAGATTTTTTTCAAAGTGTTTTAAGATTTCCTAGGGAATTCTATAATCAGCAGACAAATTTGAGTTCCATAATTTTTACTAAATATTTCCTTTGTATTCTAATTTTCATTTGAAGCAGTAAAAAATAATATCGATGGTTTTGTTGCTATTCCATTGGAAATGTAATGTCCTTGAAAAAATCCTGTCTGAACTTGAGCTTTATAATCGTAAGGCAAGACCTGTAATAGTATCCAGTGAATACTTTAAGACATTTTCATTGGATCTTTGATAAGTTTCCACTGAACACTCAAATTCAGACGTTAAGATCTTCCAACTTATAAGTTTCAAGTCTTATCTGGAGACTTTGAACGTCTTAACTTGAGACTTGAATGCATGAAATCAAAACATTCGAAAGTCTGAATTCACTTTTCTCACAAATTAATAAAACTTTAACGCATATGTGAGATTCGTTTTTGCTATTTCGTGATTAGCTACTTTTGTGTGATAATCATTAACATTAATTCAAAAAGGAAGATAGTGCCTAGATTCGTTATAGCACTTCATTGAACATCAGACATTTTGGAGACCAATATTTCAATTATGACATCATAAAAATGATCAGGCAATGCTTCATTGGTTAATTGTCATGAGAGTGGGGGATTTCCATCGCCTATTGGCTAAGGGTTAATTCAAGGTTGAGTTAAGTCCCTTCCGGCCATATTTAGTGATTGGTCCAGCGTTAGACCGTTATCGATTTTAGCCTTTGAAATCTTCGATTTTTCAACAGGAGTTATTAATCAATGAGTAATCTCTCTAGCGTTTATAGATGAGAAATAAATTGTTCACCTGCCAAAGATGAGATTAGCAAATAAAGAGAAATTTCTGCAAGCTTCCAATTTAACCGACATCGACTAAAAAATTAGAAAATTCCAAGTTCCACTCAGAAAAAGAAATATAAAATTCCTCCCGAACAAAGCGTGAACTGTTAAATATATGGTGATGCCCTCAGGCAATGGTGGAGAAACTTTATAATGTATACAGAAAATGGCTTCGGGCAGAAGATTAAACTCCAGTGTGTGGCGGATGCTTTTTTTTGCAATGTGTATCGCCGGAGGTCTATTTGGACACCTGAGGTCGACGCGCATCGTGCTATACGCATTAATGGTGTCATTCATCCTGGGTTTTTGTTCAGTAGAAATTCAATTCAAAATATCACGATTCAATGGATCAACAAGGCTCATGGACGACATAAATTTTCCAATTCTTTCTATTGAATTCCGATGATTAGAACCCGACAAGTATCGATCCTTATGCCCGAATTTTCCTCAATTTTTGGTTAAATTTTTGGAAAAGAAAAAACCTCATGTGTTTTCTACTATACTACTATAAAACATTATACCGTTGATACGGTTAAATTTATACATCAGGACAGTGAAGAATATGATAATATTAACCAAATGAAATTTTGAATTAAATCTAAGTTTTAACTAAACATAAAATTAGGTTAAATTAAAATTTTTTCCCTCCATTTATGCACATTGAATTAGAATTTCTTTCTTTATATTATTAAATTCCTTCTCTCAGCAAAATTTAATCTTCATCCCGAATAATTTCCAATATATGAAGGACTACATGTCCTGTAGTTCTATCGACCTCGACGAACATACTCCCCCTCAAGCTTGAATTAATAAGGATGTGTGAGGACTAAGGAACTATAGAGAAACGTATATTTCAATTCAATAATCATCGTTGCTTTTATGGCGAAATCCTTTAAGAACTACTGGACCGTTTTCATTTCTCTGCGCTATAAAATCCTGCATAATAATATCTATGACTTATGCAAACCCATTTCCACTGAAAACTCCGTTGTACCCGTTGTCGCCGTGTTTCCTGTAAATAATGTTTATAGTGAATGTTGAACAAATACGTCAATCAATTAAAAAAATCATAATTATTCCAAAAACTGTTCTAATCTTCATTGAAAAGCTCAAATAATATTTTCAGAATGAGTTAGACATCAGATTTAATGGAATGAAATATTTTGAGAGATTTTTCAAGTAGCGTCAGCTGGAAAATAAGTCGTAAACATTGTTAAATAATTTATGTGATGTCCAATATGAGAGTGGAGAGTGGTGTCGGTGCGTCTGTCCACCATATTGATCGTCGGGAGGCGTAGAGGTGCCCTCGACCACTATATCTGTAACACGATGGCTTGAAAGGGGGTGGTTGGGTAGAAAAGGGGGCATTTGATGCTCCCCCCTCCTTCCTCACCGGTTCTCCACTACACCAGAGAACCCATAGCTCCGATCGTAGAGCACTGCAAGGGCTAGGAGTTGGGTAGGGATGGCAGAGGAAGGGTGGAGAGAGATGAGGCAGAGATGAGGGATTCGGGTGGCGTTGGAGCCGACACTAGCGGGTGCCACCGTTACCATGACTACCCACCACCCTCGCTGTGAACAAGCCCTCCACGTCATATTGGCATAGGATATTCCCGCACCATAAAGCCAAATAATCTAACGGGTGATTCAATTCGGTTATACCGGCAAATATATTTCACTATATTCACCCTCCACCCCTCCATATTATTTCGGGCTTTTAATTCTCTCCGAGTTTTTTTTCATCTCTTGGGGGCTATAATTGACACACTCCATCAGAGAGCATTGGACACGTGTCTTGTTGAGAAAAACATTGATGATTTTATCTTAGTTTCC
Organism: Diachasmimorpha longicaudata; assembly: GCF_034640455.1. NCBI lineage: Eukaryota > Metazoa > Arthropoda > Insecta > Hymenoptera > Braconidae > Diachasmimorpha > Diachasmimorpha longicaudata. The sequence continues at coordinate 328,826 of NC_087236.1, forward strand.
GTATAACGCTTCATACGTCAAATGGTTAGGTTTAGAGTCACCATAGAGTGTACATTATTCCAGGGTTTTCAAACACATTAGTATTTTCAGGAAATTTTAGGGGAATCACATTTTTTGAAAATTATTCCTGTGACATGAACTTTCAAAATTTGCTCTGCATCTACGATGAAATTAGTCTATTAAAAATGAGGTAAACCATTTACCTCAGCCATAAATATATTTCATCAATGAATTTGAAAAAAATTAAAAATATATAGAATCGCCAATATTCCAAGTATATATTAAATTAATTTATATTTAACTTGACCCTGTTTGAATCTTCGATTCTCCCTTGCAGAGCGTCTTCGCCTTAAGAAAGTACTTCTTCCCCCAGTAGAGTAAGAATGGCCAAGAATGGCAGTGCCATTTCATCCCCCTAATATTCACGATTGTCTGGTCTCCCGGTGGAAATGAGAAACATTCAGTGCATATTATCGACATACTTTTCCGCAATGATCAAGTGAATTTCCAGGTTATATACTGGAGGACACATAGAGCCATGATTCTCCCTCATCGTTATCGAGAGAGTGTAGCATAGTGAACGAATGGGCGAATTGGCTGGAAAGGCGAGGACGCTCGAGGGTGGAGTGACGGCTGCAGAGGGTGGCAGACGTAGCGAGGCTCATTTTGTCGGTGGTATGCTTGTGGGGGAGGCTGAGGAGAGGTAAAAGGGATGAGAGAGAGATGAACGGAGAGGTTGATGTTTCACCCTGGAGGTGGTGGAGACGAGAGAGATGTTGAAGGCGAATATACGGGTATGAGAGGGGTGAAAAAGGGGGATGGTACCGTAGAACGTTGGAACGCCTCGCTGGCGACATTATTAGACGCCCCCGGTGAGTGACTGGCAGTGTACTAAGAGCTCTGGTTGAAAAGTGGGTGGTGAAAAGGGTTGGGTGGATAAAGGGTGGGTGGGGAGAGAACCATGAGACTGAGTAATGAGAAGAGAAGATGTTCCGATGGCTGCTTTTACTGAAGATGTCTACGTGCATGTAGACCATCTATATAGATTCTCTGATGCAACCATTCCACGCTTAACTCACCCTTAAAAAATAGAATAAAAGGGAAATGGACAATTTTTGTGGTTTACATTTTTTTTCATCTTCTCTGTTTTGCCTCGTACAGTTCTGGTTGGTGGAGTAGCGCTCATTAAATAATAAACAGGCAAAAGGAGGGTAAAGGATTGATGATCGAGTGTTTTATCCCGGGTCGAGGGTTCTTCCGAGACTTGTGGATTTTTTTTTAACCGAGAAAAAACGAAGTGGCAGAAATAGGAAGAGGGACTATCCTGGTATTTCACCAGCTGATGAATTCCTTGCATTTGATAAAAAGGAAAGTGAGGATAGCCTCCAAAGAATGTTCAACAATTTCCGATGGAATAGCTTTGGAATGGAAGAAGAATTATAAACAATGTGCAATATTTTCTCATTTAGGGTTCTCCTCTTTCTTTTCACTTTTATTAGATGTGTATCAGCATTCTTTTCAGTGAGGTCCTCATTGATGCCAGTTATTACTCCTTCCTCTAGGAGTATGAAAAAAAAACAAAAGTGGGTAGATAAGTCAAGGCAGTGAGGTATATTTCATCCCCTCGAGGCTTATCGCCAACTAGTGCGCTACACCAGGCTTATCCTAAAATTAAACGCTATCAGATGGTGAACGCGAGGGGTCGTACTTTTCATTCGATTCCTGATGCTACGAGATAGGGTATCACTCATTTTTTCCCCTTTGTCATGCTTTTTTGTCCACCCTGCATGCATTTGAGAGCAGAAGCTTGTAAAAGAAAATAGAGCGGGGGAGAGGGAGGGGGAGACGGTTTGCGCCAAGCCTGGAGGACGAAAATCACCGGGACACCTTGCGTATGTATTCTGTACACCCGGGCTAGAAACAAGCCAGAATTAAAATGGCTGTCACATACAGTCGGGGGCGGATTGCCTCTTTGCTTTTTCCCTATGTACATCCTCGCGCGAATAACCTGCCCATTGCATTTGCTACCGACTCCCCCTTTTCATTATCTTTTCTCCTCCTCACCCCCCACACCCCCAGTTTTAACATGCACTGTACAACGATGTCGAACCAACCTTTTCCACTTCAGCTATCTCCTCTATAGACCTACCTCCCCATCATTCAGCTGCTTCTTTCTCAATTTTTATCTCCATTTTTCCTTCTACTTTTTTTTCCACTGCGAGATATTATCGGCCCTCAGAATAATCCACGGCGCCATTTTACCGTACCTCTTGCCTTTTTTACAGTATCAATTTTTCAAGGGGTTGACGTCTTCGAATGAGCAATCTTGTCAATCTTGATTCTTCATGCTTGACGGATTATTCTGATTTTCAAAGAGGATGTGCCATTCCATGACGCCATTGTGAAAATCATCTGGTTTTATTGTTCTTCATAAAGCCTTCTCTAGCGACAGCACCTACATTCCATTCTTTAAAAATTATACAGACGTACAATTGATGATAATATGTATAAATATTCTACAGATGAAAAATAGAATTGTGAAATATTTATCCCAATAACTGCTACGAAATAGTTCTTCTTCATGAACCTTTTTAAAAATTACCCGTAAAATTTTAAGCAAAAGGTCAGGCAATTTTATGTATTTCATTATTGAAAAATCCTTTAAACTCTGTAGCATTCAATGAAATTGCAAATTTCGGTTCAACATGACAATGAAAATTATTAAATAAATCTGCAATTAAAGCAATAATTTCCCGAAATTTTCGAGCCACTGACAATTCGATGAAATATCAAAACTCCAAATGTAATTGAAATATCAGTGATAAAGTGTACAATAATCCAACATGGAGAATCTGCTTATGGTGCATTTACAATTTCAATGAGGCTAAATGAAATTCAAATTGACAGCCCTGAGAATTCAAGTGGCACTATTGTTTAATTTTCAACAAATCCCAACGATGTAGCGATGCTTTGATAACGATATTTCCCATTTAAATACCTCTAAAATATTTGCAATTGTCTCTGGGACCGGAGTGAAAATTCTCCACTTCTCTGTAGAGTACGGGAAAATGTAATTAATTTAATCTCAACGAATTCTGGTATGATCTGGAGGGAGAAAATGGAAAAGAATTGAAAAGAGGAACCGATGAGTTCACCGTGGCACATCAAATCCATGCAGGGTATATCTCAAAGGACACCCTTCATCGACTCTGCCCTGAGGGGGAGTTGGAATTAAAATGACAACGAGGGCAGTATATACGGAGGGTGGCAAAAAATGTGTTCTCCCTTTTTGCCCCGTCATCCTTTGGGAACCAATCGTGTAGCGGCTTTCACGAGGACGCCATTGCTTCCACTCACTTCATCCTACCCTTTTTTCCCCTCTCATTTTTTTGTTATTTCGCCTCTTTCACAACCCCTGCCCACTCCACCCCCTAGGGTATCTCGTACAGCAGGCGATATGCAAGTTAAAAAAAAGGAAATCGAAGAAAAAAAAAATGTTTTTCACTACTCTTCTGCTCGATGGAGGTGCTCCCCACGTTTTCTCATTTTCTAATTATTTTCAACTCAATGATACTTGACCAGCATAATAATCATGACTTTCAATTAGTCCCCATAGTAATAAACATTGAGAGATAAATTTCAGAGACAGAAAAAACCTCTAATGCATTCCTAAGCTTTTTACCATTTTTTCGTTCCTCTCTCGACAATTCACATTTTTTTCTACCTCATTTTTTTGCAATTGAAGAGAGCTCAATGATGAAGATTGCATCCTCCTCTCGGCGAATAGGGAGAGAAAAAATGAATAGTATGCACATTGACGCGATCGAGGCGCTGAGCGGTAATTAAAGTCTTCGTGTATAATTATCTTGGAAAAAAATATTCTGAATAGCCGAATATTACCCAGGGATTTCCAAGTGCACTTGTTGATTGAGATACTCTCTACGCTTTGTTTTTATTCCTCTCCTTGGGAGTTTATTCATTTGAATTTCGCCGTTGTTTAAAAATTTACAAAATTAATACGTACAGCAATATTACAGGAAATGCGTAATTTTTATTTGAATCACCTGTAAAAAATGATGATAAATTTTATTCTACTGACCCAAGAAAATTGACTAAAAGTGAATGTGCCATTTGTATCGAAGTTGTAAAATGTACGGGAAAAGTTGGTTGTATAGTTTTCTAGAAAAAACCACACGAGCATCTTTACAATGACGAATAACAATATTTTTGACTGGCTCTGGTTCTGACAAGACTTGAAATGAAAATCCTACGTCAATTTATTATTGAATAAATAGCTATTGCAATAAGTCCTGCGTAATCCAAACAACAATTAAACTGTGATCGATTTGTTTCAATGTTAGCCTTCACTTCTACCCATAATTAATCCATCATAATTACCCTAGCTGATACCCATAAAGTCCCCGATGACAAATGATTCATTATTATTGCACCAACCAAAATACTCAATACCTCAAATTTCTATGGCCTCAATCGCCATCCACCTCCCCACCATCAAAACGAAATTATTATGAAACATGAATGTGGTTCCAGGTTTGATTCCTCTGCACAATAATAACCGCGGGAATGCAGTGCCAGTCAATTAATAAACGTACCTGACTAATATCCACTGGGTTTCATTACACGCATACCCCACATGTGTTTACAGACTCGAAATCTCCCAAAAGGGTGGGCTCTCAAGTGGATAAGGGTTTTGAGAAAAAATCTAAAAAAAAAATGAAAAATCTCTAGTGTGCGCGGAAACCACTCGGAAGCGCCGGCCATTATGTAGACGGCTTTATGATTGGTCAGATCCGTATCTCGACAGTCGGTTTCCGCTTTTTCAATTGAGAAAAAACCACTGGGTCCACGTCAAAACTTTTCTGTATACGGACCCTTTCAACGGCGTGCACGTGCCAAGGGAGGAGAGGAGCAAAACGATCCCTCATTCGGGTCCATTTCAAATTTTCTACTCCTTTTTTTTCTCAATGGTACTTTTTTTAATCGTCTCGCTTTCTTTTGTTTTCATTTATTTTCATCACTCTGCGCCTCACTCCTTCTCCAGTTAATCTCCCCTGTCTTCATTTGAATGATGAAGTTTTATAATGCTTCTCTATCCAAACTTGAGGGTTTGTAATTAGCAACTTAAAAAATCCGGTTTTTTGTGAAGCCTGTCTTTAGCTGTAAAGTTCAAAACTTTCCACTGCAGTTTCCGATTAAGGTCTCGCAATGTATTTCGCTTTTGGTCATCAATATTGGGTTTATTTGAAAATTTATATAATTATGGAATTCTCGCCTTCCTGCTGCTAGAAAAAATTAAGATTTTGCTTCAATTGTCAGAAATACGAAAAAGTAAATAAAAAATGCATAGATTAGATAATTCGATACATTTAATTAAAAACCATACTTATGAAAACATAAATCATTGCTATCTTATGGAATTTTGATTGTTTTGAGTTGAGATTTTGAAACGTCTGGATTTCGATTGTTAAATGTTCATTGGAGGTGCTCAATGAACTCACTCAATTGTGCTTTCCGAATCTTCCAAATTTAAATTACAGACTTCGTCATCTGAAATTAAGTTCTTCCAAAACCTAAGTTGATCCTTAAACAAATTTTAAAACCTTCCAAATATTGAAACGATATTTTTTTGTGGATATTCAAAATGCATCAATTATCCTTATCGATGAGCCAACTGATGCTAACAAATAATATATGAACAATAATTGTTAGATGCTCTTGAACTTTCGACGAAACTTTCACCTACTTATAGTGGATGGTTTTAAAAATTAAGAAATCGGTAAAAATAATTTTTTCTAAACTTTACATCCGCTTTAACCCTCTTATAATTATTTACCCCCAAAAATTTCCAAATTTAATTCTAGGACCATCGAGTTGTGATCCTTTATTTTATAATGAAGGCTCACAATTTACTGACAAAATTCATGAAAACGGTAAACACTTCACCCCTTTCCTAAATGAAAATCAAGGGAAATCAGGAAATTTAGATAAATGTATATTTCAATTTACAATTATTTAGTGATTCATATGTTGATTGACGAATGGAACGAGGTAATGAGTTCTCTCACTGTGGTTGTGGAAAATTCGTAGATATGTTGATATTCCAGTGAAACATGAAATTTCGTGATTGCCTCCCCCTCTCCCACATTGACTGTAGCTCTCCTGGAAATGACCATTAAGCTGTCCATGAAGTTTTAATTTTACCATAACAGTGTAAAATACCTGAGAACAATTAGAATGTTCATGAGTTAAAAATGGAGTTGAATAATTTCTCGTGTATATTAGACCCGAAGTTTGTGATGCGTGGTGAAGTAGACATGGCTCATGGCGAGGGATGATGAATTCTCTGAAGTGAGGGTGGCGAAAACGGTTTCATTACCGAGTCTCACGAGGGACGACATATCCCGAGCATCCCTGTCAATCCCGGCGGGAAAGAGAAACGCGAAATTCGGTATCGTTTACTCCCACGGGGGATAAATGGGTATTGGTCCAACGAGGGCAGATTTACGGTATCATCACTCCCCTTCCTTTCTACCATTTCCTGGCTACCTCCCCAGTCGCATACATATCCTCGCATTCACGCGGTTTTCTATTGGGAAAAAAACAGTTTATTCCCCCAATTAATCAATGAAAACTTTTAATTTTATTCAATGCAATGAACAAAACCAACGGATTATGGTATATTCAATGTTTCCACCTATAAGAATTATTCATTGTTAAAAATATGTGTATTTTACCACTTTTGTTCGTCATCTGAGATATTACAATAGATTGAAAATGGCGCAGCCATACCAAAATATATTGGCAAATTCTTCATAACTTAAAAAGAAATTGAATTAAAATTTTTCTCAAAAATCGTATTTCCTACTTTTTTCTTTTTCATTGGTGTTTTTGCATTCACTATTGCACGTTTGTCGGTGCTGCTTGAACACCGGTAGTTCTCTTTGAAGATCCCGCATCGCATTTTGAAATCCATTATGTGTCGAAAATGAGAAAAAGGCGACGTACTAGTTATTCTCTCTTTGTTATTCACCATTACGATTAGTATTTAATACCGAACGATTGTAAAGCGACCCTACCCCTCCTCTTTTTATATGGTATCAGATGTGTGTATGTACCGCAGACTCAGTTATTAGCCCTCTGACAGGGCCCATAATCTTTCAAACTCCTCAACGAAAAAATATAATGCTTCGAAAATAAAAACGTAAATCTTTTGAACCCAGCGGTACAATGAGAACGAAGAGAGGGGGGAGGGGATATATGTCATTAATGGAAAGCGTTGAACGATAAATGACGATTGAAATGAGATGCTGTCCAAATGATCGGCTTCTCTTCTTGGCCCTCGATTTTTCAGCAAATTCATAAGGCTTAACAACTCATTCGCGGTTAGTTGTAAATTATCTGAGAGGCATTTTAGTTTGTAAAGACGTTACCTGCATAGCACCGAGTTTCCGGTTTTCCGCACCCATTGTCAGGGGCCAGTCTTTTATAATCCCTTAGAATTGGGTGCGACCGAACGTAACAAAATAATATTGCGTAACATATTCCAATTCATTGGACCACGAAGAATCGAGAGGCATTATGAAATGGGTTTTGTTACTGTATGTGGTGTAAGCAACAACGCTTGTTTAACATCTGCCGATATCTCAAGCAAAAAAAATGCTCAACTGCTATTACTCTTGCCTGGAATTAAGTTATTTATAAACAAAAAAAAAACACATTTAATGCATTAACATCGTAGCATACTCTAGAGACAAAGGTCACGAGGTTTGTCACTCGCAAAGGTCAAACGTCGCAACGATCCTACCTCACCAGTGACTCCAACGTTGACAGGTTGACAAGTTCCAAGTTCCTTCTTGGTTGGCCCTTATAACTGAGGGAAACTTATAATTATTCGAAATTGCTCTGCTTCATCAAGTGTTTGATCGTTTCGACGTTTGGCCTTTGCCGATAGGATTTGCCTAATCCCTGAAAACCGCGGTTTTCTACGGTTCGCAACAGAATACTGGTACTTTAACTAGTAGGGAACCTTTCAGTTCAACCTTGACTGTGGACCAGTTCTTGATGAATGTTTTTTTATTATGACCTTTTTTGTAGAGACAATTGGCTACTACAATAAAGGTTATAACAATAATTTCACTATCTCTTCGTTAGATTCGGAGATATGACTCGAAAATTCGACGCAGAGATGAGTCGATTTTATGTCGTCTTATCACTTGGCTCCTGATATCTCGTAAATGTCCTGTCTCCTGAGGAGTAAACGTCAGAAGGGTCGTACCTTGCGACAATCGCATCGTCTTTTTATTCGACCCTCAAAATTATTAAAAAACGTGTGATCGTACCTTCTCGCCTTTATGGTTGTGGCTCGTATCCGTGTGAGTTTTCAGTTTGATCCTCACGGTGATCCTCTCATTGCGCCGTTTGACCCTTACAGGACTTGCGCATAACACCGTAGCTCAGCTCTCCTGTCAACGAGATTCCATATTATTCTCGATTATCCACACAACGTTCCAAAAACACAAAAATTTCGTTCGTGAATTATATTTTTGCATCGTGTAAGTAACTGGGTAAAATACTGGCGGGTTCTGGTTACCCAACTCTGGAGATCAGAGAGGAGAGTTCACCAGTATATGGGCGCATCTATGGGCACTAGCGTATGCCACGAAGTGTACTCAGCAGCAGCACGTTCACGGCTTTGGTACAAGCTATGTGAATTTTATCGTTTTAATGATCATCTGTTCATCTGTGAATTAGGTCATAGTATTCTACTCTTGTTACTATGCCCGATCGTCCTACGTTTCTACAGGTGGTCACATGTATTTTGTGACGTCTGGTCATTCGCATAAATGGGTTCAACGTTATCCATAACGCGCCAGTGATCTCCAAAAGATTTTACACGTTGTGGACCGCACACGATTGTTGTTGTCTCAAACGTAATTTTACTATTGACTAATATACGTAGATAGTTTGATGTGAAATGGAATAACACTTGTCATTGGGAACAAAACCCATGCTTGGATAGATAAATTTAACAAAGTCAACTCTTTCCATGCATTTCAGCGCAAATGGAAATTACAATGGCAACTGACAATTATTAACTCTGAGTTATTTTTGAAAAAGACATTCTTTCCGATAGACTAAACAATTCGAAAGACGATAATACGTACGATAATCGTTGGAAATCACAAAGAATTCAGGTGATGATTTGAGAAATAATTATAAATCTCTTGAGACCCAAAATTTTTATTCAAGTTCTCCTATATGAATTTTTAAAAACACGGAGGGGTGAAAGAATTCTATGTCAGGTAAATTCTTTTCGGAAGTTGACTCCCGTTCCCTATGCCTGATTCAATTTATAAAAATGAATGATTTTTATTTTGAATACCATTTGAGAATTTGAGCAGAGAATGTTGAATTTGAAAAGGGATAAACCGAGGATGATTTAAGGCCACGAACTCCTCAAAACCCCTGAAAACAAAGCCCTAAAACTGAGAGGGAAAAAACAGATACATGTTTTCCGTTCGGCTGGGTAGAGTGAACATACGTGGGAAAGCGAAGACGAATTGGCGCCGGGAGGCTGTAGGGGTTGGGCAACGAGTTAGGTCGCCATGACGACCAGAGCAACCCCCGGGACCCTCTATCATTCGAGCTTGGTTGAAAGGGTGGCCCAGGGCGGTGTCGGACCAGGTTAGGTTGGCGACCCCCGTTCTCCCACTTCCCTTATACTCCTCTTTATTCCCTCACCACCTCTCCCTTCTCTCGATTCACCCCAAGCGAGTGTCACTTGATAGGAACAAGGACAGGGCATTCCTGGATTCTCCCTTTACTTGGTACAGGGGCCAAGATGGCCGCCTCAACACCACCATGCCAATAACATCAGCATCATCCCTCTTTCTCTCATCGTTCATGTGTCTGTCTGCCCTTACCCTTTTAACCATCATCACATATGTTGCCCAGGTAAAGCCCTTTAGTAACTCACTAGACAGGAGGAACTTTATCCTCTGCGATTTTCTTCCTCATGTTCTTTCGTCGACGCGTAATTAACGTTAACTCCTGCCACCAATCCTCTCCTTTTCTGCTTCAACCCCTCCCAGTCACTTCATCCACAATCTCCATCATCTCTCTGGAGTCATTATACTCTGCATGTTATCATCTTCAATAGTTTCACCATCTAACCCATTTTCTAGCCCTAAGTGTCTCCGAGGCTCAACTTTATTAACCTCATTCCAAGGACTAAATTTATGTTGCCTTTATGTGAATGTGTAAACTTGTTCAATTAGAAAATACCTGAAACCATTTTGAGGGTCAGTAATATATTTTACATTTAAAATTTTTTGCAGTTTCAAAACATTAGTTGTTCAAAACAAATCATTATATTTGTGATATCGTAACACTAACTTATCACTAATAATGACGACGATACTGATCAAATTTAGATGTACTGCCTAAAATTTTATTTAAAGAATGATCTTATCATTGACATTTTTGTCATCCTGTCCAGAAATTGCAACGTCTTAAGTGCAAAATTCCAGTCTTAAATTGATACTTTGGATTATTGCAAGTTTGTACTTTTAGCAGTCCCAAGTTGAAGCTTTCAAAGGTCTCACTGGAACTTTAAAATTAAGATTCTAAATATTTTCAGTCAAGTTCTTAGAGAACTTAAATCCTACACTTCATAAATATTATTTTTCCCACTCTGAGGAAATAAAAATATCATAAAACCATGATTATTTTTATTAAAAATTACTAAAGCATCGACGACACATATCAGCACAAAGTGCCCCTCCTTTGCTAGCGTCAGGAAAATGTTGAAGACTGTATTCATCGCTTGTAAAGTAGAGGTAGATTTTTTAAAATCGCCGTTTGGTTGCAATCTGTCTGAAAGGGAGCGGAGAGAGGTCGATGATAGAGTGCTTTCGTATCTAATTATTGGTCCAGCCGGGATGCATGATAGAACTTCGTTTACAGGTAGAAGCTTTCTGATCATCAATAATGGCTGCAATGAAGGTTTTTCTGATGTAATTTTCATGCAATTCCATTGTTCTCTGACAACGAAAGGGACAAATATTCAAAGCCAGTCAGCTGAGGTACAACATCAATTATTGGGAACAGTCAACATCGATATTCAATATGGGAAAATACCATCAGTTGAAGAATCCATGTGACTAATCAACGAGAATGCTTGTAATGGATTTCTAATCCTCAAATTATTTGGTCAACGATTCCATCGAAAATTCTGTTCCAGTAAATTCAATAGAACTTGAACAATACGCGAAGGAAAGAGATAATTCAACCCAATTCCGTACAAGCTTTCATAATTTTTGACAACTTTCTTCTTAGATCAGTGAGAAAACTTCGTGTGGACTCTTTGAAACCATTGACCTTCTCCAGGCAGCTTACGAGTATTTTTCAGGATGAAAATTTACTTGCACAGATGTTTATAAGCATCCTATTTTATTTTTTTCCCAACTTCGAATATCATTGCTTAAATTAACTAGATTTATTCCAATTATTATTCGTCTGAAAAATGAATACTGCTCAAACGAAACCGATGCTGGCAGGCAAAGAATTCAACTTCCGGCAGTCCTTGCACTGAGAAAAAAATCTTGAAGCAAAAAACGTGAAAGTAAATTCTAAAAATCTATCATGCTTGAATTCATCTCCCCTCCTTAAATAACAAATATAATCATAATTTTTCATTTTTCACTTCAACTTAATCCCTTTTTTTGTATAAGTATTGTTTGTTTTTTAATGTCAAGTAAGTTCAATGCTACATATTTATTTTGGGAAGAACGAAAAAATTGTAGAAGTAAAACAGTCAGTTTTTAAAATTGAAGAAAAAAAATGGAGGAATTCGAAGAAGTTTTTCGTACAACAATCTAAAACAGCGACTGTTTTCGTCATTGAGGGAGCATGAATTCAAGGCACGACAATCTTCCAGATTTTATCAATCTTTCTTTCTACGTTGTGAATTTTTTTTCTCCCTGGAGTCATCGTGACCCGAGACTCGTGTCGGAGGCCTGGCTGGTGCAGTATTCCGCAAAGCGCTAAAAATGTAAATATCATGTTTTGCATTTGAGGCTCGTATCTCATGCTATTTTGTGAATTTCGGAAGCCAAGCATGTTATAAGCATAACCATTGTTCCTCTTCTCCAAAATTAGCTAACTGCATTTGGCTAACTGTGCATTCAAATGCTTCAATCAACAGTATGAATAGAAATGACTAATTTATCAGCAAAACAACATAGTAACCAACATCAACATAATCCTTGTCGCTCCCTCTGCGCGCTTCCAATTATTGGAGGCGGGATTTTCACAATCATGCCCTTCTCTAGTTTTCTCTCTATTTATTTTATTTTAATATTTATATATTGATTTTCCGATCTGTGGTGTTGGAGTTTTTATTTTTTTTATTCGCTGGAAAGTAATTGGCAAACATTTCACTAAAATAACTGAACACCACAAGGGGCACAAGGGATTCACACACAAAAATTGACTCAAACCCATTGAAATCTCAACGAGATATTCTGTCACTGTAAAAAATTAAAGTCATTAATCGTAGATGACTGTACATACAGAGTACAATAATAGTATTAATAATAATTACTCGCTAACAAGTCATTAACTAAATAAAAAAAGACAAATAGGATTATAATTTAGAGAAATAGAATTTAGATGCGCCACGCGAGGAACCGAACCCGGATTTCACAGTTACACGCCGAGCTGCTATCAAATGACATTAATCGATGAAATTTTGACAATCAACGATTAATTTCCGTGAGTATCATCGTCATCATTAAAGATGAATTATCGCTGCTAAATTGCAATTATGAGGGTGATTGGAATTCTGCATGGAATCTATGCAAACTAAATTTTCAGTCAAAGAACATGACGTTAAGTTGATCAGAATTTTTTAAGCTGAAAGATAATTCAAGCGCAATCTTAAAAAAATTGTTTACATTTACGCACATACGGGTGTATAGATGTGGTATAAAAATAGCATTTTTGAATTATAATGCATCGATATATCGAAAAAGATCTAAAACGTAAATTTAAACCATTAGAATATTTTGATTTTGAAGCAAAATAATAATTATCAGCAGAAGAATATAATAAAAAAAGAAAGATTGTATATGAAAAATACAACAAATATATATTTATGTTATAATAAAATACCTGCCGAGAAATACTGTTGTGTATCAACAGTCAATGAGTTAAATCTTGGTCGTGCTAGAGGTGCGATGACTTTCGTAGCTGACTGTATCTACAGAGGATGCGAATCCCCATAGGGGGTTTTCTCCCCTCGGGTGTTGGGTGTGTTTGGTTGCCAAGCAACCAACACCCTCAACATCCGTACTCCGATTGGTCCCCTTTCCACCCTGGGGTTGTCAGAGAAAAAACCCACCCCATCCCCTCTGCTCCTTATCTTAGTCACTCTGTCGCACTCACCCTCCTGTCACTAGATTTTATCGTTGAGTCCACCATGTCCAAATGGTCCTTCACAAAATGCCTGCCTCCAAATAGCGTTCAACTATTCACTACCCTTCATTGCCTTCTTACCAATAAACTCCAACTGAAGCATTTGGAACATCGATAATGCTGCACATGTGGAACCCCCATTCATTCCATGGTTTTTAATCGTTTTCATGTTGGATTTCAGCTTTAGTCGTTTAATTAAATTTCATCAATGTCTCCTCCCCTATATAGTCTTTGATGTCATTGACGTCTGCACTACTAAATCTTTCGGATTAAGTCATCTGTGGAAGAAAAAAGATCTGAACGGCTCTATCCCTAATATAGTTAGAGAATCGCGTGGACACCGTTCAATAATTAGAAATTGTATGTGTAAACTGCACAGAAAGAACGATAGAATCTTCAACTTATTTCAAACGATATCCTAATCATCTTTCAACTTCAGCTTAGGGTCATGAAAACAAATGTTTTAAGATATGATTGAATTTTTTAATTTAAAAAACAAGAAAAATGGTTGTAATTTTTCAAATATATCAAGATAACGATTATCCCTATCATCTCTATCTTCCAACTGGGTCGCAAGACTTTCCAACAAATTATTAACGACTTCAGTTATTGGATTCACAGCATTTTTCAGTCATCGTGTAACAACCAATTTTGAAAAATCGAAAATTAATACTTATAATAAGTGAAATGAGTTTAATTTAATGTGGATGGCTAGGGGTCGACGATTCCTAGATTGGCGAAGAGGGATTGATTTATGTACTCGATTCATTAACCAAGAATTGAAAACAAAATATGGAAACGATTAGCAAGGTTCCATTGGAATGAAATTTCGTTTGATTATTTTGTTTTCATCCAATGACACTTCAAAATCCACGGACTCTCAATTAGCTAACTAAAATACTATTATTTGATGGAATTACCTATGGGCTTTGAGGACACTTGAAACAGAATTCTCCAATGTCCACAATTCAAACGAAATATTTCTACCTTTGTCATCCTATTCGGAAGCCGATTATAACACAAACATCCAGAATTCAACCGTTTAATCGGAGCAGTACACGTCATTGAAGATGATTCGTGGCTCTCTCTGACTTTCCTTGAGCTCCAAACAAATGCGCTCAGGGCACAGGCCCATTCTCTCGACGTTTTTCTCGTTTGTAGAGAGAAGAATGGAAAGAAATTGAGAGGACCTCGAAGCAGTACATAAATGCCCATCGTGTTATCCCAATGAGAGAATGAAGAATACAGACATAACGTGGCCTACCACTTGGCTGGATTAGGCCTCTCGGTTTCTTGCCAGCGCCATTGATGCCGCTCAATGGATTTTCGGTATAAATGTCCATTCAATCTCCCTCGAGTGTGTTTTGACGCTTCATCCACCATTTCTCACGTGTAACCCCTTCTCTTTTTTTTCTGTTTTGGTTTCGAGTTTTTGAAGACGCTCCCTTGAATTGTTTAGAAAACACGAGCGATCCATATTTGGAGTGGTCTCCCCTGGTTCAACAAACAAAGGGCATATGCACTCAGATATTTTGGGGATTTTCAGAGCTTTAAAAAGTTGTCATCTCTTTTGTTAAAAAGGGTTGAGACGAGCATGATTTATTATTTTTTGTAGGGTATTGCTTCACTAGAAATTCAAAACAATATTATGAATATCCAAATTTGGCTGATGTATATTTTCTCCTCAGCCAACTCTTGATGGTGTTATAAAAACTGTTAGTTTCTTCACTGCAATTACACATAAATTACTCATCTGATCTTCTTATTTGTTCCAGCAAATTACCGCATCCAAATGGACGCCTATATACAAACGGCATTTCAACCTTCATTTCTAGGTACGTTTTATGCACTTACTTGCATCCAATATTCAATCTAAAATCACTCTAAATATTGCTGTATTCTTAGAAAATGACAGCGCGAGCCACAAAGGCCAGGAACATGGTTTATATGATAAAAGTCGCACCGATGCAAAAAGGGAACCTCCAAAACCTGTTCCCAAAATTTTTTATGGCTCAAGAACACATCGACAAATATCTCAGGTCACAAATGAGTTACGAAGGACAGCATATCGAGACACAAAGATGACGATCCTCAGCAGCAGAGATTTCACATGTATTCAAACGAGTGATAGAAACAAGACAGAGATGTGTAACGAGCTTTTGGATCCTTTAAAGGTATTCCATTGACTAGCAATTTTTACTCGTCTGGTCTATCCTCAAACACCTCCTTTCAATATTTACTTCATTGCTAATTCTACGACAACAAAAATTAATTCCCATTAGAAAGTTAATAAGATGCGGAAGTTTTACAAGACACCGGCTTCTATCATAAAGTGAATAATTAATTATTTGCAACTGATCATTATTGAAGTTCTATTTTGAAAATCGGAAAGAAGATAGAGTAAAATAAGCTTTAGTGTAAAAAATATTTCAAACTCAAATCTGACCAAAGAAGTATAGAAAATTTGCAAAGAAATGGAAAACTTTTCCGAAGTTCGTTAGTATTATTAATTAGTAGTAAAATTGGAGTTATTCAGTAGACGAGTTAATTTTTTGAAAAATACATTGAAACATTAGCTTTTTCTAAAGAATTTTAAACTGTAACTGCAACTGTGATGTGTTTTACAACCCAACAAGCGAGATAGCTTTCAAATAACAATCAACCCGAACTTCAAATTAATTGTTTGAATCAAGTAAGAAATGTTCTCACGAAACTTTCATTTTATATAGTGGAATATTCCAGAAATTATGTAACACAGAAATTGTCGAACAAATTTACGGATTAATCTGTTACAAACATCGCAAGCTCACATTTCATTATTTACTACATCCTAAACTATATATTAGAGGTTGTGAGCACCTTTTTCAGGAATTGGTATTTATCCTATACATCATTTATGAAAAATATGAGGACAATCTAGAGAAAAACGCGAAGACGTAAACCGTTTGCCCATTATTTCGATTTGATGGATGTATTCTTTATTGGTGAACAGTATTAAACTTTCTTACCTTTATTTGTTATTTTTTTAGTACATCATTAACTTTTTCTATTATGAATTATATTTTGCAGAAAACTCGGTGTGCTTATTACAACGAGTCAAACAAACACGAGATATCGCATTATGATTCTCTCGCAGCAATGAACTTTTCAATACCCTTTGACATCGAAGACATCGTAAAGTTGGGTAATGAGCGTGGATGCTGTCCGTACTTTGCGGCGAGGAACCTCATGGTGGAAGCAGACCTCATTCTCTGCCCATACAATTATGTGATCGATCCTTCGATCCGCAAAGTTGTAAGTTTTCTTCCACTAGTAATATCTCGTGGAATTTTCATCATTTATTGACAAACGTATACTGAAAAAATAGTCAATCGAAATTACTGATCGTTAATCGTAAATCGCCTCACGAATTCCAATCTCCCCTAGACCCAATGTTCTGCATTCCCAGTGATTCTAAACATATAACTTCAAAGTAAAAAAAATCAATCACATCTGATCATGTATATCTTCCAGATGCAAATAAATGTCAAGGACAATATTGTAATCTTGGACGAGGCTCACAACATCGAGGACATTTGCAGAGACTCCGGTAGTTCTTCTTACACCGCGGCCGAGATGCAGGCAGTGATGGAGGACTGTCAAGAGTGCCACAAACACTTCACCAAGTTTATGGGGGACGAGCCTCCGTTTGTAGAAGTATGCTACTACGTCTGCTCACAGTTGAAGGCACTCATCGAAACCATGCCCAACCTGAGGAAACGTGAACAAAATTCTAATGGCCCTCTTTACAGCACAGTGTGGACTGGTGCTGATTTTCAAGAAATTCTCAACTCATTCGGCATCTCCGAAAATATGACACTACGATTTTTGACAGCAGTCACCCAAGCGGTGGACCACCAAATTCAAGTACGTGAAGAAGTAGCTGCAGGGGCTAGATTTGGTGTTACCCTTTCCATGTCCTCAGTTAAAATCCTCGAGAGGTGTCAATTCACTATAGAAATGCTTCGATCGAAAGATTACTGCAACGACTTCCGAGTTTTTGTGAAGGAAGCAACAGAATGGGTTCCCGAAAGAAGGCGAGCAGAGATGGAATCCTCTGGTGTTCAGCCCGAGACAATCAGAACTCTCGAGTGTCTTTGCATGAATCCAGGAGTTATCTTCTCGTCCCTAGCTCAATCAGCACGATCCATCATCCTAGCATCAGGCACTCTCGCCCCAATCGTTTCCTTCGCCAGCGAGCTTGGCACGACTTTCAAACAGATTTTACAAAATCAGCACGTCATCTCCAGGGACAATGTACACATCAGAGTAGTTCCCCAAGGACCCCAGGGAGTCAGCCTGAAGGCCGTATATTCGAACACCAGCCAGTGGAACTTTCAGGATGAACTTGGAAAAGTCATTCTGGAAATTTGTGAGTCCGTGCCATTCGGAATTCTATGCTTCCTTCCCTCGTACTCACTCCTGAATACAATATTCAAACGAATGCAGGAGAATGGAAGTCTAGATCGGCTGAAGAGAGTCAAGGTTGTATTTAGAGAGCCTAGAGGCAATGTAGAACTCAATGAGGTAATGAAGAACTACAGACATACTATTAAAGATCTCACAGAGAACCCCGACGGTGAGAATAATCAACGCACTGGAGCTCTCCTTTTTGCGGTTTTTAGAGGGAAAGTCGCGGAAGGGATTGACTTCAGTGATAATGAGGCAAGAGCTGTTATCACGGTCGGTATTCCTTATGCGGTTCGTATGGACCCTGCAGTTGATCTGAAGATGCAGTACAACGATCAGGGTAGAGAGAAGAAATTGATGAAGGGCGGAGACTGGTATACGATACAGGCGTACAGAGCTCTCAATCAGGCATTGGGAAGGTGCATCAGACATATCAATGACTGGGGGGCCATTCTACTCGTAGACGAGCGATTGATGAGCCCTCATTGCCAGGGGTACCTCCCTAAGTGGGTTAAGGCGATCTGGGGAATGGGTCCCAACCACGATATCCACACAATGGGATCCGAACTCAGAGCATTCGTCAAAAAACGCACTGACGCCGACGAGATCAGAAAAAGTGGAGGTGTATAAGTGCCTTTAGCTTAGAGGAAATTCCGCACTTTGTTGACTGACTGTTGATTTTTATATTCACGATCGTTTTCAGTAACGAAACTATTAATTAACAAACTAAGCTAGGATTACAAATCGAAAATTCCAAGGAAAGAGAACACTAAACCCATTTTATCGTTTTCATTGAAGATCCGGTGGGAAATAAGTATTACAAAAAAAATCGCTAATTGTTCTGTTGTAACATTAAAATGGAACGATTAATTTACAAACATTTTTACTGGCCGTGAGGAAATTCTGAGGGAATTATTAGTGAGTTAATGGTGGATTTGATTGAATTTAATTTTCTTAATTTTTTAACATTCATAGATTCAGAACAAATTTCTAAAAATGTCATTGGAGAGATGTTTTGCATAAAAAATAAGCGTCATACTGTCTTACATATGTGTAAATGTTTATTTATAATGTTCACTGTGCGTTAACTGTGTCTCTCTTTTCGATCATACGTAGCTGTTTCTTTTTCATTCGTTTTATTTTTGCTGTATTCTTGATCTGTAAAGAAAAAAAAATATTATTGAACGCTGATATTCAATTGGTATGGTATAAGATCAACAGTTCATTGTGATAACATTTTTTAATGTAAAGCAAATTAAAAAAATAATGTTTAACACTTACAACTTGAACAATTTCACTTTTTTTACGATTCTCTTCTGCTCGTTTCAAATTCTCGATTCTCCTCTGCTTCTTCGCTTCTTTCTCGGCTTTCTTCTGTTCAATTATCGCTCGAGATTGTTCTTTCACTCTCTTCAAATCATCACGAAGCTTTTGTTTCTTTTCGTGGGAAATTCGAAGTCCTCGTGTTTTAATGATTGAAGAAAATCTGATAATTCAAATTCGACAGAGTTTAACTTTTCAAATTACATACAGTATAGACTTTGTTTATGAATTAGCAGTGCTCTTTTGTATGGTTATTCTGCTCATTATTCCTTTATATTTTAACTAATTGATGATTAATTTGTAAAGTGAAATGAATAACATATCTTTCCAACGAAATTTCAAACTTGCAATTTAATTGAATGTTACGCTTTGTCCCATATATACACAGGCTAACAATCACAATGTTAAATTATGAGTTGTTATTTTTCAATTATAAGCTGATGATGTGCCTCGAAAAATCCAGATTTTCTATTTTAACGATTAAAAACTTCTATTGAAAAGCAAATCAGAAAATTGTCATTTTTCCGTTAGGTAATTCCTTCAGGTGCATTGTTCTTCCAAATTAATGAATAACCAGGACAAAGTTTTAAAGTACATTTCAATGACCTCTCTCTTCAGGTTTTCAAAAGATAATAATAATTACCTCTGCCTGGGCTCTTTCCATACTCTTCCTGACTTTGGCTTGCCTTTAATCAATTTACCAACTGTTTTGCCATTATTATCTTCTCCCGTAGACCCTTGAACTTGAACAATCACTTCTTTTACTTCGCCCTCGACCATTATATTTTCGTTATCTTTAATAAATCAAAAATTAATAACATAAACGGGGTGTTCACATGTCAACACAAAGTTTGGGGTTAGAAACGTGTTTTTCTCACATTACACCGCGTGCTAACATAGAATTAGCTGTATGAGTTCAACTATAGAGGACACTAGGCTGCTCGTCTTCAGTTGTGAAAAATTTATAGCTCGAACCTACAGGTGAAATAATAAACAATGAAATCACCACTCCATATTTCCGTGAGTTTCCGTCATAATTTTAGGGTTTATTGGACAATAAAAAAATTAAATCCAAATTTTTAATTTCAAATTCCTCAAAATTTCCCGCTTTTGCTCGGTCGGAAAAAAAGATAAATTTACCATCTGCTGGTTACACCACGTTCTAACTAGCCAGCTGCGTTTACCGCGAAAGTTAAAAAAAAAATTGTTTCAATGATTTTATTTCTCTTCATAATTTTACCATATCAAATATGCACCGCCGATCCATCGGTGAGCTCGACCTACATTGGACATGACTAATTTTTTTTTTATTTAACATTTTAGCTGACCTTGAGCTACATTATTCTGGTTATCTGGTTAAAGCATAACCAGAACAGGGGCAAAATTAAGATGATGATTGTTAATTATCCACGAGGCTACAAAAAAATCGATACATGTGCAATGATATACTAACGATGAACAATCAGGTAGATTAGTCAGTTTTTTCATTGACGGCACCCCACCGGCTAAGTACTCCAACAGCTCCAACAGCTTTAACATAATCGACCGCTTTGTGTTTAATAATGCGAGTCTAACATAACCTCCAGTGCTCTATACAAATAACTATTTACAAATATGTCTAATTTATGTTGTCAACAGTTCAGGATACACTGGAAAAGCCTGATACGGTATTTGTCATCTATGACAGTCACAAATTGACGAAATATAATATTACATCTTACTTAATTTACTACCTTAGTAATTCATAACTGGAAACAATTATAGTTTTATTATTGTTGGATTTGATAATGAGGCATATACATTTTTTTCTGCTAATCCCAGTGGCTGGTTGACCATTCATGTATTTTCTGCCATTATAAAAAATAATATCTAAGTTGCATTTAATTATTTTGTGCTGGTATAATTTGCAGATATTCCCAACCAGTTCGACATAAAGTGGGGAAAGGAGCCTATGAAGGTGACGGAAAAACCACAGTAACAATGCTAAACAGAGATGCGGATTATGGAATGATGATTAACAAAATCTCAATGGTAAATTTTATTATAATTTTTTTCCTAAAATTAAAAAACTAGCAAACGCAGTGCCCTATTCATTCACAATATTTTTCGTGACCCCTATGAACAATATGTGGTTAAAATTTACAAATGCGCCCAATTTATTTTTTCAATTAAATGACAGACAATGAAAGTTTTAAAATTTGCTTTGGAATCACTATAGCTAACCTCTCCAAATTTCTGTTTTGCAACAAGTCAAGTCAAATTTTTACAAATCGCATTTTCCTTCGTATTTCCCATACCATTTTTTTCCTTATTAGAACTTGAAAGCTTCTTCTAAGGCCCAAATTAATCATTGTTTTACAAATATTCATTCACAAACTATAAAATTATATGGCCAGTTGACTCGGTCAAGCATTATGAATAATCATATGAGTAAATAATTTATCATTTTATTCTAATTCTTTCAGCAAGGATTCCACTTGAATCTTGGTATAAGTATTATGGGCCCTATGATAATTTTTCCAAGGACCGTCATTGGGTGGAACATTACATCAGAGGAGGATATAAACGAAAATTCAATGACACTTTTCAAAGTCTTAGAGCCAAAGCCAGATATTGTTATTCTAGGTCTAAACAAGACATATCCAAGGGGAACAAAGTTCATTGAACAGTTCAAGAGCACCGCCTCAAATCTCAATATTAGCCACGAAGTTCTCGCGGTAGATAAAGCTTGCACGACTTTCAATTTCTTAAATGCTGAGAAAAGGTTCGTTGTGGCTGCCCTTCTACCTCCCAATAATATTGATGATTGTGACATGGACAGTATCACTGAGATGGCGGTACGAAAAATTTTGTATGAGGGTTGGGAGACACCCACGGATCCCAAGTTGGAAAATCCGAATACCCTGGATGAGGTTTTCTTCCCTAGTGAAGAATCAAAGAAATTATTAGCGGAGAGGAAAGAAAGAAAAAAGAAAAGACAAGCTACGAAAAAGCAACAAAAATCTGAGGATGACTTGTAATCAAAAGTGTAATATAAACAATAATATTTAATATTAACCAAACGAATCTGAACTTTTTTCTTGGGGGCAAAATCTTATAAATAAAGGAGAAGCCATTTTCGGGGTGGCGTTTGAGCTTTTGCCTGCAACTACCCTTATACGAACAGAAATTTCCAATAAAGATACTAGACTGGCCACTGACAAGAATTCCAATCCGCCTGTTGCACAAAGAAAAATAAGTTTATCGGGCTTTTTCGTTAAATCGTTCAAGATGTCTGGAAATATTCACAGTATTCTGGACAAAAAAATCCGTTTAACCCAATAAAATTACCATGTCCAGAATTTAAGAACGTACAACCTGATGTTCCTTTTGGCGATTAATATTTCACGTTTTTTGTATCAACTAAAAAGTATTATTTTTCTAATATTTTTAAGGTGCCTCTGAATCGCAAAATAATCCAGGAACGATGATAATGATCAGAACTAAATTTGAAATTCCCGCCATTTTATTACCATGGTGCACTGTTTGACCAATATATGATAATCCATTCACGACTTAGGTTCCCGATAAAGGGGGGAGCCCTCGGTAGAAAATTTGTATAAAGTATTGCCATCTATATTCACTTAAGTTTAAGTCCATTGGCGTTGTTTCTTGTGAAGTGACCGATTCATTTTTCTATCAAATTTCGTTCGGAAAATTAATTAGAACTGCACAATGTCTGCGATTAGTTTGTTAAACCCCAAAGCCGAGGTTGCGAGAGCATCCCAGGCATTGGCCGTGAATATGGCTGGAGCCAAGGGCATCCAGGAGGTGATGAAGACCAATCTTGGACCCAGGGGAACCGTGAAGATGTGAGCATTCACGTGCTTTCAAATTTGTCAGTCATGAATACTCCGATTTTCTTAAAGTTTCTTTGACGAATCGATTACCCTGCATCGTAAATAGTCACTAAAAATTAGGCTAAATTCCTTTTAAGAAAAAAAATGAATTGAATTTTGCCCGTCTAGTGGGTTACATGACATGAAAATTTACCTTATATGGTAATGTTGGGTGTAACCGGCACGCGAGCTTTATAATATGCCAACGTCAAACGAAATCGTTATTCAGCTTTATCAATTCCTTCCGTTCCGCATATTTTACATATAAAATTTGAGCACCGAAGTTTTTCACCTTCTTTGATGGCTTTCATAAGAGCAATTGGAATCATTTCAACCGCTCCAACCATAACCATAACCTGGAAACCACTACGAATTGACGAGAAAAATGCGTTATTTCATGTTTAGGAGCAAACTGCTCTTGTATTGTTCATATGATGGAATTTTTTGCTAATGTTAGCCTAATGCTTCCCAATGGTTCTTTAACACATAATTCTCTCGCATCATATATAATTAATTGGTTATTTAATTTTGAGTAATAGAATCAGAATTCTTTGAAAGTAATTCTATATATGCTAGGCCGCATTGAATGTTATTATCATCATTATTAGTCCTTCATTCTATGCAACTGATTATCTTTTTTACATTTCTATATCTTCCTTCAACCCTTCGATAAAATGAAAATTTTTATTTAGATACGTTTAAATGAGTTAGAAATCCCATTGTTAAAGAAACGTTTCATATTTAAGGTTGATTGACATTAGTTTTTGCTATTACAGACAAAAACTCCGTAAAATGGAGTATTTTACAATTTGTTGTTATTACTTCATCTAAATATTTAATAAAAAATGGCGTGACTTGTAAAAAATCTTTATAAATTACTGGAAAACAAATTCGAAAACATATTTAAACTTCATCTAGGTTGGTTTCTGGTGCTGGAGACATAAAGATCACAAAAGATGGAAATGTCCTTCTTCATGAGATGCAGATCCAGCATCCAACTGCTTCCCTCATTGCCCGAGCGTCCACAGCTCAAGACGACATGACAGGTGATGGTACAACTAGTACAGTCCTCGTCATCGGAGAACTCCTCAAACAAGCCGACCTATATATTTCCGAGGGCCTTCACCCAAGAATTTTAACTGAAGGCTTCGACCTTGCCCGTGCAAAGACTATAGAAGTCTTGGAATCTCTGAAGATCCCGGTGGCAGCCGACAAGGAGAGCCTTCTGGACGTCGCTAAGACATCACTGAGGACCAAAATTCACCAAAATCTTGCTGACAATCTCGCTGAAGTCTGCGTCGATGCTATTTTGGCAATTAGGATTGAGGATAAACCTGTGGATCTTTACATGATCGAGCTCATGGAGATGCAGCACAGAACAGCTGGTGATACCTCATTGGTCAGGGGTATTGTCATGGATCATGGCTCGAGGCACCCGGATATGCCTAAAAGAGTTGAAAATGCCTATATTCTTACCTGCAATGTCAGTTTGGAGTACGAGAAGAGTGAAGTAAGTCGGTTTACTATTGACAATTTACCAGGAACTCTAGTAGGGAACATAAAATACTTCTCGCAAGATAAAAAGAATTTCACGCTCATTTTATAGTATATTTTACATCATGTAACGGATTAAAGGATTCGCGAAGGAAGTGGATTTTCCTCCAATTCATTCGCGAAAACATTTTCAGAGTTCAAGATGTTTATCGAACTCACGAGAGATCTGTAGGAGCTTTTAAGAATGTCCCGGAAGTTTTAGAAATGTATTTTCCAAAGTATACACGGAGCGTCGAGAAAATTAAAAACAATGCGAGCAATGGAAATACGAGAAAGAGGGATGGAAAGATGATAAACATATCGACATATGCTATAAAAACTAACGATTTCTTCAACTCATCTTTTCTGTCATTAATTCTTATAGGTAAACAGCGGCTTCTTCTACAAAACTGCTTTGGAGCGTGAAAAGCTCGTGGCAGCTGAGCGTGAATTCATCGACAACCGCGTTCAGAAGATCATCGAGTTGAAACGCAAGCTCTGTAACGGAACTGATAAAACCTTCGTCGTTATCAACCAGAAAGGAATTGATCCTCCATCCCTGGATGCCCTTGCAAAAGAAGGAATAATAGCTCTGCGTCGTGCAAAGCGTAGGAATATGGAACGTTTGACTCTTGCCTGCGGTGGAGTCTCAATGAATTCAGTTGACGACCTCCAAGAGGAGCATTTGGGATGGGCGGGCGTAGTGTACGAGCACGTTCTCGGTGAGAACAAGTACACCTTCGTCGAGGAGTGCAAGAAGCCCAACTCGGTGACCATTTTACTCAAAGGACCGAACAAGTACACTATCTTACAGCTCCGAGACGCAGTCCGAGATGGTCTAAGAGCAATCAACAATGCAATAAACGATAAAGCCGTAATTCCTGGAGCCGGTGCCTTCGAAATCGCTGCAAGCATGGCCTTGAGCAAATACAAGGAACAAGTTAAGGGAAAACTCCGTCTGGGAATCCAGGCTTACAGTGAGGCTCTCTTGGTAATTCCGAAGACTCTAGCTGTCAACAGCGGATTCGACTCTCAGTTTACCATTGTTAAACTTCTCGAAGAGAGCAATACTCTAGGAGAGGCTGTGGGACTGGACATAGCGAGTGGAGAAGCGTTAAAACCTAAAGATGCCGGCATTTATGACAATTATATTGTCAAGAAACAAATCATCAATTCTTGGTAAGTGAAACGAGAGGTTATTTTCTATGGAGTTTAGTGAAATTCAGTTTAAACGTCTAAAGTGGCATGGTTCACGGTAAATATCGTATCGTCTAGGAAACGCTCCTCCGGCACGCCGCCATGTATTGGAGATTTTAAAATTTCTTGAACGATTCAAGCGGTTTCTCAGAAATTTAACGAAATACAAGAACTTTGTTAAAATGGCGTTTCTAGAAATCTCGAGGGAATTCGAGAAGTTCTTAGAAACTCCGAGGAACTGCAAGAAGTTGCTGGGGAATTCGGGGCAATAAAAAAACAGTAGATTATTCATGTGTTGAGTTTAGAGTGAAGGCGATGAATTAATTGATCTGAGCTAGGGCGAATGGGGACAAAATAAAGTGGAATTTTGTCCCATAATTCTTGATTTGCAAACTTTGGTGGGGAATTAATTTGAGATGTTTTTTTCCTACTTTTACGTGCAACCGGTGTTTTGGAACATCGAGTGAATCATGCTACTATTTATCGGTTGAATTTACCACAATCTTTCAATCATGCATTAACTAATTTTACTTTTTTTGTAGCACCGTGATTGCGAGCAACCTACTCCTAGTCGATGAGATAATGAGAGCGGGACTTTCCTCTCTGAAGGGCTAAAACTATTCCGACAATACGAAAAAATGTATTTTTAAGATAACGCATTTTTCAATTTGAGTACGTAAATTACCACGCATTTTTGTCGATTGTATGGCGCTTAGCGATTAATTTTTCTCGCCTTGATGTTTGAATTAATAAAGAAAAGTAAGAAAAAAAGTGTGGGCTGTTATTACTAATAAATAACATTAAGATCAGAGTCACCTCTATAAAAATCAAAAATATTTTATTCAAGTGGTTTTCACTTAAAGTACACTATTTACAATGTTTTCCAATCAGAGTCTAGACTCTGATCGTCAGATGATAATCGTCAGTCTTGTTTTTCACACAATGGAGTTCTGATTAGGACTATGAATTTAAACAATATACTTGTGATGAACTGATCAGAAGGTGTTTCAATTGGGACCCCATCAGATGAAATTCCAAGGATTACTAATGTGGCAATTTCAATTAGTATACACTGCTTACGATGCTTCTAGTACATGACACACACACTGTCAAATTATAAGTCAAAACATAAAAGGAACAAAAAATAATGATTGTTGAGAAGTGGAAATTCGACACCGTTGTTTTCCTCTTCAAACTTCATTTTAAGTGTTTCAATCAGTCATCTTGAACTCTTCATTAATTCTTTAATACTTTTCCGTCACTTTGCTACACACAATTAAAAGAATGTCACTTCTTTACGAAGGTACAAAAGGACAAAGAAGAATAACAATCAACTCTAAATAGTTGAAATTATTTCGTTCTCTTCTCGACATAAGAGCAGTAATAGTTACTGGGTAATGTCAACCACAGTAAAACCATCCTATTTCATTTGTTGTTTCCGGTAATCAACCAGGTTGAGTTGAGCGTCTATATTCATGAGTTTCGCCAGTTTAGTGCATTTGACTTTCATTTTGGCAACGCCCAGAGACATAACAGTATTCAAATTTGCGAGACTAATGGGGGTAGGGGGTCTTCCATAGTAGCTCCAGCCAGTAGTCTTGGTCAAGGCCTCGACCTCGCTATCCAACCCCTCGATATCAAACTTGAAGCCAGGGGGATACCTCGGAAGGGGATGTGTAGACTTTCTAGCGACTGATTTAACTCCACCCGAGGGTTTCTTCAGCAGTTGTTTAGTTGTTGACTTGCGAGCAACCCCTAGGTTCCTAAATATATCTGTTGAGGGCAGAGTGCTCGACTCCTCCTCGGGTATATCTACCAGATCAGACTGGGAGACCTTTGCCATCAGAGCTTCAACGTTAGTCAGAGATTTCTCAATAGCGGCTGCTAAACCCGCGTGTTCATTAGTGGAATGTTGCGTAGCTTTCTGAAGACTGTTGAAAGGCTTCAAGCATCTCTTGCACTTGAAAACTTCAGCATGCTTGACAACATGAGTTCTCATCTTCGCCAGGGAGGCACTGATAAATGAACAAATAGGACATGCGAAGCCCTTGTCTTTACCCCCGATCTCCTCCTTCTGGAACCTCATGGCCAAATGTGAATGGAACATGTTGTGATGAGAGGTTTTATTGTCGACACCTTTAACCTTTTCATCACACCATTTGCAGACCCAAATCTCTTGCGAGTTGTCAATGATATCAATGAACCTGAGGGCTAAGCCGTTATGTTTCTTTTTTATATGAGCCTTCACAGCAATTAGTGAGCCTTTCATGGGACAGTAGCTACACTTGACCTGTTTCCGGTTGTCTGCGATCTCGCCAATCGATTCTGTAAATTTGAATGGCACCCCAGTTTGACAAGGCGACAGCTCGTTGACGTCTTTGTGGTACTGAGTCCAGTGAGATCTGATCGTAGCTAAAGCGAGACTTCTCACGTTTTTGCAATAGAAACAGTTGTAAATTTTTTGGAGAGTCTGGTTAGATCCCCTTAGGGGCACTACTGTTGCCTCTTCCTCGATATCCTCATTGTAATCATCAATGTGCCGCTTCTTGACATGCTGAATTGGTGGATCTGTTGAAGAAGTTCCCGTTCTTATCTCCTCAGCCTTCCAATCCAAGTCAGGATGATTTATTTCCGAATGCTGCCAAATATCGACCTGTGAATGAGCTGTAAAACTGCAGTGCCCGCACTTAAGTGCAGGCCTCTTGGCATGAGCTCTCATATGAGCTGCTAAACCTGTTGCATTTATCGCTGTAAATCCACATTTAAGGCAAATATCGGAGAGTGCAAGTTTATCCTCCTCGGTTGTTTGATTATCCAAATCATCAACTTTTCGTTTTTTCTTTTTCATTTTCTTTGGAATGACGATGCCATATTCTTTCTCCCAAAATGTACTGCTCAGTTCTGGACCATTGGCATAAGGATTCTTGATGATTTTTTCCTCTTCCCCTTGATGATTCTTCCTAATATGAGCCTTCATCATGGTTTCAGAATTCGTGCTTCTGTCGCAATATGGACAAACAAATGCAAGACGTTTCAAGTGATTGATCTGGACGTGAATCTTGAATCCTCGAAGCCCAGAAAACTCCAAATTGCAGTGTTTGCAGACGTACGTTTTCTTGGATTCCTTGAGGGAGACTTTGCCAAGTGCATCCAAAGATGTGTCTTTTTCCTCATCAAGCTCTTTGCTGTCAATAATTAAAGCATTCCCATCGTCATCCTCTTCATCGGACTCGTCATTTCTCGTTAGTTTTGAGATAGCTGCAGTCAGATCAACTATTTTAGATGAGTCTGTGCTCGCCTCCAGGCTTGAGGATGGAATTATTTTCTCTCCTGAGTCTTCGAGAGTTATCGTAAGGGGTGATATTGGTGTGGGAAGAGGTACTTTTGATTTTAATAGTGTGGCAGTCGAATCTCCAATTTCTCCTCTCATAATGTCTCTCTGATGGTTCATTAGATTCAAAACCCATTGGTCAATGTCTTCTTTTTCGACAAGCTCCACGGTCACCGGTTTCTTGTCTTTATGAACTTTGTACTCGTGCTTCAACATTCTAGAGTGGGAAACAGCCAAATGACCACATTCCTTGCAGTGCCATCTCCAGTATTTCAGCTCCATGTACAAATGATCTCTGATTTCTTGACGATATTTAGAATTGTAAGTTGCGCAAATTGTACAAAAGTACATGTTGCCACGGGGTCTTCCGTAGGGGCCAAATTTCTCTTGGAGTTCCTCATGCGTGTAGATTCTTTCAGGTGTTTTCGAAGCAGGAGCATTCTTTGGTTTTTCAATGATCACAGTACCATCGAAGGAATTTGATTTAGCTCTAATCTTGGCGGGTTTAGCAGTCGGCTCAACGTCAGATTTTCGTTTGCCGGCTTTTGGAGATTCTGAGGATTTTTTCGCGTTATCCTCTTCGAGGAGGATTCCCCTGATGTGACGAATTCTCGGCATGTCCCTTCGCCATAAGGGAGTTGTATCAAAAGGCTCATCGGCAGGAGGTGCTTCTACACTGTCCGGCTTCTTTGTTCCTCTGATTCTCTCGTATACCATCGTACAATCTACCTCGGGATCGTTGACATGCTTGGAGATAACGTGCTGCTCAAAGTTGATTTTTCCAGACGTTTTGAAAGGACACGCGGTACATTTGAACTGCGATTTCTCGTCGTGGGATGTTGAGGCATGCGTAATCATTTCAGTTTTATAAATACATTTGTAGTCGCAGACGTTGCACTTCCAATGATTTCCATCGGGGTCGGAGATACCCTCTTCGGGTTCTTCTGTCGGGGCTTTCTCGAGACTGTCTGGATTTTCAATTTCCCGAATGACCTTGACAAAAGGTCTTTTCTCTGGATGTTTGTCTGTCAAATGTCGCTCGACTACGTGTCTGCAAGGGGACAAATAATTATTTATTAAATTTTGGAGGAGCTTCGAGGGTAATAATTATTTACTTGAAAATTTTGGAATGTTTTGACGATTTTTTGAATGATGCAAGTGGGTGAAGACCTTCAGCATGGCGAGGAGGCTGCCGATGTCTGGATTTTTGGAATATTAATGGTGGAAAAATGTTTGAAGGGGGGAGTGAAGATTTTGGTGATTACAAACCTGTGATAATGGTGATGATTGCAGTGTGAACATTTGTAAAGTCTAGTGTCGTGCATTTTCAAGTGCACACCGAGTTTATCAATGGGTATACTCTGGGTGTCTTGCCCTGGTGGTGGACAGTGAGGACAGCGGAAGAATGATTCTTCTGGGTGCAATGCTTTCAGGTGACAACGCAATAAATCCTCGTTGATTGTTAGGCAGTTGCAGTCGACCACACAGCAGACGTATCTGAATAAATTTTCAATTAAAGATTTAAGCAAAACGTCACGACTGAAAATGATCTGATATCTGGTGTTGCCGACTAGATGATAGCAAATGCTCCACGAAGAGCAATTGAACATATACAGTGGCCAAGTGGGAATGTGAGACAAGTTGTACAACAACTCGTTAAAATCAGAGCTCTTGTTCTTAGAGACCACTTCGTTGAAGCTCTTACTTTTACTTTGGAATACAAAAATAAATAAATGACTCTTTGAAATAACAGGTAAAATATTTCTAACATGAGAATATTTCACGTGCATCGTAATTTGTAAATAAGAAAGCATTATTTTTTGTTTCCACACGTATACAATACATCGATTAACTATTGTTATGAATGTTAATCGATATATGTTTTCAAACTAACCAATTATATAATTTTTTACGTGTAATATCATAAAAATCATTTCCTGCTTTTTTCATTGAAATGAAAAGAATAATAACTGAGAACGTTAACTCCTGTGTTAAGAATACAAATATAATGATGAAAAAAATATATCCCTTGGATAAGAGATGACAAAAACTGCATAAAAATCTGAAAATCAGCAAAACCCGGCAAAAATTGTTGGATCATTCTTATTCTTCAATTTTAAATATATGCAGTGAGAATATTGAACAGTCATAGAGTTCTACCAGCACTACAAATTACCTTTGTTTCTCTGGAACAAATTTCGGCAGCAGTTCAGCTTCACTGTCAGTCACAGTTTCCTTAGTTTTGGCTCCCATTCGTCCATTCTGATGAGAACTACTGGCAAGATTCACCATTTTGTCGAACATTTTCTCTTTTTTATCCAAGCATGGAACTGGATTCACCGGACCCGACTCAGGGACATATTCGTCCTTGGCATGAAGCTGTAAATGCCTGATAATGTTCGTTCTAACTTTAGTAGTATAAGGGCAGACTGCACAACGAACTTCTTGGTTGTATATTGCCTGTCTAGGAAGATTGTCAATATCATTGGGTCCAAAAGCTGTTGCCTCTTTTTGAGTTGAATCGAAAGACTTGTTCTTGCCGAACTTTCTCTTCTTTCTTTCGCCAGGACCCTGTCACATAAATCATAAAACTTTTGTTGAGCAATATATTTCTAATTAGTGCTATCTATAGTTATCCATAAAGGGCAATTGTTAACCATATTTTTTTTAGTAAATTATTCGATTAATTAGAGAGATGTCTTTAATTGGTAAAAATATCGATTTTCCAGTATTCACTGATGCATCAAAGATAAAGATTTCCACATTATTGGAACTCCAGAGTAAATATATCTCTGTGACGTAACTATTGGCAATAACACGTAGAAATTATGAAGCAATTACGAGCCCCCTTTGGCACTAATGATTATAAAAATAATGAAAAACGAAAAACTTACCAAAGGTTGAACGATGAATAAAGCATCAGGCGAGGGATTTCCTGGATCAGCAGGCACCAATTTGCTGCTGGAAATTTTGTGTTTGGTCTTCATATGGGCAACAGCTTGACAGGCAAGTGGATATCTCAAACTGCAGAGAGAACACCCGAACCTTTTGGGCCCATGGATTTTCAAGTGGTCGATCAAGTTGCCAATTTTTACGAATCGTTTCGTACAGTGCACACATATGAGTTGAACATTTTCCGCCACATATTGGCAACTAATAATATGTGTCTTCAACGCTCCAGCCGTCATAGCCTCGAAGTTGCATCCATCATACCCACACTTATACAGGTCCTTGTCCGAGAAGCCAGTGTGCTTGATATCCTCCAAGCTCAACGGAGGTTTTTCCAAAAAATCGCTTTCCCTCTCAATTTCGTGATTATCAAACTCTGAGGGTGTGGAGACTTCAGTGGATCTACTGACCTCCATAGAGGTGTTGGAGTCTTCGTTACTGCTGAAGACAGCTGCTGGAGTTGTCCTCCCGCTCTGAGACTCCTTCACCTCTTCCTTCAGTCTCAAGAAAGGCCGAAGAGAATCTTTAATCGGCGTTAACTGTAGCTTCGGTTTACTGGAGGGTTCAATGCACTCCAGGATTTCAATATCACTATCATCATTCTTGTCTTCGACGACAGGATTTATAGCTCGCAATTTGGCAGCTCTCTCTTCCGCAGTCCTCAAGAACTCAGGATTATCCAACACATTGATGTTCACGAACTCATCAGTCATGTCGAATTCTTGCGAGAGGCTCAGTGGATCCAGTGCAAGGTTCACTTGAGTCTTTAATTTTTCATTGCTATAACGAACGATTGATTCCTGTTCCTGATCGATTGATCCTTGACTCGAGGACTTGGCACTCTTGAGGTTTTCATGACTTGTGGAGACCGGTTGTTTCTCCACTACTGCTCCGTCGGGAAGTTTTATCAGTGAAGGTACTTCAGTCAATATAAATTGATCGGACGATGACGTAATGGAAGATTCCGCCTCTCCATCAAGAATATCAATGACTTCTGCCGAATTCGACGATTTCACCGATTTTTTATTTGAGACATAAGTTTTTATTCCAGCGGCCCCAACTGCCTCATTTTTCGGGGATTTTAGACAACTCTCAATTGGATTTTCATTAACAGTTTTCAATTCTGAACCCCTGAAATCATCGTCAAGGTTCCGGATAAGCAATTGTAGAAGAACATCTTTGTCTCTGACTGGTGCAGGTGGAAGAGATCTCTCTAGGATCTTGGGAGGACGATTGCAGTGAGCGTGACTCAGATGAATATGAAGCTCCATCGGTGCATCAGCACCGAAAAGACAGTACAAACATTGATACTTGTAAATACAATGGAGTTTGTAATGAGATATCAATGATTCTGCTTTGAGAGCAGAGGCTGGACACATGTGGCACTTGAAAATCGACAACGTAGCTCCATGTTTCATCTTCAGATGTGCAATAAAAGCTTCGGGGACGTAAAATAATTTATTGCATTCGTGTTTACACACAAATGGATGAACATTTTGTCTTCTGTCAATAATCTCGACAGGATGATAATCCCTCTTAGCGAGAATGACTGAGGCAGGCTTTCCTTTATGTGACACGTTCTGATGCAAATGCACATACGACTGGGTAAATGCCCGGTAAAAGCAGTAACCGCACTGATAAGCACAGAAGGTGTGTTTTTTCTTGTAATGCTCTGACAACTCTTCCCACGTCCCCATGTTATCCCCGTGACAGTAGGCGCACTTTTGATAGCCGTAGACTGTTTTTCCACCTTTTGCAGATGTCTGCGACGCTTTGGGTTGTTCTTGAACGTGACTATTATAGTGCTGGCCAAACAACTCCGGTGAATCTGTTGTGAATGTACAAGTTTTATCCATACATTTGTACAGATGCCGAAGCTTCATCGACTGCAGCATTGTCGCGAATGCTTCAATCGTTTTTTCTTTAGGTGAGGGCATCGTAGGGGTTGACTCTTTGGGCATCAGTCCTGGATTACGAATGAGCTTAAAGAGCTTGACATTTTTACCTGTCTGTTGCGTAACTTTAACGTTTTGAGCTGTTGTACCCATCTGCACTCCGGGAATGTTCTGAGCACCTGGGGAAATGGCTGTTGGAGGAGCCGTAACTGGCTTTGGAGCAGGAGCGATGGGTTTGGGAATTGTCACAGATTTCAGTGCTGATATCACTGGTTTAGCCGAACTGACGGCTTTCGCTGCAGAGGGAATCGTTGATTTCTTAGAGACTGCAGCTTTGGGAAGTGTTTGAAGGACAATTGTCTTTTTGGGAGGAGAGGGGGCGATTGGTGGAAATCTTGAGAGAATTCCATCGATTTTCCCTATTGGCTTTCTAAGCCCCTTTTTCAATATATTCGGACTAGATTTCTTTAGGAGTGAAATTCCGGGGTTTTTTATCGGAGATGTTGCTACTGCTTTTCTTATGTCGTCGATGAGTGGACTCTCAGGATCTGAAGATGTATTTGGTGCCAGACTTATAACGTTTTCAATCTTCAGGAATGAACATTCCTCGCTTTGGTTCTCAATAGGTTGAGAAATCACCCGAAGTGGAATGAAATCTTGAGATTTTTCCTCTTCGACGATGAGAGATGGCTCAGGTATTGGGGTTCCAGAGGACAGCTTGTCCCCACTGAGTCTTCGTAAACGAATAAAATTCTTGGGAGTACTTGAACGAGATGTATCTGAGTCTGCAATCTCCTGGGATTTCTCAAGTAATTTCTGTTTTTCCACAAAACTACGAAGATTGCAGAGGGGAACTACTATTGGTTTTGATGTCTCTGGCTTTGTCGGAGAATTCTCAGAGGATTTTGATCCTTGCAGTTGAGCAGCGAGTCTTTGAATGGTTGTCATCATTGGCGCATTTGTTGATGTAGTTATCGTCTCCTTCAGAAGAGTATTTACGTCTGTTGCGAGTTCAGAGTCTGAAATGCCATCACTACTATCGCTAGAATCATCATAAGTTCTGCTGACTTCACCCATCTGTTCGCCATCACTAGTTTCTTCAGCACTATTGAAATCCTTGGGTATTTCCTCGAGAGTCATCAGAGGGTCTCTCGGTTTTTTCTCCGACTTATCTGTTACTTCCTCGTCTTGACTCATTTCATGATCTGAGTGCTCGATTTTTGCGATTGTCTGGCGAGGAAGGTCCACAACCGGGGCAGAAGTAGATTCAGAAGGATTCTCAGGAATTATATCGGCTCGTTCATTGTTCACTTCCGCCATTACGGGCGACACCGATTGATTGGGTTGTGACTCATCAATATCGTCGCTAGTCTCTACCTCCATATCTCCCTGGGATTCCGTCCCCTGCGTTCTCATTTTGTCCGTAAGCTTATCAATGATTGATAGTCCTTGACGCGTAGATTTGTTTTGCAAACTTGTTCCACAATTTTTCCACAGCTCTTGCATGGCTTTTTGCCGTTCCCTTTGAATCTCCACATCTTTGTTCTCCATTTCTGGGGGGCACACAAAAGCACTGAGTTTCCTGCTGAGAGGGTTCTCGGCCTCCCCCTGTGGGGTCTCGGATTTTGTAACGGCCGAAATGTTAGTGTCCTTGATTCCCGTACTCTTACAAGTATTTCCACCTTTCCCTCTCTTCATTGCCAACTTCTTTTTCTGCTGTTTGGGAAATTCATACAGATCAACTGTAGATGTGTCCGAGTCAAGAGCTAATGGATCGTCGCACCTCAATTCTTCCTCAATGTCAGAATGCTCAACGTGATCTTTAATGTCCAGATAAATTGACATATCAATTTTGATAATTTCAGTTGCAAGAGCGTTCCAGTGATACTTGTCAATGTGCTTCTTAACATTTTCCTCTTTCAGTTGAATGAAATTACACGCTGAGCACAGATAGCCGCTGACAAAATCCTCTCCTGGTAGCACATCCTCCTCGATTGCCAGAGTAAAGTTCTCGTAATTCTTCCTGCAAACTTTGTAGTAATGCGCGCGCATTGAGGACTTGAGGGGCGTTTGATAAGTGCAACTTCGGCATCGGAATCTGTATTCACCGGTGTGAGTTGTACAGTGTTCATAAAAAGTTTCCATTGCTGAGTCCTGTTGTCCCTCGGCCGTAAATACACAAAATCTGCAGGCATATTTACGATCTGTACCGACTTTTGTCTTCTCCGATAATTCTAGGAGCATCTCGTCCTTGGATTCGTCAATTGCACGTTTCGCATCGAGCAATGTCAATCTTGCTATCATCATCTCCTCCTTTGGATGGACTGCCTTGTAATGGTGTACAATGTTTTTTCCACTGAAGCTGCAGAAAAGACATTTGTATCTTTCCTGTCCAGTCCAGGCATACTCAATTAAGTCTTCAGTCTTAAAATGCGAATTCGTTTTGTCCGAATCGGCTTTTTCTTGTTTGATGTCGGGTTTTACTACAGATTCAGTGGGATTCAGTTTCACATCGATCTTCTTGTCGAGCTTCGGTGGTGGGATGATTGGTGGCTCAACATTTTCTTGTGACTCCACCTGCTCCTCCTCGGATGGCTCTGGAAGAGTTTGAAGATCGAGCGCGGGCTTGGAAACAGTGAGAGAACGTGTAATTGGCGTTTTCCTGGTTTTCTTTGATTTCGAGACAATTCCCATTTGCCAAGTTCGTCGCTTCTTCTTCCGTTTGGGTCCTGCGGCCTTTTTCTTTCTGATGATCTTTCGCGGCTGTCTTACCTTTTCATTGGCCTCATTGTCAATTGTCTTTTCAAGCGCCTCATTGTTATCACTAACGAAATCGCCAAGAATGTTTGTTATCAGCTCTTCGTTTGTATTTGAACGTTCGGAAGACGTAGTTGGTTTCTGGCCGCTAGATAGGTGATCCGCTGAAGTTGACGCGTCATCTGAGGCGACGCCAGTGGCCTCCTCATCGGATTTACTGGTAGCATCAATTTGCGGTTCATCAGAAACGCATTTATTGGTTTTCGATGGCTTTTCTTCTATCGGTTCCATTGTCATTATATCGTCTGCCTCGTCATCGGATCGTTTTTGACGATCAGAGTGCAGTGAGATGTCCACAGCTGCTGTCAACTCTGATACATCAATTCCAAAACTCTCGTCTGAAGACGTATCGAACATTATTTTCGAAGAGTCAATTTTGCCCAAATCTGTTTTCTCTATCATTACTCGGGGCTCCCGCAAGTTGACCCTTTCACTCCGCCGTAGGAGGGGAATGTCTTCGGCCTCGTCTATCGGAGTTTCCTCTGATTTGTCAGGCTCTGGGGTGTCTTTAGGCGGTTCTGGTGTTGCTCTGGGTGATGATCGTGATTCTCTCTCGCTGTCGGAACTACTCACGTATTGTTTCGATAACTTAACTGCTCGTTTTCGAGGCTTTCTCAATCGAGGCTTCGGTTTGTCATCGTCCGGAATCTCCCGTAGCTTTGGGGTTTTACTCTTCGATCTATTGCGGCGCTTCGACAGAACCTCGTCTTCAGACAGCTCTGAATCGTGGCGCTCTGGGGAACTCGAAACATAGATTCCTTTGACTTTCTCATCAACTGATTTTAAATTACCTTCTGCTTCCTTTATCAATCGGCACATCCGGTGACCTGTTGCAGTTACTACTCCTTCACTGATAAACATTTCGCGGATATCTTCTTGCAGCATTTCCAAGGAGTTGCGCCGACGAGCAGGCTTTCTGCGAGGTTTTGCCATTGGGGACTCTACCTCTCGTTCTAGCTCAGGTTCCGCTTCTTTTACATCATTTAGAGGTTCTTCAGCAGCATCCGCGGATTCCTTAGAGTCATTTACTGTTACTTCAGACTCGTTGTTTACGCATTCTTCAGGCTCATCCAAAGGTACTTTAGCGATATTTACAGATTCTTTCGAGTTCTCGAGGGCGACTTCAGAGGTGGTTATAGATTCTTTAGACTCCTCCAATTCTACTTTAGGATCATTTACAGATTCATCAAAATTTTCTGATTTAACTTCATCAGGTACAAGTTTTCCCTTCAATCGCGAGGATTTTGGTTTTTGAGATTTTCTAGCCCGTCGCTTAGGAGGTTTAGGCTTCTCTGGAGAATCAATTGCCACTGGGAGCTCGGGGCTTTTACGCTCTGGTGATGCATTATCAGAGCTATCAGATACAATGACTCTTCGCTTCTTTTTGCCAGCTCTCTTCGGCTCAAATGTTTGTTCCATGTCTGAAGAGCTACTCTCTGACTGACATTCAATGATCTTTCGAATTTTCTGAAATTTCTTGGAATGCGCTAAGCCCTCGCCCAATTTCTGAAGCAATTTAGCTTGTTCTAAAAGTTTTTTGCCTTCTCCTTGTTCTAAGGATGTTTTAATCATTTTTTCAATCCACTCACGAGTTATTTCATTCTTCAAGGTCGGCGTCTCTTCTTCGCTGGGACTCTCCTTTATAGCTATAGTTGTAGTGCTTGGGTTCAACGTGTCGGCAATTTTAACCGGAGTTGATGTATCAACAGTTGCTTCCGAGTCATCTAGCTTATCGCATTTGTTTGATAGATGATTAGATATCGTAGGCTCTGCTTCTGACACTTTGGGATCGTGATCGCTAGCTTTTGTTTTTGGCGAGTCTATCGCGGACTCATCGGTTGTACTCGACACCTCCACTTTCTTCTCCTCAGTTTTGGCAGTCTTTTCAGCCTCCTCAGAAAGTAATTTGGCTGACTCCGCAGGTTTAGGTAGAGGCTCTTCGTCCCAACTCTCAAGTTCTCCTTCAGCACTGAGTTTTGGTGGCGTCGGAGAGGGGGTAGGGGTTGGCGGATCGGTTCTCTTTAATTTCGGAATTTTAAACTTCTGAAGACCATAACCTTTTCCAGTCTTCGCTGTTGTGTCAATCACTCCGTAAAGACTCTCCAGAGGTGACTGCATAGTTTCCTTATCTTTGATCAATTTATCAGCATTTGTTTTCTCATCGGAAGATCTTCTCGCTTTGATATCGGCGGATTTTGTTGATTCATTTTGTTTTGCAAACTTTTTAGATTTGTTTTGATTCCGCTGAGCTTTTGCAGAGGTCATCGGTTTATTTTGATTTTTCGAATCACAATTCTTCCTTCTAGGATCCCGATTGGTGCCGGAATTTTCCTTAGATTTCGCAGGGGCAGATTGTGGAGGGTCTTTGATGAGCCTCGGATCCCTCTTGATGGAAGTGGCATTTGGAGAGTGGGCGCCCTGAGGACTCAGATCATTTCTGAACCTCGGGTCTCGTTCAGATAGATTTCTGCCCTCGCGATTGAACCTCGGGGGATTCTCGTTCGGCCCGGGTCTATCCCATTCGTTCCAACGATTAAATCCAGAATGTTGGGGGTCAGCGAGAACAGGCCTGAGGTTCGGCCTGTCACCGGGATATCGCTCGACACTGCGATTCCGTATGGGCTGAATATCTGGCCCAGGACATCGATTCCAATTGGGAGGGCCTGGGGGAACAGGCCCATTGAAAGGAACATCTGGCCCTCTCACTCTCGGAGGATCCGGATAATTTGAATCTCCCGGCCGCCCTTCCCAAGAACCCGATCTCATGTTCATACCGAACTCTGCGGGACGATCGAAGGGCGCCTCGAATGGTCGATTATCAGGAAAACCTCGAGAATTGAATGGTGCAGTTGACATTAATGGAGGAATACCAGAGGGTCCTGGGGGTTGGGAGGAATGGCCAATGTCTTCGGAAAAATTTGCATCTCCGTAAGGGCCGTGATTAATTTCCATACGCCTAGGGGGACTCATCATGGGTCGACGAGCGAGATTGGGACTGTACTGGGGAGACATGTGGTGCACTGGATGGTCTATTGGGCCCGGTCCTGGATTTGGGCCCATCCACATGTCTGGGTGATTCTGGTGGGAATGAGGGGGTATGTTTGAGGGGTGATTTGGATGGAGGGGGAGATTGGGCGAATGACTTGGTGGGTGGGGGTATGGATGGCCGGGCATCTGCTGCTCGTACCCTCCCCACTGTGAATTATAATATTCTCGATTTTGGGGCGGATGGTGCGCCCTCTGCATGTAGTACTCATCATCTCTGCGATACTCCATGTCCATGTCCATTTGTGAGGGGCCACCGCGTCGAGAGAAAAGTTCTCTCTCCTCGGCAGGCGAAATGTCGTTATGCTGGTGTAAAATTGGCAGATTCGTTTGGAGTTTGGCGATATTCGCCTTATCCCCCTCGGACAATCGTGAAAAGGCACTGTTTATAACATTCATGTCAGGCATTTTTGGCTGATCGGCATTGCCGAAACGGTCATTCCCCAGACGCGGTATTCTTTCGTAATTGTCAGCGTATCTTGGCTCAGACCCTCTGTCTTTACCCACTGGTGATATAGGACTGTTCCGAAAGTCTGACTTCTTGAGGGTTGCTGAGTTTAATGGGCCTGATTGGTGGTCTGTTTGAGGGGTAGATTGAGATTTACCGTCTGCTTGGAGGCCCTTACGACCGTACAAAACAATATGCTTGTCGCGCTCTTCCCACCGACGATTACTCTCTCTATCTATGTCTTCTTGAGAGAGAAGGAATGATTTTGGTAATTCCTTATCGCATTTCTTAGGATTCTCTAACGGCTTACTTTTTGGAATGCGGATTTTCTCAGGTTTTGATAGGTTAGGGGGCTTTTTATCATTATTCAAAATCGTTGAGGTACTGCTGCCAGCATTATTATCTGAACCATCATTCAATAGCTCTGCTAAATCATCCATAGATAGCGGAGGTTCAGTTAAAACTCGAGGTGGCGAGATTAACAATGGCGTCGGGGGCTTGGCGCTCTTCGAGGGGGATAGAAACTCCTTCGCTCTCGGTGATCGACACTCCGGAGATGTTATTTTTATTGATTTCTGAGTGTCTAATTTTGCAGAAACTGCCACTCCGGAGGTCTGTCGACTATTTGGCGCGTTATTTGATGACTTATCATTCCTCGTTTTGGCTGAAGAACTGTTATCCACAAAAGTGTTGGAGGAGCCATCTTTGCGTTCTGTGGGAATGATAATCGGTTGCTTTGTAGAGACTCGTTCAGACTGATCAGGACTCGATGGTTTGCTGTCTACTTTCCCCGAAGAATAATCTTGCTTGCGCTCCGTGGGAATGATTATTGGAGCAGATGTGCTCTTTGGTTGCTCATCTGGTGATGCTGGTGGACTTGGGCTTGCTGGTGTTTCGTCCATCTTCTTGGTTATTTCTTTGGGCTTTTCCACTGCTGCCGTCGTTTTAACTTCCGATGGAGCAACTGATTTACTGAAAATTACAAAATGCAATTTTCGCTTTTGTCAATTATTCAAATTTATTACTACTAATTTTTTTTTACTTTGTGACCATAACAACTTACGTTTTTGGCAGCGTCGACTCTTCACTTTTTTTACTACTAGGAAAATTCAGACCAGCGCTTGTTCCCTGAAACTCGTTTCGAATTAGAAATATTAAATTATGCCTATAATACATGCACTACTAAAGCCTGAAATGAAACACGTTTACGTAAAAATAAATGAGTAATCCAAATTATAAATGAAATTAATTTAAATATAGTTGGTCGCTAAAGAAGACTTCTAATAATTACAATTTGAAACAACTTCTTCGTCCAGGTATTGATAGAGCATAATCATTGTTATGGCACCAAAAAGCCCCGAAGAATAAAACACGTGTTAGGTTTTCGTAACGACAACGAAGATCTCTTGTTTAATCACATTACACTCACACAACAGGTATATTGTTAATTTACGCTGATGGGTCATGTTTTCCATTCAGTTGGCTTGTTTATACACGAATTATCAACAAAAAATGGGAGAAAAAAGAACAAAATAATCCGCTTTACAACTGATATCTAACAAATATAATCGCATTGTCAGACCCGAGAATCTCTCGTTTCACAAACACGACTCATCATCTTTTCAGATAATCAGATGAAATCAATCCATTTTTGTTGCCATTATGAAAACCAAATATATTGCAAGCAACGGCCTTCAGTGCTACAAAAACGCGATAATACATCATGCATCTAGAGCAATTATGCAAAAGTCATTGCACTAAAGACAAAAGAACAAATGATTGAAAAACATACGAGATCCTCGTGCTTCAGTCTTCAGCGCAATATTTAATTGCAACACAAACTAGCAACTATATTACTAACAACTTTCGATGAGATTTGATACATACCTTTTCAACTTTACTGTGTAGTTTTTGAAGCACATCTTCACATTTTTGGAGTGTTTCAATTCTCAACCTGTTAAAAGATAGATTACCATAGAACGAGAGAAAAGATATTGCAGAGAGGCCAATAGAATTAATATTTTATCAGGAATACACATTAAATAACCAAGCATGCGAAATGTCTGCAGTTGTAATGTGTGCAGTGAAAAAATAATGATGCAAAAGTAAAAAAAAAAAAAAACAAAACGTATGCAGGTTTGAGGAATGAAACATGGAAAGAGTGGAAAATAATGTGACAGCAGCAGTTGACATATTTACAAATTTTTATCACTCAACAATTTGGTATTTCAACGAATTCTGCATACGTTCTGGCTGATTAAAAGTTTTATGGATTTCATATGATGGGTCTCTAATTATTGTAATGTTTTCTTTCTCATTTCCGATATTGAATAAACATACTTTCTCTTGCTGTCCGTTAGTATTCCATGAAGTTGCTGCATTTTGTGCAACTGTACTTCACGAGACTTATCAGTGACTTTCTGAAGTCTCTCAATCATTGCCTCCAGGAATGGAATGTACTTTTGCATCTCAGCAAACTTCTTCTCGTAGTCGTCCATCTTATCCTCCTATTTGTTATGTCACCTGCGTCGGAAATCGATTCATTTTCATTCATGTTTAATCGTACTCTTATTTATTTGAGAACATTTTTCAATATTTAATACGGAAATAATTGCCCACGATGAGCGGAATGAATTAGAATTTCCATTATGCAACACTGTAAACCTATCGTCGGCGCACGTTACGACCTGAATACATTGCCGAGTATTCATTAATTAGCTGTGCATCCTTAGCATTCCACCAACACCTTCATAAAATGGAAA
The DNA here is from genome assembly GCF_034640455.1 of Diachasmimorpha longicaudata. Taxonomy (NCBI): domain Eukaryota; kingdom Metazoa; phylum Arthropoda; class Insecta; order Hymenoptera; family Braconidae; genus Diachasmimorpha; species Diachasmimorpha longicaudata. The sequence continues at coordinate 371,950 of NC_087236.1, forward strand.
ATGTCAATTCACTGACAACGTCAAATAATCACACACAATTAAGTGTAACAACAGCTGATCGCAAAATTTTCCAATAGCCCAACGGCATGCGTCAATGAAACCTGGATATTTCATAAGAAATTCTCAGAATCGCGCATGTGCCAATTTCCAATTTTTCAAATGCACCGAAAATTAATTGAAAACATAACAATCTTCAAATTATTTTATTGAGATATTGTTAACAGCAATATTGGTGAGTGATGCACTACCACTCAATTCTATGTTCCCCAAACAATGAAAATTTTCTTGAAATTATTATATAAAATCCAGGAAACTGTATGTCATTGGGTTAAAACTTCACTCTCCCAAAATATGGATAAAAAACGACTTTTCCTCTGTGCATTTCGCCGCTTCAAACGCACTTTTTATCATTCTCCGTATGTCCTCATAAGATCACCATTATCATTTGTATGTGAGAAAGCATTAGAATATTAATGGCCAGGAAAAAATTGAAAGCCAATAAAACTGCCAAATAGTGATGTCGCTGCTCCCTCACATGAATTACGTCTACATCCGTACATTGAATTTCAGTGACCCTCGAGCTCGTGTCTCGCAGGAATGGTCATGCCGAGTTGAGGTGCTCAACTGGTTCCGCATGTGGTTTTATGCTTCACAAGTGTCGAATACATAAACCATCGGACTGAGTGGTTCTCAACGTACGCATCCTCAGCACTTGTCGATTGTCAAACACAATACAATGAACTCTATCGTCAACATGCTCATTTCCACATATCTCTCCTATTATTATTCGGTGGAGGTATTGAGCAGATGTAAACAGCATCTTGATTTATCTGCCAATTACTAATTATTGAATATCGAAAGTAAATGATAAAATCAATTCAAGGGACATATCACACTTCATTTCTCTTATAATTTCCCGTATTTATTTTTTCCTCACTACTGTCCACCTCCATATCGATTTTCCGGACGAAGTCATATCACTCGGCGCACATTTCTTATCAATAATAATGATTTGAATACTTCACCGATGTACCTATGCCATTTCTACCGCACCCGAACCCCTTCAATCGCCCGATAAATTCCCAACCACGTGCGAAAATAGAAGCAAAACATAAAAGTGGACAATTAACCTCTGATGTATATTCCCCAAATAATTCGACAAGTGGAAGAAATTACGCAGTAATTTCAAGTCTCGAGGTGTGGGTTTGCACAAAGTGACAGTGCAAAGAAAAATGTGACAAATACTTAACAGTCAACGAATAGAGCGGAGAAATTCCAAGAGTTCAGGGTGTCTCTATCGCTCACCCCTCGAAATTGCTACATAACTCCTCTCTTCCTTTTTCGGATAAAAGGGAGTCTCGACCTAAAGCGGATCGTACCGTCTTTGTCATACTGAGAGTATTGCCGTGGCACAAGGTGGTCGGGAGGGTCTTGAAAGCAGATGGTGAATACTGTGCCTCACCAACGATAGATCTCGCTGGCGTTCCAGGCCTCACGTGCAAGCCCATGCGTTCATTTTTTTTTTTCTTGAAAACGATCTACTAGCGCTTGTTTTTGTTTCTATAACCGTGTACCCACCGTTTGTTGGTTGACCAAAGAAGCTGGATCCTAACTATTAGCTCCACGATTAATGACTCACAAATTATCACAGTTTTAAATAGCTGTTAGTAAATGATGATTTTCAGCAACACGAGTCCTGCCTTTCGCCTCTACTAATGCCGAGCGAATGCTCGGATCTCGCCCCTCCCTCATGGGTTTGGGCCAACCGATGGCTACCCGGATGGTAGGTCTACAACAGCGCCACCGGAACACAACGGATTGTCGTATAAATTTTACAATAAATTAATCGTTATTTATTGCACATTCAGCTGGGCAAGTTTTGAATGAATGGTAGCTTAGTCTGTTGAAGCTTTTTCCTGAATTATCATGTACTCCAAATCATTGGTCATCTTCCAAGGCCCAACATAGGTCTTTGAATACTTTGACGTGGCATATTGACACTTTGGGACGCACAACTGAAATTTCGAGGGATTACGTGGTTTACGAGATTCACGAAATGGCCGCCACATTTGCACAAGCTGTGTTGCGTCACGACAAATTATACTTACAGCTAAACCCATGGAGTTTCTCTACATTTGGTCATTTCAAGACTTCATTTTCACCAAAGTATTTTCTTAACTCTGCATGCACACATTCTCACCCTGAACTCGATGGTGAAGCTGGTTTTTCACAATCTTCCATACCGTTTCACTCTTTATTTCAGGCTGATGATGGACACATACTCAACACAAATGATGGGGTTTAATTTCACATATTTCAGTTTGCACGAGCATTCAACACGCCCCCCGTAAATATGTCGTACACTCTCAATCTCCAATAATGTCTAAATTCGAAGAATTGATGGGCCGTTCACTGCAATTATTTCTGGAATGTTTTCTGCAGAGGTACGTCACGACGAATCAATGTGACGTAGGTTGGGTGCAACATGAAAGTGCAATGTTTAATTCTAGGGGATCTAATGAGTGTTCTCCACGTTGTGAAATTTCGGCGAAACTTTCAATTGCTCTTTCATCGTAACAACATTGTTGCTGGTATAAAGTTGACAATAACGATGAGCAACAATGGATGTGCTTTCCTTTAGCATAAATTTTTAATTCACGCTGATGATGGCCACGGATTTTATTCCGCATATTTCAGGTCATTTGACATCCACACATGCTTCTGGCAAATATATAATAAACTATCACATCTTCAATAATGCAGAATTAACGACTCATTTTGTGTAAGTATTCCTGGAATATATTTTGCAGAGAAACGTCACCACGAATCAATGTGTCGTAGATGGGATAAAATATTAAAGTGTAATGTTAGAGTGCATGGGAATCTAATGAGAATTCTACTATTCAAGGAATTCAGAAAAAAAATAATCTAAACGTTTCATCACAACACTTCATTACTGGCATTCACGTACCTCAATCCTCACGATTCCTTATCATCAACTACTTTTACTTCACGTTTACACACATCACATTAGAAGTTGTACAATCGCATGAATATCCACTGAGTACGTTATATATGTTAGGACTACTATAGCCCCTAGGATTAGAACGAGAAGCCATGAGCAAGGAGCCACACTGTCACGTAAAATCTCCTAGTGACGTTGGTTCTAACAACGGCTGCTGGCCCAAAAGGGTGTTACGATCATCCCATCTGCACATAATGGCTGCCGTTGGCATATATTTCATTGAAAATACACTATTGGCGTTTGACTTTTTTTGTTGCAACTCAGATTTCGAGAATCCTACACAGTAATCACTTATTCGATCAAAACTTTTGTTTTGTTTTTGCCTGTCAAGAATATCTACTCATATTTCATCGAGGAACATAATCCCATATCCCAATCCCATATTTTTTCCACGAAATTTCAATGTTTAGTCTTGAAAAGGAGATGGAGTGGCCATGCCACTGACAAGAACACTACGAATGAATCCAACCAATGTTAATAGCGACCTCTCATATGTTTTTTTCATTCACGATGGGTTGACGAGGGAAAAATTAGTCTATTCGTTTTTTTTTTAATTCATTTTTATTTACTTTTTCACTCACCTTCACTTACCGTACAACTGCAATGGAATTCGTCGTGTTCTCAGGGCGAAGTAATTCCTGTGGATTGAGTGAGGGTTCATGCATTCTGTGGCAATAAATTTTAGGCGATTTAGGTAAGTTGGAGGTGTTTGGAGAAAGGAGGATTCTGACCGTCTGCCGTTGCACAGCGAGAATGAGTACGGTAGGCGATGGAAAATTGACAACGGGGATCAACCGAAAATTAACGACGAATAAACTTCATCCGATTCGATTTAGTGAGCTTTTTGTCAATCCACGCAGAGTTTATTAGGAGTTTATTATCCGTATTTTTTCAGATTTTCCGACAGCGATGTCTTACTACGTCCAGCGTAGTTCCGCCATTTTGTGACAAGCGAAGTTTAGTTTAGACTCTGTTGATAAAGGGGGAGGTGGAGGGGGTTATGCAACCGCTGAGAGACCGAAGGGAAATAACAGGAGCAGGGATTCTCATTTGATGTTCTCAATGTTTTTTAGATGTTCTTTCTGATTCTTTTATCGCTAATTTGTTTTCATGAGTTCGCCACAGTTTATGCTTAATAACTTTATTTACAAAATATCGAGCCGGTACATGCAATGATAAAATTGGCCTGTTATCCGCTTCTTACCCCTTTTTTTGTTCATTGCCGTAGGATTTTTCTTTCATTTTCTTGTCATCGAATTTCATTATTTACAAACGTATTTTGTTTTATAATTTTTTTTCAGTTTGCGGTTCGAAACCCAATTACACTCAGAACACAGTTTAACCATGATTCTTCAACGTTGTTACATTCAACGCAAATTATTTAAAAAATTGGACTTTACTCTCTAATCAGGTCAAAAAATTATGAGTTTGCGATGCTTTGAGAGGCTTATTGAATCATAATTCAGATAGTTAAGAAAAAAAAAATAGTCAAACACAAAAAAAATTGAGTTCAATGCACTTTTCAGATTCTAGAGCAATAGTGGTTTTATTCCTTTATTATCGTTTAGCGATGTATTGGAAAAGTCGGCAGGCTCATTCAGTAGATTGAGGTATCTATTCTTTTATGGTTCTAATAATATCCCCATTCTTTTAAATTTAATTGAAACCAGAAAAAAACAAATCGCTCTTTAATTTGAAGCAATATTTTCCGATCTTATCGCTGTCTTTACAAACGGGAGAAGATTTTCTCAGTTATTAGGTCTCCATACGTCACTGATAACTATTATATCAAAAAACCTATGAACAGATGTCCCTGACGGTTTTAAACTCAAAAGTGTTTTTTAACAGTGCTTCATATTTTACTGAAGCGAGAATGAAACGAATAATGAATTCAATACCGAGGAATGGAAAGAAGAGATTAAATTGCATTTTTCGAATGAAAATATTGAGGAATTTTATAGGTCCTTTATCATCATTTCCATCACTTCTAACGTTCTAAGAAATAAAAAATAAATACAAACAAAGAAGGCCCATCTCCTCATTCCATTTCTCAAAGAAAAATTTATGTGAATTGAATTTTACATAGCAAGAACAAACTAGTAATCATGATCATTTGAAATAATTATTTCTGCAGACTTCCACTGCTACGAAAAATAATTATTTATATAAAAAATAAATGATGAAAATAACAATCAAACGATATGGTCATTATGATTTTTAGGAAGGATTAGAGAGTGAAAAATTAAACTTGAGTGTAACAATTTTTGATAATGAAGAAATATTCTCCGTGAAAAATAACCAACTTGTATTCTCACTTGCACGTGTGAAATGTTTTTTTTTGCTTTTTATCAAATTAGTCTTCAACTTTCAACATTTCATTATTCTCGTCAATTCTCACAACCCTAGGATATTAAATAATTCTTTCCAATGCGTCGCTGATACTTTTTCATCTCTCTTTGATTCCTTAAGTCCATTATGCCTTTTTATTCGTTCTTTTCGATAAACCGCGATAACACTGTAATCCTCATTCTGTATTTCTAGAAAGTTATATATTATTTATCATTAATGTTCATATACGTGTGACTTGGAGATCATTTTCTTTTCTTCAAACTTTTTCATTGTTAAACACTTTTTCTTCTTCGATTAGTCTCTGCCGGGGCCAAGGAGTTTGGCCATTTACTTTGTTTACATATTTCCCAGTTACGAATTGATTGCTCACTTAAATCTGTGATCTTCCATGTTGCCTCTAATGTTTCGCCTCTAATCATGTTACTTCATGTTTTATTTTCAACCAGGACGAAACTGTTTTGCCAGTCTTTTCGATAAATACAGTCTAAAACCATAATTCCAGTGTGGAACACTCACGCGTACGTGGATACAGTATAAAACTGGATTTTTTTGTAATTTGTGATCCTCTTTTTGATAACTGATTTTATCTTTCATCGATCGAAGAACTAATAATGTGATAATTTTTCCTTTTCACTGGCCATTTTGGCTTTTTTTCTTCCCATTCTCATTGAAATAAAAAAAATTGATTCTCACTTTATTTGAGCTTTTACGTTCTATCGGAGAAAAATAAAAATAAGGTTTAGTCATGTACTGTGGCGGAGGCCTGCTGCAGTCGCTCCAATTCTTCCAACGATAAAACATTTGTCTGACCAAGTTCGGGCAGTTTTCCAGCTCTTGCTTTAGCAAGTAGCTCCGGACTGAACCATCTGGCTAATTGATTTGATGTTGGTGATAGACTTCCACCATTGCTGCCCGGTGAAGATTGTCTTCCTATTGGGATGTTCATTGGCTGCTGTTGTGGTCGCATTATTCGACCGTCTAAGAATTAAAAATGGAAGAGTACAATTTAAATAAAGTATTTTGAAGTTAAACAATTTCTTCCTGAGTAAATCGAAGCTTCATGCCAAATAATGGGGGAAAGAGCAACTGGGAAACAGCTTCCACTTAATCAGAAAGAGGTAAAATCATATTAGAAAATGCTTTACTGGTGATTTAGGAGTTGTTGGGAGGTATGGGACATGGGAAAATACGCCTCAGGGATTATTTAATGCCAATTTCTGGTGACCATTGCATGCAATATCTTTTTTCACTGAGTCATCTGTAAGAGTTACTGGTTTTACCAAATTGTTAATGTAAATTATTAATTCAAACTAACGAAATCCAAAGTAAATAATAATCAAAGTAAAATTCGGCAATTTTTATATCAACATTCTGGCCTATCATGGCTTTATCTTGGAAAGGAGTGATTTTAGACTAAAATGTCGGAGGATCGTCGTTGTTGATCTGCAAATTTTGTTCAACAAGACCCTATCGATACGTTACCACAGTATCATTCTGTCCCGAAATTATTTAACGAAAAAAAGTAAAAAAAACTTTTCGTAAAAAATTATTTCAACTACTGAAGAAATTTTTCTCATTATGATTTCCTCTAGAGAAAAGATCGGCAGAAATAAGTGTCCGCATAACGGATAATGTAAGAAGCCATTACGTTTCATCATTAACGCATGATAAATTTTTATTCACTAAAGCCTTCATAATATGGACAAAAAGAAAGTTTCTATTAGACGTTACAATACGTAGGAGTTCCTAAAAATTATCATTGTAGAACCAAAACAAAATAGAAAAGCTGAACATTTTTTAAGAGCGTTTTCATAGACAAGAAGAAATGAGTTCGATAGATCTAGTGAATCCATCATTTATGATAACTAACAATTCGATAGCCATTTAATTCTCACTTTTATTGCCAAACACTCTTGGGGAATGTTCAACTTTTTAAACATTTTTTTGATTGTTTAATGACAATTTTTTAAGTCAGCACGTTTTTGTAAAATCAAACAGCAATTGGAAATCATTTTAATTAAAATTGTTGACACGTCAAGATGACGTTCGAAAAATAATTTTCTGGGCCGGAATGAAGATCAATGTAAAAACTCTTATAACTCAGTATTAAACTTAAAAATGATTAGAGGCGATCAGTTAATTCTAAAATAATGTTATGTTTTGCCGATCTCGGCTCGAGAGTCGATAACTATCAAGAAGCATTAAATAATAATAATTAACGAAAAAAAACTCAACAAAACAAGAACTAAATAATAGGATTCATGGATTCTCTGATTACAGCAGGAATTACCTGTTCGATTAGAATTGTAGTTTTGGTTTAAGACGAGTTGTACTTGTGAATTGACATTACGCTGTTGTTGCTGCTGTAATATATTAGCGAAATGTGTCTGGACCAGTTGCTGCTTGCTCTGATTGTTCATAATATTAGTTCTTTGGCTAATTACAGAATTTGGCGATACATTGTATTGAGGAACATTTGGAGGTGGAAGGGATGTCGGCATCGTGTATTTCGAGCGTGCCGGGTTACCGTAAATACCCGGTGTTGGCCGCAGTGATTGATTCTGTTGTTGGACTGATGATACAGGTGGTGGCTGCTGCTGTAACTGGGACTGAGGGGGTTGAGACTGAAAATTCGAAGGTCCACCGTATGGGAATTGAGTCGCTGTTACTCCCTTCACAATCGGTCTGCCAACTGTTGATAAGATGAATTATCATTATGTGAGAATTATCAAACTTGGCTTATTTTTAAGCATTTTTTATAGATCCTTTATCCAAATAGACGAACTTGAACACTGATACAGTTTTTTTACATTGTTCAGTTTGGGTATTGAGAGCCTTTTTATATATAAAAATTGTAATTCGCAAATTCGAATTGCACCCAGTGCATTCATTTTAGCCAAATTGGAATCACGAGTGCTTTTGACTTTTGCAAAATTTTCTATGAATACCTGGAGATCTAGGAGGAATAGAATTTTTTTTATTGAGATTGCACAAAATGGAAATGATTGATGATTGTAACGATATAGTTTAAGTATTGAACAGTGCCTTCATGATTGAAATATGTTTCAGACAGACAAGAAGAAACAGCTCAGGTTCCAAGTATTGCGTTTATTTTTATGTTTGCAGGTGAAATGATTGTCTACTTTGATAGTCGAATATTAAAGTAATCAATGGGACTGCAAAGAGAACACTTTTCGTACCCGGATGCGGTTTAACTGGCTGATTCGACCAAGTAGGCTGCTGATTCGGTTGTGGTCTTACTGTGCCCTGTTGCGGCTGTCTCGATAAGCCTTGAGTTAACAATTGCACTGCAGACTGCATCTGCTGCATCTGGCTCGCCTGAGATTGTGCTGCCAATTTTGATACCTCTGTGTTTCCTACATTCAAAGATTATTATTTTTATTTAATCTTACCTCACAATTGCCTCTCTTAAAACTAATGGTTCCAATGACTAAGTTCAAGTTCAACTATTGTAAGCAGTTAGAAACGACAGTTAATCATGTCTGTTTACATTTGTGTTGTTTAGGTAGCATAAAACATTGAATATTTCAGGAAAGCAGATTCTTATTCGCGCAAAGTAAGAGGTCTATAGAAATTTAACGAGATAACTTCTTTGCAGTGAATTTTCAAAAATCAAGAATAAAATCCATGATATATCCAGTTGAGTGTACTAGTATTCGAAATCTTTGTTGAATACATGCTATGAATGTTTATTCTAAAGGTTCTTCACATGGAGAAATTTTTTGGAAAACTCTACTATTTGCACATAAAAGGGATAAAGTAACAGCCAGGGAAAAATTGTAATGCTGGCACGAAAAATTTTATTGGAGAAAGCATAAATTATTCTCCACATTTCCATGAAATTTTCATGGGAATTCCGAGAAGTTTTACCACAACAGAACAAGAATTTTTAAATCAGTGACTTGTGATTTTTCCCAGTTCTCTATAGTGTTTCGAAAAAATTCTCTCCATGCATTATCATCCTTTTAGTAACAAATTCAATATTAGTCACTTGTAGAGCAATAATTAAAAAAAATGTAATAAAGCCTATTTCTTTGTTAAACAAACTCTTGCAGACAGAAAGTTTTTCTGTTTTTTTTTCTGTAACTATTTTCCCTCCCGAGTTTTAGAAAATTTCACTTTATTCTCTGTCATTATCATATACTGGGGGATCTTTTGAGATCATTTTTTCATTCGAATTAATCGCAAGCAAACGTTCATGCTTTACAAAATCGTGCAAAAAGCTAGGATAGTAAGCAGAGAAAAGCATGGTGAGTGTAGGAATGTCAAGATAAAGCGTTTTATTGTAAAAGCCAGCATTAAACACATGTATCATTATAGATAGATCATAGAGCATTGCATTATTCAGTATAAATCATGTATCCATAACTATGTGATCAATCAAGTTCCCTACTGCATCATAGTGAAAGGTTACCATAAATGAAAGAAAGCGTAAAGATAGTAAAAAAAAAATAGGAAATCAAAAAGATGGAGTGCAAAAAAACGTAATAAATGTCATGCCCACATTGTCACGATCCAGCATGTGAAAAAAAATCATGAGAATATCATGAGGAAAATCAACCGAAAAAAAAGAAAATTATTCCCTGCGAATTGCCAGTATTCGATTATGAATGTTATCTTATTGAAATAATATAAAAAAATATCTCAAAAAATGAAAAAAATGTCTCCCATGTATTATTTATATTGAAATAATTTAGAATATTCTTTTCTAATGGATTCGTTAAACGTCACCAATAATTATAGTATTTTTGTTATCATCCTCGCTAACAACCGAATTGACAACAAGATTAGCAATATTATTGCCACCCCAAATGGCTACCACCAAATTTCGTTTATCATCATGGAGGGAATCTTTTCCCTTATCACTCTCCTTCTGACCCGCATATTTAGATTTTAGTGCAATTTCACTACTCGGTTCCTCATTATTATTCATCTCAGACAATACACCAGATCTTGAGGTCTTATTAATCTGCTTATCGTTCTCTTTACCCTCAATTGCATTCTCACTACTCTCCTCGTTATCATCATTATGATTACGAGTGCGATAACGATTATGGCGATTCATTTTGCGTGCAGGTGTTACGACAATTTCAATATTAGGACGTGGATAATTATTCGCACCCTCAGGCTCCTTCTCAGCTGTCATTTTACGCAGTACTGAGGTGGGTGTAAATGCCAGTTGTGGACTCATCTGTTTAGATGGTGAATTCACTGGACTCGTTATACGCTGATGAGAGTGCATCTGTTGTGGTTGCTGTTCCTGACGTTTACGAAAATTCTCACGCTGCTCCTCCAATTTTGTCTTGATCAGGGCACTCTGCATTATTGACTGGGTGTGCATAACGAGGTCACGGGGTGAGGGCACTCGGTGTGGAATCACTGGAGACATTAAGGGAGCAGTGAAGGATTGTTCCTTTTAAGATTTATCACCATTTCTTTGTTAAATTTTTCACACTAATTTTTCGCGACCTTTGAGGTTAATCAAATGGAGGGATTTTTACCTGGGTGCTGTATCGATAATGTATTGGGACTTGCAGCTACATTGGGCGATATTAATGGTGGACAAAGAGCTGCATTCCAGAAATGAAAATTTTTTTACTTTACTTTTTAGAATAATTTGAAATTCATAAACCTACGACTACGCTCACACTTTGAATAAAATTCGGAAGTGAAGTGATCTTACGATTTGCATAAGAAATTAACAATCTGAAGTAATTATAGTTACTTCTGGACAATAAAAAGTTGGAATCTCTAAAATTATTTAGAAAATCTTGACATATTGACTGCAAGGAGGTTAGCTCATTGGGTTATTTTATGTTTTATTACTAATCCAAATTGGAACGTTAAACTATTATAAATTCAACCAATAATTTCCTTATTCATCAGAACCTCAATGTGTCTGATTTTGCGAAAAATTCATGAATTAAAATGGTTTAAACTAATTCTTTAGGATGTATTATTATATCAAAAGATTTCGAGTACTATTATTTTTTATCACTTCGCCACTGAATTTTGAAGAATGAAAATCAAAACAAAAGTTGTAACAACAAATGCCAAACTTGAAGAATAAGATATTGAAATGGACAATTGGTTTTTACCGTTGTTCATCGGGGAAGGAACTCGTTGCTGCTGATAGAGGAGTTGTTGCAGCATTGGATCGTGAGAAACAGTTGGAGCCGCATGGGGACTCACTGTTCGAGGCGTTGTGTTCCCGTACATCTTTAAGATGTGCACTAGAATTTCACGGTGGCGATGTTGCGTAGCTGGATTCTAACCAACAGAAAGTCAGCATGGAATCATACTTTTAATCAATAAACAATTTATGGCTGACTATGCATTTTAGACATTCGTTATCGATCTTCAAGGCATGGGAAATCTCACTTTAATGGCATCACATTTTTAACTCATACTCGCCCATGTTCGTTCCGTAAAACCAACCTGGATTTGTTGCATCAAATGCTGTTTAGTGATTTCTCCTTGCTGAAGACCCTGAATAATCGCCTGAGCTTCTGGTCTCTGAAGAAGTTCACGAGTCGATTGTGCATTGTTTACCAACATTTGCATGTCTTGAGGCACTGGACTGACTCCAACCATCCTCTGAGAACCCATCATCATCGAGAGCATGTCTGTCTGCTGCTGGCGTTTTTGTTGTTGTGCTTGTTGTTGCTAAAGTAAGCAAAAGTAAAGAAATTTGTTCCTCTCTATGAAATTTAAATTTTAGTTTCGGCTGAACTATTCCGAGAAAATCACAATAAATAGACGAAAAATAACGACACAAACCTAATAATACTAATTTTATTTAAAATTAGAAATCGCCTAATTAAAATTTAACGAAAATAATTTTTATTCAAAATAAATTGAATTGGACAAACCTGTTGTATTCTCAGAACTTTCATTAAATTCTCATGCTGCATCTGCGCCTGGTGTGGATGCTGAGCAGGCCCCAGTGGTCCCACATGATTGAAAGAAGGAGGATGTTGTTGCTCTGGCATTGGCGGTTGATGGGGTGGAGGACCTCCCAAGCCCGGTTGATTCTTCAAAAGCTGCATCAGAGTTATGGGTTGAGTGATGTGTTTGGGAGCGATGGGACCGTTAGCAGCTGGCACTGCCTGACCTCCACTGACTTGGGCCAGTAGCTTCTTGAACGCTGACATATCTTCATCAGTCTTATTTACACGAAGTGGTTCGATTTGCGAGGGAGGGTGTACACCCCCTCGCATACGAGCCTCTAATTCTTCGAGACTGTGCATGACTTTTCCACTAACTTCTGTTGGAGAAAAAGGGACAATCAGTTCAATGAATTTCAATTCAATTTGTCAAGGTAATTGGTATACTATCTGCATCAGAAATCTTAATTTTGTTACCCACTGAATTGAGTAGAAAACACCAAAACACATTGCCTTTCGAATATTTTCGAATCAACAAATAGATTACTTTAATATTTTTCTTCAAAAAATCATGGACTAAGAGAAAAATATAAATTTGGTAATTAAATAATTTGCGGACAAGAATTAAAAGAGAGATTTAGCATACAACTTTCGTGCTTGAACGTCCGAAATGAATTAGATTGGCAGAATGATATGTGGTCCTCAGTGAAAAATGAATTAATGACTGACTGTCAATCTTTTAAAAATTCCTCTCAAGTACTTCTACGATAGAAAATGCCAAAAATATTATTTTGTCTTTGCTTGTTATTTTTTTGTACCGTCTTCCAGTTTGTTCATTCAATACTCCTAATACGGAATTTTGAAGAAAAAAAATGTGGAACTCTTCATTTTCCAAGTCCCTACAATATAATCTTGAAGAGCAACACAAGAGTTTTACTTATTGGGTTTTTTTTTAAGTCCCAGAATTCCAAAAAAAAAAATATAAATAAAATAGATCCAGGACAAAAACCAATTTCGGAGATAAGTTATCGTGTTGTAAATAAAAATGGGCTGAACAAAATCTACGTTATGGAAATAGAAGCAAAGAGAAAATCATATTTTTCAAATGGAGAATACAAAAAAAAAATTTCGAGACATTTTTTCGAACCACTCGAGAGGATAAGGGTCAGCCAGACTTATTTGACATGGAATACCCCATATTGTCTTTCTAGCGAACATCCTCCCCCCTTTCAGTAATTAACACAACGTCAATGACAAAAGGCCGTCTCTTACCCATCTCTTTAATGGAGGCGTTCTTCATCATTCCCATGATATTGCCGCCATCTCCCTGTCCATTCTGACTGGGCTTATTCCCCCTTTGTAACATCTCCAGCAGCTTAGTCCCAGTGGCAGCATTGCCTCCAGTTTGATTAGCCGGAGAGATAGGTGTAAAGTAGGCATTGGACTCATTAACCGATGGTACCTGAATATTCGGCTCAGTGATATCATTCAACAAATTATTAAGCAGTTCATCCTGAATGGACTCCCTACGACTGTCGAGTACAGGGCTTTCTCTCTTGAACCACTGGCTGAACCTGGAGCCACTACCAGCATCAGCTTCAACTCCATTAGTAAGCAGACCAGAGACCCCAGGAAGATTATCGCTCTTGAGAAAATCATCAAGATTAAACTCCAGATGTTCTCCATCCCTACTCTTTCCCTCAGATCGATCGTTAATATCACTCGGCTCAGTATTTCCACTCTCACTACTCTCGTGCATCTTCTTCCCATTGGAAGGAAGTTCATCCTGCTCAGAAATTGGTGAATGTGGTGCATGAACTGGATTGATCGGTTGATCCATAACTGTGGGAGTGCTTCTTCCTTTCGGACCTGCCGAAGTTGTGCTTTCACTTTTTTCATCTTTATCATTTGCCTTCTTGCCCCGTTTCTTCGGAGACGGTGCTTTCTTGCTCTTTACTGTTTTCTCTTCAGGTATATCATCAAAACCACGAAGCTCAATGGTATCATGCTGAGAGACTGGACCACCGGAGAACCACTCAGGCTCCTCCGGCTCCCTTGGCTCGTTGGAATACGTTCTTCTACGATCAGTTCCAAACTTTCTCTCTCTCCTGTCTTTATCACGATCCATTGGATGACGATCACTTCTGTCGCGATTCTCACGATCTCCAAAATCTCTGCCAAATGATCTACGTTCAAATCTGTCATTCCTCTCATCTCTCATGTCCCTGTCCCTGTTGTTGTCACGATCGCGCATTGGTTCTCTGCCCACTTCACGTGGGGCATTGCCAGTGTTTCTGAATGCGAAGTCTGTTCTCTCGGGCTCAAGTTTTTCAGTCTCAGAGCGAAAGTCCCACATGTCTCGATTGAGCAGACGACCTGAACCAATTCTACGAACTGGCTCGCGATGGGGTACTTCTGGTTTATGGATGGGACTCTCTGGACGGCGGGGTGGTGGCTGGGTGGTGTTGACGAAGCAACCAGAGTTGAAGGAACGTCGTTGAGGAGAGAGGACAATACCGTCTTGCTCCTTGCGAAGACGTTCTCGTGGATCACCACTCCTACGCTTGTTCGGCTCAATTGGTAAGTCATTACGACGTTGATCTTCCTCGGGAGGTGTCTCACTACGCTTCCTGTCCATGTGCCAGCGTTCTGGGTCCCATGTCCCACGTGAACTGGATATCAAACACCAGTGGATTTTTTTTTTCATTATTTTGTTTCGAACCTCGAACTACGAAGATCAATAATATTTTGAAGTGCAAAATTTTCACTTGTTGTTTCATTTAAAACCGTTCAGGTAAATAACTCTTGAAAGAGTGCAGTAATCGGAACAACTTTTAAGTGAAAATCATTGGGATCAAACACGACATAGGTTTCGAGTATAAATGTTTAGGATCTGATGCTACGCCTTATTGACAATCACAAATTTTACTCCAACTCAAGTAAGACATACCGTATTTTAAATCGCTCTATTAATTTTTCGACGAAATGTTACATAACATTACACTTCAGATTTGTTCTAGCGTTACCCGATGTGCACCGTGCGGTGCCTCATAAACAGAATTTCAAATAACAAAAAGTAGAAGTAGAAGGCCAAAATTGTCGTTTTTGCTAGAAAAAAATAGGCCCGGTCGCTTTTCCGTGTTTGCTCTTACTGGAAAGTGTCAAAAGACAAAGAAATGCAGGACCAACGTACTTGACGGTGGAGGATCAAGAAGATAAATCTATAACCCTTATAATGGTATTATATCTTCAAAAACAAAAATTCTTGAATCTTTAATACTCTTTATGAAATGTCTATTTTATGAATATGTGAGTTATGTCCACGTTCTGTATCGTAAAGTTTCTCAGTGTTTAAGAGAAACATTATGGAACAATTTGTGCCCACAGCGATGAGTCATTAAGAAGATGGCACATTTTACGAAATAAAATGTTGAATTTAGGTGCCGTATAATTTCAACTCGGTTAAATTGCTCGCTGATTGTTTTTTGAAACGGAATTTTTACTTTTTTCTGGTAGTTTTGGTGGCAATTTCTCGTCGTGTGGTTCACACAATTTTCAATAAGACTTCGAAGGGTCAAGCGCTCCTGCAGAAGTGAGGAGTTGAGGGTTCAATCAACTCGACGTGCAGACAACCCTCGGAAACACATAGGGGTAACGGTAAAAGGTCTTTCTAATTACGACTTTTTAAAAAACTAGAGTACTGTTTAAAGCTCCAGGACTCTTCGGTCTCCTTTATAATTTGATCTTTTCAATAGTACGGCCCTTCCGTGTCTATTCAATTTTTCGAATTATTCTGCATTTAATTTGAACATTCCCTTAAATTCTTATTATATGGTCCTCCTCGATTATTCGATTTGATTCTATGACTTCTATGTTATAGACGCACCGTGAGGACTTTGATACTGATTTGTGGGATTAATCTGACTCTCCTCAGAAAGAAAAAATGGTTGGGGCCCATTCTTTCCTTAGGGAATGGACTTTATCCCTTCTCTAGTCTCCTATAGGCGCACATCGTCCCATTTACGCCTCTCCATAAATTTTTTCGAACCACAAAATTCGTTTAGCATAAAAAGGATGAGGTTGAACATCAGGGAGAAGTAACTTACTTGTTATGGACCAGGTCCAGGCACTTGGGGCGACGTTTGGAGAGTGGGAGTAGTTTAACCTCCATGAGTTCTTCCTGTAACACATAAAAAAAGAATTAAATATTGATAGCAGTACAAAACTGGAAAAAAATGATAGAAACACCTAGTAAAGTAGAAAATTCTATGGAATTGCAATTGTACGTTCTATTAGACTTTGGAAGATTATACTGGCATGTTTAACAGAAAATATTTAATGGATATTCAATCGTCAATGACATTTTATTCTTCTAAATGGTTTATATCATTGGAATATTACCTTTTTTTAATTTTTTGGATGAAAAGAGAAAAAAAAGAATGAACAAACCTGTACAATTCTTGAAAAGAATAAATTAAATACGGAAATCTAATGCTAGTGACTTTTTCTATTGAAGATTTTCTGTGAAACAGTTCGATAAAATTGATCAAAAATTGAAAATCTATAGAGTAGAAATTTATTCGAATTTTCTAACGAATTCATCAGAATCTTCTATGAACTTTTTTGTTGTTTTCAGAATGTTTTCAAAATGTACTAATTGAGAGAAATATTTATGGAGTGAATTGTCCAAAATTATTGTACTCATGCCCTGTCCTTTATTATTTCTGTTTATAACTCTATTCATTTAATTTTCCCAGAAGTTGTAACCGTCGACTGGCTTTGTTATTGTTTTGAGAATATTTACCCGAGTGTATTGGTACTGAGGCCTGGATCTGCCGATTTCCATGATAGAAGTATCGGTCACCTCTCCGGCAACCGACATTGATATAATAGCTTCATCTCCTGTAAATTCAAGAATAAAATCAATACAAATAAATTTTAATGACATCCAAGTATTGTGATTATTTTTTCTTCAACTAACTACTTTTCTACTTCATTTGAGACGCATTTGATTCTTTATTTACCGACACATTACAATCATTTTATGAATCAATGTTTGCAAGCCGAATTTGTATCTCCATATTCAACTGTTAAGAAACATCATTTAAACTTACGAAAATATAAAGTTTACTCGTAAAAAATTCAGTGAAATAATAAAAACAATTGAATTTGTTCAAATGAAGAGTAACTTTTAGAAAGAATTTATAAGCAAACTAGTAACAGTTCAAAAAAACTCTGACTGCTGATGTTTTCAATGAATGTCTTAGGATCTGAGGAAGATGGCAACGTTTTTGATATCATTTTTTTTCAGCCCCCGATTTATTCTACAAAAAAAGTGTCAAAAGTTTTATCACCTCACTGAGATTCGAAGATAGTCCTAACGAACTTAACTAAAGTCTAATCGTAACAAATTTACCTCAAACGATAACGCTTCCAAAAATTCAAAGAATTTCAGTTATTGATGAAAAAATATTTTGAAAACTCATAATGCAGTGGAAGATGTGTTTTCAATAACCCTGGACATTACCGATTTTTTCACTACTTAATACTTCTATTTGATTCTATTTTTTAAGTTATTTTCATCCATAAAACTACTTCATTGGGATTCCTAAATAAATATTAATCATTTCAAGAGAAACCGTAATTCTAAATTTCATATAGACACAGGGAGTTACGTTTCACGTCAAGGATAAATGGAGTCCCTATGTCTATATAAACTTGTGGAATTGTTTTCTCCTGCAATTATGATTTTTATTTATAAACCGACTTCATTGATTCAATAATGCGATGATTGGGCCAGTAAAGTACCTTCATTCATGAAAATGAATAATTTTACAAGACACGATTTTAGAAGTTTTAGTATATAGACTCAGGGATTCATGTTTCCCTTAAAGTATTGATTGAAGTCGATAATCAACGGTCACTTTTTCAGTCTTCAAAATATTAGAGAATATTATAAGACAAATTCAAAGAGCAATCCCTTGGCCCACAAGTGGTGGTACTTACTGAAAGTGACTTTTTTATTGGAATTAAGAGCCTTTTTCGGTCTGAACCATTTACAGGCTTTGGTTTGCAATAAAATAGTCGAGTCGAGAAATGGCGAGCCGGTGGGCCCAACGAGGGGTCGTCGTCGACGCCGATACCGATGAGGCCCCGTTGTACTGTGAGTAGTCTCAAGTTTCATAATTTTTAAATAATTTAAACAGCTGATATTCAACGACAAAACTCAGTGGGATTTAATTCAACGAACGGTCGGAACAGTATAATACAAAAATGGCGTTTGAACGGAAATTTAGGACGCTAAACAGACGCTACTTTAATCTCCTTTGTCACTTGTTTACTCGAGATGGACAAGGACGATGATTGACGCCAAGGTGTCGAGCCACTGAACACAAACTCACAAAATAAAATGATAATTCAATAAAATTATCCCATTCAAATTGGTTACAATTGTTTTATCAAATCACTAAATGAAAATTATTATTTTTTTACAAATTATTTTTTTGTTATAAAAAAGGTGTTATCGTTGGCAAGTGGATTTGAAGAGCTATCGAAGGATTAGCAAACAAATGGACGACTGATTCGCTCAACCGATCAACTGCCGACTAAACTGTCGATGTGCTTGACAATCCGGCCGATAAGTTTTCGGGGATATGATTGGACGTTTATAATTTCGAAAGAAAATCTATGGCCAGAAATTCAAGAACATGTGACCCAAATCGACCTATTGAAATCGTTTGTTTTGGGTTTCGGTTTATGATCAGAGTATGAGAGAGATAGAAGGGGAAATTGGGGGTTTTAGTGGGAAATCGCGATTAAGTATATCCAAATATCTTCTGCAATTTGATACAGATAAGACTGTAGTTTGAATAATTTTCCACCTCTACATTTATGAATTGAACGACGTGAGAAAATTATGACAAAAAAACATGAATATTCAGTGTTGGTTGATTGAAAACAGCAATGTACAGAACTATCACCATTTTTAATGATGCGTTAGTCGCAAATAAATGTTTACTGTTGGTTAAAGTTCGGAGAAACATTGATTTGTGATAAAATTCTGAAATTTGTGACGGTAGGAAACAAATCATTTTCATGAGGGAATCTTGATTATTGATAAATTATTTGTAGGAAAGCCCTATGATTTTCAAAAATTCCAATTTTTCATTCATTCGCCGATCCTTCAAAAGTACACGTTCTCATTTTTTTTCAGGATGAAAAAGAGTGTTTGTCAAGGGCTCAATATCGAGATTCAACTTCAAATTTGGCCAGAGGAATTTCGGATCAAATAATTTTTTTTTTAATTACGAAAAATCCACTTATCCTAGTGTAACACTTCGTTACACAATTCAGGCTTGCACTATTTAACTAATAAAATCATTGTAAAATTTCCGGAAGGAAAGAATCGGATGAGGCTCCCTGAATATGTATGTATAGTGTAGAATTCTATAACAAATTTTCACTCTAGATTATCTGAGAAATCACAGGCAAAGCAGAATGACTTTTATGACGAATATATATACCCCATGGGTATTTTCTGGACTGCAAAACTGATTTATGTATTTTTCAATGCAATGAGT
Source organism: Diachasmimorpha longicaudata (assembly GCF_034640455.1). Lineage (NCBI taxonomy): Eukaryota > Metazoa > Arthropoda > Insecta > Hymenoptera > Braconidae > Diachasmimorpha > Diachasmimorpha longicaudata. The sequence goes on from NC_087236.1 coordinate 391,812, forward strand.
GTGTGAACCGCACTAATCTCGCAAAACATTTATATTGAATTTTGTACTGAATTTTCTCTAAATGCTCCATAATTGAATCGTTGTTCAGTAAAAAAAACAATTACAGGTTGTGAAAAGAATAGAGACATGAATGTCCACTGGATGAGAGTTGATATGACAAATTATATTGTCGAAAAATGGTATTTAAATTTAAAGTAATCTCCAATTGGTTTCTCAGTTTTCAAATAGACATAATTTTATAACAAATATCAGTTATTTCTTTTTGAAATAGATTTCTTCACTGGAGATTGGATTAATCATACTATTACTAAAAATTTTGCACATAACCTGCATTAAAAAACTCCTTTATTTAATTGTTAAGTTTCAAGTAATCATGGTTTTGTACTGAATATTAATTATTTTTTGTGGAGGTACAATTGATTGTGTAAAAGAGTACTTCCCTAGGAGAGCAGTTGATTCTATTTATTGCAATAATGAGATCATTTAACTTGTTTTTATATCAATTTGAAGATTGACTTCATCTGAGGGAACAACACTGAGTTTACTCATCAATTATAATCGATTATGATTATTTCTTGATCATTTCCTAGGTGCGTATGTTTTATCGATTCATGAGAGTAGAAAATTTATCGACTGGAGGTTACATTATAGATAAAAAAAAAATTTTTTTCCATTACCCTGATGAATACATCAGGATATGGATCTGGAGATTTGTCGTATGGTTAAGTAGGTGTACTTGAAAAATAAATAATGACCGTTTAGCGCAAAATATCATTCATTTGCAAGCTATTGAAATGTATAACACTTATTTCCAGAAAATCCATATCAATGAAAGAAATTCTTTCTATCAGTTCAGTCGTCTAATCTGTGAAAATTATTTGTGAAAATTCGTTGTTTCTATTCCCCAGCTTCACAACGCAAGAAAATTCCTGTCCACATGACAAATACAAAAAAAAAAAATTAAATATGAGGCAACCAATTGTTGTAGGTTTAACGGAGAAGAGGTTATTCCGCAGTTTAAATGCACCACAGCTGTCGAAATAATAACTAGGAAAAAAAATCAATTGGGAAAAGTGAGAATAAACTTTAAATGAAGGATTCGAAAGAAAAAACACTTGTTCCTAAGTGGGGATAGAAACGATAATGGAAAATTTGCAAAAAATCAACTAGTCCTTACCCTCGCCTGTAGGATCCGGCTCCTCGGGCCTGTCACTCGACACAGATTCCAGAGACATCCTCGTTCCTCCTTTTCCGTTCACTTCTTCGGGATAATTCACGCGCACACTCTTGTACTTTCCCTCTCCCCGTCAATTATTCCGAAAAATTGTTTTCCCTCCCCTTTTACAATTCCCTCCAAACAAAACTCAAATGTACCCCAAGACTAAAGCCGCCACCATGAAATTATCCGTTTTAACTGATAAAAAAAAATACCGTAAAATTGTTAGTCAAAATGTCCCCTCTGGTGCCCTCTTGTAGGCCACAACCGTGCACACGTAATATAATGTTTTGTCGACTTCTTTTTTTTTCGTTAAAACCTACCTATACATTTATTACCGTTTAATATCACAGACTGGAGAATTTTCACGTATTTTCAGTCCTCACTGACAATGTCCAACGCCACTCAAATAACAAACCGAAAAATTAGAAGAGAAAAAAAGAACCGAAAAAAAGGAAGAAAAAAAATGATGTTAAGAGTTGGGGATTTTTCTTGGCCGCAAACTAAAAGATAAAAATCACAAACTCTTTCCTTTTGCCTCTGGGGCCGTCTCAACTCTGTCCACCTGGAGTTTAATTCTTGAATATTTTTATCTGTCGGAAATTTTGAATCCACCTCTTTGGCACTTTCCTGTCCCTCTATTCCGCTATTGTAATCCGATTGATTAGTGGTTGAAATCGAGTTAATTACACTCCAATTAGCAACAAATAGGCAATGATTTTCTGTGATTTTTTTATGTCCACAATAGCACTGATCACTAGAGCTCACACAACACCAATGGTCGTTGATGAATTAACGATGAGAGGCCTCAGTGTTTCTTCAATAGTTAATGATTAAAATCGTTAAACGTTAGTTTTCATACAAGTGTTGGTGTTTATGTCGTTAAGAGATAAATAATGGAGAGGAGACGGTGGAAAAAAATGAAAACTCGCTTTTATTCACGCGCGGCAACGCGGACTGTAGACGGGTCCGTGCGCTACGTCGATCATTTCGTTGCACGCGTTGCCGATAATCATTTCTAATATTCGGTTTCTTTTCTGCTTTTCTTTCTCATGTGTTTCCCTGGTAAATACGACGTTGACTTGTTTCTCTTATTTATCTTTGAGAAAAAAATAAATTATTTGTTCACTAGACGTTGATTTACGTTTCTTTTTCTCCTTTTGTTTGAAATTCTTTATCACATTGAATTGTACACACACAACACCTAGTGTTACTGCTACGCAAAAATAGAAAATGGCGCACGGTTTACCCCTACTTCCGTCGCTTGTTACTTCGGTGCCTTCTGACGAGAGACAGTTTCACGCGACACACGCACATACACCAGAGAGGAGACTGTTTCGCGATTGGGAGTGGTGAAGCGACATCTGGATAAAGATGGTGACGGACGAAAATCAGCGAACATTGACGAAGCTTGTGCGCGGGAATTTGACGAAAATTTGAAAAACCTATTTTTGTGTATGATCCTACCCCTATTTGACTAAGGTGAACACGAGGGGCTGATCACTTTTCCGTCCGTTGTGGCACTCATTAATAAAATCAGGTGATTTTCTGTCATATCTCGAATGATTTTAGTAATTTATCAAGACAATTTGAGTTAGATTGGAGTTGTAAGATTGGCAAAAAAGTTATCGTAATAAATAATAATACCAAATATGTTGTTTTACGCGACGATAATTCAAAATAAGAATAAAGAAATGAATGAATAAGGAGACACCATTTTTTCTCATTATTCGATGAATAAAAAATTGAAGAATAAACAATCAGGACTTTTTTTTTAATAATACAAAACAAAATGATTTGTCTAATTCTCGTAAAAGTTGGAGAAATTTTCATTATCGTCGACTGAATAGATAATTGTATTTCCAAAGAACATTTCCTCTTCCTAGGAAATTCGAGAAACTTTCAAAAAGTTATAGATATTTGTCAAACTTTCTGCGTTTCATCCCTTCAGGCAGGTATTTTGGCGAATATTGCGAAATATTTTTAATTTCCCTGTTTGATGACTTTTTTAACTATTTAAGTGTAATGTCTGATGAGAATAATAACAAATTGGTACATATGAACGTGTTAATGTCCATCCGTATAATGGAAGACATTTTTATTAATGATTAAGTACAAAATATGTATGGATTTACGACGGAAATATTTATGAAAATAAATTTCTCAATCGCTGAATGAGGTGGGGATAAAATTTTTTTTTTCGCTCTCGTGGGGAGTATGAGGGTATAATGTACTATTGATCCCCGAATTTGACTGCTGTTCTACCAATACCAGGCGTGGTAATCAATGGGGCGGGGAGGCCAGTTTACTGTTAGCCGATGTGCTCTTCATTATCAGTTTCCGGAAATTTTTTTAGGCTCTTTGAAATTTTTACAATCGAGTTTTTACAAAGAAAATGGAAACGTTCTCAATTTGTAGGAAAAAACAATATATGAACAACGAAAAAAAAAATATAAAAAACTTATTCTTATTAAAAAATCAGCGAGAACTGTTGATAAAATTCTCGCTATGTATAGAATTTTCGAAAATTATCGACTATTTGCCGATAGGTTCATTCCAAGCCGTAAGGAGTTTGTCAAATTTTGGAAGTTAAAATTCGCCGGGAAAATTAGGCTCTTCTGTCGAATTTCATACATTTTTTGGGCAGGAAAATTAGAGAAAAATATTTCACGAATTTTTTGCTATAATTATCCTTTGGACAACGTACAACATCGCACGGTATGATAATTACATAGTAATTCTTGATTTTTTCAAACGAAGTCAAAATTTTGACGGAACTAATTTCCCTTTTTGCCACCCGTGGAAATTTTCGTCCGAAACCGTCTTGTCCTTCGAAATTAATCACAATGTAAATATTAATAATAATAAATGTTTTCTTGTTTTTTCCCGGCAAACGAATAAATAATGTCTCATATTTTGTTGAAAAATGTGACGTTTTCGTTTGTTCGCACTGAAATTATCGGGAAATATTCCGATAATTTTAAAAGTCTCGGGGTATCATAACTGACTACATTTCCACTCGGATTTTGGCCGAGCCGAGTGCACAAAACAATATCCAGATATACATTTACACACAATCGTATATGTATAGAAAAATGTCGTTAAATTGATACCTACACTTTTATCGGTCTCAACGGCTATTATCATGGACTGATTCATCAATATTTGTCAAAGAAACCCAGGTGGCTAAAAGCCAATAATTTTTCAATGGCGTGTAGAATAACCTACTTTTTCTTCGACGTACAATAATCGATGTGAAATCCCTCGAAAGACGGGAAACATGGAAAGCTACTAGTGACTTTCCCACGGAAATATTTCCGAAATTGTCAATAAAATTCTAAAATCCCCGTAAATTTTGAAAGACAAACGGACCTTCTAGAAAATAGGCTAAATAATTAAAGAACATTTTCGACGTTTTTCAGAAAATTCTATTCTTCTGATTTCTAGCAAATTGATGGAAATTTTTGGTTTTTCTGGGGCTTAGAAACATCGTTTTTGAATCATTTGTGTGGGAGCTTAAGGTTTCAATTAATTCAATCAAATGTGCCCACAGTAAAAAAATCGGAGTGCAGTTCAATTTTGACTCCGTTTCCCATTTGCAAAAAAAAACTCAATTCCCTCAATTAATTGGCAAATAATTAATGAGAAACTGTAACCTTCGACTCTCCCATAGTGTTAATCTCAAGAAAATTAACAAAATGGAAGAGGTACGTGCTCTCTTTGAATATTCAATTTTTATTAATTCCTATATTGCGGTATTTAATTTTATACATCATATTTCATATGTGTCATAATCCTTACGGTTCCGTTTTGCCCCACTCCTTCCTACCTTAAATCGCTCCATTAAATCATGATGTCATAAACAGGCAGAAATAATCTGGATTCTCTTTATTGGTGGGGTATCCGAAGAGAGAGAGGAGTTACGATTATTCATTGGATAAAATGTCTGGCAAGCTTGAGTTAGGTTGGTGGTAGCCTCTTTCTAATTGGCTCAGTCTTCGAATGCCTGTACTTCAACTTCAGCTTTCGAGAGACAATTGTTAATCGAAGTACAATAGTTCTAATGGTTATATATGAAAAACTAAACACTCAACTTTGAAAGTTGAGATTGAAAATTCAAAGTAATTTATAAAATTTCCATATTTTGTTGAAAAATCTGGATCAATTGACAACCATTTGAATGTTATGGTCATTGATAGTGATAATACCTATTCCATTAAATCAAGGGCGGTGTAGGTGTCTAAAGGATAATATACACTTAGAAAAATATTGATTTATTAACTATAAAATTACTAATAGATGTGAAGTGAAAGAGTCGAGATCGGACATTTCTTTGCTTATTGATATAATTATACGAAAAAATTAATTCTTCAGATTTCTAGAGTATATTCTCTCCTAGAATACATGTAGATCTTTGGAAAATTACAAAATTCTGAACTAGTTGACTTCGTTGTTCACCATTCAAGAATCCCTGGGATGTATTTGTCGATGAGTTTCTCGTAGTAGGGCCATAGCTCATCAATTTTCGGTACATTTTCACTTTTCGTGTAGAGATCATGTGCACTAAAACATACCATCAAAATAATTATTAAAATTATGATTAGAAATTAAATAGTAACGATCTCTGAGCTTTTTTTCATATCCAGTAAACACTGTTCCTTATGCTTATGAACTTATGATAAAAACCATAAAATAATTTCTGAACATTTCCAATGCAAACCAAACTTTGTCAAAGCATTTAATTAATTGTTGGATTAGTTTAACTATTCCAGCGTCAGGCGAGACTTCACTTGACATGGTTTTTGTTCATATTTGTTCAATGATGGAATAAAATTTCTTGAACTTACTTCATTTCCCTAATCCATTTCAAGTTTTCATTGTCCTCATCTGTGCAGAAGTGAGAATAATCTCCGCTCGCGTGCCAGGGGTAGAATGAGTGGAAACGAATCATTGCTAGGCCTTCTGGGGGAAGGGTTGATTTGTTGTGAATGAGTACTCGGTACAAATACTCGTCGTGGCCCCATGACATCATCAAGTTGTTCACCCCACATTTTGGCTTGTACATACCGTATTTGGTGCTAAAGAAAGAGGTACAATATGATATACTCTAACTACTAAACATTAAGGTCTTCAGTTGACATTACATTCAAAAAATAAAATTTTGACTTTTGGCTTGTGATGTTAAATTAGGACTTTTGAAAATTACAAGTTGAGACATTTGATCTTTCAAAACTCTTAAGTTAAGACATTTTTTCCTGTCTATCTGATCCATAGATCTCCATAAATGACCAAAACCATGAAAAATAAAAATATATCGGCAATAACTTCTTGAGTCTCATTTTAAGACTTTTCGTTTTTCAAAGCTCTTTATTTGAGACTTTGGAAGGCTCCCACTCCAAATATAACAATAAAATTCCCCCTCTTAAAAGGTCTGTTGAAAAGAAATTGAAATAAATGAAAAATTATTTTTGTCTTCCTTTAATCGCAAGAAGATATCGATAAAGTGTCAGGGGGTGAGCCAGCCGTTGACTCATTTGGCATAAAAAATACTGAGATGGAAATTCGAGGATTTTTACTCATTGTGACTTTGTTCGAAGAAAACACATCAGATAAGTGAGTGAAACATTTCAAAAACCATTCGCGGCATTATTCTTTTTTATATGAGTATTAAATAATCACGAACAACATAGACAAACAATTGTCTTCATACAGTGTTCGAATATTTATAAATAATGATATGATAATTTTATCCAACTGTCAACCGGAAATTGGAATTTTACCGAATATTCTAACGTTTTAGGTCTATTTCCTGAATATTATCGTCTTTTCAGCAAAAAAAAAAAATTTTCCGGCACAATTATATGGAAAAAAGAAGGATATCGTCAGCACAACGCACATCTCCGGAAATTCCAAGAAGTTTCGTCAGACTCGTGATGACTAATAGTAAGGAAATTCAAGGTAAAATGGACACAAGGCTCCCCAACAATGTCGACGGTTCGTTTTTACACACAAAAATAGAGACATCATAAACGTGAAAAAACAATAGCAGTCTTTTTCAGAAATTGTTTCCAGTAATCATCATTTGTGTTAATACATACTCATTACCCATTATTGCAGACATTAAAAATTACGCAAGAAAATTGTGGAACATTTTAAACAGTGCGTAAATCATCTCGAAAGCTATCTAATGAGTTAAGTACAATGTAGGTGTGCTTTCTGTCGACGGTTAATTTTAAAATTGCCGACACTACAAAGGCGAACAATCAATGTTTTCCAAATTTGGTGCATATCTAGAAAGCAAATCTATATGAAGTATTTCAACATGTTTACACGATCTTAACGCGTAAATAAATGAAAAACAATGAAAATACCGGTGTGGATATTAATAAATAGTTTACCTATCAAACTTGTCATTAACGTAAAAGAGACCAATTATTTTTCTTTTAATTTAAAAAATCGCCTGTTTTCCCAGCTCGCAGGAGAATAATAGTGACAGGACTTTAATCATCGATTTTCAAAATTTCATCGATTATCTAATTTGATACTCTGAATTACATACGTATGTATTCAGGTATATTAAATGAAATTTAATTTGAAGAACTGAATTCCCGCTGAAATTTCGATAGTTCTCAGTCCAGATTTTTTAATGTCTTAAATTTAGACTCTCAAGCCAATCTTCAAATTGTTTAAATAACATTTTTTAACAAAGTAAGAACAGAAATAATGAATAACTAAGATCTTTGCCATGACCTGCCGAAAAAAAGAACGTTTAAGACTCTTTTCTTAGCCTCTCATGAAAAAAATTGAAATCAATTTTGAAGATGTTATTGATCAGCTGTTAACTGATTCAACACAGAATACCACTTATAATGTTATTGGGAAGAGGCAATAAAAAAAATCATTGACAAGTAAAACAAAGGAATGAAGATAAAATGACCAATGTTTACGTACTTGAATCGTTTATCTTGGCCATCGGGATTGTTATCAAAGCTTGTATCACGGTAAACAATCGAGTCCGCCCAAGCGCAGCCAACTGGAAAGGTATCTCCAACCACAGCCCATTGGGGTTCTCCAAAAAACGCCATCACCTAAGTAAAAAATTGCTGATTTATAGTCTTACTTGGTGAATTTGTCTGGACAAATATTACGTATATTTATGCAGGTAGGATAGGAGGTAGGTATGAATTATTACCTTTCCAAGGTCATGAATGAGACCGGTGAGATGGAACCAGTCCAAATCTGGATGCGCCTTGCGGATGGACTCAGCGGTCTGGAAGGCGTGAAAAATATTTGGCATCGATGTATCGGGATCACTCTCGTCCACGAGGTCATTCAACTTATTCAGGGCCTCTTTGATGGTCATCCTGAACTTATCAAACTTCAACCAGTAATCCATTCGAGCTACAATCAGGATTTACAACTATTTTATTAGCGAAGCGATTAACAAGGTCAAGTCGATTTTGATTATTGGCCCGTTTTTTACCAATATCGTGAAATTTAAAGGAGATCATGAATGTTTTGTCTCAATCTTTTTTCTAGACAAATTTGAAGATTGCAAAAAGATTATGACAAAAATTTTCTGAGATATTCATGAAAACTGGGCAAGGGTCCAAATCGGCTTTCTCAGTTTATCGATTCTACTCAGATTTATTGTAATGGAAATGCTGGAAATCGTCACTCATTCCCGTTCTCATTTATTGCCGGGTTATCTACTAGGTTCAATCTCAGATTCTTTCTAACAAATAAATTTAGCAAAAAAATTTCTCCAGATTTTCCTTTGGATTCTATTTAAATTCAAGTTAATTGTCGCCAAAAATTTTATCGGTTTTTGAGCAGCTTATATATTTAATTTTTTATATAGGAACATTCTCTTGGATTTTTTCGATAAAATCATCTGAACAATATTTTTTGAAGTTTTTCACATTAGGACTGTTATGTTAGAAAATGTGAAGCGAAAAATTTGGGCAAAAAACCGATATCCATTGAATTCTGGACCACATGTTAACAGCGTATTCTTGCTCTAGATGATTGTATTAAAGATCGATAGACATCATGGTTTCAGCTTCACCAATCCTCAACAGGATATTTCTTTCTTCTTCTGTCAGTCATCAGTAAGATGTTGTTTTGCTCGCAAATTGTGTCACGCCATATTTCACTTGTATATTATTTATTGTATTGCGCGCAAAGCAACATCACTATTAGGAAACCACAATATCTTATCATAGTTTTCCTCTTTTATGGTTTCTGACGTTCCATAATACATTTTATTTTCTTCTTGACGTATATTAAAATAAATCTACCCTTCAACGCGAAAGAAAATCCGATCAAATTGTTTTTCACAGTTTGTCATCTTTTAATCAATAGAAACTATTACAATGATGAAACCAAATATATTCGACAAGGATTATCGTTTATGGAATTAAGGGTGTGATAAAAAATCTTATAAGCTATATTTGATCTAGTTCTATATGAGACTCAATCAGAGTGTTCATTTGGGGCTCATTTGGTCCAAAGTTGTTGGACATTTAAGGTTTGCTTTATTTTTTAAACTCTGTAATTCTCAATTTGCATTTCGCTGGAACAAACTTTTAGGGGAAGTAGTAAAACAAAATCATTTTTTTATTATTTGTTTGCAACATGTACAATATCATTAGTCCCACTTCCAGGCAAAAATAGACAGATGATTCACTACAAACAATGAGTTTCGATGAAAATGTACTTACCTCGTTTTACCCTTTCACTGCGGAGTCAAGTTTACTTTTGGAGAAAGATTTATAGGATAATTGAAGGAATATAAACTTGGAAAAATTACGAGCATTTTCTATAAATAATCTGCAAGGAATTTGATCTTAGTGATGAAACACATTTGCTTGATTTTTCCGAGGAAGCTCAGACATTTTTCATCATTTATTTAAGAACAAACGCTTGTGGAAGAAATAATAATTCTATGTGAAATATAAGTTGAACATATGGATATGCTTTGCGAAATAAAATTGTTTTGCGAATAAAATTCGATAACTAAACATGTGAACGTCACGTGAAAAATAGATCAAGTATAAGTCAGCAGATTTGTTTTTTACCACAGTCTAAATTCCGCAGATAATATTTTCTGTTGAAGGTATTCGATTTCATAGTTATAGTAGTTTCTAGAGTTTAAAAGATAAAAAATTCTCACGTTGAGATTGCAACTCAAGTAAAACAATATTTTTTTTCTCCACATGCGCCATATACCCAAAAAGATAATCCCCGTCAACACTTTTACTTTTTTTCTTTTAAAAATTTTATGAGCAAGAATATGCATTGACAAAGCTTGTGTGTACAATATCATATATATCGTTGACGCAAAACAAAATAAGAATTGTAAAAAGTATTGCGATTTTTATTTACGAAGTTTAAACTGTCATAACTAGTTTTTTTCAATAGTCATCCATCCTCAAACGAAAATATGCTCTTAACATGTACTGTCAGCTTTGCTTATGCAAGTTACCGGAATTTGGCTTCGTAATGATTAAAACATGTGATTTTAATGTTTCATTATTATGAAAATATGGGCTACTGGAATAAATAACGCGTTAAAACCGCATTATTTTGAAAAACCAAAATAATTACTAAATTGAGAAAAAGTTGTAATTTCCAATGTAATCAAGTTTCTGAGATTATTCCTCGCTATGTAACAATAACAACAATACCAAGAACATATCTAGTACCTCATCATAAAGATCTCAGGTCAATTATTAGACTGGAAACAAAGGGGACCACCGAAAGACTATTATGAATTTTTCAGGTTCGTTATATTCAAGTGAACCCTTCAGACATAATCTCAGCATCAGACAAAATTACCAATTGAAGAATAAATCTAATTGGAATGAAATTATTACAAGTTCGGTTGTGACCCAACCAAGATGGGTTCATGATTTAAATTAATTGAATTCTCGATTACGAATATAAATTAGTAACGCGAATAAATTTGATGAACTTGATGAATGGTAGCTCAACATAACAACATAATGACATTTGGTTCATTACTTTATTTTAAAAAGTGCGAAAAAATCATGGTACGAATCCACTGCTGAATTCCGTCTTATTTTGACATCTGTTGATGCAAATGTCACATGAGTCACTGAATATGATTTACATAATTCAGCATTAAGATAGTAGAGTGTGAAGGATGAAACCGGGTGCGTAGAAAATGATGATATTTAATGACTCATATGTTTTTTGTTACACAAATGTAGAAAGAAAAATCGACTAACAGCGAACAAAATCGACGGTCTGGTATGTATGCATATTTTGATACGTCTTTCTGACCCGCTCTTTAATTGGGTCGCTGGGGTCTACGGAGTAATCTCTGAACTGACTCTCCGATTTTCCCGCATACACGGCCTCCGGTCGTAGCTTCTCGGATGGGTCGAGAATTATGGCTGTTGTGGTCGGGCCACGGGACTGAAAAGTTCACCGAAAAATTATTATTTATTCACCATCTTCTGGTAATTAAGTTAGTAAATTTCATGAAAAATGATATGCGATCTTATTAAAATCTACAGAATGTTGCTCATTCATTCCTTTTACTGGATAAAGTATAAAATATGTTCGGAAGCATTTTCTACTCTGATTTTTAATTCAACATAAAATAATTTATTAACAAAAATACATTAGAGGATAAAATATTTAATAATAATTGAATTTTCGAAGATTCAATATATATTGGATTGAAATTTCCACCGCTCCAAGAATTCATAAAATAGGAAAAAAAAATTAATCAAAATCAAGGAGGTGAATGTAATTTGAATAATTTGCATTCCAATTTGTAAAATTTCTTACCAGGCTGTTGCGCAGCGCGATACGTCATGATGGTGAACATGATTGTCTCGTATTAATTTCAATTCCAAATTCACCCCCGAAAAATAATGAAAAATCAATCTGGTTCAATGGGGTAAGAGCTGTACCGTGTCAGGGAACGCCCACACCCAGAGAATAGATTTTTCTACCGTTGAAAATAATTTTCAATGTGTGAAAAACTCCAGTGCCAAGCAAAGACTCTGGTCTTTGCGCAAAATAATACTCGTGATAAAATTGTCTTGAAAGTGACGATCCAGTCGGAACTGAGCGCTTGCCCCGAGATCCCTCCGGTTTTAATACGCCAACATCTCTCCCCACTTCATTCGCGGTGGCTCGGGCGACGGACGTGATAAGTTGAGAACAAACCAGATAACGCGATACAAAGACTCATTTCCCTCCCGCCAAGAGCATCCCATGTGAGCCACTGCAATGTTTCTTTTTATTTTCTTGCAGCCGCAAATAAAAATCTACGAGCCCGAACACTGCGTCAATATGACTAAGAGAGTCGTCAAAATCCCGAAGCTCCCTTCAGTCTCGAAATTTTCCTGAGCTGACAATAATGAACTCATATGATTTCATCGCACCTTAATTAAATATCGGGTCATTTTAACACGGACGAACCAAGAGAATTTTTTCATAATTTTCAATCTTCACAGGTTCGAACCTGATAATTCCGCCCTGAGGCAACACATCTTTCGTAGGCGAAAACAGTTATTCACATAAATCTTATTCAAAGAAGTTTGAGAAGCTACGAAAAATATATTTTTTGCAACATTTAGTTTTCTTCGGAGTAATTTGGGTATGGAAATTCAAGGACGCACGCTTCTCCAAGATTTTTCAAATATTTTTTTATCATAAGTTAATTTCGCAACCCTAGAAAGGATTTCCAAACTTTTTATCTATTGCGACGAAAAATATTGTTCCATACTCATGGCAAAAGTGTCTCTAATCTTGTAGGATTATACCACTCCCCTTCGCATCGAGGTAAAAGACATTTTTCCGCACTGGGTTGTACGATATTGTTTTTAAGAAAGTTTAATTTTCACAGGTCACAATTGTCTCTTATTACTCACAAGTGGAGATTGAATTTTTTTATTCGAAAAAACAAGCAACTGAAGTTCTTTTGAATGGTAATATTTTCTTCGAAGATGATTTATTGTAGAAGATATTTTAACAGTGTAATTTGTTGACGATTGGAGAAGAATTCGCCACCCAAAATCGGATTTTTAACGGAAAACCACATGGAAAATAGTATTTCTATTCAAAACACTAATTTTTTTCCGAGGTGAATCTCCCCTCTATCGATGATAATAACTTCTAGACTGTGATTCGAAGGATATCTTGAATGTGAGGAAGACGAGAGGAGTTTCAATGGCAACCTCTTTTGCAAAGCCGCAGAAAAGTTTATCAAACGCACGTGTCATTCATATCACAGACTTTCTCCCCTCGAGTTCAGAATTATTGCTTACAGACTCTGACTGATGGATTAATTCTCTTCATTCGCTGAGCGATTAGTCGGAATTCAGAGCTTTATCACAGGAATACGTTCGCATCAGCATTAGGCTTAAAATCCTTACGAAAAAACTCTCTAAATACTATTCAAAGTGATTTTTTTCTTCAATGGAATTCTCTTTGATCTTTGTCAATAGTATATTTTTATATGAGTGCAGAAAAATTATTTATTTGAATCATATAACATTTTTCATCTATTAGTAATTTCTTACTTCATGTAAATAAATCATTCAGCTCAAATTAACAATTTTCTACGTCAAAAAAGTTTCGTTCATAGAAACAAATACATTTTTCCTGGGAACTAAATAAGTATTTTGTTGATTCCTAATAATTGCTAAGAGCATAATCATCAGCGGTTGTACACACGGTACGTAAGACGTTTCGGAGGGGAGGATTTCGGTTCCATGATTTCACAATCAGAGTGATGAGACAGCGAAAAGTACAATAAAAAATTAGATCAAAATGATTTTAGCGTCCTCCAATCATCCTTGAGTTAAGAAAACTATTTACGTCAAATGGGTAAATAATTTATTCATAAAAAAAATGATTTACTTATGAATAAATAAATTTTCTGTTTAATATGATTAAAGTCGCTTTCTTAAAATGAAGAGAAATAAAAAAAAACAACTTAATTTGAAAAATCCAACTCATTTCTCCGGGTGTACTGCTACTAGTTCCCAAAAAGGACTAGATAAATTAATTAATTTATAGAGATGCTGTCTAGTTTGAGGCAGAAAATAGCTTGGATCCATGAGAGACTGGTTCGGTTCAGACTGAACTTGTTAGTTAAATGAGAGTGATTATTAAATGTTTAGAAAATTTTACTCACTGTCAATTTTGTCGACATTGCTGGGAATACTTGATACACTCACTATGATCACTGTCACTAAGACTGCCAATCTTACTCACGTCTCCCAGATTTATAAATTCACGGGTCACCTCGGTGACCTCAGGAGTGTTATGTTTTCCTTATCATAATATATCGTGATACTAGAAATATTAATGTGGAAAATTGGAGCGATGGAGAATTTTCCAAATGGATGACGCTATTTGCCTTTCCACTGCATTATCGTCATCATATTTTTCGATTCCTCCGAAGTTTTTCCGCCTTGAATGCTGGTATGAGGAGTTGATAACCATACGCTTGACATGAGAAATTGATAACCAAAGATTCGCATTCAGAACGAGATGATTTATGGCTTATACGTGACCGACTCTTTAAACACGTCTCATAATCTCAGAGACATATTCACCAGATATTGCAGGAGTTGGCTAGTTTTTGACGGACATTGCGGACTCTAAAAAAATTTAAGACTTTTTATCATGACCTTTCTTTTACATAACTTATCAAATTTGCTATCGACCTTACAATCCGAAATATTCATGAAACGCTCGTCAAACATCGAAATTGGTTTAACTCGGTTCACGCTTTAGTAATGATTGGTTTCCATCAACTCATCTAGGGAATCAGCGGATAAATTCCGATGAAAAAGCTCTTTTATACGCCGAAAGAAGGGGAGATATGGAAACAAAGTTTGACGAGTCACGTCGGAAAAATCGTGCTCATTTGCATATAATAATTTTTTTACTAATAAATTAGAAATAATTTCCCCCTATATATAATTCATTGTTTCTCTCATTCCAATTAACTAAATAAGATTGTTATCTAATGAATGTCATCAGTCGATTGTCTTTTTTACGGTTCTCAGCGTTTTAATAGGATGTTGATTGTAAAACTTGGTGTGCATACACTTGAATGAATGTGAAGCATCACATTTGACGGAACCATCAGAAAGCTCTTTAAGGGAAACAATAAAAAATGCCAGGTTGTGAACATTTATGAAAAAAATGACATTATCAAATACGCTATTGTAATCATTGCTCAATTCAATTCAATGTTAGAGTAACTATTGAAAGGATTAATGGAAACAAGCATTCTAAAGAATAAACTTCTCGTTGAAATATTGATATTTCCAAGTTTGTATTATTCGATGTCTGAAGTTTAGACTTCTAGAAGTCTCAATTAGAGCCTTTAAATTATAAATTAAGTTCTTGAAAGAGAGTGAATTATAGATGATGAAAAAGAATGATGCGCTGAATAATCATTCAGCGGCATATCGCTGATTTATTAGCAAAAATAATTACATGGAAAAAAAAACCTTTTCCCACTTGTCTAATGATAATTTGACGACGGAGCATCTCCGGTTTTTATCTTTATTTTATCATAATTGAAAGCGACTAATCCCATGAATGGACGATACCACTAATTATAAGTGATTTATGGTGTGTGATAGTGCATCGTTATGCATGATTTTCGAAGTCCACCGGAGGATCCAGTAGAGGTCAATTTTATTGTCTAATGTCATTGGACAGTGGATTACAATGAGTTCCCTTGACAGTCGCATGGGAACACATTTATAATCGCAGTTTGTATGCAGTTTAAATGGGCAGACAAATTACGAGGGAACAAAAGGGGAATCTGCGTCATTCATTTTAATATTCCTTTTCAAATGCGATTAGAAACGATTGCAATTCAACGTGGTACATGATTTGAAACCACTTATCTAGAGAAAATTCTCATCATCCAGGTGTTGTCGTCAATACTGGGGTGCAAACAAGTTTGTAGTTTATCGGAGAAAAATCTGCCTAGGACAAGCATGTTAACTGATAACGGATCTGGCCGATCAGCTGATAGCAATTTCGATCGCAAAAATGTCGTCATATCCAGTGAAAACCAACATTCTGATAATTGTAAACATTTAGGGGGAATCACTTAATAGTTTTCCTCATAATTTGATTGTTCCTCGGTCTGATTTCACGAAGAGAAAAGTGTCTCTTCCAGGTATTGGAACATTTGTAATCCACGTCATGAAATGAGCAAATGCAACATTCAATTCTTAACTTTTTATTATCTTAATTGAAATTTGACAGTCACAAAATCTGTGATAATCGAAATGGTGAAGGGACAATCGAGCAAATAATTCTACATTCCATAAAAGAATTTTATCCATCAGGCGAGAACATCTTAATCTTTTGTCAATTATTGTTCGATAAATTAATTTACAATTTAAATTCGGTGTGAATCATCAATTCAGTAGTTGAAAAATGAACAGCGAACAAATCCAAAAATTCCAATGAATTTACAATTGCTAATTATATCGATGTGTTGTTTGTTTTCTTATCCAATTAAGTACAATTTGAATTTTTATAGGTGATAACTGAAATCGGTACAATCTAGTTCACCGGTTTCAATCCCTGAATTCTTTGTTTTTCTCAGTTATATCGCATTGAAACGCACATCGCAAACTTCAGGGTCACGTCACGTGTCTAGTGGTTAGAAACATGTGATCCAGACAGCGCGAGATGTACCGCGTTTTCTTTGATCGTTTGTAATCTCGATGATTGTCGTCATTGAATTTTTAAGGGAAAACACGATATTTTGCTTATCTTACTTCTCCTACTAAATTCCTCATTTTGTTTATGCTTTAAGAATCGCTGGTAGTGGAGTACATTCCGTTCATTTTCGAAGAATGCATCGGAGTAGAGTACCTTCGCGATAATAATTAGTGACTATTTACACTTTTACACAGATTACAGGAGGCTTTGAAGTTCATGAAGTGAGAGAGGATGAGGCACTCGAGTCGCTGCGGCTTCGATGACCTTGATAGCGTCTTGACGGCGATCGAGAGCGAGTTCTGTGCCTTGACGATGATTTTTTAGAACGTTTAGAGTGCTGGGACCGCGATGAACTAGGATTGTCGTAACTGAAAATCAAAAATTCAACTCCATATTATTATTGTTCCGACAATAGTTTGGTTCTAAATTCATAGTCGAATTTTCTTCTAAATGTTTGGACCAATTTTATTAATCAAATGCAACAGTGAATTTTTTTTAGTTCCCGATGGCAAAAATAAACATGTGGCAAGATTCGCCTTTAGATGGACTTATGTTATTTCCTTGTGGCCAGACAATTGAATTATTGCAAGTTCTGATGTCATGCTAGGAGATCCATAAATCTCAGGTGACCGACCACAACAACATAAACTGTGTGGCATTGTGGAAAAAATAATGAACTGGTGAACAAAGACTATGAATGGTTGGACTACATAAATTTAGAGAAAAATTAAGATGTGCGCAACATTAAAAATGTCAGGGGGTATTTTACAATTCTCCACATGATCAGAGTTATTTCAAGTAATTATTTGCAAAACGCCTTAAATTATAAAATTGTAAAATTTTAACAGCAGTCTTCTTACCTCTTATGTGAGCTCTTCTTCTTTTTATGCTTCTTATGATAACGGTGTTTGCTGCTTTTACTCTTAGTCTCACTCCCACTCCTGCTTTTACTTTTACTTCTCGATCTAGACCTTACCCTAGTGCGAGTAATCCCAAACTCAGCACTCTTGAGTCTGCTCATCAGTGAGTTGCCACTGACAACCCCGGTGTCGTCAAGAGTGGGTGAAGGAATGGAGTGAACCTCATCAGAGTCATCCTCAATCCTCTCGATAACAATCTTTGGAAGACTAGGTGCTTGAATCTGACTAAGAAACATGGCAGCCTTTTTTTTCCTCTCCATCTGCAGCAATCGTTCTCTGGATGTAGCAGCAAGCTTGTCCCTGGCCGCAGCAGCCAACTTATCCTTGATCTTATCCTCAGCCTGCTTAACCCTTATCTGATTCTGGCAGTCCTCGAAAATATCATCTGTCAAATCCACAAGTTCCTTCTCCTCAGAATCTTTTCTCACTGGTTCACTGATTCTCGGAGGTTCAGGAGGCTCGGGGGTGGTTGGCTTTGATGTTTCCTCCTTGTCCATCTTCTCTGCATCACCATCTTCATCACTCTCTTCCATCGGTAGAGCACTGCGCTTCTCCATAACAGTTGGCTCTCCCTCCTTTGGTTTCTTTATCGAAAACGAGACTGTTGTGACCTGCCTGTCTCCTTTTTTCTTTGCTTGAATGAGCTTCACTCGTTTTTGCACTTCTTCCATTCTCTGCTGTTTCTTCTGCAATTCTTCCAATTTCTTCTGCTTCTCCTGCTGAGGCCCCTGCTTCCGAAGGAGCTCCTCTTCAGTTAAGACTTTTGGATTGACTCCACCCTCGTAGATTGTCAATTTATGCGCATAATATCCATGATACTGGTGAGATAGCTCGAGAAAATTGAATCGGGGATCTCCTTTGGCTTTCACGATTGCCTCAAAATCTCGACCATTTTTTGCCACGTAACTAGCCATCTTGTCGATTATTATCTGAACGTCTGCGGGGGGTACGATGAATGAGGGACGACTGAGGGGTTTTGGTGGGGATGTACCGTACGGTACCAGCGGGGCTGGGGGTTCCTTGATGGAAGGAAAGCTGTCCATGGGTTGGGTCGGAGGTGTTGAGACGTGCGGCGGTGACTGAACTTGGCCATTCGGTCCGTAAATAACAGGACCATGGGAATACTGTTGTGGAGCTGGGGGATATGGTGCATAGTCCTGTACAGATGATTTAGAATTTTTTATTAATGATCAAGGTATTACAGGAAATATTGTCGGAAAAAGATCTCATTGCCGCAAATGCCATCGACGGTAAATATTTTTACAAAACAGTTTCAACACATTATTTCAACACAAGGCAAAGTAAATGAATATTATCAAAATGCGGTATAGAATGAAGAATTATAAAAATGAAATATATTGGTGGTAGTGCACAAATAACTATACCTGCATTGGCATTGGTGAATAATATCCAAGAGGTACCTGTTGGGCAGGCACCTCGGGCGTTGGTAGAGGTGGTGGAGCCCTTGATGGTGGTGGTTTACCCGTTATTCTGTTTACCAGCATCGAATACGCACAGTCCGCCGATGGTTTGTACTGTATACTCGGAATACTAGGAGCCTAGGAAAAAAATGTTAAAAAGAACGTCATTAGAATAATCGTCAAGTCACATCAATTTAGTGAATGTTCTCTAGTATCGACCCGTCCATCGATATTTGTAGTGAAAAAAAAATAGAAATCTTTATGCGAATAACAGTTTGAACGTTTTCTTTCTTAAATTTGTTAAGATTATTTAAGGTTTGTTGATAACCTTTTTCTAAAATCTGTACAAATATTGAGAGACTGGTCGTATCGCGTTCATTGTGGTTTTTTGCTATGTCTTTTTTTTATGAACAAAGTGTTGAATCGGTGGATCCAATTGCATACCAGAACCAGCCCTGGAAACAGAAATAATATCAGAAATAAATTAGCAGTGAAAGTACATTTAATGCTATGAATCACTAGATTAAACTCACGCATCAAAGGCATCAACAAACTTTTAATGTCATTTTTTTTTATAATTTATAATAACCCGTGGTTTGAGGGGAAATAACAACAGATCCGTCAGGTAGTTGATTATGTTCTCAACAACAGATTGTTTTTGAACTTTCCCCTGTTGCACATTGTTATAATAATTTCACATTCCTTTTCATTGTAATTCACTTAGTTGTACTCTTAAACTCTGCTTCATTTAATATAATCTTCATTGAAAATACAAAGCCTTTGATGAATTCATGAGACAATAGAATGCCAGTAGAGACCACAGAACCGCGCTTACCCCGCGGCACGGTGAGCTCAACCGGCATTGCTCATATTTTTTTCATTCTTATTAATTACGTATAATAGTGAAGGATTCCTAGTTCTAGTTTTATAAGGACCTACCGCTTCAACTTTGGAGAGAGACGAGGCCAGACTCGGATGAAGATAACCGTCTTCGTCCTCATCCGATGCTTCGGAAACTGAAAAAATATTAAAATTAAGAATTAAAAATCAAACAACTCAGACTTAGTAAGCAATTCGTTGCAGTTATTTGACAAACGATATATGATCGTTACTTTTTGCATTAATAATCTTTTCTTGATTGATATAGATAAAGAACACAAAGACGAATAGATAGAGACATAAATTGCAATGATGCGACTAGTTTTTGGAATTATTCTAGTGCATTATTTACTTAATTTTTCGAGACTTGAAAATCGATCGATTAACTGTAATGATTTTGTAGGTCATGGAATAATCTCGGGGATTACTTATCTCGTGAATTACCATGATGAGACGCTCGTTACAGCTAACTAAATTTTTGCCAAACAGGTACCTTAAATTAGATAATTTAGTAATTAATACTTTACCTGATTCCTCTTTTTCTAGAGGTTTTTCTGGATTATATTTTCCCGATTTGATAGCTTCTAAAACGATTTTGTAATAAGGATGTAGAGGACCATCAATGGAGAGAAATGAAAACTGTGGATTATTTGCTTGTTTGGCTTTTATCAGGATTTCCATTTGACTTCCTTGACGACTAATAAACAGTGCTGTCTTCGTGATGATTGCATCAAGTTTTTGTGTATCCGGCTGCGAAAAATAATAATTCAATAAGTGATTAATTATAAGTATTGCCATAATGCGGGCTTGATTAAATGCAGAGATTTGTTTTGTCTATTTGCTTTGGACATTCATAGTGTGAGATTTATTAACCAAAATTGTGAGAAGTTAATTCATGGAATCTCGTTATTGTAATCGATTCGAAAAACTCTACATTGTTTGGTAATTAAATTGATTTGCTATTTAATGAATTTTTTTTTGCTCACGACGGTGGATGCATTGACTAGAAGTACTTTTTTAAAAACTGAATAATTCACCATGGGATAAATCCTGGGAAAGGTCAAAAGGTAGTCTTTAATAGTGTGAATCAGTAAATAAATAAACACTACTCGAAAGATGTCGGTGAATAATTACCAAAATTGTGCCCTCAGGCACCTCAAGTTCTGGAGGTAATACGAATGCCTGATCTTCTTCTTGCGAGCCTTCTGATGGTTTCGGACTCTGAGAATCCTCCCCCACCGCTGTCTGACTGTCCTGATCATCGTAATTATACGCAACTTGGCCATAAGTATGTTCACTACCAAGCGCCTGATGTAATCTTTTCATTTCCTCCTCTGAAAAAATATTTCTATGCAAAAGGAAGTCCACAATCTTGAAAAAAACTATTTAAATTTTAACTATAAATAAATATTACTGTGTAAAAGATATGAACAATTGAAGGTACTCTTGGCTGAAAATAATCCGGCGTTTTTAAAATAAACGTACAATACAAATCGTTCAAAATTTCTCTTGGGTAATCACAAAAGCTGTCCTCGTACTCTCGAAAATTTGGGAAAGCTATTTTTCTCTTCAAATAGTCACCGAATAGTTGAATATTAATTCATTTGATTTTGTGAAATAAAAATTGTTGAATTTTTGGGGAATTCCCCAAATACAAAATTCACTCTTTCTCCTCTGAAAAATATGTTCCAGACCTTTATGGTGGTAGGGCCGCGAATGTAAAGAAAAAGGGAAAAGTTTTTATTACCCGCCTTACTTAGCAACATTTGGCGACCAGAAGTGACGATGGGGCTATAAAATAAAAACCGTTTCGGGGGTGGAAATGTTCCGGCCCATGACGCTCAAAATATTATTTCTGAGTTCAGTCTATCGTTAGAATCTTTAGAGGAACATACCTCCTGGCATAAGTTGAGTCAAGTATATCGATAAAATATAAAGTGTGCAAAATAGAATAACAGTGTTACTTATTTCAATCCCATATTCCAATGAAAATGATGAATTAGTACATGAACTAAGGATGGAATTGCTAAAATGATGAAGTTGTTTACCATGATACATTGACTCTTCAGCGTCATTATTGTATAATGACCGATATCGTTCCTCATCGCACAGCTGTTCGACCTTGAGTTCATCCTCAGTAAGTATCGTCCTCTGATCAAAGCCACCAGACGGCGGCTCGAATATTCTCAAGTCCCCCAGTGCCCCGCGTCCATCGTATCTAAAGACACAAATAACAAGATTAACCTTCTAATAAAGGTAAAGATTTTGAGAAAAAACATTTTATCGCATAACTGCTCAAATTATCCTCCCTCCGCCACCTGAAATTGAAAATAAGCTAGTTAAATACTCCGTGTGAGCTGCGTACATGTAAAAAAGGGTTAATAGGATTTCATCGCTTCTCGATCATCACGGTTGGCTTTGAACAACAACTATTCATCTATACACCATCCTGATAATTTTGGAAGAATAAGAGATTTTTTTATCGACTCCTTCAGAATTTTCCGGTTTCATTTTCATTTGCTTTTATGAAGGAGTATTTATGGATTAGGTTGTAGAGAACTGGCATCAAGATAAATTCAAAAACCTTTAAATTATTTTGCAAGTAGCTCTGGAAATAATAGACAAGTATCAACATAAATATTCTTTATATGTTAATAAAGAATGAACGATATTTCAATACATTATTGATTAATCATTGACCTTTATCATGACAGTATACATCAAGAATAATATTTGCATTTAGTCTTCAGAAATTGTATTTACAAGTATCTAAAGATGAAAAAAAAATGTATTTTGAGATAGTCTTGAAGACAGGAGTAAATTAAAAATTCTGGTCCCATCATTAAATAAAATTCATCAAAGTACAATGTTTGCCAATTAGCAATTACTAAGACAATTAATTAATATCAATGTATATTCCTTTAGCAATCACTGATAGCAGTAAGATATGTATTTTTTGAAGCAGTTTCTTTCCCAGATATTCGCAAAACAACCTCGTAAATCTTTTTCGTTTTATCTCTTGCCACTACTAAGTGTCAAAGTCTCCATAGCCTCACCGCCTCCAAACGACTCTGAATACATACCCCATAACAAATCAATTGAGTTGATAAAGTCAACTATACAATCCCATTTTTTGTCTCTGTGCGCTGTGTCTCACCTTTCTCCCAGTGGCCCCGTTGGTTTTCCCTCTGAGGTAAATTGCAGACACGCACGTACATAAAATTGCATTAGCACCCTTCAACATGTTGGTGCCGATGACAAACACCTGCAGGGAAACCTTCAACAGTCCCCACAATAGCCAGTAACAATAACATTTCAATGTATATCGCATTTAATCTTTTTTTAATTTTTTTTCAGCACATTTTCTTCTTATTGGTTTTGCGTAAACGGGTAAACTGTCTCTTTATCACTTGTCTCATCCTCTTTGTGTCCTTGTGATGACGTCGGCGTTCTAAAGAACGTATGGCTTTTTGTTTTCATTTTTAAAGAGAATAAAGTAAGTATTATTTTATCCTAGATTTTTTTTATTAAATTGTGTGGGTGATTTTCATTTTTGATTTGATTTTGAAGATTTTTAGGTTAGGAAAACGGACCTGTCTATTTTCAATGCGTTATCGCCCATCCACGGTATCAAATGCTTCCCCTGATCAATCATTTTCGCCTTCTCATCGTCTCGAAATAATTTGCAGCTGTATCCGAAGACTAGAAGTTCCTGGGGCTCTTCTTCGACATTTTTCTTACGGAGAATACCCGAATCAACGAGCCAACGTTGATTCTTCGACGCCATTTTAGTAAAGACTGAAATTTCAGAAGAGCTTTCAAGGCTTGGTTGGGCGGAGGTCGGCAGAGGGCCGAAATTGTGGCAGCATTTGTCTGTTGTCTTGCATATGTGCAGCATTGAGGTTGGTGCACATGTAAACAAACCAAAGTGCCAAGAAAAAAGCAACAGTTCCCGGCTTCCAACGAACCTTCATAATCTTTTTATTCTTTGTTATTTATTATCAATTTGACGTATTAAAATTTGAGGTTTTTTTTGGAGGGTTTCGACAAGCTAGACATTATTTTAGGAGCCATCATGTTGGATATTGATGTCCAGAGATTTCTACAGGTCATAAAGACGAAGGGAGTCATGAGCGAGGAAGATGTTGTCCGAGAAGTGGTTTCTATCTTTGGTAAATAAAGTTTGATCATTTGTGAGCATTCACCTGTGAAAAGTTTCCTGTTCTTCCCTGTTTACCCAGTGTTTGACACAATTTTTATTTAAACAATTGGTCGACTTATGTATACTTTCATCTTTGATCCTGTTTAATTTCTTTTCCAGGGGACAATTGTACAATGAGCCTGATAGAGATGATCAACAAAAGACTGGAACCATTCAACATGACGATCAAATCAGCGATTTGCGAACTCACTGGCAGAAAATACTGGGTCTTCACAGCTAATGTTATTGATAAAGTAATGAAATATCCAGGGCAGTTCACCGAGGTGCAGTTAGAGTTCATCAGAAAAGTTTTCAGTGAGATTATTAATTCTGATGATGGATATGTTTCCACTATGAATTGCATCAATGTGAGATCACAGATGATCGGGAAATTCTCGCCCACTCAGGCTGAGCGCATGCTGAATGTGATGGCTGAGCAGATGTGGGTGTATCACCAGGTCATTGTCGTTTTACTGTCCTCTCATATCAATGACGAAGTTTATTGGGTTTATAGTCTCTGCATGGAAGTCGTATAGTCAACTTTTTGAAATTGTTGCCAAAATTGGGAACCTAGGGCTTGAAAAAAAATTGAGGCTATTGTTCCAGAAGGTAGGAAATCCCAAATTTGCTGTCAATTACAATCAGGAAAATAGAACTGAAGCTATTGCTAAAAAAAATAAAAATACAGAATCAAATTTCTCCGAAATGAGCTGTCGAAAAAATCTGAAGCAATAGAGAGAAAATTAATTTGCCCCCCCCCCCTCCAATCGAAGAAAAAAATCAGTTCAATTCTCATTTCAAACGTTTTTTTATTAGCTAAAATCATAGGGTCCATATCACATTAGTCATATTATGCTATTGATATTTCAGAATGGAAAGGTTTATATAGGAGTCAGAAGTATAGGAGAACTAATGCAATATTTCAAAGACTGCTATGCAGATGGTCTCAACGTGTGCTCGATGTGCAAGGACACCTTATTTCACGTAAGAATTGCAATACATTTGAAAAATTGTTATCAGAATTACCTTGCGAGGAATACTTATTTTCCCTTAATTTTAGGGACACAAATGTGAAGAGTGTGATGCTGCCAATCACTTGTACTGTCTTGCAAAAGCATTCAAATATCAGAAAAATCTAAAGTGTTTAAGATGTGAAACTCCAGTGAACGCGCAAAACTTACCAGGTAAATTCAAGTTCAGCAGTAGAATATTGAAATACAGGAGATGGGTAACTAAACTATACTATACTTTCATTCTAGAGGTCGAAGAAGATTATTCAATGGATGTAGAAGTGGATGATGACGTGCCGGTTAAGCCTCGTAACACTCACAAGCCTCGCAAGTCTCAGAAAAGAAGTTGATGATTCAAGAAACATTAATGAAAGTAAAAAAATTCAGAAAGTTCCCTTATCCAACTTTATTCTCATTTTAATTTATCAATAAATAGTTTAACATTGTCATATCATCTCTTTTCATCGTCATCAAATTTTTTTCTCAGAAATTTAAGTCCTTCAGAGATCTTATCAACGTTCAGATTAGTTGGTAGGGTTGGTAGTGATGGTGATGGTGATGGTATTTCGTCGGGAAGTGGAATGGTTGCGAGGTCCATCCCATCTTTGAGATCGCTCGGTGGTAGAGGCCCAATAATTTCAGAGTCATCACTTTCTTCTGCGTCTTCGACAGTACTCCCACTATTCCATGGAGCAGAACTTGCTCCTACATTGCAACTATTAAAGGTATATTGAAATGTTGGAGGAGGAACCCTCAAGACTTCAAGGGGGGGAATAATGGGCAGCGGTGGGTCATTATTTGATGAATTGGAAATCGGATTTCCGCAGGTGAATGGGGGAATGCGACTGTTGATTAATGAGGAACTCTCGCCAGTGATAAAATTTAGTGGTGGTACAGGCCCCAGCATCTCAGGGTCTTCAGAATTGCTCTTCTCTTCGGAGTTGGCAATATCCTGAGAACTTTCCAAAGGTCCCTGAGACTCCCACATATCAGTAGGTTCAGGCCCTCCGCTCTTAATTCGTACGGGATCCTCATCATGATCTGCTACGACAATTTGATTATCTCTAGTTCCATTCAGAAATCCACCAGGTTTGAAATTGTCGTAAACTGGAGCAAACTCTCCCATTCTATCTTTTCGTCTTTTATGAATCCACTCTTCCTGAGACAACTCTCTGAACTTGGGACGTTTACCCAAGAGTTCTCCAAAAGCTTTGATTTTATCCTCAATGACACAAAGAGAATGTTCTTCATTTGTTTCGTCAATTGTAGAAGGTTTTTCTGGGGTTTCCGTTGGTTCAGGCATTGCTGAAGGTTGTAGTGTGGACTGTAGTGCTTCTTCTTCTTCCTCTGGTTCAGCGGGAAGACCTGCTCGGATCCTCTGACGAATCCTCGCAGATTTCAATCGATTTTTCTCCATTTGAGCTTTCAGATCTTTCAGGTTTTGCGCTTCTTTCTGTCGCAGCTCCGTTTCCTTCCGTAATTTTGAAAGATTCTCCTGTTGTTTCAATCTTTCATCTTCATTTTGGGAAAATGCGTAGTATCCAACGCCATGGGCTCTGGCTTCATCGAACAGAATGTCCTGATAATGAATGTCTGGCTTATGGGATAATTTCTCACTCTGTTCCTCCCATTTTTTACGCAACTTTTCTATCTCCGGCTCTTTCTGGGGAACAATAAACGGTGGAGGGTTTGGAGGTGCCTCAGTATCTTGAGGAGGCTCCTTGCTGATCTCTTGTTTTATCATTTCATCTTTCTCCTGCATTTTTGGAAGATCTCTCCGTAAACACTTCCTGGTTCTACCGAAACAGTCACTGTATTCTACCCAATCATCTTCCGGATCTGAATTCCTATCCTCGTAATCTTCTTCTTTGTAAATTTCATCGTCTGAAGAGGATGCGGATGAGGCAGGCTTATTGGAAAAGTCTACTAGATAATTGTCACATTCATCTCCATGATTTTTCCTTAATTTATCGTATAGCCTGGATTTTGCTTCCAACATGTACCTGGATTTCTTCAGGTCGTTGATATCCTCGATTTCCGTGACTTTTGGTTCTTTGGGTTTCGAAGACTTTTTGACATTTTTCGATGTTTTGGCTTTCAACGTGGATTTCACAATCATGGGGGATTGTATTTTATTTTTGGCTTTTGCTTCCTGGACTTCTGCATGTTTTCTCAATAGCTCGGCTTTCAAACCCACAAGAGAAGAGTAACTGACGTTGATCTTCTTCGAATTGTTCATTGTTTATGTGGATCATAAACGTAACACTGAACTGCCAATAGATTTATACACAGAGCTTTTAGGTTATAAAATTATTCTGCGTTGGAAACGTGAGGTCTGAAGAGAAAGAGGGGGGCGGTGATCAGCTGATCTCAAATGTTGAGGAGTAATTCTATTGTTATGTCTCAAGGCAATGTAGCTCAATAACTTATAACTATAGACTAGCTATAGCTTATAGCTACCTATGCAGACGAGGCAATTGCAGTTGCTCTTTTACAAGTTTTTAGTGAATATTTTCATTTTTAGTTACAAGGTCTACACATTTTCAAAACTAGTATTAAAAGAGCTTTGAGAAAACATCCAGTTCTTAATTAGGAATCTTGAATGAATTTGAAGACTTTTTCAAAACAAATGTTAAATATATTTTTATAGCTCCATTCGAGACTTTGAATTAAAATCATCAAATATTTGATGACTTTTAATTAGTCTCTATTCTGACATTTAATATTTTTAGAGATTTTCGCATGTTCTTAAACCTCGATGTGTCTAATTATTTCGGTTGAATTGAATAACAATGATTCGATATTTTATAAAACATTTGAATCGAAGCGGCTAGACTTAGTGATAAACATACAGTGGTCATAGGGACCCTATGTACGCTGAAAAGCGTAACTTCAGACCAAGATCCACGTTTACCTTGCGGTGTTCAAACCATGATAAGTCCCGTTAGAACCTCGCATCATGCCCCAGACTGAAAGAGGTGAAAAGAGACGGCCACTGGAATGTAATTGTCAGTATAAAAAAATCTGGGAAGCTTATCAGTGAAGTACGATAACCGATAAGTATTGCCGTTTTTTTCTCATGGACTTGTGACACTAGTTGACCATAATCATGAGTCCGAAAACTCAGCAATTTAAAGAGGTCCAGCAGTCGAATACAGAGGCCGGTGATATAAATAGGTAAGCATCAATAAAATAAAATTACCTGAGTTTTATGCATTACATATATAAATTGAATCTTGAGTTTTAATGAACTACGTTTATTTATTTTCCAGTAATTGGTGGCTACTCTTCGTGGGAATTCTAATTCTTACCGCTGCTACGAGGTTTTACAAAGTTTCTGAGCCTGAACATGTTTGGTAAGACTCCTTCATGAATAAAAAATTAGAACAGCAGGGAATTATTACACATTATTTTGTCGATCAACAACCAAGACTTGCAATGCCATTTTATTTATTATTAATATAATACAAAAAACTGTTTATACCGTCGGTCTTTTGGTTGATGTATATTGTATATCCATTGGTCTCGTTACTCTGTTTTAAATAATAATATGTCATTTCAGCTGGGATGAAACTCATTTTGGGAAGATGGGAAGTTGGTACATTAACCGAACGTTCTTCTTTGATGTACACCCACCCCTTGGAAAGATGCTCATAGCTATGTCAGGGTACCTAACAGGCTATGATGGCAGATTTCCATTTGAAAAACCAGGAGATAAATTCGAGGACACTAAGTACCTCGGTATGAGAATGTTCTGCACATTTTTGGGTGCTACAATAGTACCACTTGCCTATCTGACTGTTTGGGATCTTACAAAATCGACAAAAGCATCTGTACTCTCAGCAATGTTCATCCTCCTCGACGTTGGATTATTAACATTAAATAGGTACATTCTCCTGGACCCAATTCTCCTTTGCTTCATGATGTGTGCGACTTGGGGAATGGCGAGAGTCGGTGCTCATAGAGATCGTGCCTTCACAAGTCCCTGGTGGGGCTGGTTGATTTTCACTGGCGTCTCTCTGGCTTGCACCATTAGTGTTAAATTTGTGGGACTTTTTGTGGTCCTCCTCGTTGGTCTTTTCACAGTTTATGAACTCTGGAGTGAACTTGGAGACCTATCGAAACCTGTTATCACCGTTGGAAAACATTTAATAGCCAGGGCTGCTTGCCTGATTGTACTACCGATTATTCTGTACATGGTGTTCTTTTACATTCATCTGGCAGTGTTAAATAAAAGGTGAAAAATGGTTATTAAATTTACAGCATGTGAATATCTCGAGAAGTGACCAATTTATTCTTCTCTAGAGGGAAGTTCAGAGTTTTTCTGCGATTGCGGGATGGCAACTCCCAATGTTTAAGTTTTTTCTCAAGAATTCCAATTCTATTGATTTCTTTAATATTCTACTATCTATAAGAACATTTTGGTAATTTTTTTCACTAATTCGTACTTCTCCGATCAATCCAGAAGTTAAGAAATTGGTGGGAAACCATTTTTTCATTGCATATAGGTTAATTATTTTTTGGTAATAAGATAGCATGAATTGATTGCTTATTTAATTCTATTAATACGAAAAGAATGACTCTTTAGAGAATCTTTACAAATTTAGAAATACGGTCTTTGTTTTACAACTATATTCTAATAATCTCGAACATTTTTTCAGTGGAAGTGGCGATGGTTTCTATTCTTCGGAATTCCAGTCCCTCCTTCAAGGGAACTCTCTTCACAACGCAACAATGCCTCGTGAGCTGTCCTACGGAGCAACGATTACCCTGAAGAATCACCGTACAGGGGGAGGCTACCTTCACTCTCACTGGCACCTCTACCCCGAAGGAGTTGGCGCCCGCCAACAGCAGATCACCACATACTCTCATAAGGATGACAATAATTTCTGGCTCGTTAAAAAATTTGATACCGAAGAAATACCCTCGGAACCGGAAATAGTCAAACACGGGGATCTCATTCGCCTCGAGCACACCATCACTTCTAGGAATCTTCACTCGCACAAGGAAATAGCTCCAATCTCCAAGAAGCACTACCAAGTGACGGGATATGGTGAGAGTGGAGTTGGTGATGCCAATGACGTTTGGAAAGTTGTCATTGAAAACGGAAACGAAGGAGATGTTGTTCAAACAGTCACCAGTAAATTGAAATTCGTGCATTATCTTCATCACTGTGTGCTGACCTGCAGTGGAAAGACTCTGCCCAAGTGGGGATACAGCCAGCAAGAGATCTCCTGCAACCCCAACATGAGAGACAAAAATGCTTTGTGGAATATTGAGGATAACAGATACGCAAAATTACCAAACGTCAGCTTTCAAGTCTATGCACCAGGATTTCTGGCGAGATTTTTCGAATCACATGCTGTTATGCTCCAGGGAAACTCTGATCTTAAAGTGAAAGAAGGAGAGGTGACCTCCCGACCATGGCAATGGCCGATCAATTATCGAGGACAGTTTTTCTCTGGTAGTGATCACAGAATTTATTTGCTCGGTAATCCAATCATCTGGTGGGGAAATATTGTTTTCCTTTTTTTGTTCATTGTCATTTATCTTTGGACCTCTGTGAGAGAGCAGAGAGGATGCCAGGAGACAGAGCAAGTCACAAAGGAGAAAGAGAAGCTAAAGACTGCTGGGATGTGGCTGTTCACAGGGTGGATACTGCATTATTTGCCATTTTGGGCGATGGGACGTGTTCTATACTTTCATCACTACTTTCCAGCATTGTTGTATAATTCTATGCTCACTGGAATCACCTTGAATTTCATCCTTGATAGTCTGTTCTTCGTGCTTCCGAGAAGAGTGGCTAATGTTCTTTATCATGTGTTACTGGGCAGTGTTCTGTCGTTCACCATCTACAGGTAATTGTTTTTTTTTATAATAATAATAATTTCGTTTTGTTTATCATTTTTCGATTATTTTCTATCACTTAGAGTTTATTGGAACAACTTTTATCTACGACAAGTAAACATTTCACGCTTTTCATTTTTGGGTCGAGTTTCTAAAATTATGTTTTTTTTTCGTGATCTTTTTTGTCATAACAGTTAAATAACTAATTTATGCCGGCAATGGTTTTTCTTCGAAATTCTATGAATTTGGTGAAAACATCCTGACAGAATTTCATTTGGTATCGAAAATACGTAAAATAAAGTAATGTTTATTTTTTTACAGTTTCTACCTATTTGCGCCATTAGCTTATGGAATGGATGGACCATCTGCTTCAGATCCAGAGAGTCCGCTTCATCCCTTGAAATGGCTGGAATCTTGGGAATTTTAAGTGCTATTGAACAAGCGGAAGACGTACTTAAAAGCAGAAATGAGAGTGATATTTTAAATATTTTATTACTGTTAATAAATCTAATTTTTTGACCAAAAACCTACCATATTTTTGCTATCCCGTCCATATTTATTCGTGAAGCTTTGCAGTACCTCCCCACTGTTAATAAACGAAACTGCCTAAGGATCTTTTTTTCAAAATTACATTTGATTTAATGTGTAACAGGATCGCAATATTTTTGGGCTTGAAAAACCGCATTGCTTAAATTTAATCATTCGAAATCTTTGCCAGTGGATTTAGGTTCTAGCATGAGAAGATCTCCTTTACAGGTAATTTTATAATTTTTATAAGTGATTAGTTACATGTTTTATTTCAAAATCGAAGTATGTTAATCAGTGAAAATCAGACTTTTTTGTTCCTATGATTCAAAAGCCTAAAAATGTTATTTTTCGACGTTCACGCGCAGGTAAATAATTAAGATCTTCATCAACCCTCTGCTAATAAATCCATGGAATTAACTCATTTCTTCTTCTAAAGCGCAGATACTATTTACCATTATCCAACTACCGAGTTAAAAATTTTATTTATCGATTATATTTGTCAGCTCTTTCTTGAACCAAGATCGAACATAGAAGCGATACTAACAATTATTATTTGCGATTGCCTCTATCGATTTTTTAAAACTTTGTAAGAATTTAATATGTTCTAGATGAAATTGTAAAAATGACATTTGAGTCTGTAAAGAAAGGGATAATAATCAGTATAATAATAATGACTTTAAAAGAAATCTTATTCAGTTTGATAACATCGAGTAAATAATGAATTGCACATCATAGAAGAACAACATGTGCAAAATAAAGGCCCATTTTTAAAAAAATTTATTACCAAATTGATTTTGTATTTAAGCAGAGCGACGCAAATATCGATTTGCTCTGCTCTCTGCCGCTCCATTACTTCCACACTGAAATATAAGTAGACATGCTGAAAATGCGCAGGTGCTGAAAAACAGCTGATAAACTCTACCTATTTGTTGACAAAATTAGTCAACTCCGGATCGTTGTGCACTGTCAATATAATTTTGACATAATCAGATTTCGAAGCAATAAGCGATTCTAATCGAAAATGGATAAACCTCTGTTATCCAAGTGCCGACGAAAACTCAACGTCTTTTTTGCAGAGTTTCCATTAAACTAGTGGAAGAATCTGACAATTGCAGCCAATTTGATTTCATCCGGAATACTCGTCGATTTGGTAATTACACCGCTACAATCAATAGCACCGGGGAGTCAAATTTGAAGATCAGAGTTTACAACTTCTATGATATTTAATTATCGCACCTTAAGGATTGACGTAAGCATTCTCGAAATTTTGTTCATTAATCATTAATAATGATGTTCAACGATTTATTATTGCACACTGACATTTTCAACGAAGAAATTCACGTAAAGAGCTCATATATTTTAGATATTTCCCTGGAATAGGCACTAAATTTAATTTATGCATTCATAAGGATATTGATCGAAATGTACGTGTAGGAAAAGTTCGAGCAAAATTGCTGTCGTGTCCCATATAATGAGTGAATTTTAACGAACCCGATAAAAGTCAGTGACTGAGCTGAACTGATTATCCCATAGTAATTTAATACACAGACAAATTAACGTAAATAAATCAAAACATGGGACAAATTTTGCAGTGATCAAAAGTTTTGTTAATTGAAATTTCTACTCCGCATTAAATCTTTTTAATTCCAATCATTATCGCTCTGTATATCGATATGAATTGCAAACAATAATCCCGCTTAAGAACGTTATGATGATGAGGATCATCTGACGAAAACGATTATGTGTTCAAATGACTAATCATTAATTTAGTAAATTGGGAAATTGTGGAAATTGTTCAGAGTTGAACAGATTTTGCTTTCAATTTATCTATATTCAGTTTTCAGCGTCATGAATAGTTTTGTATTTAAATATCCTTATGTTTATTAATCGTGAAATCCAGGATTTTTCGCTTAAAATTTAAGATAAAAAATCTGGTAGCCTGCAGCATAAATTCTGGCGCTTGTACGTGACTTTTGCGAGTCCATCTAAATGAATCGATTTCACTGCACTAGTATGGTAATTTTTCTGGTATTTTTTTTTCAGGATACATGGAGAACTAAAATTATGAAAAAATCAACATGCCAGCACCGGAAATTTGGATCATGAACAAGAATTTATCTAATAAAAATTGACATTGCCCCCCATAAACATTCCGGTGCTGGCATCAAAATTTTTCTGGGTCAGTCTAAATGGGTCCAGTTGACCGCGATAGCAGGGCAGTTTTTCCCGGGTTTTTTCTCCCTGTAAGAGGATTATAAATTGAAAACACTCTAGGCTTGATTGGATCCTCTCAACCCACAGTATTTTATAAACTATAAAGGAGAATGCCAGTAGTTTTCATTTATCTTGATTTGTAGGATTTCCTACTCCTCATGGGTTAGCCTTTAAAATAGATCGTACATGTGAAGTTGTACATGTGTGAATCATGTAAGTGACACAATGGACCGCGTCAGTGATCCGACAAAAGTTTCAACTCGGATCGGGGCGGGCATCAGTTGTCATTCTGACTGATAATCAAAAAGTGAGAGACCCTCGAACTCATACCATCCTTATCTCACAGTTATTTCATCACTCGATCGCAGGAGTCAGTGTACTATTATCAAAATTCGTGCTTAGTAGTATTTCAAAAATTGATGCATGTAACGATGACACAAAGAATTGATTATGTTCATTATCACTTCCCTATGGATTTAATAGAATATTCGATATTATGTGCGTGTCAAGGGTTCGCTTCGGGAATGATCGTGTTATCTGGCTTTTTAAAATGAAAAAAAATCGTGATACTTTGCATATTGTGATTGTGTGATCGACGGGGGACCAATTTGAGGATCAAAATTTCCCGCTTCAACAATCATTAATTATTTCACCTTCAGGGTTGACGTAAGCATTCTGGAAATTTTATCGATCAATCATTAATAATTATTTGCTTCGATTCATCATTTAATAATGATATTCTCTGGACAATACTGTAACAATCTCGAATGTTAAAAATACAATACTGAAACATTTATTAAATTAAATTTAACTATCCATAAG
Organism: Diachasmimorpha longicaudata; assembly: GCF_034640455.1. Taxonomy (NCBI): domain Eukaryota; kingdom Metazoa; phylum Arthropoda; class Insecta; order Hymenoptera; family Braconidae; genus Diachasmimorpha; species Diachasmimorpha longicaudata. The sequence goes on from NC_087236.1 coordinate 426,617, forward strand.
AATATAGATGGAAACGGAGGGGGTAAGAAATCATAAATATTATTGTTACTTATTTAAATTTGATGACAAAAGAGAATGCCAGTTGCAAAATTTCCGTTTATCCTGTTTTGCGTAGTCGGAGTTTTTTCCTTCGCTGAGAATCTCCCGGAAAAAATGTCCCGTCAAAACTTTCCTCAAACTACATACTTGATATTATTTTCATAATTTTTTCTTTGACTTTTTTCAATGTCATAAAAGTGGGAAAGTATAACTTGTTTCGTTGAGTAGAAAATTATTGACAATTCTAAATTGACAGCCATTGGCGATGATGGGTTTTTCCGAGGAATGATGATATTGACGAGCGCAATGACTTCTTCAATATGGTTCCTAATCTCGTGTTATCATAATTTATGGCATTGAAACATAAAATGCCGATTGAAAGAAATGAATTGAAATTAATGGCTGAGTCGTTGATAAAATATATCTGAAATTAGTGAAAATTGCACGGAGAGAAAAGTTTCATTAAAAATTACCAGAAAATTCACCAAACGGTCTTAAATTTTGAGGTATCGTTAGAGGAAAATTACATCAAACTCGAGCATCAGTTGATATTCTGAATGATAATTAAAATGGGTGATCTTTATTGTTTCTTAGTTATTCATTTATTATCACTCTTCCACGAATTCAACAAAAGTAATCGATATTGCGTGTGTGTCAAGGTTGTGCTCTGGAATTATTTTGCGTTATCTGACACTTGAAAATAAAAAAATTTCATTGAACGTTTCGACGAAAAGGACACGAATATAGTTGTAGTGATTGTGTTATCACTTGGGACTATCGTTGAGTTAGAACGCTTGAATTATTAGACGTTAGTCTTGTGTGAGATGTGATAGGAAGTGGTGGAGGTGTGATCAACGGGATGTGATCACACCTAGACGAGATCAAGGTTATTCCCTCTCTATAACTGATCTATTCATGTAGCAGAAGCATCGTAGTTGATGTAATGATTGCTCATAATGATTCACTCACGAATTCGTCGACAATTGCTCTCGCATTTCAAACTTCCTTCGGTAAGTTTTGACTAGAGATAATCTTTTCCATAGATCGGAATTATCATTAAATTTTAGAGGTCTGAATTACTGATATCACTCTTGAAATTCGTATTATTGCACCATTTTGCGAATTCCAATTTTAGAATGTCGTACTCATCAATTTAGTCACTCGAATTCCGAATTATTGCTTATCAATAATTATTTTGGTAAATCAAAAATTTATTTACGCAAAAATGTTATTCAATTAATAGAAAATTTAGGTGTTCACGTAATAAATTATGGATAGACTTTGATGAGTTTCAAAAGTCGCGCGTTGTTAAAATGAGATGCCTGAAAACATGGAGAATTGATTATACATGTCTCAAAGCAAATAATTAATACGAAAAAAGTTATTTATTGTTTTTTGTCCATTGATTTTTCAAAATTTTTCTGCAATTACAATACTGTAGGACAGCAGTTACGGGTTTGTTTAAAACTCAAGTGCTACACATTGAATTATTATTTTTTCGATAAAAATTGCACTATTTGCGTAAAATAATCCACCAAAATTTTCTGAGTAAATCATGAATATATTTAAATCATTCTCACGATGATAATTTTGCCCATTTTATGTGAATAGTATAAATTTTTATGTAAAAAAAAATTGGAATTGTGATCGTACATATTCCCCAAAAATTTGAACCCAGACCACCCCTGGCTTGAAACTGCAGAGCTATTTTTGATTTTTCAGCGCAGAAATTTTAGAGCGTATTCCAGACAAACCATAAATAATCAATTTTTGCCCCTGTGCCTTTTCAGTTTTCTCTCCAAGTTCTCCAAAGAGCATTTTCCAAAATCACCGGCCTTTTTTCGTATTTTAAGAAACAGCCAAATTTTCCTGAAGAATTTTGTTTAAACCACATTCCTATAAGAGATAAATCAACTGATGTTTTTTCTCTAGAATCACGGTAGAGAATATTTGCAAGGTAAAAAGAGGAGTAACGACTTTTTGCGTTTGATTTGCGCAAATTTCTCTCAAATGAAATAAACTTTTTCATAGTTTGTAATTCTGTTGGTGCCAACATGGCAACGTTTTCGGTAATTTTTGTCGATTTGTCGATCTGTATTTTTGTTATTGTTTTATTGAGAACAAGGGACAGTAAACGTAAAACTATAAAAGATTTTGATAGCAACATGTTAGTATAATATAAGCAAACAGGAATAAATTAATAATTTATAACGGTAAAATATAAATATGAAGTAATATATGATTACCATATAACGTGAATGTTAAGTCATTAAAATTTTTTCTATCAGAACTTGTAGAGAGAAATTTTCGAAGTTTTTTTTCATTCACATCCCACAACATAAACAAAATATATCGAAAAAAAACTTGAAAAATACGTTTTCAACAATTTTTTTAGAAAAAATCTCAGCCAAAAACCTAAAAAAATAAAATCAAATCTATTGACTATTTCCTATCGGTTGACTGTCATTCTGATATTCTTATCAACATCAAAGGTTTAAAAATTTGCCACATGGAGCGATAAATTCTTAATTAACGTGTACTATTTCGAACGTTTGTGAGTGAAAAATGAATTATTCACGTCCCAATCCTGAGATTAGAAAATTAAAAAAAAATTATGCAAGTCCCTTGTTATTAATTGACTGCACTTGATCACTGCCTATTATCTGGATTCTGATTTCTTGAAGATCTCAAATTGGTATGTGGACCAGTGGGAATAACCGAATATGCCGAGGAATTCCGTAGTTACGTTGACGATATGGTGGGCGATGCACGTTCTTGTCTCTGGAAAACTGGAGCGAATTGCTCTCGAGTCTCACACTGTACTCGATGACTTCAGTGGATATCATACAATATCAATCGTTCATTTTCACGTACCACCGAATGTCATCAATAGTCTGTTCAAGTAGGTATATTAGTTAATTCGCCAAGATGATTCAAATTCTCGATCATTTAATTTCTATTTTTGTGTACGAATCTTCCAAAATTAGATTCACAGCGAAAGAGCTGAAAACTGGTGGTATCGGCCGTTGCCCCCCTCGAGATGTCACAGTATATTTGAAATACGGGAGTATTGCCCTGGCGAGCCCAGATGGATCAAAGATCGGGGCGAAATTGTTCGAGAGAAGGAGAACCTTTTCTAATTTCACATTCAAGAGTGAACTTGATGAATATGAACTTCAGAGGCCTAATCCAGCTCCAGGAGACTGGTATGCAATCGCATTTAGGTCTTGGAGTGATCCTGATTCGGAAAAAATTACTCAACAAGGTACGTAGAGCACTTAAGAAAGAAGTAAAATTCCCTTTTCATATTTTTGTTCGCTTTGTTTTTAACTGGTCATGATATATGTTGATTCACTACAGTAAAACGAAGCCCCGATGTCTGGATGATTTTTTAGAATTGTCGTTTCTCCTGGACATATAATTTTCATTTCAGAAGTTATTCCATTGATTTAACTACTCAATGATCAGAACGATGAACTAGGTTCATTGATAAAAGCTAATAATTCTAGGGTAAAGTATGATTCCGAGGGTCCGTTGTCTATTTTAATAATTTTAATAGTTTCAAAAAATTATTAAAATTGAAATGTGTTTGAAATTATAGTTTGTATATAGTAATGATAACAATCCGATAAAATTTTTAGTCTCCGACGCCCTATTTCTGTCGGCTATTCCATTTCATTCTATGAAATGATATGAATTGAAATACGATTTGGATTAATTTACAATTATTCAAAAAATCCCCTCTGTCAATTATCTAACATATTCTGCATTATTATGAGTTCATTACCTTTTTTTGTTTCTTTAATTGTAGAAAGAAACCCTCTAGATTTTTCTTTCTTTCAACTTTTGAAAATCTAACTCCCTTAAATATTAGCTGATTTCATTTTTCACTTAAATATTGTATTTTTCGTAACCGCTTTTATCAAAAAAAAATTAGTGAACTTCTGGTATGCATAATTTTAGGTTTATAACATTTCCAATTCATTTAATTTTCCTTTTTTCCAAAAAATAGGTCGCTAAGTGCTATTGCTATCAAAAATATCGTTATCATATTTAAGAATAGATGCTGCTAATCTTTTTGAGCCGCACATTATTCCATCAACTCATTAATGAATGAATCCTTCAATCGTTAATTGTTATGACGCTATCAGAATCGATTAATTTGGTGTAAATTATTGCTTATTTTGTCTCTTCCGCTCGTAAAGTTTTTTGGTTTTTGCAGGTCTTGGTGTAACATGCTCAACGATTTTGGACTCATCGTTATCAGTAGAGAAAGCGGCAATCTCTCTAATGATTGACCCCAATAATAATTACACAGTGTTTCTGAACCAAACAAATAATTCGGCGCGATTGCAATTCCTCATATCTGAGAGTAACAAACCTGTGAATATTTCCATTTCCTCAACGTGTGCTGATTTGTGTACGGTATTAGCGAATTTGATAGTGGAGGACGTCGTAACGAGTGTCGTGATTAATTTCACTCATAAATCCTTATCATTCATACCTTATCCAGGATACTTTCACTATTTAAATCTACGACTTCTCTCCGGAAATTTCACCAATGTCACAGTGTCTTTTGTACAGCCTCCCCAAGAGCAGACAAAACACAATGAAATTGACTTAGTGAGGAAAACTCTACCGGAATTCTTCACCTTTGATTACGAATTTTTTAGTGAAAATTCGACAACTGCAACTCCAGTTAATATTTCCAGCAGTGGATTGACTGTCCTCAGCTTTAAAATCGGTTCTGTTTATGATATCGGCGGGACCTTGTCAATTGGAATCAAACTTTTGAACGAAAGCCGGGACATTGTAGTCGTTGGATGTATATCGTTAGGTAAAGTATGAATTTTTGTTTCTACACCAAGCGAAACATATGAGAAAAGTACATAAAAAGACATCTAATCCTGGACATAACAAATATGTTAGTCATTTTTGCTTAAAATTATGATAAAAGATGTAAATGCTGGAACAGTTCAGTAGCATAATGAAAAAATGAGACAAGTTCATTTATCTCTGAATCTAGTTTTTGGGTCATAACTTCGAATCAAACAGAAAAATGGGAATTTTTGTAATAACACTGATCGTAGTAAAAAAAATTGTTCGATAATAAAGGTTATAATAAAAATTTTGCTATATTCCCTAGATTTCGAAATATTTATAAAAAAATAATCAGGAGTTAAAAGTTATTTATCTTGTTTAACCACTTCGCTATTGAAGTGATCGTGATCAAAAATTTGTTTATTTTTCAAAGACACCAAATTTTGAACTAAAAAACCATCTTAAAAAATGAAATTCACGTTTCATAGAAATGCTACAATTGTATCGCACTCTCTATCAGAAAAGTTCTAATTGGATCCAGGAGCTAGGGTTGCTAGAAGGGCATTCCGTCCCCCAATATCAGCTAGTCCAGGAGGAAAAAATTATTCACCAAAAATTTCAACGAAAATTTCACAGTACTGTTACTGAATTTTTTTCCATCATTCAATCATTTTTATCCCCCTTTAAATGTTTAAATCGAGAATCGCACTTGAGTTTCGCAATCTCGAGTCAATATTTTTTTCCACCCATTCCTCCGCTCGACCATTAAAAAGATGATTTACTCAATTTTCAGGAACTTATCCAATAATCACCGAAAATGGCAGCTGCTCCATCTCCACCTCGACCGTCCCCGGGGACCTCTGGATCAATTCCACCACGCCCCAATTCCTCCACATCCCATTCCCGGAGCCCGGGACCTGGCACTTGACCTTGAAGTCTTTTAGAATTCCCTCCAACTGCACGTGCATCCCCTGCACACCGTCCTCTTGCTCCTGCAACTGCATGCACCCAACACCCACTGCAATTGAATCGAGCATAGGCTCCTCTCCCTGCATCGAAGGAAAATGCAGTTCCAACGGTAAATGCACTACGTACCTGCACAGCGGAGGTTTTGCCTTCTCAGCCTGTCACTGTTACGGAGGCTACAGAGGTTTCGACTGTGCTGACGACACCTACGTCCTAACAGGAGGCAGAATCCTCGTCAGATTCCTGATGCTCACCCTGAGCAACCTCGCCTTCATAGCATCGGTCTACATAGCATTCAAACGAGAATATTACACGGAAGCCATCGTCTACGGTGCAGTGATGTTCTTCTCGACGTTTTATCACGCCTGTGAATCCGGTGAAGATGTCATGGGTGTCTGCATCACCAAGCTCAGTATTCTTCAGTTCTGCGACTTTTACAATGCCCTATTGTCTATCTGGGTGACACTGGTGGCAATGGCATCCTTCGGCGCCAAGGTCACATCATTTTGTCAAATATCAGGAGCAATTGTTCTGGCATTCGCAGCTGAATTGGATAGAACTGCTCTGTGGGTATTCCTCCTGCCGGCTGTCACCGGGTTTGGACTCATCGGGTTCTCCTGGGGCTCCAGGTGCAGGAGGCAGAGGAACTTGGGGTATCCTGCCTCAAGATATAAGAATATCTATCTTCCAGCTGGCCTGGGAATTGTTTCCCTCGGATTAATTTGTTATGCGTTCCTTCAGACTAGGAGAAATTATCATATTGTTCATAGCTTCTGGCACATTTGTGTGGCTCTTGGGGTTGTTCTACTGTTGCCCAAGAGAAAACATATGAAATAGTACAGGACTTCGCTGGATGACGATGACGAGAGTTATGAAGAGGCGATTCACGCTTTCTCGTCACCCGTCGTCAGCGATTTTGATAATGAGTGCGATCTGAGTGATTCGTTTCTTCATGCTCTTGATGACTGATATGAGGAGGGCTGTGATCGTCGTGAGGAAAGCCGGGCTTATTGCAGGGAAAACATAGAATTAATTGTAGGAGGTGGAGTGGTGAGGTAGTGAGCTGCAATCATTCGAGTCCACATATCTTCTTTTGATTTTCCATTGATGATACAAAATTCTTTTGATTTTTCAAATTAAATACATTCACAGGTGGTAACAGCGTGAGTCATTTGAATTGGAAAAGACTTTGCCCGCTTTAGCATTTACAATTTCCGCACGTTAATGTTGTCACCCCAATTTATTTTTAATACTCAGAATGCTCAGAACTCTATTTATGCACAGAGTAATTGCGCAAAAGTTAATTAGAAAATTTGATTTGTATTATATGTAAATATATCCGAGGTTGTCTCGTGATGAGCCTAGATAGTCGAATTCAAATAAAACGAAAGATATTCATCTAGACAGGATCGTAAATTATTTATCGTCCCCAAATTATTGGATATTTGGAGGGAAAAATATTGGACTATAGTTTAATGGCTATAGATGGCATGAAAAAATTTAAATATTTTGGTTCTGATGATTTTACATGATATGAGATGCTTAAGAATTAGAGAGGAGCTGCTGGAGCTGTCGGATGCGCATCGGTGGTAGAAATTACAGACAACATGTTCGAGACCAGTCCCAGGAGAGATTCCATTGAAAATCCGCATTGTCGATAGTGCCTCGAGCACATCTGACCCTTTCGACCTGCTTCTATAGCCTCCTGGATCGCAGTACCTCGCATTGCAGTCCGGAATACTTGATTGGTCGTGATTGTTTCGATCATTCGGTCAAAGGAGGAAATTTTATCGTCCTCATCGATGTCGTTTGCTGTTCTCACCGTCTCAGCCGCTTTTTGGGCGTATGTACAGACAGCTCGTTGCATGCAGGATGTTGTATCGATACCATGACGCGCTAAAATGTCATCCAACTTTGTCATTGCATTGGTGAAACTGACATCGTCACCTGGAAAATCAGAAAAAAATCTTTAGTGTTTTTGATGAGAAACACGTGATAGTGTATTAGGTCGGTTGTTCCTAGTTCTCTGCCCAAGACTTATGCATTAGAAAGACTGAGACGTCTTCTTTAGTTAGATAACGAATACCTTTTTATTAATGTATTCCACGGAGATAAATATTTAATAAAAATGACATATCTTTTAACGGAATTGTCAGGGGATTTTTCCTAATAGTTTCGTAATTTCAAGCTGAATCCTCTGTGATAAATTACGATACTGTCACGTAACATTCGGTACGATTTCGTGACCTTTCCTCTGTATGTATCCTACAGCCGATTATTTGTAGGCAGAATAATTACAAGCATAATTAACATATTTACAAGCTTTTTTGCACTTTTGGAAACTTTTCAAGTTTGACATTTCAAAATGTCTGAAAAATTCTGTCATTGTTACGACTTTTACTTTTATAAACATTGAAATTGGAAAAAGGCATTAAAACATGTTTCCCACTTCTTGTTTTATTGTTTATTCGTGCGATGTGCAAATTTCTAGCACTAGATAAAAATTTCGAGCAAACTATTCCATATAAAATCCTAAAACGATTTTATTTTTTCACACAATCACTGAGTGAGATGAATTTTTGGGACTTACTTCTTGCGTATGCTCCGTATGAGCCTGATATAACGTAGAGGAGTTTCGGGATGATGAGGATTGTTCCCACGCCAATCACTGCACCCAGGATGAGACCACCAAGATCAACTCTCGTGGGGGCGTACGAAGTTACTCCATATCCCTAGTAATAAACACTTTGTAAATAATAAATAAATTGAGTGGTCCCAGGTGGTATGGCCCAAGCGGCCTTTTACCAACAGCATAGCACCTCTGCGCTAACAAATTTTGTGTTAATTTTCTTCAGGAGAAAATATTAAATGAAGCTCTGAAAGGATCACATTTTTTCTGTCGATAACTAAATATTTCATGTCGAATCCAATTGAATATTTTATACCGATTCCAATTGAATCCCTTAAAAAAACCCTCTGTTTCTCAGCGTATGCTAACAATTGCTATTTGATCAGACATTAAATTAGAACCAAAAGGAAAGTATAGACTAATATGTTTTACGTACTGTTCCAGCCCCGGAAGTTTCGAGGTTTGAAAATCCAAATCTTGCTTCCTGACTCCTTTCAGACATTAGTTTGTTATCTCCAGAGGTCCTCGAAACATTTCCTCCTTCTGAACGCGATTCAGCGCGTGTCTGGGACTGCGAAGGTACAGCCACTTGGTCTTGGTGTTTGCCGTCTCCCCAAAAGTCCATAGAGCTTGGAACAAATCTTTAAAAAATGATTCCCCTCTTCTTTTAGATTTTCGCTTAATTTTACATTTTTAACTTTACACCTTGGGTCGATATTTTTCAAATTCTCGATATATTTGTATATTTATGTGTATAATAAATAAATTTATTTGAATTTTAGATTAATAGGTGTCCAAGCATACGTGCAGACATGGCCTTTCAATTTTTATTTCATTTCAAACAATGCTTTCATTGGTGAGTACAAATGCAATTGTTTCAAGCGTTCATTGAGAATTCCTTGTTTACTTATATCAAAAAATTTTTGAAAAATGACTAAGCCCACGTATAATATTTTTTAATTGAGCCTAAAGAAATATTATGTGAATTAATTCAACTTTATTTGAGTTAATAACTAATTTTTTTGTCATTGAGAAATTTGTATCGTTTTTATTCTCATAGAAAGTATATTTTTACTGTCAAATATTTTCCTCTTGAACAGTTTAAAGCGACATTTCTTTGACATAAAGTAAGAAATTTCCCAAAACTCTTAATTTTTTTCATCACTCTCAGGCCTTAGTTACTTCTCCTACTGAGGTCGTGTCCCACTTCCATTGACTTGTTAATATTAAATAAAATATCTCACCCTCCTAAATCATATTTTGGTGAACAATTAACTCCACTAGCGGTCAATCCAATTATCAAAGCGAGCAGCTTCATCTCTGCTCGGACCATCTGCAAGAAAAAAAATTCTCATTACTGAAGTCGAAACCTATTCGCACAAAAATCCGAATTCCCTACCTTAGATTCTTCGTTGTGAATTTCTATTCAGAAAATGGTTGAGTGATGAATGAACAATTTGACAGGACTGAGACACAAGTTGGCATCCAGGGTATTATATATACTCCTTGGTGTAATCTCTTCACCATTCACAATCGTAATTGCTCGTCTTTGGTTTCGCTTTCGTCGTCAAGAATTTCCATAGCTAGGGATCCACATTGCGTGACAACGTACAACAATTTTGTCCCCAAAATTACTTTTCCTCTCGCGCGAACCAACGCGTGTTAAGCAGAAACACCTTGAAGTCATCTTGCTATTCAAAACAGTGCAAATATTGCGTAAAGTATGAGGAAAAGCATATCCTGGCGTTGTTAAGCTGTTCAGTGGCTTTTACCAAAGTAATTAAATGATTTTCGAATTATTCCATTTATCTTACAAAATTAATATTGCAACTACAACCGAATCGGGTGTAATTATTCTAATGTAATATTTTTTTTAGATTGAAGTTCGGTAATATGAGCTTTTTGAGAGGGAACTTCAATTTATAATTCTAAACGACTCTAAATAGGTGATGTTATGTTCAGTTTTTTTTTGTATTGTCTCAGTTTGTTTGAATTTACTAAAAATTAATATGCGATGATGAAATTGAATTCTAGGGGAAAGAAATTTTATCTTCGTAAAAAATATAATTCTGTAACAGTAGGATTTTCAGAGACTTCTTCATTATTAGCAATTGATTCTACGAATTAAGTAATAATGAAAATTTTCCGGCTGTCTTAAGCTTCAACATCTTGATGAAAAATCGGCCAAAAATGGAAATTATCTCGATCCAATTTATCGTTTCGCTATAGACTCCTTCTCTTAATTTGAAGAGCCATTAAAGCCCTTAACATTCGCCCAAATTGGATTGGGAATTTTCAGGTGCTTTTTATTGATAATATTTTAGAAACTGCAACTTTGCTTTACAAATACAATTCTCCTGATACAAATGTCTTTTTCCTTCTCCTGCCCTTAGGAGGGAAAAGAGGAAACCTTATCTTTAAATTAAGTGAAAGAAGTATTTAGGTCTATTTAACATTAGATGACTATTAGTTTTCTGCTCCAGAAGTTTCGTTTGTTTTTAAAGAGTAAATTTACTCTGCAGAAATTATGAAAATGACGCTAATGTGACTCAACTAAAAATATCTTATCTTCCCCTAAGTTCTTTCGAACTTTCACTGTGAAAAAAAAAGTAAAAATTTCAGTAACTTTCTTCAAATTCGACCGTCGTTACATGGGCACAAGTAGTCGCGAGTTAATAATTCGGAACTAGAAGGTAAAGAAAATAGCGTGGAAAAATAACAAATCCGTTACAGTTGTTGATTGAGAAAATGCACGAAAGTCACACAAATTCTTTCTTTTGTATATTTTTGTAGCCAGTGAAATGCGAGTTGGCATGTTAGGACCATTACCCCAGCACAAATTACAAGCAATAGTTAACACGAGATTTTAATTGCAACGAAAAAATGAATTTGTCATGTGTAATAATATCATCAGCCTTTCTCTGCGGAAAAAATGTAACCGAGGGGCCAGCTATCCTTGTAAAAACGTTATTTCCTTGCTGGAGAAGAGAGGGTTCTTATGATATAGATAGTTGTGCTGGAGTTTAAGGTGTCACAATTTTAGTTCAGCTTCGGGGGGACACTTACCTTCATTTTCAACATGAAGACCTCAGTTATTTTTGCGTCGTCATTACTGTTCACGATTTTAGTTCTTGTATACGGTAACGGAAGATCACATGCCGAATCACCCAAGAGAGAACCAAAATTCATTTCCTTCAATTCAGAGGATGGAAAAATTGATGTGAGTAATTTTTATTTTTCATTTATAATTGTAATGAATTTTACTATCCGCGTACCAATGCCATGAGCTTGGAGAAATAAAATAATTAGCTTCAGGGGTATTCTGATGTGTTGGATAATTTAATTTACTTTAGAGATTCAATATTGAGAGGGAAATTATTTTTGCTGACTTATCTCTGAGATGATTTTTTTAGCAGTATCTTCAAATCTAAACGAGATAGCGGAATTATTGTCATTACATTTTTTTTAGTACTTAGTTCCCTCCGCAATAAATGTCATAATAAAAATTTTGCTATTTTCCTTAGATTTTAAGATATGCAACAAAAACCGGTCAAAGTCAATAGTGATTTATCTCATTTAATCTCTTCCAGTTGAGTCTTTCCCGGACGATTTTCATCCAATTTAGATTATAATAGTTATATTGCTCCAGAAGAACATCACATTAGCTATGACTTGGAGTAAAGAAAATCTTTAATGATTATAAACATTAGAAAATTAAGACCCGGGGGAAATATTTTATTTTCTATTCTATTTTACATGACCTCGGGGTGATTTCAAACTTTATCCTTATAATACTCACCCCATTATCAGTATCAGTCCATTTTGATTAACTAATTACGTTCATCTGAATGCTGGATATAGTAGTACAAGTGATATGCAAAGCTAGACATTTAGCACTTTGTAGGTGCCTGGAAAATATTTTGTGATGAATTTTTTGTGGTGTCCAATTAAATTCAGAAGAGGTTTAGTTTCCTTTGGTGATATGATGGTCCTTATTAAAGATTGATTTGGACTTGTCGATTCCGTTCATCTCGATCCCATTGGGGGGTAAAGGTGAAAAAGATGGACCTAGACCTCTAGTGAACGTAAACACTAAATCAATCACAGTTGCTGGAATTTTGGCGGCGATAACAGCCTTCGTAATACCACTACTATTTAAAACACCGAATCATTCTCAGTATCGTGAGTGCACATAAATGTTTTAGCTCAAAATACAGAGTAAACAGTAGGTAGTTATTTAATTAAATCCACAGGATTAGATGACGAGTTCAGCATATGGGATACAGGACGAGCTCTTAATGAACTTGTGCTTGGGAATAATTATGTTACTCCCTGTATTCAACGAGCGATTTGTGGAGCTATCGCTAGAGTGGACAGGGTGAATACCCCTACGGGAGCTGATAAAATTGTTGATGGACTCGTCAAGTAATTATTATTATTATTATTTTTATGAACATAAAGAGAGAAGAATTCAGTAGAAACTCGCGTACCGTTTGGCAATCGTTTTGCGTCGTCATTGCAAATTTTGAAAAATTATTTGACAGTTAGTTAATTGTTCTCAAATGGTTACATACTTGTTAGTAAGGAAATTGACAACTTTTACTAACCGGTACAGTAATTTTTACTAATTTTTTCTCACCAGGTATAAGAAATGTGCCATCTTATGTGGTTCGTGAATTCTATTAAAGCCGATAGTCCATAAAAAGTCCAGTAAATAATTATGGAATTTTTTATAATAAACTTGCGATTCAGGTTGAACATTCAGATAAGATTTACTTCCATTTAAACATTGGTAAAATGTCTCAACTATGTCTGTGGAAAAGTTTATGGAATTTCAATGGTTAATTTTTTCTCTCATTTCTTCCACAATTTTTCTTACAGTTTGAAACTCATAAAAGATCTTATTAACGGGACCTCAATCCAAGAAGCTGTGGATATTGGTCATCATTCAAATGCGCAATGTTTGAATTATTTCGGGGGGTGTAAGATGGCTCCTGAAATATTTGAAGCGCTCCTCACTGAACTTGGGATTCAATAAAGAACTTTTCAGGGAAATTCAGTGCTCAATATAGACAGGCATTAAATCACTAGAGATTGTAAAAAAGTTGACTGTTTATTAACATTTTGTGAATATAAATACGAATGTTGAACATTAAAATTAAACTTGTTACATAAATATTTCCTTTTCAACATTTATTTACCTAACATTGTCGACGTCGCCTAATCATCATGACAGTCAGAACTTTCGATTGTTCGGGTGCGCGCAGCGTAAAAAAAATAGACATATTTTTGCTTTCTCTTGGCACTTCAAGAAGCACAATATCCACTGAAAACAATTGTTTAGAGAATAGTAAAAAACATGAGTTATTTCATCATTACGAATTCAGGTTTCGAGGCTATTCGTGGTGTATGGGGGGAGTAATTTTAGGACTTCCTGGCAGTCGAGTCGTTCGGCAATCTGACGTGGGGTCAAACCACGTTTATTTAGGACGTTGGAATCAACGTGGTGGTCGAGCAGAAATTTTAGAGCTTTGGGCTTGTCATGGATAACTGCTTGCTGGAGTGCTGTGAGTCCAGATGCATTTGCTTGATTTAAATTCGCTCCTGCACATTCAAGGGAGAGTAAAGTTTTTACGTCTCCATTCGCCCCTGCTGAACACAACTTCTCCCCTATTCGCAGGGGGTCTTCGTGGAGATGAGCACCGCATTGAACTAGAAGTTTTATTATCTGAAAAGATGAAGAGATAATTTATTGAGCTTTTTTGTAATCGTCTTTTTCTTGCTATTCTTCACATCATATCTGCATTATTTATGAAAATTTAGAAACACGGTTGCGTATAAAGGATTTTGTGTGGAACATTTAAAATTTGTTTGTTAAATTCTGGACACATGGCGCCAGAGATTAATTTTTTTTACGGATTCGGTTTTTAATTAGAGTAATAGAGGGCTGCGAGTGAGTTTGTCAACAATTAATGGCGCATCGCTAGTTGATATCGATATCGATTTTTACCTTCAAAATTTCAATTGTGTTGTATTTTTTAAAAGTTTTAATATAACAGGCTTTGACGACAATTTTTTATATTTATATAAATATAAATAAACTCTTCGGAGTTGCAGAAATTCATGTTCAGAATTTCAGAAATCGATTTAATTCCAAAAAAAGGAAAAAAATTATTAGAAAGGTGAAACATGTTCAATTGCAATAAATGAACAAATATTTAGAAAGAACAATTCTGCCTAAAATTTAATTTGAACAACACTCAATATTCATTGCTTTTTAAAATCGTTCTCAAGCTATTAGTAATTGAAAGATGCAACGAATGAAAAGTGTTGAATCATGCATATTTCCAATTTGTAAATAATTTTTGATGTTTCTACCAATTTCAAAAATTCTACCAATAAAGTTCAATAAATAGTAAATATTATTTTTACCTCATCATAATGATTTTCTATAGCTTCAGTGAGTGGTGTTCGATTCATTAAATCTTTCATGTGAACATTAGCTCCCATTTCCAGCAGTTTACGAACAATGTCAATGTCCCCTACATTACAAGCAATGTGAAGAGCTGTTCTTCCATCTGGACTGGGTTGTGATATATCCGCACTCTGCAATATAAAAGGAGATTGACATTTTTTGCTAAACCTTTTTGATCGGCAAGTAAAAATGGATTAAGTACATTGCGCCGCAGTAGCTCTAGTTTCTCGGCATCCTTCGCTATGACGGCTTCAATGAGCATCGCTGGGAATATTATAGGACCCAATCTATTCAATTCAGTCTCAGTACTGAGTCGTAGACAGTCTAGGAACAGTTGTCGGTCCTGGAAAGTCACTCGTTCGCAAGTAGTTAATTCCCCTCTCAAATTGGTTTCCATCATTTTTCTTTTTTTATCAATATCCCACTCTGTCTTCGATAAAACGTACGATAATTTTGTCAGGGCAGCTTCTGGAGTCATGTCATAACCCACAGTAACTCCTAAAAGGGTCACAGACATAATGAAACTAATTAATTGAATAAAAATTAAACGATTATTAAATACAAAATTATTTCCAAAATGCTAAGTATGGTGTGTTCCACACTTTTTATTGGGATCTTCATGATTTATATCGAGCCTTTGTTTTCCCTCGATAATTACCGCACTTCCGCGTAATTTTCATTGAAATATTTCTCTCCATATAACGATGATTGCAAAGTAAACTAACTTGGTTTGGAATTATCATTTTCATATCTCTATATCCGTTTTTCCTGCTTTGCCGCACCATCCCATAAACATTTAATTTATATAAAAAATTCGTTACACCTTATGACAATAACAATTTACCAGCATCAACGAGCAATGTCCCAGGCTCATAAGCAGGGGTGACTCCATCCCTACAGCACTGCGTGATGTTGAGGACAATCACTCCTCGACTCGTAGCATTTCTCAGTTCTTGGACAATGTCATCTCGATTGATTGGGATATTTCCAGCTCCAAAAGTCTGCAGGACGACTCCCTCAATCGGGGGCTGTAAGAAAGCCCTCACCAACTCCACAGTTATACTAGGGAAGATCCGCAGAAGTCCTACGTTAGGATTCAATGTCGTGTGGACGTGGAATTTTTCCATAGCACAGGGACGAAAGATCGATTGGTAGTCGACTTGAATTTTAATCCCTGCAGTTGCTAATTTTGGAACATTCGGAGACTCGAAAGCTTCAAATGACGCTGCAGAGACTTTACTCGTTCGATTTCCTCGCATAAGGGCGCTTCCGAAGAAGACGCAGACCTCCGGAATGCTGTAATTGCCTGCGATTATCAACGAGGCGAGGAAATTCTGGAGGCCGTCAGACCGTGTGTCAAAAATTGGTAATTGGGATCCGGTTATTATGACCGGCTTACCCAGGGATTCCAGCATGAATGACAGCGCTGAAGCGGTGTAACTCAGGGTGTCGGTGCCGTGGAGAACGACGAAGCCGTCGAAAAATTCGTATGAGTCCTGCAATTTTTTCATTCAATGTACCATAATTTCTCGATAGAAAATATATTTTTCAAAATACTTTAGTATGAAATTATTGAAATCTAGATATAAACATTATTATGGTGTGAAGGATAATTGTTAGAAAAATGCTGTTTCTGTGAACAGCCCAAGAAATATTGTTCAATGCGCGGAAATTGAACGTTTTCAACACACAAATTATGCTTGAAAGATTATTTTTGCGCACACAATGATGAAAGTAACTATTGTTCTTCGAATTATCATCAAAACACTTATCTCAGCCACCGGTGCTGTAAAACATGTGGAAAAGACTGCAGAGCATATGTATATGTAGATAAGGAATGATAGATAAACGGAGGGAAATATTCAATGAAAATTACGTAACTTTTTCGTAATTCCGAATTTTTCCACAGCGTTGCGCAATTTTCATTTAATTCGCCGGTCGAACATTGCGATAAATCCCTGACAAATTTCGAGCCGATTCTGTAATGAGTTAACGACTGGCGAATGCCGTAATTTTCCCTGAATATTTCTCTCCCTGTCATAGAGTCATTGTTTAATTTTTCGAGACCTTGAAATCAATAGATGGTCTAATCGAGGAGGAATCAGTTCTTTTAACACGAGATCATTGCGTGCTCATTTTCAGGCTATCAATCAGTGCCTTTCAGATCATTCGCATCGACATTATAAATTGATAAAGTTCTTCCTCCGTTCACCGTTGAACTAAAACTGATTTTTCAATGCTATTTTTAATAATAGATTATTGTTTGTCTAATCACTTTGATATCCTTAGCAATTTTGATCCAATCGTTCATTGTCATATTGCTGGAGTCCAATAACTGGGAGTACTCTCTTATGTCGTAAATAATCCGCCGACTCTCTGTCGCTGTCATTCTGCAATCAATTGAGATGGCAATGTTAATCTGCAGTTGAGATGAATAAGTTTCATTATCGTGCTTGCGGATCTCAACGACGTCATCCAAGTTATTGATAGCTCCAGATGAGCGCAATAGTAAGCGACTTACGGTAATGCTAATAATCCGGAACTTCCAAATCTCTTGGTGGCAAATTCACTATCGTACATGTGGGGATATTTCTTCACAGTTTTAACGAATTGGTTGGGTACTGGTGCCAATGCTAGAAAAAAAACAAAAAATTAATGTTTAGTCTTTCAAATAACAAGCAAATTGACGATAGGCATTCAACAAAATCACGAAATCGTTGTGAGTAAACAATTTTACTTTCATGGATGAAAAACAGGAGATAAAGCTTCCGGAGTGATTCTATAGATGTTCTATCAAGATTCTATGGAATTCCTGGAGAAATTCTATAGGATTTCTGTAAAATTTCTCCAAAAGCCTCATCTTCCACTAGAGTTCTTGTCTTATTCCACGAATTTTTCTATTAACAAAGAAATCTATAGATATTACATTAAAATTCTATAGAAATTACATTGTAGTTCTATAGAAATCCTATAGAATTCCTATCATATAGAAGTAATTAATATAACGGAGGGGTAATATAGAAGAAATGCTGTAGAATTCTACAGGAATTTTACAAAATTTCTATAGAAAATTTGATTTTCTAATAATTTCGATAGAATTTTTTTGACTGTAGCCGGGAAAACAAGGGGTCAAATGATATACAATTCTCAACAACATTATAGTGACTTTACACAGAGCCTAACAATTTTTGTTTTCCAAAATAATCATTTTCCAGTACAAAATAATGGCATTGAAATTTTTACTCTGATGGTAAGTTATAGGGCCACTTAATGAAGAAATAATTACCATTCGTGGTAGCATTTCTAATCATTCCGATGGTGCCTCCAGTGTAGAGGACTAAAACTCTCCCCTCTGGTCTTCCCCGGTAGGATAATTCAAGGTCCGGAGATTTTGAACGCCCATTTTTCGGGACCGAACCATTGATTTTACCTTCTAATGTTGGAACACACGTCCCGGGATAGTTCCCAGCCATTGTTACCTCCAGTTCACAGTCCTACAATATGAATAACACAGTCTTAATCTCTCATAACTGTCTGAGGCGTTTGTGCAATTAAGTTGATAATCAAAGTTGAATTAACATTTTTGCGCTTAAAAAAATGTCTTCGTGATTATTCAGAATATCATTCGGTCACAAGTGATGTAAATAATTATTTATTTTCCGACCAGTATTTCTATATAACTTGTACCCAAATAGGTAATTATTAACACACAAATTGAACAATTTGGAGGCACACGGAATCGAACACAAACGCTAACCCGGGGCATAACACAGATAATTCGTTCACTTTCAATTAATACTCGACTACTTTCTCTTTGCAATTACTAAACAACTGAGAACTCTTGAAAATATTCTGCTGCGCAGACAACCACAATCGCAGAAAACCCCTAAAATTTAAGTAAATTAAGAACTATGTTAAATTCCTGTTCGACAACATCAGGAACACGATGAACACTTGATGAGGGCGATGATGCAATCGTCACTAAACTATAATTATGGTAAAAATTCCTCTACCTCATTAATATTCTATGAGATAGGAAGGCTCTCTTCGAAATACGGCGTCGACAAATTCTCAGCGCAGACTGAACCTGAACTCGTAGTTCATTTTCAGGGAACCATGAGTAACTCTGGGAATAAATATATCGTGTCGTCTATCGCATAAGTGTTACGGTGTCGATTACTTACAAAATGAGTTAGTCAAAACTAGTCAGTACTGCGAGCACCAGCGAAGCAAAAAAATAAAAAACACAATAAACAGAAATTAATAAATATTTTACAATGATAATTTTTTATTAAATATTTAAATTTTGATGTCACTACTCAGTGATGTTTGACCTTACGCACAATCACCACGTGCTTTGCCAAGAAGATATTCTATATTTTGTTCCCCTCCTTATCAGTTTAGTTTCCTTGAATTTACGCATTCAGAGGTGTTTCTTCGTTATAACAGTAGGAATTTTGTCAATTCTTGGGGAATAATTTTCTTTCGTGCGTTAGAACACGTAATAAAGAAGTGTGGCGGAGGGAGGGGAGGATTAGATAATATTGATCACTGTCGGAGTGAAGAATGCGTCACTGTTGTGTGATTCACCTTTCTCTGGCTGATAATGGAAAAGTTACTCCATTTCACCGCAGAAATTCCATATGGTATCACTGAACATTGTTTTTTTCTATTTATTTTTCTGTCATTTTATTTATACGATTATATGGCATGTGGGATATCATTCTTTAAAAAGAACCGAATCTTTTACAGATACAGACACATGTAGCAAGTTTTTATATTCAGAAACGAAAGAATTCCCGTTTATGATTTGCCCCCAGAGATAAAATACTCCCAAATTAATCCCTCATTATGAGTAAATAAATAATTCTCAAATTTCGTGAATAAAGTAATGAAGCAATTGCACTCGTTGTTTAGTTTTTAGAAGATTATTTTACAGACCTTCATTTCTTGAAACATCTACCATTTCGAAACCACACGCCCTCAGAAGTAATTACCGTTAAGACTGTTCCACACCTTTTCCGCCAAAATTTGGGTTTTTAAAAATTTTTTAGCAAATTTACGGTGCGACTGTAGGGACAAAATATAACGTTCCTGTATTTTGTCGTTATTTAATGGCAGACAAAGGCTGTTGGTGATGCGATAATTTTCAGAATTTTTGTTTCTAATTTTGTGGTTCTATTTTAAAGTTTGAAGAAAACATAAATTTTTCGCACCACTTTGAAACTTGGTGAGTTACTAAATAATAACGAAACGCAAGAACGTTACATTTTTTCGCGTAAATCCGATCGATAAATGTCCAGAACAAATTAAAAGTCGTGAATTTTGGGTAAAAAAAGTCTTGAACATTCTCCAGGCATGAGGTCACCGTAATAATATCCACATTGTTGAAAACATTTAGATATAAATAAGAACACTTTTTTGTAAAATGGTGAATCATTTGTGATGAGCTGTCCCAAAAAAAATTGAAATTCGGGTAAATCCTGCTTTTTTTATTTTTTTTTCTTGGAAAACTACCACATAAAAAAAATTTTTTTAAATCAGATCTGGGTTGTTATTTTTTTTTTAAATTAAAGTGATGTAGCAAATTTATCGGTCGTTTTTTTTCGTTTTTTGTTCTTTGCATTTTTGTAAAGGTAAACACAATTGTTATTTAATTGTATTCGATGACTGGGGTATGTACAAACGAGCAAACCTTTGTATTCGTGATCTACAAACGATTTCCTATCAAATTAGCTGCAGTTCAATTAAAAACGTTGATTTTTTTTTTTGGCCAACATCATGGAAAAAGTTGAAATGATAATTATCAATTATCCACGAAGCTACAAACAAAAGCAATACATGTATAATTATGTACTTACGATTTACAATTGTTTACATTAATTAGTTTCTCCATTTACAACCTCCCGCAGGTCAAATACATAAGGGCGACTTTACGATCGATAAGAAGATTTCTAGAAAGATCATACAGAGACATCTATCGACTGTAACTTTTATCTTTTGCTGTGTCAATGACGTCACGAGTTGACAAGTGTCTGATTTCCCAGCGTGAAGGATTGATGTTGTTACAGTGACAATGTGTTCACGTTATTTCGTTAACTTTTTGGAAATAATCTCGTGATAAGAAACGTAAACACGAAATAATTAATAATTAAATGGAGGCAAAGCTTGAGGCGTATAGAACGAAAAAACGTCGAGAAGCGATGGTGGAAAAGGCGAAAAATTCTATAAAAGGAGTTTTGTCTTGGAAAGAACAGCCTGTACCTTTGTTGTCCCAAAAACTTGAGGTATTTTACATTCCAAAAAAATAAATCCTACGATTATTCGATAGTAAATAGACAGTGCCTCCTGAATTAAATTTCAAGTTACGCACCATAACGTTTTTTATTAATTTTTGCTTTGACAGATATTTAAATGTCTACCCTTATCACATGGAGAATCTGATGGCTCTGAAAATTTCAGGAAAATTCCGAGTCTTATAATAACACTTGGTTGATAATGATAAAGATGCCATTATGTGTGATTCTTATAAGAAAATTATAATGAGGTTGTCATTAACTTTCGGATTTTGTTCATGATACCAAAACATGATGCTTAAGTATATCCCAGTATTTTGAAAAATTTTTCTCTAGTGAAATGCTTAACTATTTTTGTAGTCGAATATTAATATCTCATTTGAGCCCTGTTTTATCCTAAATTTCCGAATATGGTCCACGATTTTATGGTTTAAATTTCACAAGTCTGAATTGGAATTTTGACACTAAAACATTAAAAAGTCTTTTTTCAACATAGAAAAATACAAAAATCAGCACGTAGAGGAGGATTGATAAAACACTTGAAAAACAGATTTTTTTTTGTAATTATGAGCATTGTTTATACGAAATTTATAGACAATTAATTTTCCATCATAAGACAACATTCATTAGAAATCATAAAAAATTATTTATATTCAGAATTGCACCAGAAATGGATTTCATGCTTTAAAAATCAGGTCTTTGAAAAATTCAATAATTAAAATTTTTTACTTATAAGCAGTAAGTGCAGAAAAATATAATGATTTCAATGGAAAATTTGATTGAAAATGGTTAATTCTTTGGATTAATTGGTGCCAAACTGGAAAATACTGGAAGATACTTTGATATCCTTAAGCCTGACTAAGTACCTTAACATTAAGAATCGAAAGGTTACAGGACAGAGATGACTTGGAGAGTATCACCTCGGAGGAGAGCATCGACTTATCCCCGCAGAGAAACTCAACAATTACACAAGTGACTTATTTCCTTTATTTCTTACTGTGGGCCACACTCTACGTCATAGCACTGCAGTTTGAGTTCGGTGCTGTTTACTTTATACTCTCGGCTTTGCTATTTATATGGAAAAATACGAGGTCAGGCCCCAAGAAAAAAGGAGAGATCAGTGCTTACTCTGTTTTTAATCCCAATTGTGAGGCCATTCAGGGATCGATTAATATGGAGCAAATTGAAAGGGAGATGGGATGGGGAACGCACAGTTGAATTGCACATTTTATTGTTGAAATAATTTGATAATTAAGTGATAAAATAATTTATATGCCATATCAAATTTTTAACAAGAGACGAGCATTCGCCGACTTCCAAGTATTGTTTAATACTTTCATAATTCAACAGTTTATATTAATTGCAACTGCTCATTCTCGAAAAATATGATTTTCCAAAGTATAAGAGATTGTTGTGATTTTTTTTCAAGGTAAAAATAATCACTGACTATGAATGAAATCAAATGGAATGGAATCTTTCATTACAGGAAGTGAGCCGTTTGAGTGACTAATTGAAATGATTCTAACACAACTGTTTATTGAACTTTGATTTAAGGCATGCCCTTTAATATTTGAATGACTGTATCAAAACATGAGAGCATTTTCTCAAGAATTTGTTCAATTTCTTGATTTTTCTGTGATTCGGTAATTAATACAACGTCAGTTTGTGATTGAAACTTATCGTCAGGGCACATGAGAGCTTTTTCCACGTCTTTCAGCAAATCGTTTGTCATTCGCACTGCTAGAGACCTAGAGACATTCATAAAAATCATATGGTTGCGAATAAATGTGTACTAAAGTTTTTGTATTGATATTAATAAATGAAAGTTGTGGAGTTAATTCGATGCACTTACTTTACTCCATCGATTTCTCTGATTTCATCATTTAGAATCTGTCCGTACTCAGTAATTGAGGTCAACTTTTCTTTTATTTGTTCTGCAAATCATCAATTTAGTGAGTAGACAATCGTCACATGATACAAAATTTTTATCGCACTTGTTGGGTAAAGTACTATTCCTTACGAATGTATGGTCGTAGATCTGGTGCTGTCAAGTTGGAAAATACTCTGTTCATTGTGTCCTCGATTATTCGCGGATTCCATTGAAATATATTCATCTGTGAGAGATTCCACAGACTTGTTGTTACAATTTTTGCAAGATTTCTCTGATAGCGAGTAATTTTCTGTTGATGCTCCTGAGGATTTCTGGAGTTGGTGTCATTTGTCGAGCTCTAAAAAATTATTATGCATTTGTTCAATTGAAAATGCTACGTCGAAGTGCTATTTGCCTTTATCTCGGTTTGGAAACTTCTTATTCCATAAACAACTTTTCTCATTATAAGAAACTTCATCACTCACTGTAAAGGGACATTTTACGTACATTTTGCAAATTCCATTTCTCATACATTAGAACGAGAAATAATCGTACCAAAATTTTTGAGCTCATGGAGGGGTGCAGAAGTTTCGGATATTTTTTATGCTCCTATTAAAATATATTATTTTTTAAGCTTACTATAAAAGCAATAGCCGAGTGGGGGATGTTGAGCTTCAACCGAGGCAGGTACGTACTCGTAAAAGCTTTCGATTCAGCGTAATTTTCAAAAGAACCGAAAACTGTCGTTTGAACCACATCAGATCCTGATGCAACAAAGTAGCCATTGTCTGTGAAAAGAATTTAAAAAATTGTTGTTTGAACAACTCCTTTGTCTTAATAAGTGAAAAAATGATTTACTTTTTGATTTTGATTTTCATGCGGAAAAAGCAGAAATATTTTTCCTTGGGATTTCGTCAGGTTCCGAATGTCTCCATGTTTAATGAAGTTTGTTCACAAAATATGGTCATGGCAGTGTGATTTTGGAAAAATCAAAAAAAGCTGAAGTAAAACCGCCTCATATTTTGCAAACATAATTATAGCAAACACGTGTGTGAGGGAGGGAAATTTGACGGGAAAAATGATCTTACCAGTAATTGGAGTCTTGTCAATAGCTAATAAAGCTACAATTTTTGATTTTTCATAATCAGAAAATAGTTGGAGGCAGTCATTGAGGGAGTGCTCGTATAAAAGGAACATTAGGTTCCTGCGTGGCTTCCAATCGTTACCAGCCGTCCATTTATGTAATTCCTCGACTATTTCGAGAACAATCTTAATGTTCTGATCACCTCCAGTCGTTAGAACAACGTATCGATCTATAAATACAACAGTATCTTAAATTGTTAATCGAATTATCTCAAATATTATTTCAAATGGTTAATCCTGCACTTGATAGTGAAAAGACCGAAAGCGCGTTTCGCACACTTTATTTGAATGTTGACTTGCATGGTGTTCATTCATATGAGATTGAAAAATACGAAAAGTCTTACTAATTTGGAAGTTTACCTTCTTCGGATGATCCATGAATTCTCGCAGTTAAACAACCGTTATTCAACCGTAATTTTGAAAAAAAATTCAACCCTAAAAACATGGATTGTGCACTCCTCAATGTACCTCCTCTCATGGTCGTCCTGAAGAGTAAATTCATTATTGAGTATCCGTTTATTTGTACAATTATATAATAAATATATTATTTTATGGGGGTTTCGCTTGAAAAATAGTTTTAGGACCATTTGCTGTCATATCATCATTATTACTCTCGTCAGGAATTTATTTCTTGCTTGTGATTTTTAGTTAATCGGTCTAAACAACTAATTTTGGAAAGTAATGGATGATCATATTCTCCAAAAATATTGAAATTGCAATTCTTATTGTATGGAAAGCGTCTTGGAGTGAATATTATAAACACCGAAATGGAAATCTTCAAAATCGTCACATTTTTCGCAGTGAAATCTCAAACCATAATTAAGTATCAATTGATATTTGACTGCTTGGTTCATCAACTAATTCGAATCTTCTCGCCATTACTAAAAAAAATAGAAGAATTCACCAACAGAAATATCAATAGAAGAGTATTACAACGCGACACAGAATCTAGCGAGCAAACAGCTGATGATTAGTCGATCATTCTTGAAGACCTGATGATATACACAAACTTATAATGATGTGTTGGGGAAAGTAAAATATGGATAATGAAGATGAGAAAGTGGGACACAGACTTTCCTATTTAATGAACAATTCTTTTTTACTTAAATGAGAAGCATGATCGATATTTTACGTGAGATCTCTGGATTCATTGAACCCTTTCGCCTCCAGCTCCTGAAGGATCCCTTGGAGTAGTTCCTCGTTACTCTCAAGGCCATTGCCAGCCACCGTTTTTTGTTCCCTTTCAGCTCTTATGTCTGCGGCCCTTTGATCAGCAAATCTCCCAACCAAAAATCCACAGAGGAAGCACAAAAATCCAATGGAGAATAAAAAGGAAAAACACATGCGTTTTGTCACAAATTCGGTTGAGTCGCCAAAACCTCGAGCTGTCTGCATGCTCAACACACGCTGCATTTCACCTGATTACAGATGTTAGTTCATACTCCAAAATCTCTCTCTCTCTCTCCTCAAAATTCCCTGAACATAATTTTGTGGACTTGAACAAAACTCAAAATCAATCAAATTTTTTGTGAGCCATTTCCACGAAAATTTGATCTTGTGAGACTGATGAAAAATAATGAAAAAATCGGGTCCATTCAACAAAGCACGTCTACAAGAACTGATACAGCAGCTCAACATTTTCCAAGCGTCATTTCCACCTCCATAGATTTCTTATGCTTATTTTAATACGTAGTGCTTGACAGCACTTATGTCTCTCCATCCTACGGTTCATAGAAATTTGGAAGAACAAAACAAAACTCTACCTTTACCATGTAAACAACCTGATACATGTTTATCTCATAAATTTAGTATTTTCCTCTGAGCTGCAAAAAGTATATGAATTGCTATTGTTACAGCGAATAAGAAACATTAAGCTCAAAATTCTCTATTTACCTGAAAAAACATTTATAAATAGTAGTGCGGCTTGTACAAGGTCTTTAACTATAGATATCTCGAGTTGACGATCTAGAAATAATTCCACAAAAAATGTGTAAACGGAAAAGTTGAAACAAAATCTCTGAAAATAGAATCTAATCCAATCTAAACTCTTAAATCTCTGAGGATCGCATTAAAAAAAGTTCACTGTAATTGTTTCATTCCGTGTCTGATAATTTTAGCCTCATCATCAATCAATTTTTTTCAGTGCCTCGACAGGGGAAGAGGAAGGATGTGGACTAGATGTTCGAATTCCAGAAACTTTTATTAGTGTCAATCAATCAATTATGAAAAGTTAATATTTTTGCATTATTAGTATAATTTTCCCTAATTATCCTTTCCTAAAGAATTGATTAGTATTGTATAAATATTATTTGATTAATAATACTTCACTATTAATAAAGTATTATTATTAAATAAATAAATAAAAATAAATTATAGTAATCATTACTACTCGACTAATGAATTTTCGCTAGACCAGAATAGAAAAAGTGTTACTGAACTGAATGCGGTATAGTAGTAAGTAAACCTCATATTTCCAAATAATAAAGTATAATATTCAGATTTGTTAATAAATCAAAATTACACCGAAGAAAAAAAATAATTCTACCAATCAAACATTCTTCTGACAAAAAGTCAAATTTCGAATGGAAATTTCGGGAATTCATTTGTTTGAGGCCACAATGATTAGCAAAATTATTTTCTTTTTTCAGTATAAAATCAACCCAACCAATTCCAATAGTGCTGTCTGTGATTATTGATCGTCCACCTTCTCTCGACAATGTTCGGTGCTTATCAGTAGCCGGTGGACACAAAGGTATTAGTTTACATTTGCATTCAATCATTATTATGTCTTGCGTGCTGGCATTGCGATGACATTCGACGAGAAGGGTAAGATAGAAAATTTTATTGAAGTTATTTATAAATACTCTCCGTCGCCAAACTTACGCAGTGTCGATGCGGGTCTAGGTTGCAGAATTAGCGGCAAAAACACCAATCAAGGGACATTTCAAGTTCCCTCGTGGTAAGTCAATTATCATCGAACAGACAAGAGGGCAATAGAAATAGTAGAATGTAGTAGTAGTTGTAGAATATAATGGTATTTTTTTCTCGACTTTTAACTCATTGGAAGAATCTTTCCATTTTGCCTGGTGAGGGTGTCTGCTGCCATGATATCTTCAATTTCTTCTCCATTAATTAAACGTGCTACGTGCGGATGATCAAGAATTGTAAGATGATCTCCTTCAAGAACATGGTATTTCACTTTTCCCGTTGTTATCTAAAATATGTACAACAGAGTTATATAATATTTTTCAATAACTGAAAAAATATATCCAATGTACGGTTACGGTTTTAGATAACAAAATAGTATTTAGATTCTAAAATTATAAAATGGAGGAAAGGGTTCCCTGTCGCGGTAGACGATTTATGATTTCTTTTATCAATCTCTTCTCTATTTTAACGTGACAGTAAATTAAAATGATTTTCACACACAGAAAGGCCTAATATAAACTAGATTGTCTGAAACGTGCGTATCGGTTTTATAAATAAAATTAACTATCGATTTCCGGACATACATTCGTATTCCCATTGAAGAAGTACTGGTCAATCTGCTCTACAATATTTCGATTTCCATGTGAAAAAATGTTTTCTCATTTTTCGTATATGTAATGTTTTATGTGTGGTCAACAAAAATGGCGGTGTACATTATCGAAAGTGGTAAAAAAATCGGCAGATTTTAGATAAAAAAAGCATTTTACGATTTTCCAGGCATAATTTAAGTAAAAAACATTATATTTTTCCTACTAGATTGCCAAATTAATTTTGAACTCTTCCACTCTAACTTTGCATTTTTTTTCAATCTATAGATCTTAATGTAACTTGAAATTGATTGGTAGGTAAGGGAAATGTAACTAATGGGCGCAAGGATTACCGAAATAATCTCTACCAGGTATACCTGAAGCCGACAATCGGATTTACCAACCGGTCTATGGAGGTACAAACAATACCAAGCAAGTATCATTAGACTTACCTTACTGAGATCATAATCTGCAGGTAAAGTCTTGGCAGTTTGCACAGACGGTTTCAGAAGAGTGATTGGAGATCTGAGAGGTGGACAGGTATCAATATGATAATTGTCTAAGGCAAGGATACGGTGATATATACAAGACCAAATATTTCTTTGCTGCTTGGATGAAATATTCAACCCGTTAACAGGCGTAAATTTCGCAAAGACATCTAGCTTGGCTTCCCAATAGTCACTCTGGTCGAGTTGCGCCAGTAATTCTCGAGAATTTTTTGGTGCAATACGATTAGCTATACTCATAAGAACTTTCGTCTGAAGATCATTGCCATTGTTCGATCCAAACTGTAGGTTTTTAAGGAACCTCGAAAGTAGGGGTGCACCATCAATGAGAATTACTTTACCAGCGAATGATTTAGCCTCTAATATCCTCACTAATTCAATAGTAATAAGTGCTCCATAAGAGTATCCAATGAGTACAAAATCTCTGCGTATATCGTCTTTGCTGAGGATGTACTAGACCAAAGAGTGATAATTTTTCAAAAGTAGCTTCACTTACAGATATTTAATCCTTGAATGGTCACAGCTTTCAGCTGAATATTTGATCGTAAGAAGATTTCAAATTTTTTTTAATGATTTGGTGGCTTAAATTTGGGTAAAAAATTCAAATTTTTATACATTTTTTCTTGGAGAAGCTTTTATGTAAAAAAAAAAGTACCGAAAAACGCTTGGAATACCTTAATGATGTGACCATTCAAGTTTTGAAGTAGAGGAAATACTCACAGGCAATAATTCCTCTGCAATAGCCTGAATAGAACTATTATTTGTGCATAAATTATTCAATTGTAAGCAAGAAGCAGAAGCCTTGATGCTCTTTCCAAGATTCTCGAATACACCACCACAACCCTCGATACCTGGAATCAGGAATACCTCGGCGCTTTCATTTTCGGGTTTCGTAGACAATTTTAAGCAAGTCTCCTTCATTGCTTCTTCCTTTCCTAGTAGTTTAACCATTATTTTCATTCCATCAAGTGCCTCTTCTTCCATCACATCTGTAGCCGTTTTGTTCAAATCAGCTTTTTTGGAGTTACGCTCAATAAGTTTTGCGAATGTCAAATCTCGAATATTTTGTGCTGTTAGAAATATCTCGAACTCGTGTTCTAAGGTTTGCTTAATTTCCATGGCCATCATGGAGTCCATACCGAGTTCAGCTAGTGATGTGTGTAGACAAACCGACTTCAAGTCTTTGAGTCCCATGATGTTGAGAACTGTATCGACAATATTGAGAGAACGAGAGTAACCAGATTGATTCTCAGTTACCACCATGCTTGCAACGATCGGGTTATCCTGATTAAGGAAACCATCAAGTTCATGAAGACATGATGCTATGCCCTGCTGAAGAGTTCCTCTCATCGTGACATATTCATCATTGTTCTGCATGTCTACGACGATACCAAC
The DNA here is from genome assembly GCF_034640455.1 of Diachasmimorpha longicaudata. Taxonomy (NCBI): domain Eukaryota; kingdom Metazoa; phylum Arthropoda; class Insecta; order Hymenoptera; family Braconidae; genus Diachasmimorpha; species Diachasmimorpha longicaudata. The sequence goes on from NC_087236.1 coordinate 456,272, forward strand.
ATCGCCGATAGCTCCCCACTGAATGGCAAGTCCTGGAAAACCTTCACTAACTCGTTTTTCGCAGATTGTTTCCATTATTGCATTTGACATTCCGTAATTCGCAAGCCCAGGATTTCCACGTCCACAGGTAACTGAGGAAAAGACAACAAAATGACGGAGTTTTGGGCACATTTTTCTGGACAATTTGTCGAAAATTTTTGTACTCCAAGCTTTGGCTTTGAAAGGCTCTACGAATGTTTCTATTGTTTGATTTTCAAAGAGACCGTCCTTGAGAACTACTGCGAGATTGTAAATTGCATCAACGGGTGCTTGCTTTGATGCTAACGAAAGGATGCTTTCACAATCTCTAGGATTTGATGCATCTTTCTTCGAAATAATGGTGACTTTAATGCCACGAGTCTTCCATCGCTTCATTTTCATAGATTGATAGCCATTTTTGATTCCTTCACGAGATGTCAGAATGATGTACTGAGCTCCACGGTTGACAAGCCAGTCGGCTAATTCTAGACCAAAGCCACCAAGTCCTCCGAGAATTATATAAGAACGGTCTGGCCGGCAGTAATACCGTGGAAAAGCTGGAATTGAAGTCTCCATTTTCGCTTCATCTTGAATTTTGAGTATCACCTGAAAACGAACAAGTAAAAATTATAACTCTCCTTCATCACGAAGATGTCCATATAATTTTCAGTTCTACCTTTCCTATGTGTTTCCCAGTCGTCATGTACTTAAAAGCGGAATCAATGTCCTCTCTATTAAAAATAGTATAATTGAGTGGTTTAATGATTTTTTCATCGAGGAATCTCTGGAGCAGTCCATGTAATTCTCTCTTTTCCTCCACCGGCGCAGCAAACATTCTATCGAGCATTACCCCATAGAAATTGACGCCTTTTAAAAAAGCTGACAACCCTAAAATTCTATTATTAGTCATATCAAACTTCCCAATCTCCAAGAATTTTCCTCCTTCAGCTACACATCGGAGCGAAGCTTGTAATTTCTCATCAGCAAGAGAATTCAGGACGATATCGACACCTCTACCATTTGTCCTGGTCATCACCAATTGCTCGAAGCTGGTATCTCTGGAATTGCCAATGTGATCTTCAGGAATCTGAGGAAAGACTTTCCGAATAAAGTGTCTCTTCTCCGCACTGCCAACAGTTGTGAAAATTTCACATCCAGTTGACAGCGCAAGATGTATAGCCGCTTGTCCAACAGCACCCGATCCGGCGTGAATGAGTATCGTATCTCCCTTCCTCATCTTTCCACGCATGTAAAGAGCATAGCAACACGTAGCATAGGCTGAAGGAACTGTAGCTGCCTCTGCCAAGCTCCACGAATCGGGAACGGTCCACATAAGGGTCGGATCATAACGTATGATATTTGTCATGGCACAAGAACTGATTATACCCATCACCCGACGATTATCCCTCGTGATTCCCGTATATTCAAATCCGAAGGAACCCTCTGTTATAATTTCATTGTTGGTGAAATTATCAGGAGTAAGTTTCCCAGTGGCCAACATGATATCTTTGAAGTTTATTGGTGAGTAAACAACTCTAACAAGATCAGAGCAGTCAACATTGGCCTGAAGAGGGCCCTCCAACCAACAGAATGAACTCAGATCACCTTTCACGAGCTGCCTCGCCCAAACATGATGAACTAGTCGTGGAGTGGCTGCAGGACAAGGTAAATGTCTATATGAGCCCCAAATGCCCCCCGGTCTCAGGACATTGAATGCAAGATCTAGTTTTAATTGATTGGCATACAGAGGGTCTGAGAATGAAAATTTTGATGCATTTGGATCCTGAATAAAAACCCCACGAATTATCTTGCCATAAGATTCCTTTCGCAGACAATTGACGAGGCCCAGTAGACCATTTGGTGTCAGGGTATCACTTATTAGGAAAATTCTGGAAAATGCAGAGCGTTCATGTCCAGATTCTGCTTTCAATGCTGCTTTCAAGGTATCAATCCAGACGAATTTTTCATCGTCTACGCGAATTATTCTACCGGTCTCCGGTATTTTATCATGTTTTCTGAGGACCAAGAACGTAGAACGATCGACAACTTTTTCTGAAACAATACGAAGTCCATATTTCTCCGAAGACCGTTCAATTTCCTCCAAAGGTTGAGACTCAATTGTAAAGATAAAGCCATCATCGGTAAGAGCTGGGAGGAGATGAGTCAAAGTTCTAACTTTTTGAGGAGTTAGAAGACCTCGACCTGTTAGGATTAGAGCATTGGTGTCTGGAAGAAATCGTTGTGGCTCTGCGATGTTTATATTATGAAGCAATTCTTCCGTGATAAGATTCTGAGGAGTTACTATATGCAAATCTGAGCGAATCATTGGCAGATCTGCTAGTATCTCTGCTATATGGTAGGACAGAAGCTTTTCAGGGGGATAGATTTCTCCTTTTTCCAACGACTCCAACACCTTTATCCTACTGCCAACTTGATTTTCCACAGCAAGATGAGTTGCCAAGCAAACTGCTTCTCTCAAATTAATTTCTGCACGATCTCTGTGAGCAACGAACTTATAAATCTCTAAAATCGGTTCATTCAGTGTTCTTCTCCGAGGCATTGGATGACTCTTTACCCCACGAATTTGAATTCCACCCGAAGTAATTGTGTCATGTATCTTGTTGACAAGAACTTTAAACTCTGTTGATAAAAATGGAGATTGGGTTATTTTACAATTGTTAATCAACTTCTGAATTTTGCATAATACCTGGTTTATCGAGCGATAGGGACTGAATCAGTCGAGATTGTTTTCCTGTATCAATAACAAGTTTTTCTATCCGCTTAGCAACCGCGAGACCTCTTGTATTAAGCCCCAGGAGCATCATCTGCAGCATGTTGTCCATAAAAGTTACCCAGTTATTGTCCCAACGAATGGTTCCTTTGGTGCCATCCAAGGTTGCACTTTGAACAGCCCTAAATAGCCCAGAGTACTGGTATCCGCGCAATCCAAGCTCTTTATACACATCTCTGGTATTCAACTCTTCAGCCTGAATAGGATTGTTTTTTTCTGAAGGTGGGAGTTGTATTTGCTCTATTTGAGGATCATCTATATGACGCACAACCCCAGTAACTACTGCTACATCATCTTCAATAATTTCAAATCTCCCAGTTCCTACAATAATCAGAAATAAAAGTCCACTAGTTTAAGGAAACGTCCAACATAATTATCATAATCAGACTATGAATATGAGACCGAAATTTTTTTTACCTTTCTGGATGACAATGGTGATTGCTACTGGTTCCTTGGAGAGGGTAGTAACTCTCAAAAAATCAACGCCCTCAAAAATGACGGGCATCTCTGCAAATGCAAACCCCTTCATTAAACTCAAAGTTTCCCACACAAGCGTTAAATATCCAGTAGCTGGCAAAACATTCCTTCCATCGATGACATGTCCAGCCATGTACTCATAATCCTCATCAGAAATGGACAATTCCACGCGTCTTTGTCCAGAGGTAGTCTTGCTCTTGCTTTGGTCATAATTAACAAACCAATCGTCAGAGTGATCCCACTTGATAAGAGGAGATATCATGGGAGTTCCTCTGGCTACCGGAAATTGCACCTCAGGGTACAGCTTCCAGATTTGTGGCTGCAATCCGACATCATATAGCTCTCCAACTGCCTCCAAGAATCCTTCTACATCGTCCTGCTGTCCGTTCTGGATGAGGGAAACAGGGGTCCAGTGAGTTGCGAGAGATCTTTGCAGAAAGTCCTGAAGGAAGTTATGAGGTGTAATTGCAATGACAACAGCATCTTCGGGGATGAGGCCCACCGTTTCATCAAATAACACAGGAGTGAGTAAAATATCGGAATGATATTCTGGAGAAGACAAAAGAGAGTTCCAGTTCGATTCAGGTGCTGATATCCTATGCCATTTAGAGCTTTTGAGTTTCGGTTGGAGAATGGCTTTCTTCAGGTACGTCCAAAGATTGGATCCAATGTCTGTTATATACTTTTGGTTATTGACAATAGAACTGCAAAAAACATTTTGATTTGGAATATCGGCTGTGGTGAGGGTTGCGATGAGAGATTTTAATAACTCCGTAGGTCCACTCATAGTGGAGCTTTTGAGGCTGTCATGCCAGGCAACTTGAGTAGCTGGTGGGCAGAGATTTTCGAGCTCCCGGAACTTCAGATCAACTTTTTCCATTGAACTGTCAATCGATTCCATTTGTAATACTGCTAAACCCATTGAATAAGCTGTTAGAACTGTTTGTTCTACTGTAAGCGAACCATCAGCGTAAGCACAGCCAAGTTCTCCAAATGCGTGTCCAATCATACCATCTGGGACTATTCCTAAAGTTGATAAAAGGTCTACAAGACCAATCTGCATTACAGTTATTCCAATGAACAGACTCAAGGGGTTGTCAGCTGTCATTTCACTTGGGTTCATCAGAATCCTGTGGATGTCAATCCCCTGGGGTTTGAGAACTTCCCTGCACTTGTCGATGGTACTTGCGAAGGGTGGGAATCGCAAAAGAGATGGTCTCATTGTTAACCACTGGGAACCCAGTCCTGAGAAAACAAACCAGACGGGTCTCCTGATTCCTGAATAATGTTTGATCCTTCGAAGTTTCCTTCCGAGTTTGCAGCCGCCCACGATCGTGTAGCCTCGATATGGATGACGTAAAAAATTTTCTGCGTAGAGATCATGTAATAGGCGAATATATTCTACGTCCACTGGGCGATTTTCAACCTGAAGACAGTAGTATTGACAGTTTTGGAGTGAAACGTCATTGATGACTTCGGAAAAGGTTGCGTTGAACAATAAAAAAAATTGGAAGAGAATTGGAATTACAGAGCTGAGCTAATACCTCAGTGGAGGAAGGGATGCGGTGAACTTTTAACGCCACCCGGATGGAGAAGAGCAATAGAGAAAGATAGAGTGGGACAGAGTAAAGCATAGGCGCCTATCAGGTGTTAATCCATCAGATCCCAAAAATGATAATTAATTTAGAATTTGCATAATAATAAATTTATAAAATATGAATTTAAAAAAGTGTTGGTCACTCCACCATATTCTTATCCTTTCCCTCTCGCTATTTTTGTTTTCAGACGAAGTACTGCGCATTTCTTAGAGTATCATTAAGAGGTTTCACTTCTTCCACGTGTAGGGACCCCCTGCCCCCAATTTTTCCCCCAAAATTGTGTGAGGGCACGTGTTATGCCCCAGATTTGAATAATTACCTTATGGCATAATATGTGGATATACATGAATGTATTATTTTAGGGACAGTTAAGTCTGCATGGATCAGACCTGATCGTAAACTCTTTGTAATCAGCCGGATGACCCAGTTATTGTAACTTAGTGATAAACGATATAATTTAATGACCGATAAATTATTCGTGCGATTTATCCCCTTGAGCATAGAACCAGAATAATACTATGTACCCCCCAACCTGGGTATAACACACGAGCAGATGTACTTACATCCCTCAGAATAGAGTCAACAGCCTCCTGCGTCCTTCCGGACGCAAGAACTAATCGCGGGAGACCATCTCCAGCTGCACCACCATTGATCTTCTGCTTAGGATTCGATTTGAGGACAACATGAGCATTAGCACCCCCGAATCCATAGGAACTTATACCAGCGTAGCCTCCGTTCCAAGGGGTTGGTTCCGTCACAACCTTGAATGTTCCATCCTGCAAAGCCTTGATGCCCTCCCGTGGTTCTTTATAGTGCAAATTTGGTGGGATAACGCCGGTCTCATAGGCAATAATGATTTTGGAAATTTGGGCGAGACCAGCAGCTGACTCAGCATGACCCATGTTCGATTTGACAGCACCGATCTTCAGCGGTTCTGTTTTCTCAGACCGAAACACGGATTCAATACCTTTCAGTTCCACGGGGTCTCCCACAAGTGTTCCAGTACCGTGTGCTTCAAAGTACGCTATTGAAGACGGTGACATTTTACACTCTTTGTAGCAGTCTTTTAGCAGTTGACTCTGCATCTGACTTGACGGGAACGCGATTCCTTGCGGTTTGAAGCCATCACAATTGGTCTTCACATGAATTACCGAAGCATAGATACGCTTTGCATTCACGGCCTTCTGAAGATAAGTGACAACAATGGCTTCACTCCTGACGTAGCCATTGGCACTGTTATCGAACGATTTCGAGTGACCATCAGGGGAGAGAACACCTAGAAAAGTACATGATTTTCTTGATCATCTCATGACTTTCATTGCCTACTTGTATTTCGGCAGCGAAGTGGTAAAACAAAATCAGTTGAATTATATTATTGATTTCCAATGTCTGTGGCTCCGATGTCTGTGAAAGCCTAAAAACTCAGTGAAATTATCTCTGAGTCTAGTTTTCGAGGAATATCTCTGAGTCTAAGAGAGATTGCAGAGTTTTTGTAATAACATTTATTGTAGTTCTCAATTCGCCCCACAAAAAAGCTTATAATAAAAATTCTACTATCGCAACTAGATTTCGAGATATCTATTAAAAACTAATGAATAGTGGAAAGTCACTGATGTCATTTTACCACCTGGCTATTGGTTTAATAGTAATGCAATTTTGATGCACCTAAACGAGCGTACTGAATCGATATATTGGGATAAAGACAGAGATTTGAAGAACAGACGAGGGCATCATCACACAGGCCGGTTTTTATAGCGCTATATGCATGATCCATGGCATAGAGGCTGGAGCTGCAGGCAGAATCAACGTTATAGCTTGGTCCTTTTACCCCGAGCCAGCGAGACAATCGATTTGCCAACATCGATTTACTGGTTCCAGACATCCCAAGGCCATCACCCTATTTCACAGAATCAGATCAATTGAATCCACCAATTTTTCCCAATTCAAGGCATTTGAACAATGAATGAGAGAATAAATTATCTGAACCTGAGGCTTTTGATAAATCCATGTATATGCGGACTCCACGAAACAAGTTGCAACAAATACACCAGTATTGGTATTTTTTAAATTCTTAGGATTGACTCCAGCATCAACAATAGCTTCGTAAGCATGCTCTAACAGCATTCTTCCTTGAGGGTCCATAGTGTGGGCTTGCTTAAAATCACAATCGAAAAAAGTTGCATCGAACTTCTCAGCATTATTGACTTTACCAGTGTAATGTGGAACGTCCCGTTCATCTGTGGACCATATGTAGGAAACATTCAATTTGTGGACGTATTAATAATTAGACCTACTCTAGTATTTGGCAGCAGATGAATCAACAGCTGAATATTTGGCTTATCAAATTCAGTAGCGAAGTGGTAAAAGAAGGTAAGTCGTTTCGATGAATATCTCGAAATCTAGGGAAGATAGCAAAATTTTTATCGTAACCTTTTTTGTGGAACGAATTAAGGGCTACAATAAATATATTGACAAAAATTTCGCTATTTCCCTTTCATTCAGAGATATTGTTCGATAACTTGACTCACAGATGAGTCAATTTATCTTGTTTTACCACTTGGCTACTGAATTATATCGTAGGAGGAAAAGAATTTTTTAAAACGATATTCTATACTCTTGAAATAAAAATTTCAAAGAATATTATTTTTGATAATATTATGATTGTAATAATAAAGTGTCTCGATTAAAATCTCTGATATGGGTAATTACCTTTCTCATGGGTAACTAACAACTAACGCAAATAATCATTATAAGCTCCAAATGAAACGAAGGAATCCAGAGCCATCATTAATTAAGAATATTCAATTGAACGTCAGTCACTTACACATTCCCCACCGACGGTCATCATCTGTTATCAAATCAACTTTGTTCATGAGATTATCACGGAACTGATGTAAATTATTGGACTCTGGAAATCGGCCAGAAATGCCAGATATAACGACTTCATCACCACTATCCATGATGGCTGTCTTCATCAACGGTGTCAACTTTTGGAAAATGTGCACACTTTTATTTTACGGCTATGAATTTATCAACAAATGAGAGTAATTTTAACTGTTAGACCTATTAATGACAAAGAAATTCACATCACTGTTCACCGTACTCAACAAATTGTTATGTGCTGCCCGTACCTTTTTATAATCCACTTCTTTCCCACGTTCTCAAATTTACTATGCGAAAGACAATAATTTAAATACCCTTTCGGGTTAATCCACCAATACAATTGACTTTTTTTGACAATTGCATTAATTACATTCACATGTTAGATCATCGCGACAACGGTATCCGTCCTGTAAAAGTTATTTGCTTTTTTTTATAATGTCTCCTTCTCTATTCTTTTTGATTTATCATAGAAAATTAATGTAATTAATTTCAGTCGTTGGCTAGATCAACTTCCCTACATTATTGTCTTACTTGAGAATTGAATTCATTAAGGTCCAGTGCAGGTAATTTTTTTTAAGCTTTTTGAAACCAATCGGTTTACTCTGCTGAGTGGAGATAATAAATGGACAAAGTAATACTTCAATTTCTCAACTTGCTAATGACACGTCATTATAGTCAGGTATAAGGTCGTTTACGCCTATAGTTACTTGTAGTTGGTATCTTTACAGGTACACAATTATTTATTTTTTAAATACTCATTTATAACAATTTCATTGGTAGTAATTTTGAAATGAATTCGTAGAAATTGCATTTATTCAAGTTCAAAAGTGGAACTTTTTATTATACTTACTAATTTGTTCGATATTTTAATATTGAAAACATTCAGTCTAGTGACCTAAGTGACCGATGACCAAGAGATGAAAATGAGGCTCGCTTAATCTTTTCCTTAGCATTTCACAATTGGTTGATTCACAAAATAAGCTCTGCTGCGGTCATATAACATTTATCTAACATTAAGTTTCCAATAGAGAATAGAATTTTTTGTCATATTATAATGAATTCGAATTAATTATGCGACTAGGCCCTAGTCTCCTCTGGCTTTCCCTGTAGTTTCCGATGCCAACTCAGGCTTAGAGATAGGTAGGGTCACTTAGGTAGAAAAGAGGACAGAAAGGGCCGTAAAAAGATTATCTAACCATGCACACTCAGTTCATTAATTGATTGTTCTAGTTTTTTATGAAACCGAATTTCGGACATGCAATTGTGACGCTGACATATCATAAATGAATCGCCATGAAAATTAAAAAACTATTGTGTCTGTAATTAAAAAAATTAATTCACTCTGTAAAAGGCTTCAAAGGCCATACAGTGGCAAATAAATAAATGAAATGAAAATTAATTCACTTCTATCGAAATGCACTATTTCTTGAATTAAGACAAATTTTTTTCTTTCAATGTACTCTCATCCATTCAAAGGGACATATTATATTAAAATATCGAAAATAATATCTATTGGATTATGAAGGTCGAAATAAATAAACCCATAGAGTATTTTGAACCTGGGGAAAACCCCGAAATCGACCAGCAGCAAAATTAAAAATCATTATATCCAAACAAATATTTTTTAATTCACTCGTTTTTTCGCTCAGTGCGTAGAAAGTTCCCTGGGAAAGACGAAAATTCAGAAGGGAAGTAAATTCCACAGCTGTGGCCTCAAGTCGTAGAATATATTCGAAAGTTTCTTTATTTCATGTTTGGGAATTTATTATTCATTATATCGCTGCATTAAAAACTATTTTGCAGTAAATTCTCAATGGAACAAGAATCCACAATCGGGGACCATGTGTTTTTTTGCATAATAGCCGATTGGGTTCAAAATAGCCTGTAACTTTTAAAGGGAAAAAAATCCCTCAAACCTTATCGCACCATCTCGCCAGAGATAATCCGGAGCCATAATAAAGTTGGCGTCAACTTGGGAAACATTAGTATCCCGTACAAAAAAAATTGTATGTGGCCGTTAATTTTTTATTCTTTCTCAATAAATAAAATTTTAAACACAGGTTTATTTTTAAAATAAAACTGATATTTCATTTGAGAAACATTAGTTTTCCAATAATCGAGTTGTCAGAGAATTTCGTAGTTCAGATTACTACCTTTATAAAGTGCCAAATAAAAAATTAGACTGAAAATTAAAGGAGCTCCCAGTTGTAGGCGCCTGAGGGTCTAGGAAAAGGGGCGCCACCGGCTTAAGGAGTGTGTCGTAGGGTCTAAGACGGGTGAGAATTCCCCCGAAAAAGGTCAAAGTACCTGCATTGGAATTAATCTATATTATGGAATGTACATTATGGGTAATTGCATGGTGGAACATTCCAGACGGATTAGAATATTCTGAAATGGGGATTAAAAGATTCGGGCATCTGTATACTATTATACCCCTTGTGGTATCCTCATTACACTCCGAAAGGTATTCCACCCTTCACAGCAAATGGAAGGGCATGATTTTGGCTGGTTACCCCCCACTCCTACGCCGATGCTTTTTGGGTTGTTATGATCTAAATGTAGTGTATCCTGCATTCAGCAGGAAGTTACTCAGTCAGTGTCTCGAGAGCATCTTGTACGGTTCTGTGCAGAGTAACAACTCAAATTTCCCTCCATCATTTATTTCGAAGGTAAATCAACTGTTCGAGACAGTAACTAATATTGCTGAAATGGGAGGTCCTACTAGAGTAACTTGTCCGTTCGACAAAAATCATCACGTTCTCAAGTGTCGCTTGGCAGCTCATATAATAAAATGCCAGAAACATTACGATATGAGTAACAAATTACCGTGCAAGTTCAATAGCGCGCATCTTGTGCATAAGGAGAAACTGGAGGTAATTATTCTTTATTTTTTTGACAATTTTTTTTCCTATTTTATAAAATACATATTCGAATTTCCAAGAAAGAATCTGAAAAATTTAAGTTATTAAACTCTTATAATTTATTGTACTTTTTATACTAAAATCAAGACGAGATTTTGATTCACTCAAAAACCTTTTTCCTTTTTAAAAATTATTGCTTTAAGGATGAAACCCATAACTGAGTTCTGTGCAGTATGCACATTGTTGACAGTATTTATAATTTACATCTTGTGGAATATTTATTTATTAACGGAAAGAAATGAAATTTTATCCCTCGATTCAAATTAATTGCATCCTAACAAAAAAATGACAAAATAAATATATTCAAAGAACAAATTATTCACTGCTTTAATTTCTTTCAGAGTCATCATCTCACATGTCCTGACCGTCGCGACGTAATAGCGTACGAATTTAAATCAGATGAATATTATTACAAGAAATGGATGGAATGGGATTGGGTTTCAGTGAGACGTCCCATGAAAGCCCTGTCAGATCTGCCAGTTACTACTGGAGAAAATTGGGATAATGTGAGTACTATAAATGTAATAATTTCCTCAAATTGATTACTACGATTAAAATCTTCTGAGTAGAGTGTTAATGAGGAGTGTAAGCACATTCCTTCTTGACATTTTTCTACAAAAAAAAAAAAATAGAATTGCAAAATGCTCTTTCCAAAAAATTGTTAAATCTCTGTATTGCTTACGGTTGGCTCCTCCATCTCTTCGACATCCTATACGAAATATCTTAAATGACCTCATGTCTGACCAGAAAAATAAAAAATGAATTACCATTGCCCATATTTCAAGAGAAGGAGTCATGTGCTGTTGAATTAATTCGTCAGCTAACATTTTGTAATAACGATTTTTATTTATAGGATCCTGAGGTAGGGACATACGACCCCTACAAAGTCCATGGGAATAAATATGCGTTGACTAGCCTCATAGTTGCACCAAAATCCGAGAAAGAAGCAGAGAGAGAGGATGAGAGAGAAAAAATGGCTCAGTTTCCAAACTCTGAATGCTCTGAAATCAAATCTGCGGAAGAAACTCAGGTAATTATTTTGCTACAAAATGTTTAATGATATTCCATCAATTGGTTATCAATTTCATGAGTTTAATCTTTCTTTTTAATTGATTATACGCAGACATCGTCGGAATCTCGTCCTGTTCCTCCAGCTATCACGTCGGAATCTCGTCCTGTTCCTGCAGCTATCACGCCGATTTCTGTCGAAAGCAATGACAAATCTGTAGATCCACTTAAAAAGGAGACCAGAAGGAGAGCCCTTAGAGTTGTTGATCAGCTTATAATTAGTTTCAGACTATTATAAGATCGGGAGAACTCGGGGAAGCGAGAGGAAAATTGAAGTTTTCCATCCTTGGGAGCATTTTTCCCCGTTAGGGAGAAAATTTGAGAAATGTTTGACGATCTGTACAGTGAAAATGTATTAACATATAAGACAATGTATTAATTTTTTAATGAATCTAAACTGTCACCGATGTTCTGACCTATTGTAAAATTCAAGTATTAATCACATCGGTAAATTATTGATATTGATTTAGAATTATAATCTGTATAAACCTTGTAATTTTCACAGAAATAATAATTCAACCAAAATTTTTTTTCACTATGCTCTTTATTACACCTTAATAATAAAAGAACCGCAAAAAGGTATATCACAAGAAGAGAAACGGCACCACAAAAAATCACTTACTTTTATGTTTAATTCGTTTATGACTTGTCAGATACCTCTTTTGTCCAAAGCTCAGACCGCATTGATCGCACACGAACGGTTTTTCCGTGGAATGAATTCTCAAATGTCTCGTAAGGTCCCACTTGACTCCAAATGACTTGCCACAAGTATGACACGTATGATTCTTAATTCCCGTATGAGTTGTCTCGTGTCCCAACATCTGTTGCTTAAATTTGAAAAGCTTCTTGCAATATGAACATTTATATGGAAATTGATCCAAGTGAATTTTCGAGTGAATGTACAGAGCAGCTTTAGTCTTGAAACTCTTTCCACACGTGTCACAGACACAAGGACGCTCTCCAGTATGAATTCTCCGGTGATCCTGCATCGCAGTCTTCATAGCAAAGCATCTCCCACATATGTCACAGGCGTGATCCTTTACGCCACCGTGAACGTGCTTTAGATGATAATACAGACTCCCAGTTTGACCGAATTGCTTTCCGCACACATGGCAAGTTAATACTTTCTGACCGTCACGTACTTGGCAAGTCAATAGTTTCTGCTGACGTGTTTTGTTTTTTTCATGTTCTGGGGGCAGTTTTGATCTGGCATTTTCCAGGGACGCTCTGGTTTTTCTCCTGGTAGGGATGTTGAGATCTTCTGGGGAAGTTTTAATGGGGGATGAGGGAGGACTTGGCGATAAGACTTCGGGAAGTCCTGGCATTGTTACGCTGCATCCATTCGATGGTAAAGTTTCAGGGGTTGAAGAAGTGACGAGTGGTTCGGGAATCAGCTTGACTTTTAATAAGCTGAGAAACTCGCTAGCCACTTCCAATCTGGAATTGAATGTTCAAGGGTTTTTAATAAATTAAATTGTAACAGCAAATAAATGTCAACTGCGATTAGAAGACTTTATGATTAGAAAAGAGAATATTAAACATCTTATACAATTTTTGAAAATATAAATTAATTTCCAAGTTAATTTGGGTTCAGTTAATTCAACTACGGATGCAGGTAAATTAATGCGAGGAAAAAATGTAAAAATGACCATTCGCAAGATAATCGCGTAATAATTTTTACCGAACGATAAATAGTAATAACTCATGACATTAACAAAAACTGTTGGAAGTGCCAGACTTTTTTCGTGAAGACACAATCAATCGATCATTTTCTAGAAAATTTTATATTTTGTTCGCTAATGAATCTCAGGAGTTAATCTGGGAAAGTACCGGAGAGGATTCCCTATTTTTGATTGACTAAATTCTTCAATCTGGTCGCCATATATTCTTCGAAAAATTCAGTAAAAGGAAATTATTTCACAGTTTAAAAAGTCGATGTGTATGGGCAGATAGAACTATCGTTTGTTATTCCTAAGAATTTGGTTCTCAACAAAGGAATAAATACCTTTGGTCAATTTTCTTTATCAATTTAGCTTCTGACTATTTGATGGCACTTATAATCTCTCTCGAAACTTCCCAAATTGTTTTACCAATCCACTACAAAATGTCTCACTGATGTTTTTTCAGGTTCATAACAATTCTCTCAAGTGTCAATCAATAACAATATTTTTACATTATTCTGCGTGTTTATGAATTATCTGCAAGTGACTTTTCAAATATCTCTCTTGTGCGAATTTAACATCGCAATAAATGCAACGAAATTTTTTCTCATCGCAGTGAGTGCGACTATGACGACTAACACAGCCTTTGGTTCGGAATGTTTTGCCACAAATATTGCAAGCATGAGGTTTCTCTCGTGTATGAGTCAAATTATGATTCTTTAAATCTTGAGTTCTGGGAAACGTCTTGAAACAGATTTTACATTCGTAGGGATTATTTTTATTGTGACATCTTCTATGGGAGTGAAGTGCTGACTTCTGTTTGAATGATTTGTCGCACTCTTGGCAGTTATAGGGACGATACTCCATGTGAGTTCTTCTGTGCTCCTCTAGGTAAACTTTACAGGAGAATTTTTTCTCACAGGTTTCACAACGAAAATTTCTTTCATTTGAGTGCACTAATCGCTTGTGGCGATTCAGTGCAGACGCAGCTGAAAATGATTTCATGCAGATGTTGCATTGATATGGTTTTTCTCCCGTGTGAGTATTTATGTGGGTGAGATAATTATAGGATGTAGACAGCAGTTTCGAACAAATCTTGCATCTAAAGAACTTTTTCTTGTCTACTGTAACTTCTGCATCGATTAATTCGATCCTCTTGTTTTTGATTCTCGGATGATTCATCTGGATGTCTCTGACTTTAGGTTCACTGCTGGATGACCTGAAATCAGATTTTCTGATTATTGAGACTTCTCCAGTATTTTTGTCATAATTTCATTTTTTTTTTATTCTCTACGTTTTTAGAATATTTCCCGCATGTGCAACAATCTCTCTCTTTATTGACGGCATCTCATCCAGACGATTGTGTGAATATTGTGGTTAATAATAGTTTTCTTTTCGTTTTTATGATATGAGTCAAGAGGCTACACACTCGCATTCTCATTTGAAGTGGTCTTCAATTCTAGTCTTGCTATCACACTTCTTCCAAATTTTGGAAATCCATCGAAATTGATGTCTTTCATGTTTGTGGAGGGAAAGTAGTTGGAGTTGGAAAATCTCTTCCCAAAATTACGTGGTTGGAGAGGACAACGGCTCCTGATAGCGCGACATATGTAAAACCCCGACAGATTGCCACCAAAACCATTATTTTTTTATATTTACCAAACTAATTATAATTATGTTTGATTCTAATAAAACCATTAATTCGACTGTTTATTTATGGTGACGATTTATGATCACGTTAGATACTGTTATTTTTGTCGAAAATGTCTGTAATTGGGACTCCATTTTTTGGTCCAATTCACCAGTTTATTATTACAGTATTATGGCAGCAAATAATTATATATTTTCAGTTGCCACATTCAATTTCTAATCCTTTCAAATTATTTGGGTCTGCCCAATGGAAACGACCATTGTATTTCATCTTTCATTTCATCATTCATTTCTACTTCATTTACTGTTTGCTAATTTGTCAATACAACTAGCTGGCGCTCAACACTCTAGATTCTTCATTAATTATTCATCTCATTTATTTAGTATCTGCATCAGGTGTGGATTCCTTCAAGTTTCTCCGTTCCCCGTAAGTTAACTCATTCATTTATTTAACTTCCAACTCATTTATTGTCGAAAGAATTCTGCCTCAATGTAATGTGGGAGGAAATCTTTCATTGTAATTGATGCCATGAACTACCAAAAGCCGCTAAATCAGCTGAGCGTCAACGAAGATCTTCAAAATTTATCAACAGCTCGTCACCTCTTAAAATGTTTGGTAATTGTCTGGCATAGCTTGCTCAGCAATGAAATGCTGTGATTACCTAATGATGAATAGACGGCGAGGTATGAGTTTGAAAAGATGAGAGTTATTGGAAGAGTAACGGGCCAAACTGAACTATTTCCATTGACTAAAAGGACTTAGGACCCTAACAAAATAACCTACTGAATTGACACATCGTCAAATAATAAAATCAGTTACATCCGAATTCCCTTACACTTTAGCTTATGAGAAGAATATATTTATAGCCATGTAAGTCCTCAAGTTCAGTGTGTTCTTTTAGTGGTTTATTCGACACATGTATCCTCAATATATAATATACCAGTTGATAAATGAACATTAGAAAAAATAAAAAAGAGAAGAGTAATAGACTGGAATTGTGAAACTGTGGGTTCGAGTCACAACTGAGTATCTCTAATTTTTTATCGAAAAGGGGTGCCTTTTAACTCACAAAAATTACAATTTGGGGGGGGGGGATCAAGATGGACATTGACAATTAGTTAATTATGAATAAATAATAATTACAAAAACGTGGAGCTATTTTAATTGCCTTCAGCAGCATTTGCATGATTTTTCCTATGATTAACCAAGTAACGCTTCTGTCTAAATCCTAATCCACAATCGGCACACTCCCACGGTTTTTCATCGGAGTGAATCAATCGATGACGTTTCAGTTCATATTTGATCCTAAAAGCCCTCCCGCAAACGTCGCACAAGTGGGGTTTCTCCCCCGTATGTTTAGTGACGTGCACCATCAGCGCCGGTCTTGTCCTAAAAACTTGCTCACAATAATTACACTTGAAGGGAAAAATATCACTGTGTGTTCTATTATGCACAAATAATGAGGCTTTTTGTTTAAAGGTCTTCCCGCAAACATTGCAGACGTACGGACGTTCTCCAGTATGAATTCTCCGGTGATCCTCAACATTTCTTTTCGTAGCGAACATTCTATTACAGATGTCACACGGGAAATTCTTTATCCTTGCGTGAGTCTCCTTCAAGTGTCTAGCCAATCCCTGATTCACTCGAAATTGCTTGCCACATAAGTGACAGGTGAAAGGGCGCTCTCCAGTGTGAATTCTCATGTGCCAGGAGAATGTATATGGTGAAAAAAGATTTTTCCCACAATCATTGCAATGGTAATAGATTTTTCCATCGACCTCCATTCGTGCAGTCTCGATACACTCTTTATTGGCGATGGAGCCTTTCTTGGTGGTGACGGATAGCTCCGGATGGCTCTCACACATATGAATGGTGAGGGTTTTCTTTCGCTTCGTAGAGAAATTGCAGTGAATGCAGAAGTAGGGTTGTGGTCTTAAACGTGTTCGAGTGGCTCTCTGACATGTTTTTTTGGTATTCGAGGAGGTTTTTGGCGTTCGCAAAGGATCTGAGATACCTGGAGGGTTATCCTTGTTCTCCGTCAAAGATTCATCCTTACATGTTAAGCGGATTCGTGGTGTTGTACTCATTGGCGTCTGGATTTTTGAGACCTTTTTGGTTCTCCGTACTCTTTGAATAGTGGAGGTTCTCTTCGTCAAGGATCTGCAAATAAACAGAGCAATTTCTGCAAATTTCAGTGGCTCAGATCATTCGAGGCTCTCTTGGCTGAGATTTATAAATCTTTCCGCAATCGGTAGCTTTTCCGATGCCCTACCGTTCAAAACATGTGAGATATCACAGACTTTTTTGATGTTTCACTTTTTAGGCTCTTACTCCCAACACAATTCCATGTATAATGTTATGAAACTATTGATTTCTGGAATAAATTCGAATTTTCATTGTTTCTATTATTAAAATCAGCCCCCCCCCCCCAATCCCTCGATAAATGATTAGTCTTCGTTTTTAATATTGATTTCACGTCAATCATTAATCTCCTCTCACGATTAAGAAAATCGAAAAATTCCCTAGCATTTCGTGTCATCATCAGATAAGGAATCCTTCACTTGTCGTCTTCTTAGCATTTCTTCGTTGACAGACAGACAGAGAAAATTTTATTATCCGAACGTTGTCTCCATTTGTGTATTCAAGCTATCTCATATGTAGGTCTATATTATTCTTCTCCGTTTGTGATTGAGCTACCCTCCAAGCTTTTCATTGTTCAATCTTCCGCGAAGATTTCGTCTTTATCAACAATGACCCTTCGTTGAATTGATAGCGAGTTTCAGAGGGGCATAAAATTGAGTAGAACATTCTCATGTATTTGCAGAACGTCTTTATAAGGCAAGTCCTTTTGAATGTACTAGACAGTTGCTTTGAGATTTTTCATTACGTGCCAGGTTATTGCTGTCTATTCATACTCGTGTGAATGAACAGGAGTAAAAGAGTCATTTGACATAAAGCGGCCTCAATGGGTCAGGTTTTCGATTTCGTTATGCCTTCAAACGGTTTCAAACACTTTCTCAGAACATTAGTTTTCAGTTTTTTCGTTTTTCGTTATTTCGATAGAGAGAACTTAGCAGTTCTGATCTGATCTATTCTAACTTCAGAAATATTTAGTATTTTTTTTTTTGATTGAACTTACTGTTTTGTTTCCGTCTTAGCTAAGTCTGTCTCCTGTGAATTTTCTCCACAGTTATCGGTCAGGACTTCAACGACGATCTGTAAAGAAATCCCGGGTGAAATGAATAATTTGATAGCAAAGTTGTCGAATTTTTGAAGTTTATGTAATTAATAAAAACATAATGAGTGATTCTCAAGAAAATTTGTACTAAAATCTCTTTGCAAAAAAAGTATTGAGATCTATTTATTCTTTACGAATGTAATTACTCCGAAAAATTTCCCAATGAAACTGATTCATATTAGTGATATTTGTCAACTAATTTATATTATGTATTAGTATGCCGCAACATAAAAAATGGATATCATAAAGAAGGTGAATTTTATTCAATTAGTTACGTAATTGGAAAGGAATGGCTGAACTCATTATTTTCTCCTTTGTGAATAACGTCAAGTGCTGGTGAAACCAGTTACTCAAGGAAAATGAGCTCTTTAATACTCTTTAAATTAATTTGAACATCTTAATTGCAGGACAGGGGGTCCCAGAGTGATTTGGACAGTTAAATAGCAAGCTCAAAAATAGTTAAACGTTAACATAGTTCAGAAGAAAATCTTTCAAAGGGGGTACATAATAAGAAAGTTGATTTTAGCAAAAGAGTTTCTGTTTCTATGCGACATATAGACATTCTTGTTTTTTCTAAACAGAGCACCGCAGCATTAGCTACAATTACCGTGATTTTTATAATTATTGTACCCAATGAGAGGATTATTCTAACTCGAGCGGTTCATACTAACGTAATTCTATAAATCTTCAAGCTTTACCTGCTCCTCTTGAATTTCTATTTCATCTTCTTGAGGATCTTTTCTAGCTTCAACCTTTTCAAGTGAGACAACTTCCTTTCTTTCCTGAAAAAAAAAACATGCAATTTACTCTGTGAATACACACACTAATAGAAACATGTACTGACACGCAGAATATATTATCGTGGGCTAAGAGTATGTCAGGTAGGAGCTCAATTCTCCTCAATTTGGACGACTATAAAATCCATTTAGATGTGAAAAAAAATTCAAAGTCACCTCTGATTTTCTTTTGATTTTATACTCCTGCAGCTGAATGAGCTTCTGCTCTGCCTCCAAGCATCCTTCAACGATATCATTGAAACCGATGATTGTAAGTGTACAGTCATTACACAATTGTGTGGGTAAAGTGTCATTTTCAGTCACTTGAATAGGAAAATACTTATGTATCTTCGTAGCTAAATTGAGCTGAAGCCCTTTCCCCTCGAAAATAGGCACTAAATGACTATGAGAATTAGCACAGGCCCTGCAAAGAACGTCAATGTCTTCAGAATCACTCTTGTTTGGAGTGATGACACTTCTGTGATTATTCCCTTCATCCTGAGTTAAAAACTTATAATTTGTATCACTGTTTTCCAGGACCATGTAATTTTCCAATTCTTCAATTTTACTGGACTCCATTGTTCGCGATTAAATCATCATTGACAACTACAAACACATATTTGTAAATCTCAACAGAGATGTGCTTTACAGTATTGTGTTTTATTTTGTTTTGGCGTGTCAATCCACGTTTTACAGGTTTGTTTGGTTTCTTGGAAGGTTATGTGCTGTGTAATTACAATATTCCAATCAAAGAGGATGACTGAAGTAGAGGCTCAGTTCCGAGGGTTTGAGTGACGCCAGCGGTGTCGTAGTACCTCACCCCAGAAGAGGCAGGGCGCCACACGCAATCCTGGGGTGTCTGCCCATCAGCCGACTCAATTTCTCAATTAAGAATTATTTGCAATAAAAAATGGACAGACACCCCAGCATTGCGTGTGGCGGTCTGCCTCTTCTGATTCTGGGGTGAGGTTTACGATGCCGCTGGGGTCACTCAAACCCCCAGAACTGAACCTGGGGACAAGTACCTCCGGGAGCCGTGCGTGGGGCTGTACACCACTTTCTGGTGGTGGATCAATCTCGACCGGCGTCCAGCTGTACCGACGGAGCGTTCAAATCTCGGCGAAGGCTCTCATTGTTCAAAATTGATTTTAGAATATCCCGGGAGCCTTAGAAGAACCGCAAATGTCTTACCAACAGGCAGGTTCATCACTCCATAAGCGTCAGCAATCTCCCCTATAATTTCTGGTGTTAGAGTCGCAATCGGGTGGTCCAATCATTTGTGGCTTTTGGCAGATCTTTTTCATACTTTAGTTTGGAAAAAATCGACAACTCTTCGCTTTATCCTTTTATCTCCACAATGCCAATTTTGTCCTTCAAAGGCTCTCACCGTCTAACCAGTAATGCATGAATAAAGAATTTGAAACATAGTTCACCGCCTAAAACAGAATATTGCGTCTAGGACACGGCGAAATTTCCAAGACGAAATGCCTTGGAGTAACTTTATATTACATGTACTGGTACGGCATCGTGTTCATAAACCTTCCAAATTTTTGTGGTTGCATTCTCCCCTTTTTGTGGTAACATTTCAAAAGCTATCGGATTTCCCCCCGTTTTGCGCGCATTTCAAGACTCCACGATATTCTAACACATCAAGACCTATATCATGGCCTTTATGAAGAACATTCAATGGTATCCCACCGTTGGACTGCATATGACTATTTGCAGATTTGATAAACCCACTGAGCTCGACGACATCAATAACGTTGGGCGCCCAGAAAATGTCATTTTCCAGGGAGTTGCTGTGGAAAACTTTTGTTCAAGCAACGCCGTGAAAAACAGATCACCCTTTCTCACATGTTGGTGGCCCTCCTGTACGCGGTGAAGATAATCTGTTAATAGAAGTAAAAAAATCAAGAGCGAAATAGTCAACCGGGTCAAGAAGAAGACTGGTAATATGACCACAAAACACGTCCTCTCCTTTCGCGGATACCGAAGACAAATGTTGGAATTGTTGCATTAATCTTGAAGATGTTGACTCATAATATGTCAGAAGCTATTTTCTTTTCAAATGAAGTCAACGTCTTTGAGAGATGATACTACAGCAATTTATTAAATAGAAATTAGTATAGACGTTCATATGAATTCAAAGTGTGGTGAGACACCTCATTTAGGAGGCTTCAAGTATCACCAGCTCTTAGCCAGCTATTACCCAGACTTTGCGACGAGGACGCAGCTGGTGTGAACCCTACAAAGGCCATAACTTGACCCGATCTCCCCTTCAAGTTATTTCGCCTAATTGAGTCCGACTCAATTATATTGGTGATTTCAATTTGTTGTTTTGATGTTAAGTAGCGAGGTAAATAGCAGCGTAACAAATAAATTTGATTGAGGAGTTATATATGTACCAGTAGACTTTTATTTTTGACTAGTTTTACGGAATATGCCGGGAGAACTATAAATATGAGAAATAGCAACATTTTTCTCATAATATCTCGCACCCCTTAATTACGTTTACAGAAGAGGTCGAAATAAAAAAAAAATATTTTTTTTTAGGCTGCAAAGTACTTGTTAAAAAGTGCTCAATTGTCATAATTAAGTCCCGGTATAAGGCCCTGCGTCTGAGTTACTTCCATGGATCTGAGCTTTTTAATAAAAAAAACCTTCGGTTAATCTTCGGATTAACTTAAAGAACGCAACTATTCACTTTGTTTCTCCATATTTTAATCATTTATTCGAACGGTAACTTTCTGTGGTAAAAAAAATATGAACAAAACCGTTTAAAATCACAGGAGTTTTCACATCGGTGTAAGTTAAAAAAAGGTAAAAAACTCTGTCTCATGCAATCACAGCGACCACCACGTCCTTTTTACGATAATGCAAGATAAAAAATGTAAAAAGCCTCCATGCAGCTATATGTATCCTTTGATGGAGTTCGAATTATCGCTCCTTATTTTATTCATTGCCGACCGAGCTTTTCGATAAACCGAAACGTATCCAAAAGTCTCACTTGCGCGAAGAGTTTTATAGGTAGATGTTTTGTACGAAAAGTCTTCACTCTACGTAAATATTGAATTCGCATTTCAAGCTCTTTGTTCTTCATCCCATTTATAATATCATTCACTTAAAAATCTGAAGAAATGAAATAAACGCAGTAATTAAAGGTATTTTTCTTTATTTACTGGAGAAATTATCATCACCAATTAAATTATTCAAGATAAAAGTTGCGAGTCTTTTCTTTTGCGTATAAATACATTAAAATATCGTTCGATTCAATCAAAAGACGTAAAAAATACTTCAACATTAAATTCGAAAATTTCTTGGTTCTTAATCACAGAATAATATTCTCTGAACACATGCAAATTAAAGGAATGGATTGTACACGATGAAATCGGCAAATTCCTTGCAAATGAAGAGCTGTAGGAATATTTTGAAAATTCTCTTGACAAACGCTGTTAAAAGAAATGTCTTTATAGCCCCTTTGAATGTCTTCATTCTGAAGGGCATTGCGGAAAAAATGTGAGAATATTCTCAATGCTCCGTTGAAGTGGTCCAACTTTCCTAATTCAAAGGATTTATAGATTGAGTAATTTCAGAATAGAATGTGATAAGACCATTCTATAAGGTATATCTCCAACTAAAGAAAGATTTCACGTCATTCATTCGTTGAACGACAGATGCCTAAGACGATTACCTAATTAACATAAATGTATTCAAGCTCTCAATTACGTTCGACGATGTCAACACAGCATTGATCGTATTCCCCCACTTCAGGATAAAAATGTTGGAGGACCTCTAGGATCCAGGATTTTCTGTTAGTCAATTGTGATCGATTTTTTTGAACGAAAAAAAAACGACTGGATTTCTGACGACACTCATCTATCATCTACTTTTAATTTTCGTCTACCAAACATTGAATATTAATTAATTAATTAATTAATTTACTACACTAGGTGAAATCACTTAGAATATAATATAAAAATGTTATATACAAAAAAGAAATGTAGATGGTTCTTAAAACTTGTAAATTATGGAAAAATTTGTAGAAAGTTAATGACATTATTGATTCGTTTGTGCATGTACTGTTTCTGTCTCACATAAAAATAAGGATAATTCTATGTGCTACTCTAAAATTAATTGAACCATTCTCCATTCATTAAGTGGTGCGCGTTATGAGATTTATCATTAATTATGTTCTAAAGTCTTTTAGTATTTAGTTCCATTGTTTCCGTAGGGTTTCACGTCACTCCACTAATTCCACTGGGTTCATCCTTGATTTATACTAGTTAAAATTTCAATTACGGGTCAATTCGTCTGCTTTCAGAGAGACTGACGAATTAGTAGTTCTCCTATGATCAACAGTCCTCGGTAGGTGATTCTCACTGGGCATTCAGCTCAGACCTATCAAAATAATGAAGAATAAATCAATTATACTATAAAAACATGATTCACCGAACTGTTGGAGAAGTCGTGCATATATTTTCCTTACTCATCGCGCGTAGAATTCCTATATAATATTCGATAGGGATTTTTATTACAAACAATATTCGTCTGTGATTTCATTAGTTTTTTGTATATGATCCGTTGTCACATATCACGTGATCTGGGAAAGAAGGTCCGGATTGATCCCAGTAATAAGCACCGATCAGGTTTTTAATTGATCAAATGACATATCCCCTTTGTTGGCTTAAAAATTTCAGACGCGCAATGTTTATCATTTTTTCAGAATCCATCCAGTGCGTTGAATAATCGAATTTTAATAAAGGGACTACCGCAATTTAATAGTTGGCAGTTAAAAAAAGTGCCACCTAATTATTTGCTAAATCATTCACTTCTTCGAATAAATACATAATTAGCACAAAATCACTTCTTCGCTGTAGCCATTCGCATTAATAAAAATCTTCACAGTGGAAAATATAATTAGTCCTTACTTTAGACTCTTAAAGCGTTCCTTCTCAGGATTGCTATCCGGTGGTTCGCACTCGAACGATGCCAACGAGAGAGCTGAAACAATTTTACCATCAGAATTTCATTATGTCTCTGAGTTCTAAATGAACTGGAAGAATCGACCGGTGCGGAGTAGAAGTAAGCGTATATCACTAATAAAAGTTCTCCGTAATAAAAGTGAAGTACTTCACTATAATGTAAAAAAACCATTGGAGAGCCAGAAGCGGAAAATGGAAGGGTTAAGCATAAAAGTTTAGGAAGCAATTTTCTTACCATTTTCTGTTAAAACAGGACTCGCTTGGAGAAAGGCTATGACCCGAGAATTCTTTTCAAACGGGCATGTCACTTGTTTCCAGGCAATGAATTCCGTCACCTGCTTGGCTAGCTGCCAGAATTTTTCAAAGTTGATGTGGCCATTTGGAAGTCTGCAAATGGAGAACAAAAGTTGAGTCTTTTGCATTGTCTTGATTTTAGTTAAGAGGGAAAAACGCCTGAAAGGCCTTTTAGACTGTGTAAATATTGCTCATATCGACTCCAATGAGAGGGTGAGTTAGGTATTGATTACGTACTTATTACTGCACCCTTCGTTGAGAAAATAAAGATCCTTCACGAGAAGACTGAAGAAAGGAACGACAATTCGTTGTCTCTCGTCCGTGGCTCCCACACTTCGCCACATGGCTGCCTTTAGTGTACTACGATAGCTGCTGAAATTACTACTGGGATCCATTTGGTGTTCGAGAATAGCAAACTTGGCTGATTGAACTTTTGACCACTGCAAATTGAATACATGGAATGTTATAAATAGAGTTTATAAGCGTGCAATCCTCCTTTACCGAGTGATTATCTAGGGCATGAAATTTCATCTAAAATTGTGAAAATAGATGAAACAAAATTTATAAAAGTGAGAAAAAGTATTATTCGATAAATGAAAAAAAACATTCCACTAGAAAAAAATGGGAAAGGTATTTGGATATTGTTAAAATCAAAATATCTCATTTTTAAAAGACTGTTATTCTGAAATCTGGTGAACAAAAAAACGTGGAAGCGATCGTGTGGAGTATTTTTTATACTGATTTTAGACTTATTTTTCTGAAATTCATAGGAAACCATTTTCAATAATCTTTTAATTATTTAGTTTAAACGAAGTTTTGGTTTCAAACTTTAAACAATTTGTAGGGGCTTTTAGTTGTCAGCCTCAGGAAAAAAAATACCGAAACTCGAATTTTTTTGTACCCCCTCCATTTACAACCTTCAAGGTGTACGAAAAAAATACACAACGACTTAGTACTAGGGAAATAAAATCATTGATATGAAGAATTCTTACAGTTTTCTTTAATCGTGAAATTGATGACATATTCAGTCCAGCGATGATCGCCATAAGTGAATTAAAGTTTCCGATGTTGAAACACTCTCGTGCTGTTTCAATCCAGTATTCTACTACACGAACTCGTTGTTTTTTCTTGGCATGCTGATAATGAAAAAAATAACAATTATTGTCGATCAACAAATGCGTCGAGTTTATTAAACACATTTTGAAAGAAAACATACTTTGCATATTTCTGTGGCAACAAAATAACTCAGTCGGTTGAACCATTGCACGTACGACTCGAGGTTCCGAGTTTTTTTCATTTCTTTGAACGATGTTTCCAAATGAGGCGACTCCTGAATTAAAAACAATAGAAAAAGATCGATAAATTCTCCAGGGAATTTAACTGGTAACCAATGTGGAGAGAAACTTTTAAAGAGCCTCTTTACCTTCGCAAATGCTTGAACAAATTCCTCTGGTCCGATATAGGACAGTCTCTCGAGCTCAACGTGTGTCAATTGCTGAGCCAGGATCGTTGCCGAAGGGCATAATTCAGTTACGTCCACCTATGAGCAAGAAAAATAAAGCTGTTGGTTTCATGGAAAAAAAGTAGGAAGAGAAGAGACCCGTTCGAAAATGATGCACACCAATTAAATAGGAAGGAATTTTATATGAAACGTTCTGTAACAGCCGTGAAAAATTTCGTAGTTCGTTACTTTTTCCACAAGAATGATTACTAATGGAATTCTTCTCATTACCGAGATATCAATAAAATGCGTAATTTTGCTATTTCGCGTGGAGGGGTCGAAGTTATGAAATTATTCCATCATAATTTCTCTTCAAAGCCATGATATTACAAAAACAGAAAGCAATTTGCGCTGAGTGCTATTACTGACATCGTTTTGTAAAGTCTGAGGAGGTCTCTTCCACTAACAAAATGAATTAGTTTGGTCATGAGAATTTTCTTAGAATCAGCCACCATTTGGTTGGTAATTTTAAAATAAACCTGATTTTGTACTGAATCCCAGCTCTCTCTTCTTGAGATTCATTCTACTCGGAGGAATAGAACTCTTTTAAAGGTGCATGTCATTGCATTTATTGCAATAATGAGAATATTTGATTTCTTTCTAACTGCACATTTACTACCTTCAAGAATTTATTCTGTTATTATTTTTCATTTATTATTCACAAGAGCACAATTGGCGCGCCGTTAGTTACCAGCAGTTTTGAATTATGTGCTATAAATGTCAATTAATGAGGTTTAGGTGACACAATTCCGATATTTTCCATTCGATTGGAGATTTGGGATTTGTATTCATTAAGCTAGGATTAATTTTTGAGACGTCAAAGAATGGAAATATATGCGCTGGCTCCGCTATTGAATTAAAAAATATCTTGAGATAGTCCAATGCAGATAACAAAATGTATCAAATATATATATCATATGTATGTTTATATATTATTTATAAATTTTAAAAATGTACCTATCGATTGGGCTAAAATTAGAGAGATAGAAAAAGTTCTGATTTTTCTTAATCATTTCAATCCTTTGATTCTTAACTATTCTAAAAAATTATCATTGGGTAAACACTCGCAAATACAGATATGATGATTAAGCTTTTTATCGTTACGTTTCAAT
Source organism: Diachasmimorpha longicaudata (assembly GCF_034640455.1). Classification (NCBI taxonomy): domain Eukaryota; kingdom Metazoa; phylum Arthropoda; class Insecta; order Hymenoptera; family Braconidae; genus Diachasmimorpha; species Diachasmimorpha longicaudata. The sequence continues at coordinate 483,243 of NC_087236.1, forward strand.
TCATTTTACATCATTTTCAAATGAGTTTAAAAAATATAAAAATATCAATGATCGCAATTTTTCCCTTCGGAAGTAAAATAACGACCATCAATGCATAGAATAATTTCTCACTGCAATTTTTGTTTTTGGTTGGAAAAAATTCTCATTACATCGTTGAATTATGGAGATCAGTGGGGTTTTAAAAAATACTCTGTAGATTTAAATTCGGGAAGCGGGATATTTCTAGCTTCTCTTAGGAAAATTTCTGTTCAACACGATAAAATGAATCAGACATTTCACGCCCTAACTCTGCACGAGGAAATCGATGAAATATCCCCTCCAGCAGAGTATGTGACGGGTCCATGGAATTATATACTGCGACCCCAGGAAATTTCCTTCATAGATTGATAGACTTTAGTTTTCGTCTAAGGAATAATCATTTTTTACTGCATTTTCGAATGATGTCGACTCAAAAGTGCTTGTTTTCATTTTTTTTACTTAATCCAGTTTTATTAGTGCATATCTTTGCTTAACAGCAGGATATTGGAATTTGAGTTGATGATGAGAATGAAATTTTATGATCAGTTGACTATTAATTATTAGGTCAATAACTCTAAATATGATTCAGGGGTGAAAAAGCCATAAAATTTCAGGATTTTAAGGCAAATGAAGAGGAGAATTTCGGAATTTCTGTAAATGTGTAATTGGATGTGAATATCCGCCAGCAAATTACACGGACTTTGCGAAGAACTGATAAATTGCATTATTTTTTTCTGGCTTAAATTGCATTCAGTGCCACTGCATTCCTAATTTTCTCCTTCTCGTTACATTCTCAGGGGAAGATGGACTGGCAACTGACAGTTCAGTCTGAATCTTTCACGAAGTTCTGAATTTTCAATGTCGAAATATTCTGAAATTTCAGTGGAGTTGCGACACGACATAAAAAGTGCAGAATTTTCCCAGGAGAATTCAGATAAAATTGTTTAAATTGTACCTTTCCTATTCTTCTTCCTTTCCCTATCTACGTAGGTACGTGATAGCTTAGATACTGTTACGTATTCACTGTTTCTTTTGAATGCACAAGAAAAAGTACATCCTATCACAAAGCTCGAATACTTTTATTTTTCAATTCTCGTATCACTCGTCTGAATCCGTGTGTCACAAATCTTTTGGTGATATTTTTGAGGAGAAAAAACATTGAATAAACCGACAATTTGTCTAAAGTCCCACATGCACGGAAACTTTGACGCATCTCTTCGTCTGCCATTCAAGTAAATTTTCATTTTATTCAAATGTTCCGTCTACGATATTCAGACATCGTTTTTGGTGTTATCGTTAAAAGGACATCTCTTCGTTAGATCTTGATAAAAAATCGCCCTTAGCAGACTGAAATGAACTAAATCGACATTTCACATAAAAAGATAGGGACAATACTGCACGATAAGACGAATTGATTTATCGTCGTCATGAGAGAAGTTGATACTACGTATTTCGAGACTGAAACATGATGAAATATTTTCATATTCATTTTAAAGAAGGCCATGCCTGCAAAGTGTTGTCTCGCGAAGTCACTCTCGGCGGTATGCGAGATCAACCGGGCTGTGCAACTGAGTTTCTCCATAGTTTCCCTATCAGTTTGAGAATATGTCAATACTTGAGTGCGAGTGTGGCGCAGTTAGGGTGGAACGTCGGGCCATGAAGCAGCAAATAGGGGCGTATAAATGATAACGTTGGAAGAAAGAAGCCGAGCCAGACGAAGTTGGGGCTTATAAAACCGTCATTTTCAAGAGATTAAATATGAAGGGAAATGAATCAATACGTAAACTAACGAGATGAATATTGTGATAAGAAAAATTAGATGAATACTTTTTTAGATATTGAACAATATTTTTGTGCAAGCCACTGAAACGACTGCTAAAAATAAATTTCCCAATTTTTCAAAGAAAAAAGAAAGTTTCAAATCTGGATGTCGGTCTTGTCACGTAGAATCACAAAAATAAACAGGGAAATCCCCGAAATAGGAAAAGGAGCATTCATGCAGTGAAATACTATATCTCAGGACCGATATCCGACGTGAGTAAAAATCCCTAGGGTACTAGTCATGAACGATATTTTTCCGCAGTGATTTTCACTTTTTCGAGTTCCAGGAAGGGCCAATGCCAATCCCGGGACGACGAAAAGTGAAAATTAATGAGACTCTTTCACAGAAAATAGAATTTGAGAACTAACAGATCATTTTGGCATTTCTGTCTGCTCTTATTTTGATGTTCTCAAGAGAGGTGTAGAGTCTGCTACACAAATCCAAGTTCCAAAGCAGAAATAACAGACACACATCGAGACAGCCTCCAGTCACAATATCCGATTTTACCAACTGTCACCGTTGGCAGACGGTTTTCTTCAAATATGATATCAAATTTAACAATTTTTATCAAAACTATTTAATGTGAATATTCCTTCTCTTTCTATTCCTCTCAACCATCTTCAGGTATTCTTCCCTAGTGTGCGTATCACTCGACGTCACATTTACTTTTGACTCCCAATTGTTCTAATAATCATCATCAATTAGTCGATCGCCTCGTATTTAACAATATTATCATAAGGAATATTTTAACACCAAAAAAAGTCCATCGATGCAATTGTTTTCGCATCCTTATCTTCAGTTACTCATGTCCTTACATCTAAATAAACTGTTCTTATGAATAATAATAATCCCTAGCTAATTAAATAGTTAATTAGATGTCTCCTTATTGAGCCTCGACTGCACAAACCGAGAGCCTTAGACCTTTCAACCCGAATGCAAGTGAATGGATTTACTGGGGAAAGACAGACAGTATTCAATGAAAAACAAATCTTGTTCTTAAAAAAAATCTCGATCGTACCTGACTCAGTTGCTGGGCGCCAGACTCGGTAGCCAGCCTAGCGAGACCCTCTTCATACCTCTCCAATGCTGTTAGGCGTAATAATAGATTTTGTAACAATGCAGATACCTCTTGGCGAGCCGTAGCATCTACACTGGCAACTTTCTGCGTGATAGATTTCACATGAGCCATCACTCTCTCATCTCGAAAATCATATGGAAATGTTTCAGTCCATTCAGCGAGAAGCTGAACTAGTCGTGGCACAAATCGTTGAAGGCGTTCCTGAAATGGCACATATTTGTTGAAATTATAAAATCAATCTAATGAAAAATCCAATTTTCTTAATGAGATTTTAGCAGTGTAATAAAGTAAGGTAATAACATTCATCGTCAATGACGATAAATGGTTGAAATATTTGACACAATAATAATGAAATGAAATTTCAATGAATTTTTTCAATTACAAAGATATTAATTTGATTTCAAATAATTAAAAATTACGTATTATTAACGAAATTGTATAGCTATGACAGGTCAGGATAACGGGGGGCCTGGAAAATGAGTTCTCATTGGTAGGAATATTTTGCGTATAAATTTTGAAACCAATTACTTTCTCAGTGTGTGATAACTGAAAATTTAGCATGTGATTTGAACCAAAAAATTTCTTTTAAGATTTATTCCTTCATAGGGAGTGAACTTCTCTACAAAAACAATCTTTTTCCCTTTCTTCTAAAGTCCATCGACCTTCTTCTGCACATTCACCGCATTAATGAGTTGTATCTTTATCTTGATTGATGTGACTGATTAATCATCCAAATTATCTCGTTGATGCATCGTATTTCGGAAAATTATTAAGAAATATATTCTGTAGATTAACATTTCCACGGCACAAAAAAAAGTTTCCGATTTTTTAAATCTTCAAAACTCCTCGTTTTGAAGATAAACAAGAAATTCGGAAAAAAGTAACTAAAAGTTAGTTTATTGAGTCAACGATTAACTTTAGAATAAAGCACGCTATACACACTTACCTTTCCTCCCTCTCCCCCTAGTTTTTGTTGATGTTCACACAAAGCGCATACCTCGCTGAGTAATTCATGGGGCTTAATAAATAGACGTGAGCTCAGTAGAAAAGCAAAAAGATATGCTCTATCAGGATAATACTCTTCGGTAGGTACCATGTGTTGCACCAAAGCCTCCAGTGACCCAGAAACAAGGTTTCCATCGCGATACACCAGCGCCTAGAATAAATAAAAATAAAAAAAAGGGAAGATTTTAGTTTTCACAGCTTGAAAAATTTCTTCCAAAGAACATAATTCACGAGTTTGAATGCCTCGTTCGGTAAGCTAAAGTTAACGCTCACTACAACTAAGCTAAGTTTGACCTAAAGTTGACGTCAACTGTTAGGATAATCATGAACTTAGTTCGCCGGGTGTTAAAGTTAAAAAATCATGGTAAACACTGTTACCGCGGGCTATGGTGAATCTTAATTTGTAATTGTGCCCTAAACAACTCATTCAGAAGTACACTTTGTAATGCTTAACGAATTTTTTCGGTAATGTTGTTAGACATTCATCGTTATTAGAAAAATCTGTATTCTGAAAACCACAAATGATCGATTAATTTTCGCTGTTATTTCTCAATTTTATTCGGTAGATATACATTTACCCCCTTCACCACAATCAATAAAAGTTCAATTCAATCTTTTTTCTCATTCTCCGAAAAGTATTATTAGTTATTTAAGAGTGCAGGAGTGTTGTTTAATTGACCCTGAACAAATCATTAATTTGCCAAAAACATATTTCAATAATGGTATTAGAAATTTTTTAATGTAAAATTTCTGTCGGTTATTAGCAACCGAATGATCCCTGTGAAATCAGTGAAAGTAATTTTATTGAAATTTCGTCGGTAAAATTTATTGTAATAACAAAATTGTAGCCTTTCTAATCGGTGAACGTGTTGATATATACGAAATTAGTCTAATCGAGGCGTTTACATATCAAATCGGTTGATTTTTAAACTGATTAAATAAATATCTAAACTCGAATATCGAAATTAAGTGTCCGAATAAATCGTTACTCCTAAAAGGAAGTGCATAATGTCAGTCTAATGAGAGAAACGAAATGGAAAAACTATTCTCCAGATTGCTGTTTCATTGATAATTTTAAAATTGTGTTTCGAGAGAACTGAAAGAAAAATATAAAAAGTTGTTCTCTGACATTGGCAATATCGCCGGACATAACAGGTCACCCAGACTTTGATCTTTATAGAAATAATCTGAGTATTTTTCTGTTCTCTCAGCAAGGGAGAAAGTATTTTAATGAAAATATGAGAATTTTCTCAATCTAAACGTAATCAGATCGGGTATATATCAACTCAGTCCAAGTATTGGAAATTTCTAGTGCTTCTAGATATTGGAAATCGATAATTTCTACCCGACACTTGGTCTGTTTCTCGGGGTGTCTGAGCCAGGAAGACTTAGTTCATAGAAAAAAATCGGGAGCAATAGTAATTGCGAAATCAGTAATTGCGAGAAATAATATTCATTAAATGAATTAAATTGACTCCGCAGGAGCATTTGAAAATAGACGTATATCCAATTTTCTATGGCTTTTCCCTAAGCTGGGGACACCCTCTCTCATCTTGAATATTTCACTCCAATCATTGACAAATTTGAAAGACCTCCCATCTCGCTATTGTATTTTAAATTTGTCACGAGACTATTCATTTGGGAAATCACTGTCATTGAGGACTAGAATCATATGAAATGAAGCGCAATCAGGGATGTCCTGGGATTTCATCGGTTTCAGGGGGCTTCAATTGAAATCATCTGCAATTGGTGCAATTTCATGATACACGGAAAGAAATGTTCGGTAAAAAGTATGGAAATGAATTCACTTACCGCCAACTGAAGTGCGTAGGAAAATTCAAGTGGCAGTATCATCATTTTTCACAAGAAATTCAAATAAAAATTACAGGAATTGCGTAACATTTTCACGGAAAAGATCCGTAATTTTTATTAAATGCTTCTCTCGGTGTGTCATAAAATTTACAACTCATACATAAAAGAGAAAAACCTTTAGACCTCTTCGTGTGTTCTTCTACATTGAGAGAAAAGTTCAGTAGAAATTACCTGAGTGTTTGGTAATTGTGTTAAGTTTTGGTCGTTCGGGGAAATTTACGGTGCCATCCAGTAAAATTTACCGACAGTTCAGTCAAAGTTATTTGGTCGTTCGAGAAAAATTACGTAATTTTTTGATTTTTCTTAAACGTGTTGATAATTCAGTTGTGAAGCGGTAAAACGAAATAAGTTTCTGTTGACAAAGGACCAACTTTCAATGAATATCGTCAAATCTATGGAAGATAGTAAAATTTTTATCCCAACCTTTTTTGTAAATCGAATGGAGTACTACAACAAATGTCATTACTAAAATTTTCCTATGTCTTTTAGATTTGAAGATATTGCTTAGAAAAAAATAGGAAAAATGAATACTCCTTTAAATCAACGTGATTGTAATAAATTTACCTGTAATTTAATTGAACGAAACGTACGATCAAAAAAAATAACTCCCTTCCTCTAGTAATTGAGTGTTTACCGAGGATAATTTTTTCCAGGGGAGAAGTTCTCCAATTTCCTTAGATAATTGTTTGGTAGATAATCCGGAAAGATGAGGAAAACGGGGATTCACACGACCGAAATTACGGTGCCGCTCCAGCATGATATCCATTTCAAATCACGTGTAATCATTGAAATAAATGAAATCAGCCAAAATCAGCGAAACGGAAACACGCAATTACGGCCACAGTATGAACCTCGTATAAAGAGAAATAAACCGCTCACGAAATGTTGTAATTTGAACAGCGGAATTGGATTGCCGTAACCTTCCCCGTCGATGTAGACAGACCGTACCACAGGGACCCTATACCAGAGGGGTTGAAAACTATTTCTAAACAAATGAGCCCACTCGGAAAGGGTAACCGAAACCCTTACAAAAGTTGTCTTTTTGGTTTTTCAAATTAATTTCTTCTGCGATTGTATTCAATGCCATTAAATAACTGAAATTTCTAGCTGATATTTTTCAGGATCAGTTACGTCGTTAAGTGAAGATTAATAGATAAACACTCAAGTATCAGACTACCCTCAATGCTTGATGCAGATTATAAAAATTAGTATTGGACGCAATTGCAGACAAATGGGATGAAAAAACAAACTTTTGTCGCCCCTTAAGTACGCACTAAACGTCGTTTACCGCACAGTAGGAGAATCCCCTCTTCGTATTTTACGAGGTCGAGACCACTAAACTGACAAAAAATATGTTTTACATTTAATTTTCAATGTTCATTGAATAGGAAATGGAATTATACAAATGTAAAGGTTGTCGGATTATCCAAAAACTTTCTTTCAGGAAATTCAAAATGAAAATGTATGTGAAAAGAAAAAACGATGCGCTGCACATCGTTGGAAATAAAAATATAAATTTTTTAATGGATTTGTCGTCTGCGAAGTTTTTGGATGAACGGGAAAAGTTTAAATAACGGTTACGGTTATTTTATGATGTAACCACTTCACGACTATAGAATCATTTGGAGATCAATACAGACCACGTGATAAGTTCAACCATTTTCAATATTCAAATGTATCAATTCAATTGCCTGAGAGCGATCCAAAAATATGATGACTACACAGCGTCACCAAGGTGTCATGTTCTATAAGATTACCTTTTAAAACGTTTTTTAATAATTACTAATGACTACTTGTTTCATTTTATATTAACTTTGTTGCACGATAAATCTACAATCAAAGAAATCATTTGCAATCATGAAGTCATCTCGTGTGAACTTTGAAATAAACGGAATGATTTTCCCAATCACTGAAATCATGCAAAATAGACTTTCCATCGAAATGATAATGCCGATGAGCGATGCAGTGAGTAGTCATTCTGTTGAAGGTACCGACGTTATAAATTACCTACGACATTAGACGAAATATAAAGTCACAATAAATTTCAGTCGATTTACCACAAAGAAAAAATTATATCCTATGTTTTCTTCTGAGTGGACTGAGTCTTAGAATTTTTAAAAAACAAATTTTAAATAGAATACAAGATATATATTCCCTATTCCATATATATTTCATATGCATCGCGCTGTGGATTATTTAATAGTTTCCCTCATATAGAAATTTGAAAGTCGAAATATAGCATGTGCATCCTGCTTTCCATTCAAAATTTATGCCTTCAAACATTTGTGGTTTGCTCGAACAATCATAATAACAGCCCAGGACAGAATATAGACCATGAATACACCGTCGGAATTTCATTTTTTTGTTTGTAAAAAATGTCTCGTTATCTGTTATTATCTGTTGAAAAAATCTGAAAAGATTGAGTCATTTTCCAAAGAACTAAAGATCATCTATTGATTCAGTTGACATGAAATACCTCCTATTTTCCTCGAGGGGACTCCTTAATGAAAAAGATGATTTTTAAGTCCCAAAAGTATATATATTCCAGCCATGAAGCGTTATTTCTATCCAGAATTGTATGGGATTCATTTGTCATCGTGATTTATCGCAGTACGCGCAAGCACTTAGATGATTCCTGAGCAATTTTCGCTGATGTTAGGCGGAATTAAAAGCCCCCCGCAGACGGTACTGAATTGATATAGGAGGGGCTCTTTCTCTTGTAGATTCTGCTCAGTACACTGAGAGAGCTTTTTTTTACAAGTAGGGGAGAGTAGAGCAAAACGGAACGTCTTTAATCGTCAATATCTTGAGATCGGTTGAGTGAACTTCGACTTTTTTCCTGTTGAAGCTCTCTTTTTCAGCTTTAAAATAAAAAAAAAACATTCAGTTTCTGAAGTGTCGATCCATGAAAACGTTTTATTCTGCCCCACTCTTCTCTACGTCAAATATATCAAGAAATATGAAGAAATATTGCTTAAAAATTTTCAAGAACAAAGTATCTTGGACTAATGAAGAAAACTTTCATCAAGGATGTTTATACTTGTAGTAAGGACGTGACGTTTTTTTTTAGGTCAAGGAACCGATTTTTCCAATCAAGCAAAATTCAATTCCAAAATTTTTCAATCAGAAACGAGTAGGAGCTATCTGAGAACTGTTATACATGGTATGAACTAAATGCTCTTATCCTACAGAAACATGTCAAAATTGTTGGCATAAGATTTTTATGTCTTATAGCAATTTATAGTGAAAAAAGAAAATTATTTTAGCCAAAGAATGATGGATTTCTTCAAGGCAGGCAATCTTCAGCTAAAAACGTAACAATTATGCTCAAAGATCTAATTATTGTATGGTATAGAATCTGAAAAAATTCTCAATTATTTCCAAAATTGAAATTTTGTAGAGGAAATAATTTAGAAGAATTCCAAATGTTAATAACCGATATTCAATCGTTATCGAAAATGATGTGTTGCCCAAGAATCTTCTAATTCAAAACCAGGGAATGACTGGTCTGAAGATACACATCCCAAAGGGCATATACTCTTCTGTTAATATTTACAAAAAGATATCACAAATCATATATTCTTAACAAAAATAATTTTCTTTCTCAGCGTGCGCCGATAAATTTTTGGATGATGAATTTCTTATCACAAGTTGCGACTCATTGGGCCAACAAAAAAAATCGTCGTATCAATGTAAGACACCTCATTGAATACATGATACATGATTTGCATTCCTCCAATAAAGCATGAAGAAACTTGGAACGATAAGATGACATTGAACATATGGAATGAGTGTGAAAAATTCAAATAATTCTCCAATGGTGCAGAATTCGCAAAACTTGCCATTCCCTAAATTAAATTTCCATCTCAAATTTAAATTATTCATAGAAGTTTTAAACTCACGTGTTCCCTATCGCCAACATTATCTCGAATGTCCTGACTCTCTAAGTTGGCTCCGTTAACCATACTTGTTGTACTACTACAAATATTGGCACTGCTGCTAAACCCTGGGCCACGTGCATTACCTCCTGACGTCTGGGATAAATTCTAGAACAGAGAAAAAACCATTTGTTTTATCCTGACAACAACAAATAATTGTCAACGTCCTGTGTCACAGAATTTAGACGCGAAGAGGTGAAATTTTTAAGGGAATTATGAGACTATTCTATGAGCATGTTTTACAATAAAATATATCTCAATTTTTCGGAGTTGGAAGACATTAATTTCTTTTATGATTCTGCAAACTATTACATCTTCAAGAGATAAAAGTTCAGAGAAGTAACATATCTTGACGTCACCGGGTATTTACACAGAAAAACCTAAACGTATATTACGTTTATGAAATCATCTTTGAGACTTTTTAAAAAGTACTTTACACTCAAAGTCAAAGTGCAAATTACGCTCAACGTTGTTGTAAAACACGGTTCTATGTAATTGTCATATACATCAATTGTCAAAAGACACAAATTATGGTTCAAAATTATATGAACATACGTCAGTTAAGAACAAAAGTAATCGTTAAGAATTAAAATTAAACGTAATTTTTTAATTTTTTTAAGCTCAATTTTCACATTGAATATAAAATCCACCAAACAGCATATCAACATTAGGCGTAAATTATATTCATTGAAACGTAATTTACATTCAGCAGAGCGTCGATTACCTTCATGTTTATGTGCGTATTGATTCCAGATAGCCCGGGGCTTTAGTTATACTGATAAAATAATGTAAAATTCCACCATGACCACCACCTCGCAGTAGACTTTAAGCCCCGGGTATCGAAAATTAAAAAATAGTTGAGGTGAGGTCAAAGGTGACCTCAGCTCGTAAGAAGCAAGAAAACATATTACAAAAGCGGATATTAATAACAAGAAAAAGAAAAAAAGCAGAAGCTTCAGCCCCTAATGAATGATTATGAGCGGAGTGAAACCACTCTGGGTTCTTTCTGCAGTATAATCATTTCGCTACAACACAGGATTTTTTTTTCTGTACCTCCTCCTCTGATATTCATAAGCGAACTTGCCTTTGAAAACGTGTTTACTGAACTTTAAAATTTAGTTCATATACGATCTCTGTAAAATGAGAAGTTTCATACGTTACGAAACTTAAAGATGACGTTGTTAAGAGTAACTTATTTTGCTAGTTTGTATTTGCTCTCCAATTACTCGGAATAATATTGCATTCAGGTATAGTTTGAGGATAATACGCTGGGGATTTGTAGAGGGTGTTGGTGAGTCCTACACAATGACATGAAGCAGGATTGGAGTTCAAGCTGACTGGCACAATGCTTACAAAGTGGTTGAGTCAATGACTCATCAGCCTTCTGTATTGATTTCGTCGTTACTCCTAGGGTATCGTAACTTTCTCTCGCCTCCTGAAACCTCCAGACTAAGCCAGAGTTTTGATTAAAATCTTGAACAAGATTTCTCAGGATAATGCTGAGCGTGGAAATATCATCCGAGTTCGCTTGTTCATTTCTTGGAAGTTAATTCTTTGTGGTATGTTCAACTTATTCTGGGAGTTTTGGTTCAAGGGACACTTTGGGGGAGTTTTAAACGAGTAATTTGTCTCAACTGTCGTCTATCAAATGTAATAATTATTTCGTAGGATTCAGTGGAGCAATTGTTTAAATAATTTCAGTTGATTCAGTTATTTAGGCAAATGTTAATATGAAGTATTTCATGCTAAAATGAATCACTCGCTGATTCTGACCCTCTTATAAAAGTTTATGGCAAGGTTTTTTATATTTCCCGGCATGAAAAAAAAAATATTTTTCGGAGCTTTTAGGTAGTCCATCTCGGAGTTTTTTATCTTCTTTATCCGATTTTTAATTATCTCCCGTCTAAATATTAAATTTTCTATCATCGAGAGATAGCCCCATCAATCGATTAACAATACAGTTGAATTATAAAAATCACAGCGGAAACTGAGGAAAATAAACAAAATAACAATGACGATAATAAAAAAAATTAAGAGATTACTTTTATTGTCCGCTGGTAGTAAAACCACTCGCCATCAATTTCCAAGAGGGTAGGGGTCTGTCTGTGTCTCATTGGGCATGAAATCAGTAACGAAGTGGTAAAACGAGATAAGGACTTATCACTGAGCAGAGTTTTTGAGCAATATCTATAAATCTAAGGGAGATACTGGACGTTTCGTCATTACATTTATTGTAGAACTCAATTCGCTCTATAAAAAAGGTCCTGATAAAAATTTTGCTTGATGTCTCAAATACTGAGATAGTTATCCAAAAGTGGTTAATAATTAAAAGTGACTTATCTTGTTTTACCACTTCGCTGCTGAGATAAGTCATATGTTTCTAGTCCATAGTATTTTTTTCCAAACAATCCATAATGTACAACCACCGTTAAATGGTATTTTTTTACGATACTATGCTTTTTACAAATAATTTCATTAACAATGATTTCACAGTTGTGTTTACATTTCATAGTCGTATGTCGATAATAGAAGGAATCATCGGTTGAAATCTTCAGATCCGAAGATCCGAGATTATAAAAATCTTGGCTACCATTTGGGTACCTGGATGACCCATCAAGGCATCGTGATGTTTGTTCGACCTTGGGCTTTCAGGAATTGAATAAATCAAAGAATGCTGTCGTTAAAAAACGGATATTTCGTTATCAAGGTGAGGACTTTTTTAACACAGCATAATTCTTTGATTTTAACGGTCTCCTGAGACTATGAGGTTGAAAAAAATAACAAACGTAGAAATATTCAATAAAAACAACGTATTTTTCTGTAAGTCAAGGGTGAAATGTGCTGGACAGTTCTATGAAACTGTTTTACATTTTTTTGGTACGTTCCATAATTTTTTTCTGAATTTTCAGTGAAAAATTCCGATACCGCAACTGAAATTTTTCTAGTCACTTTCCCAACCGGTAAGTGAACTTCAATTGAGTAATTTTTATGGAAGATTTGCCTCCTCGCGGGATAACGCATTCATCATGATGGACAAACGCCTTTAATTTAAATAGAATCGAGTTTAAGGTTTCTTTTTCATTAGTAGAAATTCTTACCTTCTGCTTTGTTCGATGTCGATGATATCCAGTGTTACGTGGATGTTCAATATTAGCAGTAACAAAAATATTGTCAGGCCCTGGTGAACAAATTGCCCCGGTGGCTCCACTCCCACTGACTCTCGCTAATCGTGAATGAATTTTCTGGGACGTATTAGTCGTTAAAGTCTGTGCGGTAAAATTGACCAGAGGTCTGAACGAACTCGGTGAAGACCTTCCAATGCACTCACCACCATTCTTAACTTCCTGACAACTGCATACGATACTAGAACTCGAGTTACTCGTATCGCTAACTCTCAAGCCCGCACTTAATGCTGCAGCAGTCAGCTTACTGGCATAGTAATACATTGCGCACATTTATCCCAGAAAAACTTCACCGAGTAAATCCAATTAGATGTCACTCCATTCATCACTGATTGGATTTGTAATTGAAACGTTGAGTGATTCACTTTCAAATTTGACAAGCTTTTTTCACAATTTTTCAGCAGTTTTGCGTTTCATTGAAGTGTCACATTCAGAGTTTCAATGTTTCTCAAAGTTTTTTCATCATTGTGAACTCTGCAACACCACTGCAAACGCATAAACCTGTCTAACAAACTTTTATACGCCATCCTCCAATATTTCATCATAAATCGTTTATCGCAATGACAATATTTACTCCTGGGAGTGGAATATTTTTTTTATATGCCTCACCAACTAAATTATTACCAACATAAAAATTCCCCAAGCTGTTACCAGTGCCACATCCATCGATCAATACCATCGATTATACATATATTTTTATTTATTGCTTGAGTTGCATCGGTTCACCACTTTAGTGTGTACTTCTGTGCGATACTATTATCTGTCAGGGATGAGTAGCTGACATTTCGCCAATCTTGTTGGTAAGTTAGCTCGATAGAACCAAAGAGGAAGAGACATTCTTGGCGGAAGAGTTTTCACTTAAAATCAAAACAAGTTTTTCAACGTCTTTGCAAGAGACTCCTGACATCCAAGACTATCATATAGGGGAGGACAGGACAAAACATAATCTTCTACTCCAAAAACATGACAGTATCCACATTTTATTCATCAATGAATTATGGAATTACGTGATCCTTCATTCATTTTAGAGGAAAATATTTAAAAAAATCCCTTTGAACAAAAAATTAAATCATTACAGCAAAGGACTCTTCCAATTTTCTCATATAACTCTCGATTTTCGAAATAAACAGGGAAAAAGAGGTTTTTACAGCTCCTGAGGCAGTTCGAGTAGTAATATTTGACTTTTTCAAGAAATTCATGAAAATTTTCCAGTCGGTTAGAAAAAGAGCAATGAGTTTTGAATAAAACGAGGCTGAGTTTCTTAAAAATTGTCGGAAAACCCTATGAAATTCTGGGAAGACTCTCTGAGAATATCTAAAGGAATTTTATTATTTGATAAAAGTTCTCGTAATATTTTTGAATTCTCTTGCACTAAGACTAGTGATGTGACCATTTCTCGAACAGGTTTTCAATTTCTAGAAAAATCTCCTGAATTGTAAGAAAATTGATATTTCCTCAAGAAGTAAAAGAAACGATCATGTTTTCAATTATTTAATAAAAATCTTAGGTTCAAATATGGCACTCATGCTCCAAAGATTTGTCTGTCATTCGGAGGTTTTACTTTTGAATCAATAGCCGCAAAGACATCTGCCCATATAAAAAAGTCATCCCCATTCACGTCAAAGTCATCAGAAGTCAATTTAAGGAGTTTTTCAAGGCAAAATTTATTATATTTGGAAATGAAATCAAGTCAAGAGTATGAATCTTAAATGCTGTGACTTTTGCTGTCAAGGAATAAACATTCAAATCAGTGACCCGTCAGTAGCTATAAATCCAGAGTCGTATCCATTTAAAACAAACGATGAAAGACGGAGTCCGATGTAGGACCTCCCTTTTACTCCATAAGTTTTTAGGAACAAAGTTTTTCATATTAGACATTTATTTGTACTGTACCAGTCATTAAGTTTATCTTGAATTTTTATAGACCCTTATTCGGATATTCCATCCATTACACTTATAAAAACTACTATCAAGTTACATTACAGAGAGAAAATGGATTTTCTGAAATTTTGAATAGCTCTTGGGCAAATAAAACAACCAAGGACATGCTTTAATTTTAAAGCTCGAGAGAAGCCTTTCAAAAGTGCATAAAATTTCCATATTTCATTGGATCAATCTCCAGGTATTGATGCAGAAATGCGGTAGAAATCCTCCGATTGGAAATTTTTTCTTTGACTCAAAGAAGATGAAGTGTTATTTTTCAAAGGCGGATCAACATTCGCATCAAAGAATTTCTCATCTTTTCAACCAGATGTGATGCTCATTTTATAATGACATAATCAAGAGGTTTGACTTTAATTCATATCGATTTATAGCTCAACAATATTAGTTCCCGTCGAATAAAGTTGGTTAATCCACGAGAATCAGTCTTCCATAACCAATATCTCAAAATTTTTAATAAATATTGATGTGTTCTTCCTTACACACTCAGATCTTGTTCATTTCCAAATCATCTGGCTCTTGAGTGAAACTACATTAGAAACTTCATCAAAATTTCTTCATAAGACCTCCCGCGTAGAAACATATTTATCTTTGGAATATCTTCTAGAAATTTGTAGACAAATCTTCTAGAGATTAGTCTGAAGAGGTTGTTGATGGTTCAGAAAGATTTGTAGAAGACAAATCGTTCCAAAAATACTATATTTTTTACAAGATCTTGGGATGACATTTTGTTTAAATATTTTCGAAAACCATTTTTGTTCGAAAATATTTAAAAAAAATGGTCTTGTGAAGATAGTTGATGAATGAATTATCTCGGAAAAAATGTTGCTTCTGAAGATCGATTCGAGTCACGTCAAAAAAGCTCTTCGAAATATTCTTTGAGAGTTTCTAAACAAAATTTTTGTAAAATATAATAATCAGGCAATTGATGAAAATTTTGTAATTAACCCGAAACAATTCCATTGACTCTTCCAAAAAATTGTTTCTATAAAAAGCAATTGGCGAACTCCTTTGGTGATAACAATTTCAATATTTTAATAATCCCCAACAAACTGATTGTCCGAGTAGTAGCAATTTCCATCCCCCGATCAATAGCATCGATTATACCGTCCGTCCATTGTTTATAACTCGTGTCCTCCTACATTGTTCATCTCACTAAGCATGAAGGTCTCCGCAATTAACTCCGAGTCCATCATTACCATGTTTCGATTCTCCATAAATTCCCAGCAGAGAATCTATGCCCTAAGTCAGCAGAGAGTTAACAATTGATCCTATTCATTCTGTCATAGTTAATGCTTTGTCAATTGCCGTGAAATAACTTCTCACTTCAATAGACCCGATGAACAATGCATAATTATCGGAAATTACAAACGTTTATCCCCCACGAGGATTTTATGCAATCACGATCTTTGCTCAGTCAATCATACTGTGTCACTAGGGGACATAACGCCTCTGGTGGGTTGTCATAAAAATAAATCCCTTGATTCGATGATGGTATCGATTGACCAGCATTTTCGTGGAGTTGTTAATTAGTATTATACGAGAGCAATCCATCGCGCACTCCCTTTTTTAATATTTATTATTTAATTGAAGGACCTGAACCCAAAAGTGAGAAAGTATTAGAATTTTATTGTAACTCCTTATGATAAATTACAAGATTGATTGGCGAATGACTTTTTTTCTAATTAATTATCGATTTGGTTTAAAATAAGAATTAAAAAATATCATTCCACATTGTCTTCTATAAAAATAAAAATTTATATTTAAAAAAATGATTAAAATGGGAATATTTTATCATTAGGTGAAAAAGAATTTATAAATTGTTTAATACTTGATAAACAATAACCCACCGTTTAATCTGCGTATTTGGTTAACTGATGATAAGAAATATTTAAAAAATTTTTAAATAGTTTTGCAGGTGTTAGGTAAGAGATTGAAATTATTTCAATTCCATGGGTTTTTTAGTTGACTTTCTATGAATAAAAATGGCGCTTAAAAAGCTGCGTATTTTTTCGAATGGCTGTAACGTATTAATTAATCTCATTTAACAATGGGAGGGTGTAATGAAGAGTGACAAGGGTTTCTTCATTCTGCGGGTTTAACAATGGAGAAGAGTTAAAACAGTTTCGGTCGTCACATAACTTACTTTAATCGTTAGACGTTGAATGATTTTCAATGATAACGCGTAGGAGGAAATTATTAGTATCAGGAAATGTCTGGGCAGTTTTCTTCTCGTAAATTCTTTTATTTTTAATCATGAATTCAGATGTATTATTCAATCGATTCATTCGCGAATGGGTAATTGAAAAGTGTTGTACAACGTATAAATTCAATAATTTATGACTTATCCGCATTGTTTAATTACTTCGGGAATGGGAATAAGTTGATTACGCTTTCTGTGAATTAAAACATTTGAGTATTTTGTAATGACCGTAGCAGAGTAACTAATTTCATTAAACCATAATTCTGTAATGTTAACAATAGTGAAGAGTTTAAATAGTCAAGTCAACTATAACTGATTTCAGTGATTAAATGCTCATTTATTTTGATAATAAAAGAAATATTTTGGAAATTTTCACGTTAAACTCGCTTGGTTTTAACCCTAAATTCCTATAATTAATTTACGGATTAGTAATTAGAAAGTTTTGTAGAATGCATAAATTCAATTAAACTAGCCGCATCGTTCCGCCACTTCGACAATAAATAATACGAAAAGAAATTATCATCAAGTTCTTTCTTCCATAACGTAAACGCGTCAAATACTTTCTCACTAAAAAAGTTTTCACATTTTCCAGTAGATGACTGATCCCCCAGATAATTTCATGGTTGACAAATACCTCACGGCTCAATCTCGAAAAACCGTACAAATGTCAAGACTTATCTCTCCTCCACTCAATTTATTATCTTGTAGGGATTTGTCTCATCACGTAGTCGCAGTCACGTAAGGTAATAAAGAAAAGTAGCAATTCAGAGTATTGAATATTCCCAACAACTAATCCAACTGGAGTGCCCCAAACATTCTCTCAAGTTATTGCATATAGATCCGGGCTGGAATGAGTTCCATCTACCTCTCCTGAATCTCCGATCCCCATCATAGACTTTAACGTCATTCCAGCAATCTACAAAATTTGATTATTCCACTATCGCTTAAAAAAAATTAATAAAGTTCAGTATCAAGTTACATCCTGTTATCCTGTTATTATCGAAACGTCTAATCAGTCTTGAATAACAGCCATTATTTATCGTCTCCAGTATTGGAAATTATAATTCAATATTTTAAACTTTTGAGAGTGACCTTCCTCCAATAAAATTCCTCAAAATCCTATCTTTACCCAAAATTTTCGTAAAACAGTTTTTGTAGCTCATAAATCAGTAGTGAAACTGTAAATCGGTTCAAGTCGACTTAGTTTTTCGCGGACCGTTTCGAAGACTATCTCTGAATCTAAGAGAAGAAAATTTTTATTGTAACCTTTTTCGTACTCTTCTCAATTCCCTTGAGAAAAAAGATTATTAAGAAAAAAATTTCAATCTCCTTTGGATGCCAAGATATTCGCTAAAAACGGTCCAATAATCTAAATAGACATAAAGCGATTTACTGCTTCGCTACTAAAATCGTTCTACACAAGAGATCTCTAGACCTTCTCTTCGGGAAAATACTCTTGAAATAATCATGGGCATGAGGATTGTTGTTAAACCTGATGAGCTGAGAAGTATTACACGGCTTAATGTAAAAATACTTGTAAAACAAGTGATCAAGGGGATTGGAGTGAAGCTTATCGAGTTCTGTAAAAAAAATGTTTCTGCTAAAATAAAGCCAAACTTCATTCTTCCAAAACACCAGAAAAATCACATTATTCGAAATTCATTTGATCATCGACATGACAAAATAACTCCGAACTAACCTTATAACCCCCCTATTTCCATTTGAATTTGCTCTCACCACATTAACAATTCAATCGATAATTCATCTCGAATAATCGATATCCCCCAGGCAATAGATTCCGCGAGAATATCAAGTTAACTCATGTGTATCCCAAGAATCCCAGCGGCTAAATCTCTATTATGGGATGGCATGAGTATAAAATCATAGTAAATAGCTGGGTGGAGCGCAGATAGTAGTTATTCACCGGAAAACACGAATTATTCCCCACAAAATGTCATCGAATGCTCCGACTGTTCCCAACAGTGAAACTGACAAACTTGGCGAAACTTTGACCAACTGAAACAGAGATCAACTGTCAGCGGCAATTTCCCTCATCACAACAATATTCGATGATCGCGCACTTACTTGTCACATCATGTTGCTACAACTAAATATAACCTGCGGTACAACACATCCCCCAATAAGCCCCAATAAGCCTCGATACCGTGATCAATAATCGATATTGATAATTGTCGAGTTATTGTGGGGAGGGATAAATATTAAACCATTGAATATGTTCATTGAGGGTAAAATAATGTGTGGAGTAAGGAGTGATATTGGATTGTCTCAATAGAGGAGCAATACAGTACTGGCTCTCCCCATTTTCATTCGACGGGGTGTCACCCCTAGCTCGACGGACGGATGGCTGCAAGCCTCCAATGCGCCGGCGTTGCGATCCTGCGCAACCATATTCGCACCAGAAACTCCGGTGATACATCTAATGGATGCTGAGGAACGATCCAATGGATCTTTGTAGTCATCTCGGGGATGAGAACAAAAAGAATAATGAGAATGAGAATTGTTAATCCCTCGGGCTTCTTTTTTCTTTTTTTTTTTTCTCCAGTTGTTACTGAATTTCCGAGTCAGTCTAGTCTAGTCATAATGTGGCATTTTTTTTGTTGTTTTGGGGAGACAGCTGTGGTCTTGCTTTGGAGTTTCTCCTATTCCTCGATGAGAGGCGAGAAGAGGAATTTAATCGGTTTTGCAGGTGGTGCAGGACGGTGGTCGGGTCAAGATATAGCTCCTGGCAATCCAAGTTTCTTTTAAAATGGCTTCAAGTTTTTCACAATTTTTTCTTTCATTTCTATATAATTCAGATGGTGTTTGTTGGTGAATTATCTAGGGGACGACCAGCAGTGGACGATTGTTGGGTTTTTTGACATCTCTTTTTTGAAAGTTGGCATTCCATGTGTTGACGTCTGGTCACAACGACTTCATCTTTCGAGGTTTTCCCACGTTAAAAAATAAATAAAACCAAAATTTTTGAAATTTCATTTTCCAAAACTGGAGCGTGGCCCTCGTCGCTGCATCATTTATACAATTTTGTTTTCCCTTTCCTCTTTATTTCATAACCGAATTGTGAATCTTCTCTTCTCATTTGAGAGAATTGGGATAGAATCGATGGATTTTACGATTTGCCAGAGACAATAACAAATGATTTCTATATAATAAAAATATGAAATATTGATATTTAAATCGTCTTTGACAACAACAGAGTGATTTAAAGCTGCTCCTGTCACACGGGAAAAAATCAATTTCAAGACGTTTATTCCTCTCTGATTATTTTCGTCTTCCTCTTCCACAACAATTATAATAATAATTAAAATCCGATTACCATAATGGGAAATATACTGATGTCCTTCTACTGTATAAAGGGAAAAATTGTCGTGAAATTATGTAGGAATACCTGAGGAGATTTTTCTATTAGTCGAATGGCGTTTAAAATGACTTTTCAATATTTATTTTCATCACAAAAAACATCTATTGAACTCCAGAATGATTCGACTTCATTGAATGTAACTAGTGAATAAAGCAAAAAAGTATAAGATCTATTTGAGGTATTTATTCACGACAAATGGGTCAACCTCGAACCCTCACCCTTTTGAGAATTGATGACGATGTTTTTTATTATTGAGGGTTTGAAAAACTGGGACCTTCGCTTGTTGATGGGATGTTAATGCTTCGGAATTTTATAATGTAAATTTAATGGAGAAAAAGTTTCTTAAATTTTGTTTTAATCGAAATAGTTTCTAATGGAAGGAGAACCACAAATTCGATTTGGTCGATTTATTATTATGAAGTCATAGGAAAGTTGAACTATAAAAATCAAGGAAATAAATTAGAAAAATTTCAAGTCCGGGTTTGTCCCGGAGCAACTACTGTACGACGTGATTGGAAATTTGAAAAAAAGTGATCTTCATACATTTCAAGACAGAACTTCACGTGTTCAAATGAAAATTGTTGATAAATTACCCCGAGAATGATAAAAAACAATTTTTCCAGTAAAGAAATTTCCCTTCTTCCTATAACTTATTTCCCGTACATGCGTTTTCTGCTTCCTAGAGGTTCCTATATTATTATTATATTATTTCTATCCTGAAATTTGGAAGAAGTAGGAGATAACAAGTTCACAGGTGATTAGATTTCACTACGTGAACTTGAGCCTCAAGTTAAATGGGTAAGTCGACCCAGATCACTTTACTGGAGAACTTTGAAAATAATAATGGGAACCACCAAGAGACATTTTCATACGTGAGATAATAGTCAATAGACTTTCTAACAGAAAAGATTTTTTCAAAATCTTCGATTTTAAATTTATAATTTGACTCATTTCGATGATAATTGCAAACTCAAAATTTTTTTCTACCCAGAGAGCTAAAATTACGGAAATTGGAACTTATTTGCTGATTATGGAATCGCCTCGGAAAGTATAAATAAAGGTATAGTAATTTTTCACCGGTAAGGCAAGTAAGAATGACAGAGCAGTCTGAACATAAAGCCGCGATTTTTTATGAAAATTACGTGTCAGCTCCATTAACTTTCCTACAATCACAAACAGTTTTATCATAAGGGAAAATATACGGGATTTTTATTGATTATTTTTCCCATCCAAATCTTGGCCAATAGGATTGCACCATTCGACGTTATTTTGTATAGTCAACACGGTATTTCAGCGGATATTCTTGAAAATTACACTGGAAATTTTGCATGTTGATATATATAAAAAAAAACAAATGTTGAAGTAACCCTCAATTGTATCTGACAGATTAAATGGCAATTCGTTGAAAATTATGTCTCATGGTGCAATTCTATCGGCCAAGATTTGGATGCAAAAAATAATCCCCCGAATACCACTCGAACTTCGAAATTATCTGATATTTCCCTCAAGGTTCCCTGCAAACAAATAAGCTCGTCAAGTTTTCCAGAAAAATCACTCGCGCTTCGCGCTCGTGATTTTAAAACTGGAAAACTTGACACGTTCATTTGTTTGCAACGAACCTATCGGGAAATATCCGATAATTTCGGAGCTCTTGTGGTATTACATGCGATTATTTTCCCCATCCAAATTTCAGCCAATAGAATTGCACCATTTGTTGATATTTTGTATAGCCTACCTCGAATATCAGCGATAATTTTTTGAATATTTTGGTAAACAAACGACACTTAACCAAATAAACCTCTTTTCATGTCATGGCACAATTCTCTTGGCCGAAATTTGGATAGGAAAAATAATCCCCTGAATACCACTCGAGCTTCAAAATTATAGAATATTTCCCTCTAGGTTCCCTGCATACAAATGAAGTCGTCAAGTTTTTCAGGAAAAATCACTCGTGCTTCGCACTCGTGATTTTTTAGCCTGAAAAACTTGACTCCTTCATTTGTTTGCAACGAATCTATCGGGAAATATTCGATAATTTTGAACCACTTGTGGTATTATATGTGAATATTCCCATTTATCGATTATAAAATCTGCAATTTATCACACGTATTCAGATAAAAAGCTGGGAAAAACTTTAATTTTAGAGAACAAGCCAATTAATTGGCTGAATGGAAGAAGGATTCTTTTGAAATAAAAGTTTTCTGGAATATATTCACTTAGAGAAGAACTTTAAATGATTTAATTGAGAAGTATTTCATCGAGAAGAATTATAACATCGGCCGGAACGTTACTATATTTTCCCCCGATTTCTTCGCTAATTAGGTCGGTAAAAGTGGACAATTATTTGTCATGAACTACACAAAAAAAAATCTCATCCGTCGATCTTAGAAGTTGAATGTTTTCAATGATTACCTCTTGGGAAATCATCCATAATTAACAAAATCATTCTTTTGAAATATTTCAAATAAAAAAGATAGAAAACTTCCATAGAATGCAATTGAAAAATTCAAAATTTAAGCGAAAATATCGATGTTTTTGCTCCCTCCACTTCTATGGAAAAAATGTTCTATAAATAGATCTTTTGGAAATTCTTAGGCACAACCTTCAAAAGATTATGTAGATCTGCCTGATGACCTAAAATCATCTTCAGACACTAAAATCTTCCAAAAGCAATGCGTTTTTCTATTTTTATTTCTCAAATTCCT
Source organism: Diachasmimorpha longicaudata (assembly GCF_034640455.1). Lineage (NCBI taxonomy): Eukaryota > Metazoa > Arthropoda > Insecta > Hymenoptera > Braconidae > Diachasmimorpha > Diachasmimorpha longicaudata. The sequence continues at coordinate 506,386 of NC_087236.1, forward strand.
CCATCTTGACACACAAATTACTAAGCCCTGAATTTTAGACGTGTAAATTATGACCTTTCAAATTTTGACTTCCGAAGAATCTTTATAATCTTTCAGAATAATCTCCAAAAGCCATAAACTCTTTTCTACGTGAGTTATTAATTAGCTAAAACCCACGACTATTAAGTCGTTATAAATCATTACGACGATTTTCATCGCACTTTTTTATAACTTTTTCTCCAGATCAATTCTGTGGAGGAGTGGAATGACGTCTTGTTTAATATTCTTTCATCAGAGTAATGAGCGTTGCTGGGAGAGATAATAAGGGGACTTTTATACTCATCATTTTTTTCCACAAAATCATCCATTCCCCGAGTAACGTCCTAATTAAACTTCTTTCGGTCAGAGCGCATTAGAATGTCCTCATGGAGGGGGTAGAGCGATAACGCGTTAATTCGGAAGAGTGAAGAACCGAAATTTACGGTAAAGTAACAAAGGTGATAGTCAACGAGTTGTTCAATTTCACTGCTGGATTTATTCGAGTGGTACAGATTAGACGAAATCGCCTTTAAATAGTTCCACGTTCATTACCATTATTTGATCCTCGTTAAATGCAACAATTCTTCCACAACATCATCCAACTAGAGAAATTATAGAAAGCTTTGAGTGGACATAACATTTTGTTTATTGTCCAATTAGGCATTTTTTAAAAAGAGAAATCTCTCCCTAAAAATGTTGGAATGACTAATTTTTTAAATAATCAGCAGATCAATAACATTTCGAAGCTTCCATTCAACTCGATTTTTGTTGATGATTTTAGGTGAAGATTACTCAGGACTAGTCAATATTAGCAGTTGTGTTATTGACGATACGATGTAGTATATTATTAGTACACAAACATATATGATATGATGTACGCTTACCGGTAACGTAGGTTTCACTTCAGGCACACTCAATCCAAGGTTACTCAATTGGTTCAAACACTGCTGCATACAATCCGGAACACTTTCTCCATATTTGGAGTAGGCTTTTTGTTCCTCTTCGTTTCCCCTCAACACATTATTGGTGCTGTTATTGGTTGTGTAACCTTGGTCTGAACTAGCGCTGGATTCTGGTCGTGATTGATCCGAATTGTAACAGGGTTTCCGAGGTTTTTGGATAATTCCCACTGGCTCCCAGATTTCACTCGTCGACGATACATAATAATTGCTCTCGTGTGTCTCTCTATTGCGCTCGTCAATAATTTTATTATTACGAGACACTGTGACTTCTTCTTTAGTTACAATACTGGACTTTGTACTTAGTGACGTTTCCAAACGTACTGGAGCCCTTTTAAAAATATGGCAATTGGGTGTACTCATATAAACAATCATCAAAACTAGAATTACTATAAGTAATTGGAGCAAATGACAATTCTGCCCTTCAACAATTTCAATGAATTTATTGAGTTCAAGTGAATGATGAGATAATCAAGTTTGCCATCGGCTTTGATGCCAAAGAATCGAATGATTGTATTGAAAATGTATGTCAGTGGGTACAGGAAATGGTAAACTCATTATAGACTCATAGTAATAGATAGAAGATATTTTTATACTCCAGTACGTGAGCCGAGTAATTACAAAATCAACATGTTTTATGTAATTTAAACATTTATATTGCTTTCCTTCTGTTAAAAATGCTGGTATTTACGCACAGAAACATCTAAATAACGTAAATTGAATGTTAATTACGTTTATGAAATCATTCTCTAGGATTTTCCAAGTTCTTCTATCAGATTATTAGTTGAATTTTTCATTAAACTATCAATACATAATTTTTCTCTTTCTTCCATATGTTTTTTTGGGAAAAATAGAAGAATCGCTGAAGCAATCGTCTTCGCAAACTAATCAGTTCTTTACATCAAAATGTGGAAATGAGTGCATTACGCGATGGACGGAGAGAAATTTTTTAATGACGATTACCCCTCCGTTTGGTAAACATGTATTTTTAAAAATGTTTGATATATAAACATCTGGTTTTATTTTTCGTTTGAAAAATACTGTCCTGAGGAGAATAAATAATATCTTGTTTATGTTGAATTTTCTGTTTACAGTGCAGTAACTTTTATCTAGATGACAGAAAATTTGGAAGTTTGCGTGAAATCTGGATCAAAATACTATGCTAAATTTTGAGATAAGTGACATATTAATTATCCTCAGCAAAACAATATTTCTCCACTGAAAATTTTTTGTCATCAATTACACTTAAAAAATCGTCAAATATATTCGTCAATTAGTTAACCGTAATTGAGGTTTTAATAATGTTTATCAAAACATTATTTACGTTGAGATTTTTCGATGCATACGTTAAAATATACAAAAATCATTCTATTCGATATTAAAAAACGGTTTTCTAGTGAAGAGAAGAGACCTAATCCCACCAATTCATTAATTCACCGCTTGATACTGTATCATTAAGCAAAATAAATAAAAAAAAATTAATAAAAATAAATGCTGTTGATTAAACTATTACTCGGTTGTTTTAAAAATGAAATCGCAAAATTATAATATCATATAGACTGTTAAAGGCAAAAATAATGTTGCAACTTTTAGAATATAAATAAAATACTTCTAAATATCGTTGGTTAGTAAGCAAATTAAAAAACATTTTAGCAGAAGGTATTTACGCAATATAAAAGTTTTAATGAAGTTTTCATTTAATAATTAAGAAGTAACTACCATTTCCGTATTTATAAATTTTTTGAAGTTGTATCTATTCTACCTGAGGATTCCAGCCCTGATAAGAATTTGATTAAGTAGATCACAGGATGGTATTTGTCCCGTGAGTATCGCCTCTTTTATAGCAACACTGTCATCGCCCTCGAGCTTAATAGGTACCCCATTAATCAATAATACTTCCTCCTCACATATCGAGGATTTCTTTTCGCAGTCAATAACCTTTACCCCGGGCCCAAGGATAGACTCCACTGTCGACTGAATCTCCTGATCATCCATATCTACACACAGTTAACAAAAGCACATCATTCATTATCGGGGAGTGATTAGAGATCGAAGATGACGCTACCAGTTGAAAATTGTCACATCACAAAAATACGATCGAGATGTGATCTCTTCTCAAGAAAACGGTCAAATAATATTTAGCTATTGGAAAATTATATCTATGGAGATGCGACGGGACATCTACACGATGTGAAAAGTTTGGTGAAAAGTACCTAATTGTTTAATAATTATATTGTCTTTGGCCCGTTCGAGATTTGTTGACTGGTCAGCAAAATGTTTCTACTCAGTGGAGAAAAAGTACTTAACTGCCCAAGAAAATTTATAAACAGTTTAATAATTCATCATAAAATTGTGTCGTTTTGTTATCTGTCGTGACGTGATGGTCCGTTGAGGTAATTTTTCAGTGAGAAGAGAGACTTATCCAGAAGCAATTATTTTTCAAGTATTTTTATTACGACTGTCATAAACTGTGAACAATTAACTCAAATGTCAGATACTTTTGCAATAAAGTTTTCCACATTTATACCAACGAGATAGACTAATATTATCTTTATAGTTTTCCCTTTACTCAAATAACGACTTCCCCGGTGATATTTTGACGTATCATAACGGACCATAAGTCTCCTTACTCGTTATTATTTTTCTGCCAAAATGAAACTAAACATTGCATTCAAAATAATAAAAGTTGGGCATCTGAAGTGGTTCCATCATCACATGCCAGATAACCGTCCTATGGAAGGCATATCGCGCACATTCTTGCCATATGACAAAAATCGATCATCCGTAGGTCGATAATGGGACCCGGCAATGACAGTTACATGACCGTTATACGACTTGTCATGTAATTTTCTTATATTTCTAGGAATTATTTATAACTCATTAATGAGATCACTGAATTATCCTCGAGGGATATATATTCCGCCTTCACCTCGAATACGATTATTATTATTATTATTTAGAAAATTGGAGAGACTTGGAATTTCAAAGAAAACAACTTCTGCTTTAACCCAGCGGAGAATCGAACCCGAGTCTCCCAGTATCGCGCCGGGCACACTTACCGACAATTATTATCATTTATTATTCATTAATGAGATCACTGGACTATTATTATTATTTCTAGCAATGTTTTACCATTCCAAGTATTCTCAGAACCGTTGAATGCGGCCTAAAGTTCACAATTTCTATTCACAATAATTCATCGATTGATTCAATCAATGATTATTCAATGAATGAATTATTTTGAATAGAAATTTTGTACTTTAGGTGGCATTCGATGGTTCTGAGAATCCTTGGAATGGTAAAATTACTGTTATTGATGGAAAACCCAGCCGGTTTACGAATTACGTTGATTTCTCTGAACGTTGGGGTTTAGATCTTTATATGGAGAAGTTACCTAACGGATCAAGTGGAGTGCACTCGACAATTGCGGTGTGAAGGTACCTAGAGTGGATACTTTTAAAGATATTTCGCATGTTCCGGATGAAATGACGCATTTTTTTACTCGAGTTTGGAAGTGGTATTTTGAGCTCGCATTTTGCAAATTTTTGGAGGCATACAGATGAATTAATTGCACTGCTAAAAAACTTGATCAGTTTTCTGGGAAATTTACGAAAAATCAAGGTGCACTAGGTGCGAGATATCCAAATATCGCGTGACCTGGAAAACTCATTGGGTATTTCCCTCAAGTTTTCCTGGACATCAACGGTCGAGATCAGTTGGCGAATAAAATCCCTCGCGTTGTGCGATGGGAATTTTAATCTGGAAACTTGCAGAACGATTTCATCAAATAACTTTTTTATGGAACATAAAAAATTGAACCTCATACGTGTCCTTACGAAAGCTTTGATTTATCATTCACTATTTTTCTTTAAATAGTTCATTATTTTCATGCAATGCAAAATTTTCTAATTAAGACTGTAGTAACTTAGAATATTTCATTTGGATGGAGTGCAAAACGATTTGAGCTTTATTTTTATTTAATTAAAAATTAATTAAAGTACCGAACTGAATTTTTCAACTCTTTATGACCTGTTATGTTGGGATAATCCACACCCCAGATTGGCAGATAACCCTGAGGATTTTCAATCTGATTAAGAATTCTTCAAGTAAGGAAACAGGCAATAAACATATGCCCTGGATATAAAAATCTATCAGTGAGCCCATGAGAGTTAATACCGTTATGACAACTGGTTTTTTTTGTCAAGTCTTACGTCATATTTCAGGGAAGGATTTATATTGACACTTTCAGATTAACGGATGGGTGCTCTCACCAATTAGGTTGTTGCCTGTCATCACGAATTACGGAATAACGAACTTTGGTACAAATTGCGTGTGAATTTCGTTCAAATATTGAGAGTGTTTGGTATATGTGGACAACAATTAATCATATGTCAATAGCTATTTTCAGTCCCTGTCAGTATTTTATAGTTTTTCACAGAACAGGACCGAAATGTTTAGAATAGTTTCAATGCACAGAACCAGAGAGGAATGAATGAACAAGGGCCTTTTGTCAAATGGGCCCGGAGTGTGAAAACTTTGGTCATTAAGGGTCAGTTGTGTGATAAAAAACAGATTACAGTTCCTAGTTGAATCATTTTCATATTATTTAACAATTCCTGTCCATAATTCAATATCAAATGTACAAAAAATAAATTGTCTTCGCCTTCATGATGTTCCCAAATTCAAAATTGAGAATTGGAATTGTTATTAAGGTATCGGGGGGACGATATAATAGCAGTGAATAATTTTGTCGGAATATAGCACAGCTATTTCCACAAGCAAGTCAGAGTAAATCATGTGCATATGGGTAAATTCATCGATGTCATAAGGGGTGAGTAGAATCTTACAGAAATACTCATCGCACAATTGGATTCTGGCGATGCTGTGGCTCCGAAACAACGTAAACTATACCAAAATTCCAATGAACGTTTGGAACACATAATCACAATCTACAACTCAACCAATAAATTCGATTGTCACACTGTGTCGCATCTATGTATATTGAAATTCTAATTAAAACTATGACTGGAAATTTTAAAGCTGATAACTGGGTTACACTATCTGTTGATGTTTATGTGTCGTTTTAATTATCTCGATGGAAGGCGTATTAGTGTTGATTGTTATGAGTTCTCGTCGTTCATTAATTGTTGTCTCTCTGCGTTAATATGTGAATCTGATTATGTTGTTTATAGCTTTATTCCCATCGGAACTACTCGAGAGTTAATGTGGAATGAAATCTCTGTATCTATGTCTTGCTCTACAATTATTAATTATGTTATTGTAAACTACTTTATCAATACGTTCACTGAATACTTGAATTGAGGAAATAATTTCATAAATAGAAACAAATCGTAGATAAAGGGAATCTGTTTCACCTGAAGGGAGGATTTTACAAATTTTTTAACAAATTTCCTCCTAGAATTATTGATATTTTGACAAATCAAAGGATCTTCATAATTTTGTAATTCCTTGAACGACACTTTAACCAACAATTAACAAACTTTTCGAGTAATTGTTATTGAACAGTTCTGCCCGTTCGTAAACAACGGTTTTGTGTTTTCAGTCAATTTGACAGTCAGTTAATGACTTTCGGAAATGACTCTTAAAAATTCAAATAAAAACCTTGAAAGTTGCATCATAAAAAGTGGAATTATCTATCGAGAAAATAAATACGGAAAACTCACCGCAGACACTATCAAACATGAAGCCGACATGGGATTAAAAGACCACGAAATATCCCTCTTATCGACTACGGTCCCCCAATTTTCCCGATATCACGGTATCCAACACATTATTTTCTATTACTCCAAATGATTTTAAATCGTTGGTCTATTAAAATGGAATAAAAAACGTGAACCCATTACTTCATAATGGCCAGTTCATAATAAGAATATAATTGAACTTCTTGATACCATTTTAGCGATTTTCGGATCCGATATTATCCATTTAAAAATTATTTGGGGAGTGTTAAAAAAATGTTGGTTTAAAATTTCAATTAAAAAAATTAAATGGTTTGGATAGAAGAGAATAGAAATGACGAATTTTGATAGCACTGGAACTACATGATTTACTGTTTTAGTTACTTATTTTCAATATTGCTGGATTATAAAATAATATATTTCTCTGGGGATTTTCTTCCACAAAAACCACTTTTTTTACGAATTACCAATAAAGTTTTTCATCACACTGTGTCAGGAAAGTCCTTTCACTGACTGGAAACTCAGTTTTTCGACGCGACGGGATTAAAAAATATATACAATATGTACATTATTTCCATATTCATATAAAATATATTTAATTCACTGCGGTCGATGTTTTTTGTAATAGTTTTATCGTTGTTTCTAGAAATATCAGACTTTAATTAGTTCCCAACCAAAATAATATTTAATGTATCAAAAATGAAACGGAGCAAATTAAAAAACGATTTCTATCCTTTTAGTAAATTGAAAGATTATCGGAAACTACATGTAGTTTTTAGAAAACTCGATCACATTTAGAATCCTAATTTTTTCCTCAATTTAATAACCATTTTTATTGAAAAAAAAGTTTAAAAAGCAGAACATACTCAACATTTTCGTTGTAGTCAATGATTAAAATCTCAATTTTTGATCATGAGACGTAAAAAAACTAATAAATTTTTTGTACACTTCGTAAAAAATAGAAGTATAAACATATAATATGAACACTTTCCGAAATTTATCTCAAATAATACTGACGATGTATGATTTTTGTCCAATTTTAACTCATGCAATTAGAAAATTTGGCAACGCAACATATTCAGAACCAGCGGATTCGGTCGGTAAGATACCGACGTGAAGGTAAAGCTGCTTCAACTTCATTCATGACGAGCATATATTGCCTTCATTTATCTAAATCCCAAATTTTCCCTTTACAAATTAGTTGAAAAATTGGAAGAGTAAAAATATTGAAAAGTATCGCAACCCGACTAAACGTAAAATTACTTTAACAGCGCAAAAACGGCTGAACTAGTATTCAGAAATCAAGGGTCATCTCATCTCATACACGAAACCAGATGATGAAAATTCATTCGATCATTTTTACTTCAAAGTCTACCGAAACTCCTATATTTTGCGCTAAAAATTCCGACTCAAATGTCTGACATTTTCAATAATAAATTCCTCTGAAATTTTATAGCGTCTTAAGAAATGTCGCCTTAGAGCTCGTAAAAATTCATTTTCCAGGCAGATTTACGATGCGCCTTGAAATTTTCGCCACTTGCAGAAAACTCAGTCTTTCATTCCTCGAGTTGGATTTTATTTTTAACAGTGCACCTCCAAAAATCTCGCCTATTTCATGATCTCATTGTATTCAACACGTCCAGCGATTCAACTCTCCAAACAAAGCATGAAACAAACATCTATGCCAGTAATTATTTACAAAATCTGTGCTCTCAGAAAGTCGGAAGAAAAAATTAGCGTACACACCTATTTTTACAAAAAAGAAAAATCTCCTATTCGTGTACACAAAGCCTCTCGTTTTTATTCGGTACGGAATAATAATGAAAAGGAATGGATGGCACATTCATGAGCACAAGTACTTTGTGCATTGTACTGACTGCGCGAATAATGGAAGCACATGAAACGTGAAAAAATATCTCGTAACAAGGCGCTACATTGCGACTTCACTAAAATCACGCATTTTGTACTTTCAAATAAACGCACAGGCAAAAAAATCTACAACAATCTACAAGAGAAACAATAATCTACACTCTCTTCCATTTGAATAAGAAATTTTATCACCGTTTCACGAGTGTTAATTCCGTAATTGCTTGAACGTAAGTCATAAAACTCTCGACACACGAAACTCTTAAAACAAAATCTCCCATCGGCATAACAAATGGACTTAAATAACAATCTTTGACACAAAATATTCATTGTTTTACAAAATGCGGTGGTATAAAGCCTATTGTTCGAGAAGAAGGAACTCAATGTCGCAATTTTGAAGATGATTTCATTGTCACGTACATCACATAAACAATTCCTACACTAATCTGATTCAATTCTCGAAGGATTCAAGTTTATATATTCCACATAGGAATGAAAGGCGCACAACTCCCAGACAAACTTTATATTATCAAAAAAACATTATCTGCTTCTATATTGTACGTGACTGTAAAATCAAGATTTTTAATTCGATTAAATAATTATCTTAATCAGCAACAACCATTTTTTTATCTGCAGAAAATAATGTGCAGTGTTTCACATTTGCATTGGAATTTTTTATCTCATAATAACTTGAAAATAATTCCTAAAACTCGGAGAAAAAAATCTTTCAGTTGATCTGCAAAACAAATGTGCTTGAAAACAATTCATAACAGAAATTTTTTATCATTTATTCAAATCTCGATAATATACCGTGTTAATATCACAATTTTGAAGATGATTTCATTGTCACGTACGTTCGACAAACAGTTTGTCAACTAATCACATTCAATTCTCGTGAGATTCAAGTTTATGCATTTAATCCGCGTAATCCATTCAATGCTTCAACTAAAACATGTAGGATAACACATAATCTGTGTTGTGCGCCTTGAAATGCAACTACTTCCAAGCCATTTATCTAATTAAAAAGTCATTCTTTGATTGTCGTCTGCAGATAACAGTAAAATCTGATCAATAAAAATTCTAGAGCAATATATGTAAAGTTTTACTTGATCAAAGAATTGAATCAATTTAGCAATTCCGAAAGCAGTTTCATTGTCACGTACTTTTAGCAAAGAAATTGTACGCGAATCTGATTCAATACTCGTGAGATTTGAATTGATGCGATTTCCCATCCATTCAATGCTACAATTAAAGTGGGTACGAGTGTCGTATACCATCTATAACATACACCTCGAAGTACAACTGATTCCAAGACGTTTATTGAATAAAAAATCATAGTTTGATTATTTTTTATACGAAACACCAAAATATGTGTTCTCAATTTATTCATTTATTTTTTTTTAAATTAAATGAAAGTGTTACAACTTCATGAAGAAGAAAAGTTGAAAGGAAACTTTACCGAACACCTAAATAACTTCAGAAAACAGAAATTACTTTAATGCTAAACATAAAACTCTTGAAGCAAACGCTTTGAAAAACATCTCTTTGTCCATCTGGTAAATACATAACTTAAATAACAATCCTTGACCCAAAATATTCATCACTTCAAAAATCGCGATAATATAAATTCTATTGTTCAAGAAGAACTGAGTCAATGTCGCAACTTCCGAAGGTGCCTTGATTGTCATCTACATCGAATAAACAACTTGTACACAAATCTGATTCGACTCTCGTGAGATTTGAATTGATGCATTTCCCCACCTCCGATGGTAAATGATCCCAAAACATGTATCTAATAAAAAATCATAGTTTGATTGTTTATTATCCGTGACAATGAAATCTCTATTTCCTCTATATTTATTTATTCTTCCAGAGAAGTTTGAAAAAATGTACAAAACTTCATAAAAAAAAGGACCTCTTTAATAAAGTTTAATCATAAAACTTTTAAAGCAAATACTTTGAAAAAAGTATCTTTGTCCATCTGCTAAATACATAGACTTAAATAACAATCCTTGACCCAAAATATTCATGACTTCAAAAATCGCGATAATATAAATTCTATTGTTCGAGAAGAACTGAGTCAATGTCGCACTTCCGAAGGTGCCTTCATTGTCATGTACATGAAATAAACAACTTGTACACAAATCTGATTCAATTCTCGTGGGAGCCGAATTGATGCATTTCCCCACTCTCAATCCATTGAATGCTACAACCGAAGCGTGTACCAGTGTACCAGTGTACATAATCTATGCTGTGCACCTTGACGTGTATCTAACCCCACATTTACCTAATTAAAAACTCATTGTTCCAGTGTGTTTAACGTGACAGTAAAATCAACATAATAAACAATCAATAAATTAGTATTATCAACAAACTCACCTTACGCCCTCGTTGTCTCTAACAACAATCTCACATAATCCTCACCTCTAGCCTACTGATAACGCTGATAAAATCATCAATAGGTGAAAAAACCCTGTTACCACAGAGGGGAAACTTATCGAATTGAAAGCTGTCCCTTCAGGTGCAGACCCCGACTTTCTCAAAATATACTATTTACCGCACACGGTTTCCCCCGGTTTCTCATTTTCACTTTTCCCTCAAACTGAGGTGCACCGATACCCCTTTACGTCCAGCATAGATTTCCCACCGCATCACTATTTTTACACACCTGCTAACCTCATTGAATTACCTGTGGATAAAACGTAAATATTATTTTTCCAACGATCCACCACTCGTACGTTAGACCGAAGGACTTTTTTTTAACGCGTACCACATAGCCACATGTTGATGTATACCTGAGTCCCTTTCCCAGTGGGAGATTCAACCGTAGATATTGTAATCATTGGGTATACCCTTGGACAATAAGCTAATCCAATTAACCTGGTAAATATTTAACCACTAAAAGTTGATAAACCATTATCATCAGTCTTATGCACCTTGGCAATGCTGATTGTACATAAAAGGTGATAAAAAAAAAAAAAATGGTCGCTTGAAAAACAATGAGCGAGACAAAGTGCAAGATGTCCTCCTCTTTACGGCTCAACCGCTCGAGGCCAACTGGCGATGGCGACTGACAGTCGTGATCCACAGGCGCAACTGCTGCCACCGCCATCATCACAACTACAACTAAAAAAAATCCAGAGAACACCGATATGTCCCTCCTGTTACTCATCTACTGTCTTCTCTTGCCATGGGGAACACCCATGGATTTTCTTTATTTTCTTTACCGAAATAATCGGCCATTCAGGGTGATATAATAGTGAAGAGCATCGCCGGCTGGGGAGGGCTAACCGACCCACTTAGAGGGAGACAAATGCATTGCTCGCCCCTGGCCAAATCACAATGCAAAACTTTTCGGGGTAAAATCAATTAGCAGCTTTGGAATTTCAAAGAATATGTATTTTTCAGGTTGACAATGAGCTCTTCAGGGAGTCTATCGTGGTCTTGGTTGTGGGTCCCGCTGGTCTCGCTTCCTGGGGTCGAGAGAGATGGCGAGCGGGTTGGGGTGAGCTGGCGCTCCAGTTATTGATTTTTGGGAGCACAATAAACATGGGATTATTCAGAGGCGATTGCACGAGACATGCTATAAAAATATGGTTTGTTTCTCAGGCTCAGTCGGGCTAGAGGACTATATTTTATTGATAAATGAGAATATAATGAATGTCCTCACATTCGTCATAACAGTTGATAATCAAAAAGATAATAAAAACAATTCTCAATGTATATTGCAAGAGGTGGAAAGAATTGTTGCATATAAAGGATGATTAGGATTATGTAATGGACTTTATTAGTCCGCATCAGCTACTTTGCAGCTGCACTCTTTCACTGTGATTATCATGCGTCGATAAAGCAGGTATTGTATATCTTGATATCATCGTCAGGATTAAATTTTTAAACCTACTGTGGAGATAATCCGGAACTCGAGTGATATAATTCTTTTCACTGGCGGTATGTCTCATCAAATATTAATGATTTTTCCTGGAAGACGATCATGTGGAATATTTGTTCTTCATCAATTTTCCACTCGATTTACTTTTTTCTGAACGGTAATGGTTTTAAAAATAGTTTTGCACGGTCAGAACTCGGTAAAATCTTTTTTGGAAGATTATTTCGAATATTTACAATCCATTGCTATTTTTAAGTCAGTGAAAATCGCAAATTAATAGTATATTGTGTCACGTTGTTATATTGCATACATAATATATTATAGTTTTTCTATTTTTTGTATTTTTTATGAAAGGTATTCTAATGTAAAAATGAAACAAATATTTAGTGATTTCAAAGACTTAAAAATTGCCGTAAAGATCTGCGTTCAATGTTTTTATGTTAAATTAAATAATAACTGTCTTTTTAAGTGGGTAAAGATGGTATTTTCCATCGCACTGTACGAAAAAATATTATTCGAGACTCATGAAAATAGTATAATTCGAAACAAGTACAGAAAAGTCGATTTTGGCTCGTGGAAAGACTATAGTACAAGCCGAAAGCTATTTTTTCGTACTGACCTTCACTTTTCCACGCCCGAGAATTGGCATTGCCCTTCGTCAAACTCGAAAAAGTGAAAATCAGTACAAAAAAATATGCTTCATAATTAGAGATTGTCCTAAGAATGTTTAATCGTATCGGATTGCCTACAGGACTGAAAATCTCTATGGCACGAGTCCTAAAATATGCCATTTCAACACACCTGTACGAAAAGTTCGTACTTTACTGCTTGATGAACGAGAGGAAAGTCAGTACTTCCCCGCCCTCGGGCAGCAAGTCACAATTTTTCACCCTTGGAAGCAACTTACCACCCCAGGACGGAAAGTACTGACTTTAATAATGTTCGATACTCGCAGGGAAAGTTTGTTTCCGGCCAGGACGGGTGCAAAGTCACATTTCCCACCCGCTTTGCACCTACGCTGGGGCGGAAAATTACGTTCTAACGACAGGGAGTAAAATAAAGACTCTCTTCAACAGCGAATGAAATCTCCAACCAAATCGAAGGCGATTCTTTAATTTATTCCTCTAGGTCAGAAATAGACGATTTGACGTGGGGGTTATATAACCCTCCCACGAGGTAAAATCTACTTTTCTGCAGCACTTGTTACGAAATATCCCATTTTTCAAGTTTTTTGATTTATTCCTTTTTTTACAGTTTCTCAGGTTCGACAAGATAGGAAATAGTTCACACCTGGCCATGGAAAACATATCACCCGCTTTAACGTGCAAAATTGCCATCCTCGTCTTCGGAGCGGAAGGCAATCTTGCACACGGGACAGCGTGATTTGTTTTCCAGATGAGGTCATGAAATGTTCTATTATACACGGACTGAATCGTTTTAGAAAAATTGTGTTTGTAGCACAGAAAAATAGCTTCAAAATTATGGCAGGGGAGGTCTTCCAGTTTTCGTAACGGAAAATTTAGTTATACGCGAAGAGCAAAATTCAGTAATAAATTCAGTGTTGTATTTTGTCCTTTCCAGGGAAATTAACTTCCCGCTGAGTGAAATTTGTTGACAATATAGTAAAAGTTACTTGACCGCTTGTGAAAAATTACCTGTCAGTTGGTTGATTTCTCTGTATCTGTTACTGAACAGGTGAAAAATTCAGTAGCGAAATAATAAAACAACATAAGTTGACTTACGCCTGAGTCCAGTTTTTTAGCGATATCTTCGAACCTGAAAGAGATAGCACAATTTTTGTCATAACATTTGTTGTAGCTCTCCATTCGGCCCACAAAAAATATTTCGATAAAAAATTTGCCATCTCTCTTGGATTTCGAGATATTCACCAAAAAGTGGCCAATAGTCAGAAACTACTTATCTGGTTTTACCACTTCGCTAATAAATTTTAATGAACGGTACGGTAATTTTTCCCGAATTACCCAAACGTTACAGTAATTTCTACTGACTTTTTCTCTTCGCGTACAAAACGTTATTTATTCTTCTTTTATCTGTAAAACTTTCACAAGAATTTCTCGAAAACGTAATTTACCAGTACTAGACGGTTTCTACAAAATTTCTCTTCTTGTGGAGTTGAACTCAGATAAATACAATTGGAATAAAAGATCTATTTTCAACTACTCAAAGATGAAAATTTGGAAACAGTGGAGGCAACAATTATATCCCTTAATATCAGTTTTTCCCACTATTATTCTCATTTCAAAAGCTGCTAGGTAATTCTCGCAAAAAGGTCTTCTTTCAGCTTTTGAAATGAGTAACACAGTATTCCACAGTTTCCAGGTCGTTACACTGTGATAGGAGACTAATAAGGTAGTGCAGATAGTCTAAATTTTCCACGTAATGCCGCTCCGCTGACTCCGAACTTCTAACCAATAATATCCTGTGATGTGATTATTTATTTGACAGGATGCGCTGTAAATAACCCGTGAACCATCGCCGATATTTTGTCTATTCAACCAGCTCTTCGTAATTCATTGTGTTCAGCCGCGAAAAATAAATGAAGGTGGCAATGAATAAAAGAGGAAAATGTTTATGGGGGAAGAATTATTTCATGGAAAAGGAAAGAGGGAAATAATAGTATTAAATCAATGTTTCATTGTATTGCATTGAAAAATAGATTTTCGCCGAGAATAGAATATGCGATTATCAATATTTTTTTGATGTTCTGACCAAGAGAAGATATTTTTTTTGAAGGAATTTCTTCAGGTCAGTCATTTCAAGGTGTTCAAAATTATTTTGACAAATCACATTCATTAAGCTTCAATAATTATTATTAACATTTGAGAGTACGTGAAATGATTATCGAAGAGAATCTCAGACTCGATGAAAGATGACACGGCATTCAGTAATTAAATCCAATTGACTGGCTTCGAAAAATATCTTTCAAAAATATATTTTCTTTTTCCAAGAAGAGCATTTCTATGTGAATTTCATAAAATAATGTGCAACTCTCCTACTATATAAAAAAATAAATAAAAAATATAAAATAATACCTCATTTGTGCCGTCCCCTATTTACTCAATTTATAATCACTGAACATATATTCTGAAATACAAAAATCAGAATTACATATAATTATTTAACTAAGGACCATTCTTAGTTCATAATTTGAAAGTTAAAAATCCCAAAAATTAATCATCGATGAAAGGATAAGAAAAACTTCAAATACAAAACAGAGATATTTTCATTAAATTCTAATCAAGTTCTCAGTAAATATTGGAGATATTGACTCAACGCCATTTAACGAGTCTAGAATCCAAGGAACTAACGATAAACCTCATTCATGATTAAAATCCGTTTGAGTGTACTCGACTCATCACATTGATGCGACACTAATAATAACTATTATACGAAGCATAAATCATGCAAAAGATGTAAAAAAATTTTACCTCAACATCTGGCGATTGAGCGATGCGCGAGGTTCTCGGTGGTTTCTCGGGTGGTACTTTCTTGAATGTTCCTGGTGACACAGATTCAGTCATCATTTTAGTCGAGATGATGCTGGAAGGCAGTGCCTGTGATCCCGCGGATGAAATCACCATGTTATCAGATATCATAGTGGGTGCTGTCACCACCGGTGGTGTCTGATACGTCGCCGGATAGGACAATGATATACGTGGCCCTTCACTTTTTTCGTACTTCAAAACTTCTGACAATCCTATCTGGGAATTTCTCTCCGGTTCCACATTGTCAGACATACGCGGCGATAGTTTGTTGGATGACGTTGAGTGACATGTATATGTCTGAAAATTAATGGTTGGTAGGTAAGCGTTGGCTGGTAATTGCTGATGTTTTGTCTCGTTTTCCGGTAGCGATGTGAACAAGTGCTCTGGAAGAGTTGTTAAAACTTTCTTTTGTTGAAAATCAGTGGCGTGTCGTAGAGTTTTCTCGGTTGCCTGTCTCTCCTGTAGACACTGCAGACGTGTGTGAAGATCACTCTGCATGTGTTGAAACTGAGCTACTTGATCCAATATTTTGTTCTGATTTTGCAGACACTGGAGACGTTGTTGAAGATCATTCTGCTGTCGTTCGAATTGACTTAACTTTTCCGAGATAATGTCCAAGCTCTGTTGATTCTGCTGAAATTTCTGCTGATGTTGTTGGTGCTGATTGACACTTTTCTCGTCACTTTGTCCGTCCAACGAAACCATCTGAAGATTTTCAACGTGACTTTTGCTGTGCGTTAGCAAATTCGTGCTGACATTATGACTCTTTTTATGGCCATGAATTATGTGGTCAGTTTGTTTGAAGGCTTTAGCACTGCTATCAAAATCAGTGACAATCGTCAGAGCCATTTTGGTATCGAATGTGGCATCGCTGAGTGCCGGAAATTGATGACAAATATTGGGACTATTGCGCTGAGATGATGCTGTATTTACGATGGGAATGAGATTGGTGATGGATCCGGTGGTGGATTGATCGTCAAATTCCTTTCGTGTGAGTTCCATCTGTTTAGTGAGGTCAGCACTCACATGACGTAGATGGCGTCGCTGTTCCATTATGGTATTCGGACTGATATTTGGTATCGGTTGAAATGCAGTTTGCAGACCTCGATGATCCCTTATCCTGTGCTCCTCTCCGATGTAGGAGGCCCTCAAGTCACGATGATATTCGGGCTTGTTTTTGGGTTTGGGACTGGTGGAGAAGACTTGCTCCTGATACATCTGTTTCTCGATATCCTGTCGCTGGCGTTCCTCAGCCCAGTTAGCAAGCTCCTGTTTGGTCTTCTCAAAATTCTGAGCGGATAAAACCGGAGTTTTTTGATTGATACGATCATTCAAGGAATCCCGAATGGCCATAAATGACATTGGTGAGCTCCTAATATCATCGGAGTGCTTCGGATCTGTCGGCATTGGGGAACTTCGTCGGTCGTCAAAGTGCTCGGAGCGTCTGTTCTCATGGGATACTACGATGGATCTGGCACTCGGACTGACACCACCCCACTCAGTCTTTTGCTCAGGTGCTGTCTGCACGTAACTAGTATCCTGTTGCACATCGGCCCCTATCGGAGAAACTCTAATCATCGGCTCCATTCTCCTCTGGTGATCCACACACAATTGATTATCACCCCATTGTTTATCTCCAGTTATTGATTTTTTCATCTCCTGCGAATGCTTACTCTCACCCGGAAATGTAAAGGTAATGGTGTCATTGCGTTTTTGGAAGCTCGTTGACACATCCACTGACATTGATTTACGATGCTCAGAACAGGAAACGTAGAGGTCGCACTCCGGGACAGATGAATCCATCGGTTTATTTTTAGTTATTTGATTAGTGCTAGTATCGACGTAGAGTCCATCCTGTCTAGTTCGTGGTGTTTGATTTAGGGGTGTAGCAAAGATCCTCTCAGCTCCAGATGTTGGGTTAGTAATAACTGAACTCGGAATCGCACTATCCTCTTTAGCATTGCCACATTTTTGATTGGTTATCTCACATTTCATCATTAAATTTTCTAGCTTACCAGCTGTTATATCAGTGCTGGCTGATTTACGATGGCCCGCATCGTGTGTTATTTTGGAATTGCCACGTGGTGGAACCATTGGTTTTGGTCCACGTGCTGAATTTCCCCTGTCAGCCCCACCGCCAATAACATTCTGGGAAATTGGCTGAATTATCGGCTGCCCTTGATACTGACCAATATCCAGTGTAAATCTCTGCTGATTAGGACCAAGTGGAGGCCGGAATTGTTGACCGGGGTAAATGCCCATGTGAGCATTATATGGAATTGGATTGATGAGATTCTTGGGAATTTGACCATACGAGTACTGTGGTAGTCCGGAGAATTGAGTGTAATCTTGAGTGACGGGTAATGTTTGAGTGGGCATGATGATGCTGGAGTAGAAAGGGGGTTGGGGGCTCACAGATTGAGGAGGTAATTGGGGATGTTGAACGGTGACGTAGCCGCCTGTGGCACTGAATACCGGGTTTCTCGATGGTTGGACATGTGCATAGAGCCCTGATTCTCGACAGGATGGATCTCGTGTGATGTACCTCGCTTGATCTCCGTACGAGTGCATCTGCTGGCTCACCTGGGATCCATCGAACTGACGAATCTGCTGAGGCAGATGACTGTGATCTGAGTAATCCTGGACCATTTGCCCTTGGGGCTGAGCTATCAGAGTTTGAGTGGGCGTTTGGAGGATGTAGGGTATGGTATCACCGAGGACTCCATCGGTCTGCTGTTGAGCATGCTGAGCTGATAGTGAATGACGTTCCTCCCCAATCATCGATTGTCTCAGCGTCGAGGTCAGGTAGCCACCTGGACCCGTAATCCTTCCTTCCACATGATCCTTGCCCTGGGGATGCTGTTGGGGAAGACTTGGGGCTTGAAGCCCGGCCAGGAGCCTCTCATCAGCAACGTAGGGACGATGGGAGTTCTCGAAACCATTCGAGAAATCAACCTTTGATTTATCGGATTTGGTGTCAGCGTCATTACGAATATTTTCAGCCTGACCAGTGGGTCCAGAGTTGTCGGGCTCCATGCGATTCTGATCAAAGTCTGACATGGCGGCTGCCATCGACGGCCTTCCGCCGATGTAGCCAAGAATTCGCCCTAGTCCACACACCGTGGCGGCTTGTCAAGTACTATCTATAAATCTCTCTTGACGGCATAAAGACGTCTTGCTATTTTCACATCACCAGCTCTCTCGTCTCTTATCGAGTTAGTTGATGCATTTTATCCATAAATCTAATTTTAAGGATGATGGCCACTTCCAAGGGCACAGCAAAACTTCTGAGTTTGGAGGTGTCAATATTCTAGGCGTTGAAGATTGGAGTTTAAATTTTAGAGTTGGTCGGGGTGGGGTAGTTCATAATACTCAACTTTGCTATTGAGGCGAGAATATTTTAGGAAGTACTGGTCCATAATTTACTTTCTTCGTAACTGTTTGGCAAGTCAATCTAGTTGGGCTGCTCCTATGAGAATCACCTGGTTTTTTTTCGCGATAAATCTGGTCCTGCAGCGGTTTCTGAAGAAGATGAATTTAATTAGAGAAATTTATTTTATAATACTTTTCCAATCATCTGGAGTTTCTCGGTTCGAGTAATGGAATAATGATATTTTTTCAACTCATCACGTAGAACTCAATATTCTCAAATGGAGTACTCATCATGGCAGTGCAATATGAATCCTTGAAGGTCCGCTCTTCTCGAAAAATTCTCCTTCAAGGTACCGTCCATATCCTTGGTTGACCAGCCGTGAAAGCACTATCTCAGTGATAACTTATTCAATAATAACTGAGTGTCGATTCCCCCCACACATTTATCCTTTCAACATCTCTCTCTCGCTCTCTCTCTCTCTCTCTCTCGTATTGACTCGACCTGATTTACATTAGCCCAAAAGCTTCTGAATTAATATAATAAAAATTGTTCAAGTTGAATATGCCGTAAAATCGATGTTGCATGGTTGCACCGAGTATTGCATATGCTCTACTGTTTCATTTCCTGCACTGAGTTACTCTTCAACAATATGTACACGAGTTATAAATCACCAAGCAGTCGGCTGTTCTCAGCCAGGCCATACTATTTCCATCAATATCAAGGCACCTAATTAATGCGTAAGATAATTAATATCTGAACAAGTTGTATTGACAATCAAAACTCGTCAGTCTCATCATTGATTTTCTATCACAATAACCATTAACCATTAACAATTTATAGAAAAGTATAATCGTTGAGTTAAGCACTGGTGTTACACTTTCATTCACAAATGCATTATCAACCGTGTCACAACACAGGTCACTAACCACGGTCACAAGGCGACTAACCCCCGGTTGTTCTTCGTCTTGACGTTGGTGTGATACAGGGGGTAAACGCCCTTCTCACTTCGCAAGGTCTCAAAATCATTAAATATTTATAAATTTATTTTCTTCTACGGCCGAGAAGAGGCGACGTACACCAATCAATAGATTTATCTCGTCGGTTAAATAATTTTCAATGGAGTTAATGAGATTTTTCATGTCTTATTTTTTCACCGCTTCCAGTTTGAGTCTTGATAGCCACGTGTACGGCACTGCCCTATCTACTCTTTGCCCTATCTACTTCATACATCAGTGTTCCATTTTTAATAGACACTGGGGTAGGAACACTTCCACACGTGACATATCCATTACTGACGATTCAAATGATCACCCTGGCTTTGTTCTTAAGGCGGAGCAAAATTATTTTTAATTAATTGGTGGGATAATTGTGAAAATTTTTGTGCAGCAAGAGAGCTACAATAGGGTGTCCTGTTGTCGCGATACGGGGTGAGCGCACGACTTGCGGGCGATCCACCCTCAGTCCTCCATACAGTTACTAATACTACGATCAAAAGCTTTACTAATACATAGAACTGTGTGGCGCCGCCGCAAAAACGTTTTCGGTGTTCCTAGGGGTTGCTCTCGTGTTGAGCTGCTTTATTTCGGTTTTATGGTCATTTCAGTTGGTCATTGGTCGTTTTTATATTCGGTACACGCCAAATAAATAAAATGCAATCAAATCTAGTAAACAAAATTGAGAGAATGAGTGGAATGAGTGGTGGAGGTATAGGGGTGGCTTTTGGGCATTTATTGCGGGAAAAAATAGGACAACAAGGATCTTCCTGTGTTGACAGGGTGCGATAGTCCTGCTGTGGGGTCTCCAACGGCTAAAGGGTGAAACTACCCCCCGATCGAAAATGCCGATTGGTGGGAGAGAGCAAACAGGGAGGAATGCATGACGAGTAGAAATTTTTCATGTTGAGGCCAGAAGAATAACACGTTTTTTTTTCCAAGACTCGAACTTTGTTTTCCCACATCGGACTGGTGATTTAATCCATTTTGTTTGCAATTTCATTAATGTATGGGCTAGCAAATAGAGAGCTTTTGTCAACACAATTCGAATCTTATTTCCTAATTTGCTTTATTGATTGACAAAATGCAATTGTTAGCATTTGCTGTTGTTTGTTTTCTTTTCAAGGCCGATTTGCCATTAACAGCGAGTGGAATGATCATTACTGAAACTACAATGGCGAATGCAAATTGTGGACAATATGTCATTTTTGTTTTTCCAGGAATAATTATTTCCGGTGAATTGTTTACAAATTCCACTCAGAGCAAGACGAAGTTGACAAATAAGTCTCGTTCGTAAAAACAAAATGAGTAGACAAAATTTACTAAAAATTTTTAATTGTTTAATTTAAATTTAATTGGATTTCAGGAGAATTCGTTATAAACAGAAGATAATCGGAAAAATTACTAGACCTCGTTTGCTGTTAAATTAGCAGTTGCCAAGAGAAAAATAGAAACATACGGAAACATCGAATAACGAAGGGGTATCACTGGAAATTATATTGTTCCTTGTAAAGGCAATATAATTTTTTGAAAAAGGCTTTTTGCATTGTTTGAATCTGATTGCGTAGAAACGTCGCGACGCGAGGTTGACACGTGAGAACGTGGCTACGATGTTACTCAGAAAAGTGCTCAACAGTCCAGTGAAATATTCAATATAAATTACATATTTTTCACTGATTTCGCAGCGATGTGTTATTAACGGGAATTTAATTAGGTGGAAGTTCCGTAATTCCTAAGTGATAATGAAGGTCCTATAAAAATTACGGAGTAACACAGAAAAAAAAAAGATTTTTTCTAAATATCTATTCACCTCAGGGAAATATTTATTTGTTCAATCCTCTACTTCTGAAATCAAGTAACTCCCTGACGATCCTAATTAGATGTGAATTCTGTTAATTATAATGTTCTAGAATATGATCACCTTAATTATAATTTTGAGGGAACTTCTGAAATAATTATGAGCATTAAATAATTCATCGAAATTCTTCCCTCGAGAAAATCACAAAAGTTAGAAACATTAAATAATTATTAATAGAGTTCATTCAAGGTCACGCACAAAATGGTCAGTCTCTAACGTAATGTGATTATTGTAATTTAAACCTAACTCAGTCACCCCTGGCTGTTATTAGAGCAGAGAAAGAAAATTATAAATAAATAAATACTCCTCTGAAGTAAATGGATATTTGACAAAAATAATTTCTCTGCTGCGCGCAGTAAAACGTACGCAACGCTCCGTAAAATTGCGCAATTCCCTGCGAATTATTTACAGAGCATTTCGTATTTTTTACTGGGCCTTCCTTAATTTTTATCGCACCTTTATTGTCGCTTGCGAATAGTGAAGCATGCGCGTTATTTTGATTTTACACTGAATGAAAATTTCGTAGCTTTTCCCAATTTTAAAGCGAAACGCCATCGTAGGAAATTTTACGGAAACGTCCCGCGATTTTTCCTGAAAGCTCTGTAATTTTTGTCTGAATTTTCAGTAAAAAATTACGATAGACTCCCGTGAAATTTATCAGTCGATTTCATAAACAGTTCGCGAAATGTAAGGCCCGTAATTTTTCCTAAATATTTCACTAAGTGTGAAATAATTTTATTTCTGTCCCATACACATTAAAAAACTGCTCGTAAAATACGACATTCGAAGCGTAATTTACATGATTTATAAACACGTAAATTACGATTTTGAAAAACGTAAATGACGGGATCCAACCTCGTAAATTACATTTTTTGGAACGTAAAATATGAGGTGCCACCTCGTGATTTATTCTTCTTACCCCATTATTTACGAAATCTCAATCACGTAAAATCCTTGATTGATCGAATTGAAAATGCAATCGAAATATGATTTTTTTTTTTAATTTTGCAAGATAATTTCGGAAATATTGCGAAAAAGGCTTATTAAACAAATTTCCCATTAGCGATCTGCAACTCCAAAAATTCCGAGTAACTTAACACTTACCGATTTGATATGAGTTTAATAAGCGTCTTTCGCTATATTTTTCAATTGTCTTAAACATTTTTTGAAATCGCAATGCACGTTTTTTCAACTCGTAATTGACGTGTTTAAAAATGGCGTAAATTAGGTTTTAAATTTCGTATATTGCGAGCCTTTTTTTTTCTGGGTGTAGCTCGCGACATTTAAAACTGATAGAGAGCTCTCCTTAGAATGTAATGAGGCGACAGTTGATGGAAGAATCTTCATTAAAAGATGCTTCATATTGAATCGCAATGGGCTTTGAGTAGGCTAATGAAAAGAGTTTCTAAAGAGAAATGGGAAGCTAGCCCACGGGCTGAGGTCAACACTCACAGGGGTTTGCGTGAAATCAAAAAATGAGCATTCACGCCTCTTTATTTCTTCCACAGTCTCGCAGCTTCCACACTATCTTATCTCAGCTGTGGGGCAGTAAAAATTCAGCGTTGAAGGAGTGAGTGAGAGACACTCGGTTTTCATGAAAAAATCACAAGTTGATGACATTGAAATGCCCAAGGAGCAGCCGGCGTCTGACCAGTTGGTATCTTGAATCTCCTTAAGCGTCACGGCTGAGAAAAATATTTATTTACCTCGATTTCCAAAGGGTTCCCACCCAACAACTGGAACGCTAACACTCACCGCTGCAACGGAAATGGAGGGAAAACTTGCCCGGGTTGTTGGCATTATTAATATATGTATTGTGGTTAAAGAATTGGGCTTCCGAGTCGTTTAATCATTTGAGCAATTTGAGCATGACATGTCATGAAAAATTACATCCACAGAATAATACATCGTAATGCGTATGAATGCAATAATAGTTGACTATTTAATAAGATAATTCGAAAGGTTTTTGTAGATAAATATCAACGTTTCGAGACGTGAATATTTATTGATTGAAAAAATTTCATGAACAATTAGTAAGGGCAGAAATGCTAGGGCATTGTTCAAGATACTACCGGGAACGTTTAAAGTTAATAGTTAATTTAATAAAATATAACTATCGAAATTCGTAATATCGAAAAGCTTGTAATGTAATAATTTGAAATACTTAATATTTTAAACTGAAATAATGTACACGAATTGTAAAATGAAGACAGTGTAAATAACCCAACTCTGGGGTTTCAGGACTTTAAACACAAAATGACAAAAATAATTAGTAAGATGCAACTGATAAACAGTATATCAAATTTATATGCAAATATCTGAAAGACTGTAATTCATAAATCGAACTAGGCCAGATATAAAATAGCAAATGTAACGTTAATGACTGTGTAAATAACCCATTAACCGGACTACATCACTCTAAACTAATAGAAAAAAAACAATTAGTAAAAACTTGAAAAAATGCTTCAAGTCGATTAACACTCAAGGGAAATTTACTGGAAATATCCGCCGCTGAAGGAAACAATAACATTTTTGTTATACACGTTTTGTTGCATGAAAGTACTGCAATAAAGTTTATAACAAAAATGTTTTTATCTTCCCTATATTTCGGAAAGCATGAAAAAAAAGTTTCTGTGAAAATTCGGGTATGTCTACGAGGAAAAATAATAATCCCTCGGTTGTGAAACAATCGAATGTTATTAACGTAAAATGTCTCGGAATCTGCAGTAATATTTTTGAAGATTTTTTAAAAATTTACACAGAAATTCAGAGAAAATTCACGTTTAAACCACCGAAAATTCCCGTTTTAGCCTTAAAAATTTTCCCGATAAATCTTTCTTTAGATTGCCATTGATAACTAGCCAAAAGCCAAAACCGACCATCCAACCTCCTTGCCTCCTTCAGCTCTACAATTTTATTGATTAAACTATAATTACATATGATCAATATAATTGTTATATGGCACCATAAAAACTCACCGGGAGAACAGTTATTTCAGTGAATTTCCAGACACGTTGCAATTACGTCAACCAACGCAGTTTTGACGTGATCCCTATCATACTTTCTCCCAATTTGTTCGCTCTATGTGTTACATGTGGTACATGCGCTACATTATCCATATACCCACGATATATTTATACTCATTTAAGTAAATCCTGGAATCAAGAGCTATTGTCCCTCTGTATACGCGCGCCACAGAGATTGACTGGCACGTCAACACAGTCAAGCGATGAATTCGAAAAATCTCCACCTAAAAACTGGGATAACTCATTTTTGAAAAAACAAATCGAGAATATGACCCGGAGTAAGATAAAAATAAACTATGAACTGATGATGAGTGACTTTTCCTTGAACATCCGCCATTTTAAATTCGTTCCTATACCCTTTCAGGTTTTTACCATTTGTACCCATTCTACCCCCAACCCCCTGTACCGTATTCGCTGAATGACAGGGGAAAACCTGTTGAGGTACAATCGCCTCTTTGACGAGATCACCACTCGACTGTGAAACTATTTAAAAGGCCAGATTTTCTGGCCAATTTGTGGTTCGCCTAAACACAGACAAGTAATGTCAAAGACTCTAATTATTGTTTTAAAAAAACATCTTCTACACGCATATTAGTTCTAACACAAACACGAAATGAATATAGACATCAGCCGTCCACTCAACATATGTATCCCTCTTTTTGGCTGAATAAACATAATTTTCTTTAAAAAAAAGGGCAGAGAAATTGTGAGATTAGAACGCTACAATTTTTTTTGACTGCGGTCACCGGGAATCGAACCCAGATTCGTGGCGTATTAGTTTTTTTACCCAGTTTTAATTAACAAAAACAATTAATAGTTACAATGTAAACTTTAAAAACTAGTATAAAAGAATATCCACAGGTATATAATAGATCTATGAACGTTAGGCCCAGTAGTGGCTCTCTAGAATGTTTAATATTGTGGATTAGTAATTTTAGACTACACGGAAAGCAATTTTGGATAAAAATTAGACCTCTAGAAACGTGAAACAAAATGTCAATCAACTACTTTTTGGATCAAGTTTTCTTGGACAAATGAGACTATTTTTTCTGATAAAAGTAACTTTCGTTCATCGTTTCACCCCCTGGAGATCTAATTTTTACCTATTGACATGACCGTTACCGTTAGTAATATTTAGTTGATATATAATAAAATATCGATCAGCGAACTTAAGTTCCGTCATTTTTACTGAATACTGACAGCATTCATTTTGCTCCACAATTCGAATAAAGCTTACGAGTAATAATTGAATGTTTATTATTATTTTATTTTAGACTAAACAGATGTGTATGAAAGGACCTATCGAGTGGGTGAGACCAGAGGTCTAGGGCTTCGTGGGCCTTTGTCTCTTTACTCAGTTCAGTTCCTCAATGGAATTTGCCAGGAGCAGATGTGTCATTCAAGCACAAAAATAAAGGATAAAGTTTTTCACTCATTTACCCAATTCATTATTCAAATTGCCCATTTCCAATAAATTTTTTATTATCATTATTAAAATACGATTTAAGTAAAGGAGGCTAAACTCCAATGTGTGAAAAATCCTTACCGAGGTACATAAAAAAAGTTTATGACTCGAGGACAGAGCTTCTCTTTAAATTTCAGCACATGTTTGGGATTGAAGGGCTGTCGGGTTCGAAGTACAACCGACCATAAAAGAGTCCTTTCCCAAAACACTTTTTTTCAGTATGTCATAAATATTTGTCGAGTAGTTTTCCCACAACAATGAAGGATCGACGCTCAAATATTCTACCAGTTATTGTCAACAATCGAATTTGAAGGACGGAGTCTATTTGGGGTCATAAAATATTCATTTGTTAATTGCGACCAAATCAACGATTGTGACTTGACATTCAGTAACGAGTCGTTTTTATTACTTTCATAAACTTTAGCGTTTCTTTGTAGATACCGAATGTCGTTTAAGGGGGGAGCCTGCTTTAGAGGCTTCAAAAAATCGATTTTTTTTTTTTTGCGTAAATCACTTCCTAAACAATCCAAGAATATGTCTCCAAAATTTCAGAACAAAATTCGGATTATTTCCGGAGATACAGACGAAATAATGAGCAAGCGTTGAGCAGGTATACGAGCATCACGAAAACTTTGACACGCGATTTCTCGGATTTCCATTTTTATGATTTTTTCAAATTGCGGGGCAAGATGGGAAAAAAAGTAAACCTCCTATCGAAACGAATCAAAATGCGTTGTATTTGGAATTAAATTCTCTTTCGAATGAACCGGACATATCTTAAGAAAGTTAATATTAATCTGGTTTTTAAACGACTTAAAGTAAATTCTTTTTTTCTTTAAATGCACTTTTTTTTCAATCTGCGAAAAATTGTTGAAATTTCACTTTTTGTTGAATTTTAGTGGTTAACCTGAGAATTACACTATTGAAAATTAAAAATTTCTTTTGTTTTTTTGTTTCACATGAAAATTGCGACCTGCATCTTGCTCGCCATACAGACATTGCACACTCGAGGCGCCTCCGTAAATTTCTTCAAACATGAAAAATATATAATGTATAATAATAGAAAAATTTGAGAAGACTCTTGAAATATATAAGAATAAATCATAAAAGTTTCATTTCAATCAGACATTTCTTTCCTTTCCAAAAAAATCCTTGAAAATATAGATTTTTTGAAGCCTCTAAAGCAGGCTCCCCCCTTAAAATACATGAATCATTGGATTAATTACTGTGTTAATAATTCGGAAACAAAACTCATTGTTATTAGGCTTCTGATCGATGTCAATGAAGTTCATTTCCGTCACCTCATTATTAGGTAATAAAAATTGTGTTAATTTTTGTTATCTGTTCACTCAGTGATCATTCCTAAAAGTTGGGATAAGTAATTGTACAAAAACGGGGGAAAATTGCAATTTACGAATGAGAAATCCTGGATTATATTTCTATAAGAGTAATTTATATAGATTTTGAGGGAAATTTTCCAACATGACTTGCGATTATATTTTTATGTTTGTTCCAAAGTGAATTTGTTACAAACGCAGGACGTCGAATTAGTCTATGACGCAAAAAGTGCGACACAAATTTTATAACGAATGGCAACATTCAAAAAACATCCGTCAAAAATTTATTTCGAAAAAATATTTTGAACAAAAATTTTCCATCAGAAATTGTTTTGTAAAATATTTCTTGATGAATGATTACTTCAGAAAAAGAAATCGTAAAAAATGCGGAGATATTTATTCAGTAGAATAATAATAACGCATAAATGAAGCTATAAACAAAATCCAATTAAACAGTTACAAACATCATAATTATAAATTATTAACGTATATATATATTTATATATACATACATACAGTGTATATGTACACTGATAATTTAATTGAAAAATTATAAATTATGGCCCTATTTATCCATTTATTATAATATTGAAGCAACATCATGCAGAAAGGAGGAAATGTTAAGAAAATATTAATTCGAATCTTCCGGTTAGTGCTAGTTCTGTAATCAAATCAATGATATACATATTTTCCACTATTTCGAACATCACTAAGAATTTTTTCGAAAGAATATTCTTCTGAAATTATGACGTTCATAGAGGTTTCAGGGAATAAGTTTTTCTTCACAGATGTTTTTTCGAAGCAATTTCTTTCTAATATCCTTTGTCAGGACAATTATTCCCATAAAATTTTATGAGGGAACAATTTTTCCCTGATTCTTATCTTCATTTCTTTATATACTCGAATTTCAATCAATTGGAGTTGCGAAATTTCTAAAAATCAGGTGAAATTAGCATTGACTTGGTCGATGGGACAATCGTGAAGTTATGAAAAACGTCTGGTCATATGACAGGTCATCCAAGGGATTACATCTACCTCAATCATTTGTTTACACTCTACTCACACGATACAACAGATTCCCTATTACCATCGGCGCAGTTGAGTGTTAGTCCCCCACGTCTCGTACCACTCGTTCCCATCGTACAAACAAACATAACCTACAAGTGTAAACTCCAAAAACACGTGTCAAGTGTTGCTCTGTGCTCCAATACTGATTCATAAACTATAATAAACAATTATCCCCAGAAAATAAGTTACTCAGCATGGCCGATGTAATTAAAAAACGAAAGAGAGTGTCGAAGAAAACCAAGAAATCCTGGCGTAAACACGTGGATACAAAGGACGTGGACTCCTTCCTCGAAGATTTTAGGCTAGAAGAGCGTTTAGGAGTTCCTTTTAAAAAGCGAGCAGACACAGAGCTTTTTCAAATTGACTCTATTCCCGACGAAGATCTAAAAAAGGTCGTCAACACAAAAGCAGCGTACAGAGAGTCATTGAGAAATGCTGAGCCCAAGTGTTATGCAGCTCTGAAACCACATACAGCAGTTCCAGATCCAATTTCAAAGCGTAATCGAGTCAAAACACCGGCGGAACGCCAGAATCCAATTACTAAGAAGTTTCAGCAGTTGAGAAAACTCAGTGGAAAATTGACATTAACGGAGAGACTTGCAGTGAAGAACCGCGAACTCGCTGAAACAAAACGTAAAAATCGTCCTAAAAGAGATGAGTTCACAGGGGACATCTGGGAGGGTGAACCTGGGAAGAAAGTTCTTGGAGAGATCGACACCCAGTGGTTGACCACTGATGCTGTTCGCCACACCCTCATCGTCAAGGGCATTCGCAAGCGACGCATCCCTGCAGCAGTGCACAAGAAACCCTCTGAAGTGCCAAGCATTGAGCTACCCCATCCAGGAACTTCGTACAATCCATCTTACGAAGACCATCAGTCTCTCCTGCGAGAAATTGCTGATAAAGAGTTGAAGTTGATGAAGGAAGAGGCACATATCGAGAGAGTAACGACGAAGATGTTCAAGAAGGTTTCACAGCAGCAAAAAGCTGATAATTGGATGAAGGATGCTGCTGAGGGTCTACCTTTACCTCAGAACGTCGAAGTGAAGTCTGAACCTGAGGATGATGAAGATGGGGACGTTAAACCTGTCAAGTTACCAGTGAAAAACGTGAAGAAGACAAGAGTGCAGAGGAGGAAGCAAAGAGAGCAGAGGAAACTGGCTTTGGAGTTGAGGGCAAAGAAGGTTGAGAAGAGGAAAATTGGGGATATGTACAAGTTGAAATTTATTAAGAAGAATATTGAGGTGAAGGAGAAGAAAAATGAGGTGTTGAGAGTAATGAGGAAAAAAATGGAAGAGAGGAAGGCGAAGGAACCTAAACTGCTGAGTAAAACTAAGTTTGAACCTGCTGAAGACGCGTTTACATTGGGGCTGGAACTCACTGGAAATTTGAGGGAAGCAGCACCTGTAGGTAATCTACTGAAAGATCGTTTCAAGTCCATGCAGCAAAGAAACATCTTGGCGCCTTCTAAATTGGTTCTGTGAGTATAAGATTTGTTTTCTCGCATTTTAGGATTTTACTTCTAGTCATCACCCAGAGGTCAGGGGAAGCAATTAATTTATAATTGGGAGAATTAGGAGGCATTCCATGCCAAATGAGTCAAGGAGTAATTTAGGATTATTATTTATATTGTTTATAGTGATTAGTTTTTTTTAATCGCTGGGTCTCTGACACAAGAGGATCATTAATGAGAATTCATTTACAATTTTGCTATTAATTCTCTGGAATATTTTCTTGAAGAAACGAATTTACAACTGAACTTATTTTATTTTTTTCAGGACACGCAACAAGCCGAAGGTCAAGAAGTTTATTAAGCCTGATCACAAAATTACATTGCCTAGTAAATCAAAGTAAATTTCGTCTCCTTGTAAATTAGGAAAATTGTATCGAAATATTCAGTTCAAATACAATATTTCCGAGGAATTAGTATAATGAAGACTTTAAAAATGGCAGAAGAGGAGATATTATAGGATAAGGTAATACTCCCCATCCATTCTATATTTATGCATTACAAGATGTAGATAAAAGAACTTTTGAAAATTTCTGATTTATTTTTCAATGTTCAAATTCCAACACATAAGGGACAGGAAATTCCAGAGCGGAAGTAATCATATCTTGTGAATGAGATAAAAATCTTTTAATTGAAAATTAATTTGAGGTTATCTAAGAATTGTTTACTACATGATACAAACCATAATGCTGGACTGAACTTAATGATTTTCCATTATGAAATTTAGCAATTAAATTACATGAAAACAACATAACAAAGCATAACAAAGTTATAACTATTCAGAATTCTTCAAATTACATTTTGCACAGAATCTTTACCTGATAACATTACACTATGCGTTGTTAACGCAGACATTAACAATAATTTAGTAAATAGCTATCAAAATACACAAAAATAAGGACATAAAATGAAAGTTTCATTACTAAAATCTACAACACAGAACGATTTTTCATAAATATGTAATCGTAATTGTTTTCACTTCGAAAACATTATCAGTTGGGCATGAAAACTATTTCTGGTAAAATGTTACACTCAGTAAATCAGTAAATGTTACACTTCCGACCAATTATTATTATCACGGAAAACTGATTGCTTCCGAACTATTTATAGAAAACGCTTATCGTTCTTTAAAAATCGCAAACTATTCGTATACTTCAAGTAAAATCAACTTCAAATGGCCGCTCCAATGTTAAACGACAAAAATTGAAAGGCGGTTGAGGGGAGAAACCGTAATTTTGTTTTTAATTGTGAGAAAAATATCGTTTTTCAATAAAACAGCAGAAAGGCAGTGGAAACATTATTTATGTTTTTCCACTATCGACAATAAGTGAGACATGAATTCATTTTTAGATATTCTGGCAAAATGTTGCGGTAATTTCTCAATTTTAGGTTCATTGATAACGGGCAATTCTAAAGCACACGCAATTACAGACTTTAAATCAGACAGAGTTTCAACAAGAGAATTAACTTTTCTTAAACTCTGTTTTCGTTGGTTTTTTGCTGAAAACAATTTGACATTTTTTTGGTGTAAGGACGTTTGCATTTTTGACAAATTTTGTTGCTTAATCAACGTTTCTGTCATCTGGTTTTCTATGCGATGATCATTGTCAGGTTGTTCCTGACTCACTGCTGCTGCTTCATTTTTGTCTACGTCGGGTTTTTTACAGTGTTTGTGTAAATGCTTGCTCAGCACTTTTTGAAAGCGCAACGTTTCCAGTGCTTTGATCAACTCTAGCTGGCTTTTCCGCGTCCAGGCTCGATTGAAAGATTTCGTACGACTAGAACATTAATTAAAATTAATTGCCTGTTTTTATTAATGTATTAATTAAAATTAATTTTCATTTTCTATTGAAAATCAGTCGAGATACTGTACATGGTGTTCTGATAAAGTAAAGAGTGTAACTAAATCACAACATTTTTTTGTGTCTTTCAAGGAAACTATAGAAACTAATGGCTTTGTCGGAATTTGTTAACAATTTCTCTAGCAAACCCACGACTGCAGAAAGTATTTTGCTGAATAGAGGGAAAAGGTTACAGGATTTGAAATGAAGGAACTTCCAAAATGTGCTCCTAATTAATTAATTAGGGGAAAGAGGGTCGCACGTGATTTCGATTTCTGTCTCACCTTTATAATTTATATCAGTCACAACTAGATTTGACATCCGGCAAGAGGCTATACATATAAAGTCTACGCTGAGAGAAAAATGTATTAAAAGGGGCGGATTATTTTCTTACTCAAAACACTCAGTGTTTTTCAATAGTGCCAACGGAATAAAGCCTTGACGTTACGAAAGATCGGGGCACTTTTAATGGATTCCGTAATTAAACTGTACTCTTCAATCACTGATTCTGAGGGCTCCAAACAGAAGCCTCATGATTCGATCACATGAGTGTTCCAATCTATCGTATATTCTTTGGATTCTCTGAATATTTCATCACATTACATAGTTATTTGAATATATCATCAACCAAATCGCATCTACTAAGATATTTTTAATGGAATAATTACTCATTTTAGAACAAATATGCCATTATCTACGTTCTATAGGGATCCCATTGGCAAAATGAAGATTTAAAATATTTAACCAATGGAATTCTATTTTTATACGAAAGAATATGCATCAAACCAAATATATTTCGTGAGATCTGCGAGGTTTTTCTCTCAGCGTGACTTGATCCTCAAAATATATCTTAACCCAATCTGATGCATCTCAAAATTTCTCCTATATTCCGAAAAATAATGTACTTATACTTGTTCAACGGTTATTACTCTTTTTCGCCACACAGTTCTGTTGCCTGATTTATTTCTTGATACATCGTCTGGATCTCGTTTTTTATGAATATATTATTATTGAACAAGCATCGAGTGAGGGGACTCGTTTTCTTGGAGTTCTCGGCTTCGTACGCTATTCCTCGTTGAAATATTTGATTTTGTAAATCATCAAGTAATCTGAAAAACCATCAAATAATCCAATTCTTTATATATATATTTTTAATGTTAAATAATACTTACGCTGCTCTGTCAATTTTATATTGTAGCTGTACATTCTGCAATTTCTCTTTCGTTTCCTCTTCTTTTTTCACTATTAATTCATCACGAATTTTGATCTTTTCACGAAGATTGTCTCTCTTATTCTTGTAGTCTTCCAATGCATTTACTTTAGCATCTGTCCCGATCAATTAATCAGCCAGTTTATTTAAATAAAAAATTATAAAGAAAAGCAGTACTTGTATGTACTTTTTCTTCACTCGTGTCGTTATAACTACTTTTCTCACGAGTATTGAATGATCTTTTCATCACAATATGTGGAAAAGGGAGGTCTTAGCCACGCATAGAGTGACCAAAAAGTCACTTTTCCGTACACCATGATGAAAGAACAATATCGAGTTCACTAAATAATTCAATTAAAAGGTTTAAAAAAAATTTACTCAAGATCTTGATCTTCGAAATTAGGGCTCGAAAAGTAACGTTATACTTTTCATTCAATTCATCGACTTTACGCTCGTGCTTTTCTTTATTCTCAGCTCGCTGTACTTCAATAGACTTGATGTCACCCTTTCGATTATTTATTTTCGATAACTCAACAAATAGGTCCCGATTAATCGCAGCAATCTGATCCGATGTTTTTATATCTGCAGATCCAATGTCTTGCTTGATCTCCTCACACATATCCAACAGGTCATAATTTCTGTCATCTAATCTACGATAACGAAAAAAATCTATTTAGGGGAAATGATTTGCAAAAAAATATTAAAAATTTCTCGGAAGTATCTGTGGGAGAATTCGCAATTATTTTAAACGTAATAACCTGTCTATATGATTTGCGATGTCCTTTATTTGAATTTCATACAATTCTTTCCGCAAATAATTCGGATATATCTTTTCCTCTTCCACGTTTTCATTCAACTCCATTATTTACAGGAATTTGTAATAAAAATATCTGAATAAAATTCACAAGCGCACATTAATGGTTCATAAAAAATTGAGAAGAGGAAACAAACCACTATCGGATATCCAATCTGCGTCTAGATATTTTATGATCTGATTTTTTTAACTTTAAATTTTCCCAATGTACCAAATAAAAAAATATTGTTGTCAGGATTATAGTAGGACCAGAATTTTGATAGAGTAGAGGAGTTCTCCGGCACAAAATAAAATTTTATATTCAACTCGTTTTCCTGAAAGGGGGAGACGCATTTTTATGTATTTTTGGCTCTGAAATCCTTCACAATTTTCATATTCCATGTAAATTCTATTTTCTCAAGTTTTTGATAGATCACATAGAACGTACCTGTGTATTGTTTTGATCAACTAGTTAGATCTAATTTTTTTTCTGTCTACTCATTTTTAGGTCTTTGCATACGAATAGAAACACAGTTGTTTTGGAGGGTTGGTCATTGAAACGACGAACAAAAGTCGATGATGAAAAATTGTCTACTTAACAATATTTTCATAACCATCTGGAAGAAGTATTTGAATCTATACAAATGTTATAAATCGTTAAATTCCGAGAAAACTTCTCCTCTTGACCCATTCTTGCACTAAAATTAGAATTGACTAAATAACATAGTCAACATCACGTTTCATAATTTTCGACCGCAAACTGAACAACGCAAAAATGAAAGAAAACATTCAACAATCAAACGTTTATAATCTCCGCTATATTCAACCTTTCCAAAATACTGTAAATCTCCAAAAGTTTTTTCTTAAAATTTCCATCGCAGGCGACACAAGGAGTTGAACTATTATCTCCAATTTCTCCTGGTAATTGCATAACAATGCTCTTCACAGAATGTAGAATTTTGGTCAATTGTTCAATTTGCAACCGATTCGTCTGGACGTCGGTCAGGATATCCTTTGCTTCCTTCTCCGCATCGAGAATCGCTCTCTCGATCTTCCCAGCTTCCTGATCCGCGAGTATTTGTTTTTCTCTCAAAGCCTGCAACAGTTGATCCTTACTTCTTGTACACTGCTCCATTCTCCGCTCTTCAGTCCGCAATAAGGTAGCATTTAAGTGATCTTCTGCAATTTTTTCGATGAATCTATTCTGCTCAAACACCTTATGCAAAGCTATCTGCAATTCTTCGTGGATTAATGAAGCCCGAAGTTTCGTGGTCTGCTCAGTCTCTTTGCAGATTTGCATTTTCTCCTCAAGTTCTTGCCGAATTTTATAAGTTTCATCCAGCTCGCTGTTAAGCACTATGTTCTCTCGAATTGCTCGTTTAGTTGCATCAGCCATTCGAATATTTGTGGCTTCCTGGAAGCTCAGGGCCAGATCGTTTAAACGTTCTTGCATTTCTCTTTGCATTCTGTTAAAAAATAAATCATCAATTCCATCAAGAATTATCTTGATCTGAAGATTTTTCACACAATTATATGAACAATAAAAAAAGGCAGTGGGAAGAATCATGCCAGCAAGTTTGTGTATTCGTTTAAACGTTTAGAAAATAAAGGGATTACATTTTTTCAGAGCTTCAGGGATTTAATGAAAATCGCTTACTGTGCTTTGCCGATTACTAATGATTTCTCAGCTTCATACAACGCCTCACGATGTCTTTGTTCTTGCTCTGCCATCTGCTCCTCTTGAATCTCGAATTTTCGTGTCAACTCGGCCCTTGCATTCCTCCAGTCCTCGAGGGCGTTCAGTTTTCCAGCTGAGGTAATGAATATAATGAAAAAGAGTCTTTCTTGAATAAAAATAATTGAGTTGAAAAATTGTAAAACAGCTCAAATCAACGTCGGCGATTAGAAATTCATCTCATCAATCAGAGAAGTTCAGAGAATATTGACAGAGGGAGAGAGAGAGTTGGAAAGAATTGCCCAAACCTTTTACTTTTGGGATATTTTGTCCTGAGAGCGATTAGCTGACAGATTGTTAGCAAAAATAATTGCTGTCTCTTTTGAAATAATTTTTAAAACTTGAATGAATCTGAAATAATTAACATCTTTTACAAGTATTTCTTTTTCCAGGGCATTTACTGAGATCGAATATGGCAGTTCTAGGAATCAATTGCATATATTTACCTCGAGAATCAAAGCTTTTTTTCATTAATAGCATTATGAGGGAATTATTATTCGTCATCACGTTGTCCGAAATGAGTATATTTTTGTATGCGTGGAGAACAATAATTGTTGAAGAGAATATAACGACAGGTGGATGTTTCGACAGCCCAGGGGTTGTTGACATGTGTTAACGTTTATTAAAATAATACGTTTGTTATTTAAATAAACGTTTACGTTTCCTCAATAACTTTTAATTACTTCAAGACGTGTTTTTTTTTCTCATGTGAGGATTATAAAATGCATCGAAGGTGTGTAATAGAATTCCACGAGCTAAAACCTTTCCTCACGAATATTAAACAATGTTTTCATTGCACTTTATAGACAAGTGACGTTTTAGGTGTGTGAAGCGTACTAAAAAGTTACTTTTTCGCACGGCGTGATGAAAAACATCGTTCAGTAATCGTGAAAAAAATATTTTTGTACCACAGAATTATATAACTTCTCTTATTTACATTATAAACTTTCCACAAATAAAAAAAATTACTTTCCGCACTCGTAATAAAATAAACTAGTGCTGTGTTTCTTTGGTTCTCCGATATTCATGAAAAATTCGTCAACAGTCAAAAGTGAATTATCTAGATTTGACCTTTCGCTATTTAAATAATGATTAGTTTAATCAAAGATCGTATGGCATAACTGTCTTTTCTGTCAATCTACTGGGGCGATTGTGTACTTGATTTTAATCGTTTTATCATTTCTTCACTCAGTTGTTTGCATTGAAACAATTCTTATTTTCTTACAGACTAATTTGACTTCTGCGTTGAGATTTGTCTCCATATTATGATATTCCTGCAACATGGATTCTTCCTTAGTTTTGTACACAAGTTTCTCGTCTTTTCTAAGCTCTTCCATAGCCAGCAGCCTCTCTCCGAGTTCCTTAGCTTCCTCGGTCTTCTGTTGGAGAATCCTCTTCAGGTGAGCAACGACATCGGATCTATCGTCCTCTAGACGAGTCAGCTCGGCTTTCAGAGAGTCCAATTCTCCCTCGAGAAATTCATTACGTGTTTTGAGTCTGGAAAATCATCAATTAGTCGTTGGAATAGTCTGGGGATTCTTATTTCATTACGAATAATCACTGTACCTAGCCAATTGTCGATTATTATCGAGGATTTGTTGCTCATAGAATACAATGTCTCGCTCGTTAACTGCCGGTTTCTTCTTAGCTTTTTTCTCCTTATCACCTCCCTTCTTTTTCTTCTTCCCCATGATTCAACCATTCACTTCACATAATTTCAATTTAATAGTATTAGGTGCTAACGTCGTTTACTGTACATCATGGATTCCCGATGTTTATCGTTACCATAGTGATGTTATTCCATGATCCCTCCCCTCAGCCATTCGGTAAAATGTTGATTAGAAAATTCAGGGATGATCTGGGAGATGCTCCTCAGCTAGATGTGAATTCATTAATAAAATGCTTGATTTATTTTGGTATGAATGTACTGAATAATTATCAAAAAACTCATTTTCACATTTTTGAACAAATTTAAAACATCACATTTAAGGATTTTCTACGCCTTTTCCGCCATAAATTTATGATGGAATTGACGTTAAAGAATATAACACTTTTATTTTCTATTGTTATTTAATGATTCACGAGGTTTCAAGATTTTTTTATGAAAAATCCTAAAACTGGAGGCAGAACGCATGAAATTCATCAAACCACCACGATACGTCGTGGGCCATTACATAATGACAAATTGCAAAAACATTATATTTATTCGCATTAATCTAGTCAATCATTTTCCAAAAAAATAAAAATTACGTGATTTTTGGCTAAAAGAATGTCGAACATCCTTAATTCTTCGCCAATGAGTCTAAAGACTGAATAATTTATTTGTCTCAAATGTAAATATTCTTGAACCATTCCTCGCCTACTATAATTTAATTAAAATAGTTTGTTTTTATTTTCTATGTTTTTATGCGTCCAGTTGTTTCATAACACCTAAAAAACTTTCAAAATTAATGAATAACCGCAGAAAATAACGTTTAGATCGTTTGGTCTAGTTCGAAGACTAAAGCGATAGTAATAGAGGTATTTTTTATATATCTAACAATTCGAAAAAAGCCTTTTTTTGGAAAAGTAAAATCCCGAGCATATTTTTGAATATTATTTTGCAAATGCAATACTTCAATGCAGCTAAGCTGAAGTTAAATGACGATTACCAATAACTGTATTAACTAATTTGATATTAAAACGATTGCATAAAATGTGATGTGAAAATAACACTCATAAGGTGTATAAATGAATTCAAAGTGTGGGGAAACGAAGTGTCTGAAGTATCTGATTTCATCAGCATTTTGTAGTATCTAGGCCTCGGGACGGAGACATGACGAATGAACTTACAAAAGCCGCAATTATGGGCCCAGTCATTTCCTTCAACTTGATTGAATAATTGAGCTTCACTCAATTTTTTCATGGATATCAATTCTTCAAGATTCAAATTAATCCTAGCACATAGAAAACAAAATTATCACCTTTTGCAAGGGGAGTTCAAAAGAAAGGATATAATTGGAAAAAACATAATCATATAGCAGAGAAACATAAAAATATAAATAATGACGATAACAATATTTAACTAATTTGAAAAAAGGACAACTAATGTCTGGAAGAATTCTTCATTCACTTTGAAAAAATTAAATAAACAATTATTAATTATACATAATTATACTATACGGTTTATTCGCGAACAGTCGAACGAAAATTTGTTCTTATAAGTTCGCTCATAAATAGGTACAAATATGATCGAAAAGGGCATTTTTGCATTTTGAGATCATAATCGGTCAATAGATCTAAAAAAAAATAAGTTTGCATGATAACAATGATTCCATTAACAAAATTGACAAGCCCTCGAAAATCGGTGACGATTATCTGAAAGAAAATGGCAGTTAAACATGAATGACATAAATAAAGCTTTTATTCATAAATTTTATACGAACTTATTTATTTACTCATTTTTTCTTAGATTTCTGCTTTCCTAAATCTTCATAATACAAACTTCAGTCATTAACAAGTATTTGGTTCTTGACAATAGATTTTTCTCACTCAGCAAACATCAAAACTGATTACTATGTTCATGTTTTTTTCCGTAGACAAAACAGTCAACTTTTCTGTTTTGATATAAAATCTCCACGGATCTGAGCTCAGCATCTATTGAATACATTCTCATTCAAACACAATGAACCCACTTGAGAAAGAAAAACATATAATCCAGATATTCACTGACACAGGCTTTTAGAATGTAATTAACAATACAACGCGGAGCTCGTGATTGCTGAGAATGATACAATAAATTTCTTTACGCAAATATTGAATAAACTCTGAGCTTAGAACCAGATTTTTTTTCGTAGCAAATTGTTGAAATGAGATGGGGCAATATCATCTGATAATGTTTCAAAGGCCAAAATCTTTCATAGACAATTCGACTATGATTCATGCTTGAAATCTATTCACGAAAAACCTCGTCTGTTCTGTAATACACTCAACCCATCTCGTTTCACCACTTGACTACAGTTCAATAGATAGACAAGAAAGAAATCAACTCAATAGTCAACTAGTTAACAGGAGCATTGACCCCACCAGTTGGTGGCTGTGGTCTGCGAAAGTAGATTATGAGACTGACTAAACCCGTGAAGAGTCCAATGAGATAAAGATCCCAGTTGGGACCAAACAGTTGATCCCATTTGCTAAATTGTTCGGAGAAGCTGAACTCTTGCAGGTAGTCAATGCCGAAGAGAAGGAATAATTTGACAAGTGCTAGAGCAACAGGTATGCGAGCATCAGGACTAGCTTCAGCAGCTAGATCATAACATCGTTTGGCTAGATGACGATCACGAGCCAAACCAAGTCCTCTTTCATGCATGTACCCCAGGTTGAACATAGCTTGGGCATTGTGTTGCTGATCAGAGGCGAGTCTGTAGTATCCAGCGGCAGCTTCGTAGTCAACTCGAGTCCCTCGACCATAGTAATGAGCATCTCCAAGCTTGACTTGGGCTGGAGAATAGCCTTGAACAGCTGCACGTGCCCAGAAGGCAAGAGCCATCACTAATCCTTCTTCAGGAGTCAATACTCCGGTTTCCCCTCGGTCCAGGATGAATGCAGCGTTACTCTGGGCCACCTCGTATCCCATTTCTGCTAAGAGGGCATAACGAATGAAGGCTTGATCGATTCTACCCTCTTTGTAGTCTGTGTGCGCTGTCATCAATTGATCACTCCATTTTCCTCGCTCGGCGACATTTTTCAATAGTTCAACTGCTGTTGAACAACTCCGCATCATTCCCGTTCCTGTCGCGTGCATCTGAGCCAAATTGTAAAACGCCAGAACGTGACCTGATTGACTGGCCAGATTGAAGTATTTGTTAGCCATTTTGTAATCACGACGAACACCTGTACCACCTATGTAAATATAAAAAAAAATACCATTGAAAATGATTCTTTATTTTAGAAAACTGAACATTATATTACTATTGAATGAATTAGTTTTTTTTACAGAATTCACTAGATCTCGATTCTGCAAATAAAAATTATGCATAAAAGAGCTCTTCTGGTGTTATTTGACTACAAATTCAAGGTTTGTAAATTTATGTATTTATGATTGCTCTAAAAATCGTCAACAAAATGAAATCAGTTCAGGCTCCAAAAATTGATAACTATTGCCTCTGGCTCTCCTCTAAATTTGTAGGGGATCGTACAATTCCTTGTTGATTGGCAAAACATTGTTTATGTGATTTGACAACGAAATTCAGTTTTTGCGTTAGAGCTTGAAAGGATTATTTCTATCCGGGCTTAATTCAGACGCAAGACTATACATTTAAAAAATCGCTAACTTCATTAAAATCCTGTAGCAGTATTTTGTGTGCAGTATTCCCTATTCACGTTAATTAATTGTTTCGATTGACTTCCAACAGAACTTAGATGAAACTTTGATCAATTTTCACATAGAACCTGATTAGATGGCGTTTTTCTACTGATTAAACTCTAATTAAAAATTTATTACACTTAGAAGGGCAATAAAACCGAGTCTTGAGAAAACCTGAATGTAGAATTACTTACAACAGAAAATTACTCTCCAAAATTTGGGTCATATTTCAATAGATAAAAGTACTCTGATATGAAAAAATAGAAGCATGACACAGAAATGGAAAAACGATATGAAAATTATTTTCCAAACTTAGATATTTTCTATGAGACTTCTACTATGAGTACTGGTAAAAATTAAAAGCAAGTACCGGAACAAAATCGAATGCTATTGAGATAAGATTTCTTGGGATTTTTGATAAAATTTCTGGGAATTTCACGCATATTTCAATATCAAGAGTATGATTTATATGACGATTCTTAGAGACAATATACGAAGAATTAAAAAGTAATTACTTAAGTTTCTCATGAGAATCGAACGAATTCGGGTTTCAACTTGTTTCAAAACCATCTACAAGAACGATAAATCTCTTATTACGATATGCGATTGCATTTTTTTGCGGAACTTACTAAAGTACATGTTGCCTAATTGCAGTTGACCATCTACCCAGCCTTGATCAGCAGCTTGAGAAAAATATTGAAGTGCTTTTCCTGTGTCACGTTCAACCCCTCTGCCATATAAATACATCAAACCCAAGCCACTCTGTCCCACTGGATTTCCCAACATGGCTGCTTTTGCGAAATATTTGTAGGCAGTTTCATTGTCTTGTTGAACAATGTCACTTCCTTCGAGGTAAATCTGTAAAGAAATAATAAGGCAATTGTAGAAACAGAACTTTCATATGTCATAGTCAATTGCTGGTGGTGGATCACTGGCAGAAAAAAAATATATTTAGAATTTTATCTGAACGAGCGATAATTTGGTGGTTAATGTTAAAATGACGACGTCATTCTTCCATTGAAGTTGAAGACATTGAATAATTGTTTCGTTTTCTTTCGTTTTATTTGTCGCTATAAAGAGTATATTCAATATTTTCGTTTCTAGTTAGAAATTTACTCCAAAAATTTATTGGTTTACGGATAAATAAACATTATCTTCATAAATATAAATATATTGTTAATGGCGTTGTCTCAGTCAGTAGAAACCTAAGCATTTTCTTTGTCATATCACAATGAATATTGCTACATGCTAAAAGCTCCAAAATTGTAATACAACATCATTGAATTGGAAACATTTATACGTCGGATAAAAAATACAATAACTTTTAAGTATAAAAGACCGTCAGTTTACTATCGTTTTTCTGAAGATTACGTTTTTGTAAATGAATAAATCTTTTCAAATATCGTGGTGAATCCATGTGATTTAATATCAAAAACAGTTTGCTATATTTCCTTAAACCTGTGTCAAAAAGAAATAATTAATATTCATCATGATTCACCATAATTTATTTGGAATGAGTTTCTTGAAGTATATAATGTCATTGTTCTTGCGTTTGAATTCTGATAATTTTTGAGTTTAAAGGTCTCGTTTGTGAGACAAATTTCCAGATGTCCAATAAACAGATGCGGAAAGTAAAAAAAAATAACAAACCTTCCCAAGAAAAGCCATGGCGACAGGATTCCCAGCGTCGGCTGCATGTTGGAAATAATCCAAAGCTCTCTGATGATCCAAAGGAACCCCTCTGCCTCCTTGATAATGAAGCTGCCCTAATCCGACTTGTGCCTGGACATCCCCTCGCTCCGCCAATAACTGATAATATTCAATCAAATCATCATCCAAGATTCCAGAATTATATTCTGGATTTTCTTGCTCCTCCAGCAATCGAATTCGTTGAACAACTGGACCTCCGCTGAGAGACACTTGCTCAGCAACCTTATTGGCAACTTTCCGATAAAAGTCGAGGGCTCTTTCACAAGTTGATACTGTGGAAATTCCAGCCCAGTGCCGATAGCCCACGGCCATTTGGGCTCGGGTGTCACCACCAAGTGCTGCTATTGTG
This sequence comes from Diachasmimorpha longicaudata, assembly GCF_034640455.1. Lineage (NCBI taxonomy): Eukaryota > Metazoa > Arthropoda > Insecta > Hymenoptera > Braconidae > Diachasmimorpha > Diachasmimorpha longicaudata. Next base: position 549,931 of record NC_087236.1, read on the forward strand.
TAGTGCAAAAATGCTTTTCCTTGGGATATATTCACCATATTGAGCCCCATCGTGTAGAAAAATCCCATTCCCTAGTTTCAGCGGAGAAAAATTAAGACATTTGTTTATTTACTGATGATGTAATGATAGTAATTACGATTTTATGGGAAAACAGTTTCAAAAATTTCGGGAGAAATAAAAAATGCATTATGTGATAAAATTAGAGGCATTCCAGAGATTTTGGTGATAACCAATGTTCAACAATCAATGTTGTATTGTCAAGACATCAAAGTATCTTATAGATACTTAGTATAGATTGAATTGCTGGAATGTTTATTAAGGATTTATAGAAAATACTTTTTACTTTTCACAATTGTACTGCTTAAGTTACTTCATCAACTTTACATCTAAACATCGACTGTTTAGAAAACTTTTTAACGAAAATTTTACCGAAAAAATTGATGATAAACTTTAAATAATTTATCATTTTCACGAAAATGTACTACATTTGTCTTAAAATTGGAGCAACTTTTTCTCTCATTTTCCCTCGATTCTGAAATTTAGATATTTACTATTTTTCCTGTTTTAAAACTAGTTTATGTGTTCGTATGCATGTGCTACTATGAAAAGTATTCCAACTAACTCTTCAATTTTGTTAATTTTTAATTATTGCAAAGGTTTAAACCTTCCAATTGTTCTAAACTTGACCCTATATCAAAACAATACAATAAAAAACCGTCGGTAAAAAACTCATTCTAGGGAACACATTGAGTTTTACCGGACAGTGCATTGTTGTTACCAAGTTTAAGTGATTCTGATGAGAAACTGAAGTAATTACTCTTTAGTTCTTCGTATATTGCCTCTAAGAATCGTAATGTAAATCACACTTTTGATATTAAAACCTTGTAATTTTTTAATGAAATAAAACCCTTTGAATTCAAGAAAATTCCTCTCGGCAATTTCTCTTAGAATCTTATCTATATTAGTTCTCTACATATTAGTTTATCTAATGTATACTAGTTCGTATTAAATCACAGTTAGTTGAACTAATCTATATTAGTTCATTAGTAGATTAGTTCTAATCTACATTAGTTCAACAAATTGTGTAAAGCGCAATTCTTTCAATCGCCCGTTCACACGTTGCTCATAAGATATCACTAGCTAAACAGCGGAAATTACGGAGCAAATTATTTAATTAAAATTGCATCAACTAAATGAATCACAGGCCTAATTTATCAGTCATGACGTCACAAAGATGATCAGGTAACGTTTCATTGGTCGAGTTTGAAAAGAGTGGCGTGTTGTCAGACCGTTTTGCAATTGGTCCCGCCCTCGATCGTCTTCATGACGCAATTTCAACAATTAATTATTAATGAGCGGGCAAAATTTGGAACGTTCATGATTGATAAATAAGTGATCCCGGTCCTGAGCTTGAACTCAATAAATTGAAAGAAAATGCATGTAAAGTCTGTGCGTGTGATAGGAATTTTGAGAAAAATAGTATTCGTTACATTGAAAACCTAAACCTTCTTCGTCGATCAATAACAGAAAAATACCATGTGTGCTGAAGGGAGACCCGTTTCGACGAGCTCCTGGAACGTTTGAAAAGCAGCAGGAATATCCTGATTCGCTGATGGGAGGCCAGTTTGAGTCCCGAGCAACTGGGCCCACGCCAACATCGATCTAGCTTCCTTGTGCCCCAGAGTTGCAGCTGCTGTTATTAACTTATAAGCCTCTGCCTTATTACTCCTCGTGGCGTTCAGCATACTTTGGGCTTTTTTAAACAACTCTTCAGCTGAAAGAAAAATAAAAACAATGAAAATTTCCATTACTAAATAATTTACACAAAAATAGATGAATCCATTTCACTTTAAGTTCAATTGTTTTAGATCTCATGCCAGACATCGAAGATAATTTAATTTTCAGGCGTAATAGTGTTCTCATATTTACGATGAAATTTCAGACGATAATTGCCTGACAATCGCGATTAACTTCCTTTAAATGTCGATATTGTGATCAACAAGAGGTTGAAAAAAACAACAGAAAAAACCTTTTATCGATTTTAGAATATCGAAAATAGAAAAAATCAAATAATTGAAAACAAATATTCGTAATGTCTTGAAAGACCGTAAGAAATTGCAAATTACAGAATTAAAATTTGAGTTATGAAAAAAAAACGAAGTGGAGAAAAAAATCGTATGCTCATGACTCACAAGTAAGTGAGATATAGAAGGAACAGCTGTATATCGTTTTTTTCCAGGAAGTTTGGTGCCAGACATTTCATTTTACATAGAAAATCCCCTATAGAGAGACAAACATCTCCATGTTAAGAAAAATTTTGAGAAAAATTCTCATTCAGCAAACTCAAATTGATAACTGAGACATAGAATAAAACCCATCCGATGTAGATGTCATGTTCCTTCGTTTTTCAGGTTTTTCAGAGATAACGCAACTTATCTCGTTTCAAAACTGCGCTACTGAAAGAACATGTGTTCTTTTCCCTTTGTCAACACAATTCTGATTAATTTCTTTTCAACGTCAGACATATTGCCTCCACATGTAGGAAACATCAGCATCACAAACTAGAATGTTCCTCGAACATAAAAAATTTAGTAGCGGAGCAGTAAATCAGTCGTTTCAGCACTTTACTGAATATTTCCAGAATCTTTCAATTTCCTTGCCAAAAAGGCGACTCCAAAAATTTCGTTATCTCCTTGAGATTTGAAGCTATTAACGAAAATTGGCGAATAGTCTAGACGAGTTTACACTGCTTCATCCCTTCTTTCTTTAATTGAATTTTTTGAAAATTAACAAACCTTCTTGCTGCTCCGGAGTCAACGGTTCCGGTGGCTCTTCTTCAGCTTCACTGTAGTCTTCCTCTGACTCCTCTTCCCAACGGGAAATTGTTGAATCAGCATTAGAAAATTCTGGGACAGGTTCTAAACCAATTTTCTTGGCAACCTTAAGCAGGTTATTCCAAGCTGTAATGTGGCTGAACGAATTACTCTTTTCCTGTGAGCTATCCTCCTCGCTGATTGTCGATTCTTTTGGTTGTTTTGTAATTTTATCATCAGAAAAAGAATCAGCAGCCGGTACAAGCTGTAACATTGAGTCCCTGAGAGCCTTCAGCTCCTTCAACTGCTCAAACACATTCGTCAGATCCTCCTCAACGTCCTCGTCATCATCCTCCGCAATTGTCGTCGTTTTTTCGTTCTGCTCTGGAGTACTCTCCTTATCATTATCCTTCACAACATCTGCCCTCACCAATGTGAATAACGTCAGCCCCAGTAAAATTAATACTCCAGGTCTTATTTCCATCTTCACTATTTAATTAATATCACATCTACGTCCAGAGTATGTACACATTAATGATATTTATCATCGAATATTCCTTCGATTTTGATAATTCAGGCTTCAATCACTTTATCATTGAAGGTTAACATATACGTGGATGTTTTTGTAAGGTTGGATTTACGTATACTCCAGGCACCCTGTCATTGTTGTTCAGCGAAAAATTATCACTGCTCATGGAACTCTGATTATCATTCGACTAAGTCTTCAATAAACTTCGAATTTATATATTTCCTTTGTAAAGTAGCACAGAATCAGCTGTTCCAATGGTAACCTTCAAGGCTATTTAACGTATACGCTACTGCCCTCAGATTTGCCATTTTTATATTCACCACTATATATTACTATTACTATATATATTACACACAATCGTAGTATACATATATATATAGGAAGAAGAGAGGAGTATGCAGTGTTGTGTAGAAGAGGTTACCACGTTGAGCGACGGGATTGGTATAGCAAGAAGTGTTGGAAGGTTCTTCATATTTTGGTTGGTTGTCGTCTTCCCCAGTCGGTGGACATTTGACGGTCATTTTTACGGCTCGTCAGTTTACCGTTAAAAATCCAAAATTGGTCATTTTAAAAAATTGTTCGATGGAATCTTCGCGCAGAAACTGCCTTTCGACTTTCCATGTGGTCTTTAATTTTAATTTTTGGAAATAAAGGGATGAGTTGGATTCATTCCTTAACGTTGGTTAGGAATGTATAGAAATTTTTTTTCTATAGAAAATAAAATTCTGCTCAAAAATTCCTTTGAATGAACTAAATAGTTATGAGGTTTTTATATTTTTTCTCAATCTATTGTATGGGTATCTTTAATAATAATAAAAAATCATACATTCACTCTTTGTTGGAGAAAAGGCTGTCTCACTATTTTTTTCTGCTTCTACGTCAATTCAAAAGGATTCGCGAGAAATTGGAGAAGGAGAATGATGCTGCAAAAACAGAATGTACATTTAAAATTGCATAAATAGTGAAACTGGTGACCATAGCAGTGGACGAGTGTAATTTCGGCATTCTCCCGGGAGTCGCACACGAGTTATTTAATAATGATCTTCAATTTGAAGAGGAGAGAACCCTGCGAATGTTTACAATACCCTACAACATCCGGCAACCCTCGGTCTTCTCCAAAATTGCTGCCCTTCACCTGAGGGATCGTAAAAATGATTGTAATTTAAATGTCATTTTTCTATTTATCGTGTATCAACTATTCTTAAATGAACAATTAAATTGTATCTTCATATATTACTGAGTTTTATTCATACTGTTAGGGTTGGTAATACAATCAAAAAATTAAAGCCAATTGTTTAATTTAAAATTACTGATATATTCCCGCGTTTGCTCAGTCGGTAAAAAATATTTTGTACTTACCATCTAGCGATTACTCTCCGATCTAACTTGGCAACCTACTTCGCAGCGAAAATTAAATTAAATCTGAATTACACTTGAGGGACATTAATCTATTTTTATTAAAAATTTTACTCATATGGAAAGTAGGTTAAGGTCACCGTTGGGCCTGCAGCGCCTACAAGTTAGCGCAACGGAGATATTGACCTGAATAAGTCAAGGTCACCGTTGGGCCTACGAATTTGATATGAATATAATTCTGTTATTATGTATAATAAATTATTAGCATGAAAGTGTCATCTCAAAATTGAGAATATTTTTTTTCTAAGGTTACACAAGCTTAAAATATAAAATAATTTTAAAGATGTGTACAAGGCCTTTTGTAAAAATTGGACGAACTCGTGACCTCTACCTCTCCGATTTGGTCTATGACTTTTTATACGATTAATCTGTCTCAAAAAAACACATCTGATTTTTTCCAGATTTTTTATAATGACAAGTTATTTGTAAATCTACTGAAAAGGTTAATGAAGATCCCTTCCAAAAAATCCGCAAGTTTTCAAAAAAATATGACCAATTTTTAAAAAACTGTCGTAAATTTTGTCAGTTTTTGTCAATCTCTGCAAGTGCAATTTTTCTAAACCGTTTCACTCCATTTAAAAAACAACCTCATCATAGAAAAAATCTTTTCAATATTTGGAATGGTTTTTGTAAATAGATTAGCTTTATAGAAAATGGAGCTCACCGGCTGGTTGGCTCATCATGGAATGCTCCATATATTAAAAAAAAAGAAAATAATTAAATAGAACAATTAATTTAATATCAATCAGATTTATTATTTACATTCTAATGTACCTCCAAATCTACTTCAAAGCAAAGTGAAACAAATCGACTACAAAAAGCGTTACACTTTTTTAAATAATCAAAAGAATAAATACCTGAAATTTGACAATTACCTGACTGTCAATTGACCGCAATCTAACCCCCAAAAAATCCTCATTACCGGAAGAAATCGACAGCACTGCCCTCAATTTGTAGACCCTCAACCAGTCGGCCATATTATTTCTTAAACGGTTAGAGTTTCCCTTCTATGACCGCCGCAGTTATTGCCCAAAAGTCATAAACCCAAACATGAAACTTCATCGCTGCATCGTCCCCTCTTCGTTCATCTCTCGGCCAAAAAGGAAGACAAACCTCGTTTCCAGTCCTCCGCCATCTCTCCCTCTCTCGTAAGATGTCAATGCTCCCGTCTCTGTCGCCCCCACAGGAGCCCCAGTAACAAGATATCCGGGAATCGAGCGTCATAGCGCCATCTGTTTCATTCCCTCCCCAGCTCGCCGCAAACTCAGCGCGGGGCCGACGCAGACGGCTCACACCACAGCGCAACGTATAGCGGTGAAAAAGAGTCTGGGAGGGCAGTCACTCGTTGACAATCGACGAAAAAAACCAATCGAGCTGTTGCAAAGGGATTCACTTAAAAAAACGAATGAAATACTATTAGAATTAGTAAACCAACCGCCAAGCAATCGGGAATGAGTGAAATGTTACCAAAAACATTTGTCATTTGACAAAGAGTGAGTTTACGTTCAGTGTTAATTATCATCACTAATTATTTTGACTTAAATCGTCGATCTAATTAACCCGAAAAATGTGAATGTTCAAAGGGAGAAAGTCAAATGTCATGACTGAATCGTTTGTTCTGTCGTTTTTATTGCCATAACGGAATTACCGGGATTTTCATGTTCTTTTTTACCGAACGGTACGTGAACTCAGCGATGTTATAAATAATATTGTCTACCACTCGATCAATTCGGTCCTTTCAATTCTACAATTTTTGCATCGACCAAAACGTTATTCCGGGACATATATTCATGGGAAACGGGTGAATTGGGGTAGGTAAATGGGGGGTTATGGAGAATGACTCCAAAATCGATCCGGAGGTGCGCGATTGTTGTCTTCGATCCGGTATTACGGTTCGACTGTTTTCTCTCGTTTCCACTGCTCCTCTTAATTATCCAGTACAAACGATCAATTCGACATTAGTATTCGCCACGAGTGGAGAAATTTAGGTATTAATTTCAGTCATTGTTTCCATTAAATTCATCATCCCCGCAAGTCATAATAACAGATTACGAGACTCGGGTGGGGTTCGGTTGTTCATACAAACGAGTGTGTGAATTTATTTCGGGCTTCACACGTCCTACCACTGTACCTCAAATATTCCGATCGGAAACGTGAGATGTAGAATGTTGGGGTGAGGACAAGGGGGTTGAGGAGGGGAGGGGCGGGGGGACCCGGGGCGATACCGTGATCGACTTTTGTGAGAGTAGGGAAATATCCTACGATTGGACGGTGGATCGTAAAGAGGAGTTGAATGTATGTGTGCATTTCGGTGCATCTGCCCTGTGAATATCCGTTTTACCCTCTTGACACCGATAAATCCATCCCCCTCCCTCCCCCACACGCTTTCGCGTGATTTAGACTCATTTTTATTGGTTTATTGTTCGTCATGAAATAAGGAATAATTGTGTAAACACAAGTCGGAAGGATTTCCGCTGGAATGAGAGGCCATTTACCATTGTAGATTTATCTTTTTCTCCCCAGGGAATATCCAGAGAAGGGCAACGAGGTAAATGGAGAGAATTGGATGAAGTGGTGGGTGAAACTGCACTGGAAAAGTATAAAATAAAATAAGTGACTTGTGTGGGGTGGATTTCTCAAGTGTGTGGAAATTAAAACGAGGAGCGAGCAAAGGGAGAGCCAGGGATTGTGGAAAACGAGGGTTGAAATAAAGGGAAATAAAGGGAGTGGGGTGAATTTCTCGTGCTGGGGGGGACGGTGGGATCGGTGACGTGTTCCCTGGGGGGTGGGAAATAATAAGGTCGCAAGGATGACGGGTGTTGAGGAGGGTAAGGGGAGTGGTGGAGGCGAGGGTATCGATGTTAGCGCCACTGATAAGGTTGGACAACAGAACGGCGCCATGGAAAAAGCACCCGTTGTTGCCGGAACCAATATGGAAACATTACCAAGACCCGGCAAACAGGTGAGTTTTATTTTTCCTCTAATTGTTCTAATTGTCTAAGTGCGAAATCCTAGGATAATATAAGTCATTTTTCACTATCGATCGGTTTTTGGTCGATATCTCGAGACCTAAGAGAGATAGCGCCATTTTTATTATTAACTTTTTTGGAGAACGAATTTAGCATCACAACTTATGTCATCACAAAAATTTCGCTATCTGTCCTAGATTTGGAGATATTGATCAAAAACTCGGCTGAGAGATAAGTCAGCTCGTTTTGCCACTCTACACTGGAAAGGAATAATGTTTTTGAAAATTTTTCATTTGCTTGATGGAAGTATTTACTTTTCAAAAACTATATTTCTTGGATTGAGTCAGTTCCAGAGGAGCTTAGATAGCTTTCAATGATGACAATCTTATTGCTCTCGAGTGCGATGATGTTGTATAGAAGTTTAGATGAAATCTGTTAATGATTTTTCATTTTTCTGAATTCCTGATATTCTGAAGAGGGAAGAATTTCGAGGAATTTTTTAATGCCCGTAATTATTGGAACAGTTCACTCAACGTTAGTACTAACATGATCATGTTTTACAACAATTCAATTAACATAATTCAAACCTAATGACTATTGATATTGTTATGACTTTGCTGGAAAAATATAATATTGAAAAAATAAATACTTCTCTGAAAGAAAAAAATATTTGGCAAAAACAATTTTTTTTCTCAGCGCACGCTCCTGAATTCAATAATGAAGTAGTCAAATGATTGAAGTTTAATAAAAAAAGGCTTCAACTGAGTTTCAAGCCACCATTATTCACATGTCGGAAATTTTATATAACGTTCCACATCTGGGACATTATAGGAAATTGTTGGATATGATTTTACATTAGATAAGAAAGGAACCAGGATTTTTCCCGTTATAATTTTACAATTATAGATTTCTAGATTTACATACAGTTTTTTTGAGGGACAAAAATTTTCCGGAAAATGTTTTGTCTAAGGCGATTCTTTCAAACAAATTTTGAAAATTTTTTTCATAATTTTTTTTCTGAGGTTTTTTTAATTTGATTGATAAAGGTTGTAAAGTATAATTTGTTCAAGCCCCGCCCATTAACTATGGTATACCCATGCAATTACTAAACATAATTCAAGCATGAGGAATGGTTAAATTAATTATTATAACTCAACACATTAGTATCATCAAAAATATATGTATTAAACGTAATGGAATATTAGGTATATTCAATGTTTACAGGTTTTCATTATGTTTTATACATATATTTTTGATGATATTTGTTGGGTGGGTTCTGATACATTTTAATGACACAGGGAATACCTTAAAATCCCTAGAGTATAATTAGACGATTTTTCTCTACTTTGACGTTTTGTTTAAAAACTTTGAAATTAAAATAAAATGGAGTTTTTTGAAGACGTTTCGAATTATTGACCATTTTAAAGAATTTATCAATTCCACATAATTCAATCGTGATTAATTTAGCCGTAAAAATACCCCATTGAATAGTCAACTTAAGAAGTAAAAATTTTTCCCGAGAACATGTAAACTTAATTCCGGGAATTTAATTGTGAATATCACTCAGTTTGCAATAAATAACTGGGAATCGAAGGGACAAAGAGAAATTTGTGTTAAAACCTTTTCTGTAGAATAAATTAAGTTATGAAAATTTTGTTATCTCTCGCACATTCAGAGATCTTAATCGAAAACTCACTTATGATTTCAGTCGACTTTAATTGTTTTGGATAAAAAATTGTGAGCGTAAAAATTTATCTTCAATGTTGACCTTTTTTAAAAGAATTTATAAACTGTAATGAGGATTATCGAGAACATAGTAAATGTAACGAATGCCGTTGTGCTTGTGTAGGTGGGTGAACTTGACATCATCAGATTGTGCTTTGAGACTAATGAAAAGGACATCCGTGTGTAAATGAATGGTGGAATGACACAATAGGTTCGGTTTAATTAATTTTTGTTTGCTGTAACATCGTGCTGAGAATAACATGGACAAAAATTATTCGGTGAATTTCCATAATTAGTTGAGAAAATTTAACAACTAATTAATTAATTTTGAATTTTTAACAATGGAGTTACCGAAAATTTCCATGACATAATAAAATCCGGAGCGCTCACGGGAAGTTTCAATCACAAATGTTTAATGATGTTATCTGTGAAAACCCAACAGCTCGAACCTCTAATTCAATCAAGTTTGACTAGAAAGTTTTGATGGTGAGTGCATTTCAGTTGTAAACCGTACAATAATTCATGTCGACTTCGCCTTTAACTAAGTTATCGAAGAATATCTCCGGTCTAAAGGAAATAATAAAATTTTCGCTTTTACATTAATTATAGAGGGAATTAAGGAGTAATAAAATTGTGAACTTTTTTATATTCATTGAAAACTGGTTGATAATGCTGATGGGCTCGAACTGATATTATTCTGAGATGCAATCTCGCAATTTGTCTCTTGATAATCGATAATATCGCGTCGAGAAGTCATCACAATATTTTGCAGTAATCTGCAATTTATTATTTAATTTGATCTATCAAAAAAACGCGATTTATACACGGAAAGAAAATTGGGATAAAAGTTAGACTTCTAGAGGGCGAAACGTGGGAGGAAATGACAATTAACCACTTTTTAGGTCAAGTTTTGTTAGAAAAATTAGACTTGAGAGGGTAATTTCTCTGATGAAGTAAGCCCTCATCCCTCATTTTACCCCCTTAAGATCCAATTTTTATTTAAAACTTGTTTCCGTGTATCCATCGAAAAATTTGGCATTCGGCTATCGAATAAAATTGAAAAATACTGACTGACTTTATCTACTGTGTACTTATTAGTTGTTAAAATTTCAACTAATTGTCAATAACTCGTTTATAACTGGTGGTTCATCCCCATGGGGCAATAAGTTTTTCCATAATTTTAGCTTCTGGAGATACAACAAATCGTAATTATTCGATGATATTTACCAGAAAAACATGAAAATTTGTTAGTTTTTGGGGATGAACCTGAGAATTCTCTTGTATTCCCCTAAAAATCGCCCAAAAATGATTTATTGTTACAGATTTGTCACTAAATATTCCTCTCCGTGGAGTATAAACATTAAAATTTATCTTTATTAATCATTAATTTTAAAATTCTGATGCCATAAAAGATCTTTTCAATTGAGCAAACAATTGTTTCTCTTCATAATCCCTTTAATGACTTAAAAAAAATCAAACAAATGGATTTTGTAATCTGATTACTCAGTAATTAAAAATTTAAAAATGATGTTAACTGATTATCATCATCAGAATTTACTAGTAATCATGATTTATCAATTTAGCAAACGCTGTTTCCATCAGATAGTCGTCACGTGCATCTCAATAAAATAATTGATGAGAGAAAAAATTATAGCATTTCTCCTGAAATGAAAAAACATTGAAAAAAAATGATTCATTACCAGATAATTCGACGATTGCCCACCGAAGATGTAAAATGTTGGGTCGAGTGGTTTTTCGAGTTCCCCAGTGGAATGTGTTGGTGTTGATCAATATCAGAGGTGAGTGCTCCCGCTGAGTTTTGGTTTCACACGGAATACATTGTAAGGTGTAATGGGAAAAAGGGGAGGGAAACATCGGTCAACTATTGGCCGTTGGCCTAGGTCTTAGACTGTAATAGATCAAACGGTTTTTTTACCCTACCTCGATGCCAAGTCAGCTTCAATTCCATGTCTTCACCATTCCATTTTCTCCATTTACTCTACTCTCTCTTGTTGGTTTACTCGAGATTATTCCGCTTGATTCTTTATTTCTTCTGACAGATCGAATCTCAAGAACGGTTGTTATCCTAATCACTTGAGTGCTCATGTTTGACAATGGAACATTCTTTATCTCTTTGGCAATTCGCCATCTAAGACTGGCTCTTTATCCGACTCCGCTCTTCGTATTCCTCTTTTTATTCCCTTTTGTTGAGAATTTTCCGTGCTATTCGCAATTTACATTAACATTCACTTTGAAAAATATAAGGGCAAATTAATTTAATACAGAATTGCACAGGGAGAGAAAGGTTAAACAAAAATTACACAAAAAGTTTGGTAATTCGCAAGCTAAGGGTCACTCAGAGAAAAATTGCCTGGCGATTTTGAATTTTTGCATAACGTTAGAGGAAAATTATACGAATTTTTCAATGATATCATGCGAAAATGCAGATTCATTTCGTCATTTCTCGCTGAACAATTATTTAACTTAAGAAATACCAAATGCTTTGGGTTATTTTTCATTGCAGTTCAAAGAACCTCTTAGTTATTTTTTTTGTTCTTCCTTAATATTCAGACAATCTAATGATGTAAATATTCGATACATGACGCCAACAATCAACACTTAAATTCTAATGATTACAACCATTCCGTTTGGAATTAAAAATTGAATATTTCCAGTTTGTTAAAATCGATAAGTCCACTGAACGGAAATTCAATATTTTATAAGATCGTCGTGTTACAAAAATAATTCACATTTCTCGTGAGATTTTATCCATTCAAAATTAGTTCAAATATATATATAAGAGGACGATGATCGGTCTTAAACAAAGAATTATTTCTAAAACTAACGGTTAAAAGTAACAAATTCTTCAACCTTCGTGGAAAAGACAGATTCCCAATTCCAACGTTAATATTTTTGTCGCGTAGAGTCATAAAAGCAGAAACACACATATGTCAAAGAAGTCCTTATGTCAGAAAAGGGAGAATTAGTCACAGTACTTCATAAATTAGAATTTAGAAACAACCTTCGCTTTCTTCTTTTGTTTTTTTTGTATCTCCACGAGGACCTCAGGATTCAGTCTCTCCACAATAGTTTCTTTTTTCACCGACACATGTTCCTCCTCACCTTTTAGGCTGGAAAATGTGAGAACAAAAAACTTTAGTTTTCAGTTCAGTTCAGTTAGGAGTCGAAGAAAACATCTGAAGACAATATCAGCTTTGTATTACCTCGTGTGAAATCATTTGGTTTCATTAATTTTGAAATAATTAAATATCTTTTTTATCGTGTGTAACCCTTAATTACAGTGTATTGTGTTGATTTAGTCCGTTCACATAATTCCACCCCATCGCATCTTTGAACTCACTCATCGTTGGTAGCAATATTGGAAATAGTGTTGGCCCACCAAAACGTATACCTGCCATTTACGACCCCAGAGAAGGGTCAACTTGATAAATTTAATTTTAAGATGACGACCACGTCAACTTCCCACTGCAGACGATAATTTTTGCAAAGTATAAACATCAATTCTCATTCCCCACCCATTTTTCATTGCTTTTGCATCTTTAACATCCTTATTCACCAGATTTTTCAATTCGATGAATTCATTATTCCGCTCGGGCTCGCACAAACCCCAGCATTATTCGTTATCTCGTCCACATAATCTCCCTCAATAAAGAACATCGATTAAGATGCATCTGACATTTCCCAAGACTTCCCCCATGATTCCACTGAGGTAAGGTCAATGCTCTCAATCTTCCGAGAGGTGCAAAATTTCAATGGCAATCCCCACCGGGAAAGCTGGAAAATAAAGAAGTGCAGAAGGTTACACCCACCCCCTGCCTCCCTCATACGCATGAAAAGGTTCACTGACCCTAGATCGCTTGCGCCTAATCGTCCAGACTTGTCATTACCTTGAACGAAAAAAAATCTTAACTTGGGGTAAAAGCAACTTTGATGTGAGAATGTCAAAAACCCGTGAAATCGAACAAAGATTTAAATCGCCAGTAATGCGAAAGGAGGGGGCGAGGGAGGTTAACGACCCTCCAGTATTGTCATGTTTGCAGTGGCTTTGATCTTTCGAGGATATGCAAAATGCGCACGCATTCAAGAATTTTCTTCACTCAGTTGTTATCGTTACACTTCTGCGAACAATAGAAAAAGGCAATTAAGGGGACTCATCGGAATTGTGATTATGCTTCACTGCTGGATAAATAGCCTGAGGGTTCATGGCTAATTATGCAAATTGTCGTCATCCCTCTTTTAAACTCATTCTCAGGTTGTAGTGTATCGAGTGTATGGGTAATATTGAAATTAATCACAATTTGTCTACATTCTCGAAAATTCAATTGAAGAAACTAGAAAAAATTTACTGAATTTTGATAATCACTGATTTTATTGTAGATTCAAACAGATGGATTGGAGTCACTAGTTCACAAATCACTGGTTTTTTATTCGTCTGTTCTTTAGGTCTCAGTGAAGTCAATATGATCGACATTGTCATTCCTGAGTTATAAAACTGGCCAAAAATTTCGTTTTTATAGGAAATTCATTTTTTGAAATATATCACATGAAAAAAAATTTTTGATAAAAATTAGAGCTCTAGAGGACGTACGTCGGAGGAAATGACAATCAACCACTTTTTACGTCACGTTTTGTTGGGAAAGTTAGACTTGGGAGGCTAATTTTTGTGATAAAATTAACCTTCGTTTCTCGTTTCACCTCCTGGAGCTCTAATTTTTATCTAAAATTTCTTTCCCTGCACTCGAACAATTACGAAGCTCTCGTGTAATCCTGATGCTACTGTAGTGTTTGGAAAAAAGTACTGAAGGCACCGTAAAAAATATTTTAAAAGTTTGTTGCCGGGATATTTTGAAAAGCCAAAAATAAAAAATAAAATAAATTGAAGACGAAAACTAGTCTGTATGATCTTTTGGTCTACATATTTTGATTTATTCGGATGGAATATCGAGACGAATATTTTGGGAGGTGAAACAGTAAAAAGTATTTTCTAGTCTCCAAAATATTTGCGAAAAATTTTTCACAACTGCTATCCTTTTCAGATAGAAAGTCCGCAAATTTTGGAGGCTTGTATCTTGGCGAATAAAATCGGCTGACAATGGTGCTACTTTCATTCTCTAGATCGCCTATTTCTCTACGCCAATACCGACTTTTATTTCTTTCCACATATGCCACAGTTTTTGCGGTATCGCGAGGAGAAGTTTTAAAAATCCCTTTTTCTCATGGGCCGTAACAATAGTTTAACTTTGAGCAGCTGTCAAAGTTGCAATTTTTTATATCATAGCTCATTTATTTAAATATGGAATGGTTAAACCAAAATTTAATTTTTCTATTAATTCTTTCTTCTTTAAATAAAAATATCTCATACAACCATCTCCAATAGGAAATAATCAATTGGAATTTCCAAAAAATAAAAATTTTAACTTGATCATGCGCTGAAAATAAAGCAAAAAAGTAAAATCGACTGACCCATTTTGCAACAAAACTCTTATCACATCTTTCCACTCTGAAGCCGAGGTGAAATTACTCCCCTATTAGTCCTGAGTTATTTCCAATTTTGATATTGATCCTGATTAGCCGGGAATCTCCTAATGGCGCATTAAAAGGTTTCCTCTTTCATCGATTAATTCATTAAACTGGTGTCCTGTGAGTTCAACCTTAAATTATTAAGATCGTCAATTATCCGTCTTCCGCATTCACTATTGATCGAATCGATCGGGGTCAATTAAGCGTGAGCTTCATTCAAACCTCTCCATCTGCCTGAACGAAGGAACATCAGATATACGTTTCCCAGTTCATCTTAATTAATTTAATTATATGAATCATCAAAATGATGCTTTTATAATGAAGATTTTTAATCCTCTCAGTGACGCAGGACTAGAGGGATAATAGATAGTTTTGGGAAAGTAGGAAGAATGATTAAATTAATGGTGACCCTTTTAACCGGAGGATTTTTTCGTTTATCGTTGATGAAATTGTTTTTCATGTCAGCGCATACTATAACTGGTAGAAGGCACAGACGTGGATATCGATTTCAGTGGTGGCTATTCAGGCTGGCGCCCTCCAGCCAAATGGCCTTTTGTCACGAGCATTGATGTTCCTCTTTGTGCTCCTACACAATTTATTCTTCTAATTCTGTTTTTTTCAAATCTTCCAATGGCGCATTTTACAGCTCTAAATAACACACGGAAAGAAATTTTTGATAAAATTAGACCTCCGCAGAGCGAAACGTGGGACCAAATAATAATCAACAATTTTTTCGGTCAAATTAGATCTGGGATTCTAATTTTTCTAATAAAACTAATCTTTGTCCCTCGTTTCGCCCCCTGGAGGTCCAATTTTCACCTAAAATTTATTTCTCTTGTAAATAAATATTTCCTTCTATTTAATTTTACGTCTCGATTTTTATTCAGTTTTTAACATTTTTTTTCTGGTCAATGAGTCGATATAATTCGAGCTAGTTGTTAATCCGATGTGGTTTGCTCGAGAGACCGGTTGGGAGTGTCTCTCGCCCTTGATTCGTCCTCGGTGAGGGGTCTCCCCAAAGACCAAGACCTTTTGTCATGAGGCTGGTCCACGTGGAGAGCTGTTTAGCTCATCAAGAACCTGAGTGTTTACGTTATTCTCTGAGACGTTTACAACGGGTCCATTGTTCGAGTTGATGTCAAAAATATTTTTAATGCACGATTTATGGAATTTTAACACTTGAAAATTCGGCACATGCAAAATTAACACACACAGTCATCAAAGTTTTCAACAGAATATAAATTGGGTGGTGTCAGATGGTATGACCGTCTGGTTGTGGTGTTTTACCAACACAGAGAGAAATAATTATTTTTACTAAATATCCATTTACTTCGGAGAAGTATTTATTTTATGAAAATTGTATTTCTTCAGTCTAATCACATTCAAGGACGACCGAGTTAGGTTTAAATGACGATAATCACATTACTCTAGAAGATGAGTAATTTCTTTGTGACTCTGAATGAACTTAATTCATAATTATTTTGTTCTTCTAAATTTGTCATTTTCTTAAAGGAAGAATTACGATGTATTATTTAGTGCTCATATTTATTGCAGGAGTTCACTCAAAGTTATAATTAACATGATCCCATTCTAGAGCAATATAATTGACGCAATTTAAACTAATCAGAATTGTCAGGGAATTACTCGATTTCAGAAATGAAGGATTGAAAAAATTAATATTTTCTTGAAGTAAATGGATATTTGGCAAAAACCATATTTTTCTCAATGTATGAAGCTCCTTCGTCCTTTTTACGACGATTATTTTTTTCCATTTCCTTGTACTTTACCAATCCTCGTGAATTACTATTCAATTGACTTGCATGCATGAGACCGTATCCTCATTGTGTTGAAAACTGATGGACGTCTTTGGATCGGAGAAATACAACTTTCAAAGATAAATACTTCTCTGAAGTAAATAAATATTTGGCAAAAATAAATTCTTCTCTTGGTGGAAATGTATTACTCATTAGGCTACTTTTTTTTTTACTAAAGTATACATTATCTTTGCATTTTTTTGTTCTACGTATTAACAACAAAGTTTTTCTTTTCTGTATGGAAGGGGGGAGGAGGAGGACAAAAATCATTTCATCAAATTTGAGGTTCCATTGAAAACTCGGTGTCCTTTAACACTGAAGACTTACACTCAGGGAAAAATATAATTTTCAGACAAATCGGACAAACAAATGCCTGAAATTTCCACTAAAACTGTCACTTTAAATTTTCGTCAGAAGAATATTTAATGGGAAAAAATATATTTTTCTCTCAGCGTATAAATAAATGAAAGAATTCTCATCCATATGTACCTTAAAACTGTTAAATTTCCCTCAATTTTTAGTGAATCCTCAAATTTTATGATTTTTTAATCTCTGAATTTTGTGTAGTGCCGGATGGGATTATATCGCTTTATTACCAAGAAGTGTTTAATGAGATTATGCGTCCGAGTGGAATCGACGTAGAGAGTGCCAGAGAGTTAACATAAACGTTATAAATGACTCGATATGCTGGGAAAGAACTGAGGATTCGTTGTCTATAAATGACGGTATCTTCTGGTGTTTATGATCGGTATTTAATCGGCTACAGCAGTTCGTTACACGGAGAGACGTTTCGAATAAAAATTAGACCTCTAGAGGGCCCAACTTGGGACGAAATGACAATAAACCACTTTTTAAGTCAAGTTTTCTTGGAAACATTAAACTTGGGAGGGTAATTTTTGTGATAAAACTAACTTTCGCCCCTGGAGATCTAATATATACCTAAAATTTCTCTTTCTATACGGTCATGGCAATTAAAAAATAAAAGAAAAATTCGCTTATTGCATTTTAAATTTAATTTGCTATTTAATTTTTATTAGCCCCTATCCGAAAAACTTTTGGTCCTTGAACTTTTTTTAAAACGACGTAGGATTTATTGTGTATTCGTTGTCGAGTTCAGGCCATTTTTGCACCTTTTTATCGTTTACTTAGTTCATTTTTGTGGGTTTTGAATAGAATTTTAAAAAATTATTTATCAAATAATGCAAATTATTTACTTTTTATTGATTTTTTCAACATATTGATTTATATGAGATTTTCTTCATGTCAGATTTTTTATTTGTTTTGTAGCAAAGGTACCAATTATTTTCACTTGACGTATATTGAATCAAATTTAGAGGAATAATTGATATGAAAACTCAAATTGTCGGTGAAATTCAAATAAGTCCATACGGTTTTTAGTGGAAAGTGAAATGAAAATTTCTTTATTTAACTTAATTTTTAATGGAACATGCATATAAAGAAACAAAATTACATAATTTTCTAATTTTTTGATTTTTTAAAGACGAATTTTTCGAAAATTTTAGTGAAATTGGAATGCGATGAAAATTCCCGGAATTGTTAACAGTGTACTCGATCGTTTTTATTCTATCGATATTTATATTTATCATTCCATCCTTATCATAGGCACCAGTTGTTGCCTTTCCATCATTCGTTGTCGCTCCTTTATGCTGGAAATGTTCCATCAAATGTAGAAAATTATTTCCCTAGATAAAAATCAATCCTTATTTCCCTTGTCACTCGGAAAAACAGTGACAACATAAATAAAATATTTGTATTCTTGCAACATCATGCTAGTCCTGTTAGTCGTCTCTAATGAAAATGTGTTTTATATTATAAAGATTCTAGAATCTATTGTTTTCTTTTAATTTGTCTGAGTCTTCTCCATAGCGAGTGCCTAACAAAATCATTGTCTAAATCGATTTTCCATCTCGACATTTTCTCCCTTCTCATGAGAGTTGGAAATAACGTATAGTAATCAAATATATATACCCCTTGCTGGGTTCCATGACATCTGAAATTCTTTCGTGTAAAATTGATGGTGAGCATGAGATAAATCGTTCCTTTCAATCTTATTATATAAAGTAGTAACCGAGTGCTCCATCGCTTTAAATAAAAAAAAAAGAATTTTTTTTCAGGAGCGATTCCTGCCGTTCTAAACTAATTGAGGGGATTTTTTTTTCATTTTGGACATAACTCAAGCGACAAAAAAAAACTTGAAAAATATTTATTAACTCCGGGAATTAATTCTAGTTAACACATTTTTTCGATTGAGATTTTGGAGATGAACATTCATCAAGTTTAGAATGTGCGGTTTAACCAGTTTTTTTTATTACTTAAAAATGATGAAATATTGTTTTGGATTCAAATACTTTTGATATGTATCGTTTCTCTCATTTTATTTACGTAAAAAACTGATTTTTGAAAAAAAGAAAAATCAAATCAATTGACCACTTTGCTACGGAAATATTTGTGATGGCGGAAAAATAGTTTCTCGTGTGTGTTTTCTCAAAGAAATCGTAAAAATCGACCAACGATTGGTCTTCTGACCTATTTAAACCTCAAACAATTTTTCATCTCTCTCCAGTCGCATGTTCGGTGATCGTTACCGGCAAAATTTACGGCAAACGCGGTCTAACATTGTCAAAACTGCTGCCAATTTTCATGCCAATGCGAGTGGAATGCATATATTTAGTTTTAATAAGGTCAATTCGCCGGAGAAGTGAAGAGAATAATTCAGTAAATTGATATTATTATTTTTAAATTCTACTTTTATTTCCATTACTTCATTTGTTGTATTGAGGCGATTCATTCCATCTGCGTGGACCGATTCTCCGCTCTAGGGGGTGGGAAATAAGGGCTACAAGGGTGCGGTGGCTTTTGTGTATAAACAGCAATGTAATGCATGGGGTAACAAAGTAAAGCTTTTCAATGTGCGAAAAAGCTGGAAGAGAGAGAGAGAGAGAGAGAGAGAGAGTTTGCGGCAGGCGCTGCCGCGTTTATATCGACCCGTATTCCCACCATCTTGCCACTGTCCCACTTAGCATCACACACACATACTTATGTAAGCATTGAAGTTGTATTAATGGCAAAAAGTCCGCCTCACGTTGTTTCCATAATTATGGCCAGTGAAATTAACATTTAAAATAATTATTTCATACATTCGTACGTGGACGGAAATGAATGTTGTGAAGGTGCAGAAAAACCACGACGAAAATCCCATTAGACTAAACGTAAATTACATTTTGATACCCTTAAGTGGCCATATGATTTACCATCAGAATAAAATTTTTAATTATATTATTTTCTAGGGCGC
Organism: Diachasmimorpha longicaudata; assembly: GCF_034640455.1. Taxonomy (NCBI): domain Eukaryota; kingdom Metazoa; phylum Arthropoda; class Insecta; order Hymenoptera; family Braconidae; genus Diachasmimorpha; species Diachasmimorpha longicaudata. The sequence continues at coordinate 570,051 of NC_087236.1, forward strand.
AATGTTTATTTTTCGAAAAACCTTACACAGAGCCTAACAATTTGTATTTTACAAAATAATCATTTTACCCTACAAAATAATTACATTGACTTTTTCTACTTTGATGGCAAGTTACGTGGACACTTAAGGATACTCGGGCTGGAAGTAGATTACTAAAAAATGCTGGCAAGATTTGGCGGATTTTGTCTCGTATTATTGAATCCCTTCAGATGCCGTTGGCACAATTTAACCGACACTGACAGCAGGATAATAACAAAAAGGATTTTTAAAGTTTCTACTCATGCATGAGGTTAAATGGGTCGTCGATAATTGCAGTACTTTTCCCACGTTGCCGACTGGTCGATAATGTAGAAAAAATGCACAAGTTATCGATGGATCCGTTAGCCTCAGATAGAAACAGCAATTTTGAAATGCATTCGTGTGATTGTGCTCTTCCTGAAGGTTCTTCTCCAGTAAAACTTTTGGACTTTTCCAAGATGATTTTCCAGATTCTTTTCCAATTAACCAAATATCCTAGTCTTTAGTAGAAAGCATCCCCTCCAACAGATCAACAATAAAACACTTAAATCGAGGACCTCCGCATTTTTCATCAGTTTCGATTCATCGTTACTTTAAGTAACTATTTGTCAGGAAGATTTCCAAACAGGAGTTGTATTTTAGTTTAAGAAAAAAGATTCTGTGGAATACGACTTCTTGTGTTTGTTGGAATCCAACAATGTCGTCTGGAACTGTCCTCTCCTTCATGAACCAGAGCCTTTTATTGCCCTGACACTCTCCATCATATAACAGTCAATCATTTTTAGAAGACCTCAATAAACAATGTATAATAACCATCGATGAATTTCTTAAACAATGTAACATGAATGTAGAACTGATTAAGTCCTGAACATATTATAAAGATAAACAAAATTATAAAAATTGTATGAAAAAAATATTATGAAGATTCCTATCGTGGAGACAACAGTCGATGTTTACCACTCAAAATAATATTTCATCCTTCAAAATGAGTGGAAAGTTTGCAACAATCGAGACAATCTCTCTTGCGAATTAAAAAAGGCCTGAATATTTAAACAAGTCTAGAGTCAGCATAACGTTCCCTTGAGGTGTTTGTCGACACGATTCTGCCGCCATTGGCTCTCATTCATTGCCAACAGAGGAAGGTCAGTGAAAGGTGTGGTTCATGGTCAATGTTGGGCTGAGTTACTCGAGAGCAATCGTCTGCCGTATATTTACAGATTTATGCTGAATCAAATATAATTTCGGTCATCATATTCGGTATCGCTCGGCTTTTTTCGGGAGATGGCAGATAATCTGGATGCATTGTCCCTGAGACAGTGTCACTTTACTCGAGATCCCACCGATAACATTCATTTACTGAGAACCGCCCAGAGGGGCAGGCAGACGACACCGGGTACATTCTAGGGATATCATCACTCTCGGTATCACCATAATCAACATTTATCCTTTACGTTGCGAAACCGGTACCAGGGAAAAATAGTCGTACCGTCAGTTTGTGTGTTGCTCACTATTTGAGAATGATTCAGTGGTTCGGAACCCACTTAAAAATGTCGGTCCACTGGTGTTCTCATACGAGGACACGAGGATAAATAAACACCACAGCCAAACTATTGATAGTATCTATCTGGAGAAACCTAAAACAGCAAAAAGAGCAAGCCGACGAATGAGACAAAACAAATGCTGGTATGCAATTGTGAGGTACAGCATAGTCGAAAGTTTCACCTATTGATGCTTAGGAGGCAACTTTTTTTTTTTTTCTTATTTGAGAATGATAAAATCAATTTTTCATTCCACTAAAAACACTTTTTCATCAACTTTTACTCCCCGACAGCACACGGAGAGAGGAGTCGCAGGGGAATTACTGTGCCGGGCACTAGAATCGAGATGCAAAATTCTGGAATAGTGAAATGTGTTTTAATAACGCAAAAAAATTCCTGTCAATACCATAAATTTTTTAATACATTTTGTCATTAATAATATATGGCTTCGTAACTTTACGAAACAACACCAGAAAAAGTTGAACGTCTATCATTTTTTATTTGAGGTTAAATGAAAAATGGATGGGATTCCTATAAAAGTTCTTATACCGCTCTGCATTTTTCGTTAACTGATTGTGATTGGCTAATGACGAACGCCGAATATATCCGATTATTGGCGACGTTGGACTTCGTCACCGGAGCTGTTCCATCAGCCATTTAGCGTCCATCTTCTCGTCGCCCATTAGACTTTTAATTTTTACAAGGTCGATATACCAGTTTTCTTAAGCCGATAAAAAAAATTTTACGAGGTGGTATAGTAATTTTTTTCAAACCTACATTTTGCACCGAGATTGTAAGGCAGCACATCAGTTTTTATCGGCCAGCAAAGAATTTCAGTGCTGGAACTGAAAATTTTATTGCCTCCAACATGAATTTTTCCCGAAGTTTGTAAAAATTTGCTAGAAATCCGCAGTAATCGTATTCGAGCAAACCCTCCTATGAATGTTCATATCCCTTTGGAATAATAAATAAACCAAGCTGCTCATGTGAAACAACAAACCAAGATTTGGATCATATGCTATGGCATTTTCCAAATTTTCGCAGACTAACAAACAAATTTTTAAAAGGAACGGACTATAAATGTACAAAGATAATTTGTCAATATTTAAAAGAATCTATGTTAAGAATTTAGCGTTAGATCGGCAGTGTTAGTTAATTCTACGCACAGATTTCAACACTTTAAATAGTAATGAAGAAAAATCCCCAGTAATTTTACCAGAAATCCCTGGAAATTTTACCTTAACAGCATTAGATTACTTCACAACTGGGAATTTTTCCAATGTTTTTTATCCTATCGCAATTTTGTAGAAAAATCAAACAAAACTGTAAAGTCCTGGAATGAAAAAAAATAATCCAGCCAAATACCCCTCGACCTTCAAAATTAATCGGATATTTCCCTCCAGGTTCCCTGCGTAGGACCGATCGAGATAAATTTCGCAGAAAAACCCTCGGAATTTTTAACCTGCAAAACTTATCCCTCTCTTGGGAAATATCCGATAATTTTGAAGATCTTGGGGTATTACTACTGAGTATTTAGAGTACACAACAAAATGTTTACTACACCTATAATAAAATTGGATCTTCCGCTTGGGTCGCGGTTTATCAGACCTGGTGACATGAAACAATATTTAATCCCTAACGCGTGTATAATGATGATTCGTTGCTACGTGTCTCGCCAGCTTCCCTTTTAGTTCCCCTCTAATATGGTACTGTTCATTGAGTACGATTCAATGAATGGAGGCGTGTGCACTCTCTTGCTCTCTCTTCCTTTTTTCATCAACATATTGCACTTGACCCCATACGCGAAGTAACGACGTTGACGAGATTGTTACTGAAACCAACAAGAGAAGACGATGGTGGAATGACAATCACTCATTTAATACGAACGTCATTGAAAATGGAAACTATGATATCTCGAAGTAGTAATGTATTTAGATAATTAAAAAAAAATTCTTACATTTGTCCCTATGGTAAAAAGAAGAGCTGAAAACCTCATAATTAAAAAAAATAAAGGTCGATTCCTGATTGTTTGTTCAACAGGTACATTGTTTATTGAATACTTGAAAAAAACGCAAATTATTAAGTTTCAACCGCTACTTTTGTAAATTTGTAAATTTTAACGAGTATTTTTTTTCATTTATTTGTAGTGATGGAACCTATAAAGTAGTATATTTACACTGTCATTCTCTTAAATTACTTTGCTGTACACGGAGAGAAAAATTCTTGAAAAATTACGTGCCTGTTCCCTAATCTGACAGTCGAAATAGTATTCAGTAAAAATTATGGAACAGTTACGTATTTTTTCACTGAACGTTCCCTATTTTTTTCGACTTTTTCCTGAATGCTCACTGAAATACTGTATAACTGTTCGGTAATTTTTATCGAATATTTTTTTTCACGGACAAATTACAGCACAGACACGTAATTTTCAAAGAATTTTTCTCTCCACATATATATTGCTTTTCCCTACAATAAGAAATTTGCTAGATTTTTAATTCGCATTAAAAAAAATCGGAAAACGTCCTCTATGAACCTAAGGTCATATGCCTTGTGAATTTGTTTTGTTTGTCAGCTATTGATCACTGTTATCTTTTATGAAATTCGTACACACCCGGTGGTTCGGTAAAACACGAGGGACCTTTACATTTATAGAAACGCCATGGTTTTGCGAATCTAATTCATAATTTTCCATTGTACGTCCTTCCGCTGTTCGCAATGGCAAATTAACAAGGGCGGACTTCAAAGGGTTCAAATTCTTTGTAGTTGGACTCCCCTTTAATCGCCTCGATCAGTGAGTCTCGAGTCTCTGATTTCTAGAAGCTCACGACGTTCTCGAGTAAAATAACTTTCAGAGTCTCGAGCTGTTTTATTATTTTCAAGACTTGGAAAAGGCAACACGTCTTGGGGTCAGCCTTCTCTCTAGTATAAAAAGAGACAATAAACTCTTTTGATTATTTTTTCCATTGTCATGACATTTTAGTGTTAGAGCCCAGCCTCAACTCATCTATTTTCAGTGTTACTTTCTTCTTCTGTGCAGATTGCCTACGGAAATGTGGTAGTTTTTACAATATTCCCAAGTTTTCAGCGAATATTCGACTTTCTATTTAACTCATGAATAATTAACGGTTGAAAGGACAATAGTGAAGTGCAATCCTCTTACATGGAAACATATTCAATAAAAAAATGCATCATCTTCTTAATTTTGCTGCGAAATGAAATTGTAAAAATTTACATTTTAATACGTTGTGATTTAACTCAAATTTGACTTAAAATCATGACATTTTTTCACTACCTTCAATGAATTTACCAGAATTTGCCGAGAAAAATTACGATGCAGTCGCTTCCCTTCTTCGAATCCATTCTGTCATCGGTGTGATCAATCGTTAATTAACGGATATATAATTTAACAGCTTTCCTTGACTCGATTTTTACCTTTCAACCAAATCATTCCATAAGTGCTAACAAATATTCATGTGGACCGATTGAACTTTACAATCTGTTAATTATTAATTAAGTGCATTCAAATAATTCAAACGGAATAATTGACACATTCTATCGGAGCCATCAAATAGTTTTCCTCGCAGATGTGACGACTCCGGAATGTGTAATCTGTTTTAAAATCGCGGTTGATTGGACCTAGTACCATAAATGTGATGATGTCTCGACATTTCGTGACTCTCAGGAGCCTTAACTCGTATGTCATTTGCGGTAATTGATTTTTTTATCAATTAAAAACGCATTAGGCCTTCAAAGAGACGGTCAGTCAGTTGCTTCTTCCTCTCCTCCTAGAATTATATTATTGTTGGGGGAATATGGGGGTGGGGACGACGGTCCCCGAGCACGCAACGACCGTATCACGATTTCAAACTACTCGCGTATACATTTTGGGAGAACTCTATTAATTCCTTTCAATAAAGTATGTAATTGACCTTTTATAGTGTCGCGCAGGAAACATTATATAATAGTACTGAACTGAAATAGGTACTCGTTGTACACTCATTAAATGTTGTCATTAAAGTCTCGTACGTGTGGACTTTACATAAGAGACTGAGCTGCGCATATTAGGGAAGCGGTTATTTTTTTATTTTCATTATTTCAACTATTTTTCAAATATTATTTTATTACGTCATTCGCTAGGATTGACTCAAACTATTTTATTACTATTTGCGACATTTTTTCGACACTTGGAATAATCTACCCTATCATAAAATCCTTGAGTTTTGCACCAACTGTCAAGCTCAGAGAATCCTAAGTCGTCTCCTTGATTTCACAACTCAAACGTTTTTGGCACTTCCTCCAACCCCTCCACTTTTCCTTGCATCTTCATATATATAAACTAAAGACATCCAAAAGGAGACATTATTATTTAGTCTATAATAATCATCAGGATATAAAATTACTAGGAAATCTTCAAACAACAAGTTCAACCCTATTCTTTGAATAAATATCAGTTTATTCAGAAATGAAACTGTCTGTTTAAATTAATTGTTCGGGAATCCAACAAAATGGGTGCACATACAATTCAATATATGGATGTACATTCAGAACAACAAAATACTTTTGTCAAATGTGCGTTTACTTCAAAGGATGTATTTATTTTTTCAATCCTTTATTTCTGAAATCGAATAATTCCTTAATGATTCTTATTAGGGCTGAATTGTGTCTATTATATTGTTCTGGAATACGATCATGTTAATTATAACTTTGAGTCAGTTCTCGTAATGATAATAATAATAATAATAATATGTATTTTTCTTTGGTGTTACATTTTAGTTTTACACCTCCTCCTTTCTTACTCCATTCTTACACTATATAAACTCTCTTTTTTAAAATTATAATAGTAATAATAATAATACTCATAATAATAATGATGTTGTTATCCTCTGATTCTTTGGGATGGGCTGGTTTCTATTATACCATCGTACCGTACCATGTTTAGGTCCTATCCCTGTTAGCACACTATAATAGCATACTACGAATTCTCGTAATGATTATGTTCATTAAATGATTCATCAAAATTCTTCCCTGAAAAAAATCACAAATTAATAAAAATTAAATAGTTATTAATAGAGTGCATTCATCAAGGTCATGTACAAAAACTCATCCTCGAGAGTAATATCATTATCCTAATTTAACCTAAATCAGTCTCCCTTCGCTGTGATTAGAGCAGAGAAATACAATTATAAATAAATAAATACTTTTCTGAAGTAAATGCATATTTGGAAAAAATAATTTTTTTTCTTTGTGAACTTGTTTTAAGCGACACGTCATTCAATATGTGATCGTTAAATCTTAATTACACGTTCTTTTTTGCTTATCCATTCTTCCTGGATAATTCAATTGTTCCTGCAAATTCACATGTTATTGCAAATTTTCAGTAAAACAAAATCGCGTGAGTTGTGCAGAAAGGTCGCGTAATCAGTTGAACGAAATTGAGATGATGTTAGTGGTTATGTGGAGAATAATAAATGATGATCAGATTTAAGGGCTGAAGCAATGTCGATATATTTTACAATATTTGGTAATGTTGAGTTGGCAGTAATTTAATGGTGGACTGCATGATTGTTGATACAGTAAACCGCAGATATCATTGTGGGAATGAAAAAATTCTGAGACGTTAGGGCCCTTGTATGGAGGAACACAGGCTAAAGTTATAAACATTGGGGCGAGGTATTTAAACAAATAACTAGGACGTGAGTGAAGATCACCGTTGGGAAGTGGTGATCAGGCAGTTCGCCTGCATCACTGCCGAGAGAGCATCATATTAATATTGTTGCTGTATATCCACTATTGTTGAAGGGATTTATTCTTTATTTTCGATAAGAACTAGAAAACCCTTAAACACTTATTATCGATAACCTTCAAAATATTCTCCTATTTTCACAGCTAAACAAATAGAACAAATACATTTACCGTAGTACGTAAGTTTAATCCTTGGAAAACATTTGTAATTTCTAAAAACATCACAAATATGTATTCCACGTAAAATGTCCAATACTGACGCGAAACATCCCCTGAACCCTTGGGTTTCAATCCGTCCAATACTTCCACGCCCCAATTTTCCAAAAAAGCTCTCCTTAAGACGTCCCTTCTTTACCTATCCAGCTCAGGTCCAAAACACTCATTACACGAGTAACTTCAACCATCTGAAGAGTATCTCACTCGATCCTTCATACCAATCTCCATTTATTCAAGATTTGTGTGCCTGACAGGATAAAGGATTTTTCAAACTTATTCGACCTTTGAATGATTAATACACAACATTGTCTAAGCCTCCAGATGGCGGGGTTTTTAAAATCATCTTGTTGATTTTAGACAATCACGATCAATTAAATGACATTCGTAACGCAAATTATTGGCGTTTTTCAACCGACGTTAATTATATTTCACCGAAACTTCGAAAAAACAATTTTGTGATTCTATTTTTTTTTACAAAAAAATTCGTGTAAAAAACTGGGAGTGGGCAACCCTGCTAAGACTGACTACTTATTTGAACCAAATATTAATTAATCAACCATTATTGTAAAACTAGAGCATTTAAGTATTCATGGAAAAGGACCACTGATTTTAATATCAGTTAAAACACTCTCACCGATAAAAGTTCTGCATCTTACATGATTGTTAACCCCCGATGCTTTCCTGATTTCGAACCTGATATATATTCCTCATTATTTGATAACGACCGCCTGATATTTCCCCTGAGAATGACCGTTGACCGACTGTGATTGTAACCGAATATGTGAGGGATTCACTCTTCCTGACTGTGATTGCAAATATATTGACTGGAAGATGCGCTAGCGCCTAGCGAGACCCCCAGGGCTTACTCACTCCCAAATTGGGTGATACCACGACTTCCTTTTGACGTCGACTCCAGATGAATTGAGTCATGATTTCGGTCATCGGAAGGGGGACGTGATTTTAGTGACTTTAAGCTGGAGAACCCATGACGTCACGACTTCAAAAGACTTCATTTGGTTTCAGTTTTGCATTCAACGATTACAATTAAAATGAAGTCAGTGAAATCAACAGAAAATGTGATTCGAGATAATAATGACAATTATCGGCATTAAATTCTTTATTGTTAACTTGATAACTGACATGGATTTACATACAGGATATATACAATATAGAATTTAGTGCAAAGCTGAAGGCGCGTCGATTTTGCGATATCTCGAGCGAATTAATCGATTTCCGGAAAAATGTTGGTAGAGAGGATTTTTTTTTGTTCTGCGAAGCGTTTGACATACAATCGATACTTGATTCTACTGACTGAAAGTGATTCCAGTGATTTCAATTGATTCCAGGAATGACTTTAAAGTCCACTTCGTCGATCACGTGATTTCAGTGACTTCGGTTCATTTTAAATTGACTTCAAATTGATCTCTCTATTGAGTGACACCATGACTTCAAGAGTGGATAACTTCTTGCGAGATTTCCTAATTTTGATGATGTCTTATGGTCTCTCGATTGCGTTTCTGGTCGTATTCCAATTTCGAACATCACTTATTTCCCCAAATTTAACCGAAAAGTATGGGTGAACACTTTCCTACGGAAAGTAGAATCACTTTTCGAACTTTTCAGATTTTTTCTAAACCGTTAACAGTTTTCTAAATTTTGAGAAATCGTTTCTTTGTGAGGAAGCTTGAGGGATAGGTCCCGAATAATTTTGGAGCTCGAATGCTATTCGGGGGATGATTTTTTTCATCCAAATTTCAGCCAATAGGATTGTACTCCGGGACAAAATTCTGAGTCATGATATGTTCAGTCTGTTGCATTCGATGGAGGATTATACCAATTGGCCAATTTTTTAGTTTTGATTGTAAGAAATTTTTTGAAAGTTTGTGCTAGTATTGAAATAACTTCATTCACGTAATTCTTTCAATTAAGAATCATTTTCGTATACTGCAGAGTTGATTAACAAAATATCAGTAAAGATTAACACAAACAGAATTGTATTGATTTTAATAAACAATCGTTCCCAGACAACATCCCCCCAGTCCCTAGTATTTTATCGGTCTGACCCTTTTTTTATTCTAGACCCGAAAATGTGTCTCATACCACTTCGAAAAATTCCCTCACATAAAATTTAGAAAATTTGGAAAATTACGAGGGAGATTAAAAAAACTAATCAATAGACAATACAAAATGACGTCGAATGATGCAATTCTATTGGCCGAAAATTGGACGGGAAAATAATTTATATAATTTTGAAAAAACTCCAAGTGTTGTCCTTTGGAAAATCAAAAATTGGTGTTTGATTTGAAAAAGTATTTGTTGGATATTTTGGAAATTGATGGAATGTGGGTAACAGCCGTGACTGTAGCTTCTTAGGTCGGAAATGACACTGCGTTGAGAAAGAAGACAATGAGGTAATCAAAGTTTATGGGGTGACGTATATTCCCCAGTATTTCGTTGCGCGTACACTCAGAGAAAAATTTAGTATATTTAAAAAAATATTGGTTTGAAACTACCAAATGAATTTAATGAATAGTCGCATACACATATGTGATTGCGACTGCTAAATATTTAGTTGAATAAATTTGTTTGAAACAACTAATAGATATTTTTGTATCCTGAGATTATTTTTCTACTTTAAACAAAAAACAGGATAATTTCAGACATAGTTGTTACTAATTCAAGTCAATATTGCAATACTCTACGAAGATAAATGGTTAAAAATAACAAAATGTGTTATAAGAAACAACATATGAAATGCTTAGATGAATAAAATTACTACTAAAGATCAACGAAAAAAATACTTGTTTCAGGAAATATAATTCCCAATTTGAATAATTTTTTGTTCAAATTATACTATTATTATTTATTTTCACATGTATACCCTCTCGGGTTTTTACATTTTGTTCCCTTCCCCTGCGGTGCCATGGGACCGACTTTTTTCCCCAACTGTACTGCATTTGCACAGGAGTAGAGGGAAACCATGGAAAACCTCTACCGTACAGTCGGCCGATAGTGCAGGGACCCAGTGTACCCTTCTAGTCAGTGTGACAGAAGGGTACACTCGTACACTGGGTCCCCACACCCGTGCCTTCTGTGCAGTAATTTTTGAGCGAGCAAACGGTGTTCCCAAGCGGTCACCCATCCAAGTAGTATCCCAGTGAAACGCTGCTTAGCATCAATGATCGCCGGAGCAACACCGCACTCGCCCAACCATTACAGTCGGTTGTTCAAATTATAATATTTATAATTTATATTTTCAATAATCTTTTTGTGTTTTCAGTTTTTGTTTGGTTGTTCGATTAACTTATGCATAGGGAATATAATTAATTTTTGGTTCCATAAATAATTTTTTCAAATTCTTATTTTGCTTTTGTTATTCATTTATTATAAGAAATCAATGAAGCTCGTATAGTGGTTTCATATTGGAATTACACGTCTCGACGAACGTAAAGAATAAACATTCAACTTCATATGCTCCATTCTTACAATAAATTAATGTAGTAGAATTGAATAATTCATTTTTCTGGTTCAATTTTATATAACTGTGTGATTAAGAGTATATTCTTTCACTTTTACTACATATTTGTTAAGAAATGCTAAATTGACGCTAATCTATCAAAATATCAAATTAACGAAATATTTGGTTATTTCAAAAAAATGTTTGAGTGTTTTAAATCTAATTTAGTAAAAACAACCAATTTTGGTCGCAAACAAATAGGTTTAGTACATTTTACTAAATTTTTCTCTCAGTGTAGGCCCCCAAATTCTGTCCATACTGTTCGTATGCGATGAAGTCACTTCCCCATGAAGAGAAACCCAAGGCACCAAGGGACCATTTCCTCCGCGTTTTACCCAAGAAGATGAGTCAGTAAAGCATTCTGTCTAGACAATTATGATCTGTTGGTTTTATATTTAATTTCCGTCGCCATTAAATCAGAATGTTCTTTTGATTTGTAAAAGCTTCATCCACTTACAGTTTTGATATGAAGCTAAAACTAGGGGAGTATTCAACTGACGATTTCGGTTTATGGAATTTTGAAGCGGTTGAGGATTCAAATTTTAAACTCTAAAAATGTAAAATCTCAAAATTAATTCATTGTGGACTACTTTTGAAACAAGACCCATTTTTTATGATCCACCAACTACATTATTTGTAGCAATTCTTTATTTTTCTGCAGAGGCGACCCATCAACATATTCATCAATTTTTATCTTGGGTCTTGTTATGGAATATGGGCAGCAGAAAAATAATTTTCACACAGTGAATTATAATTTAATTATTACTTCATTAAAGAATAGCAAGAGGAAGAAATGTTTTTTCTCTAAAACCTGTCATTCAAAGTCACCACCCACCCTCACCCTTTCTACGTCACAAGTTCCAAAACCTTCACCCCCTCTTCCCCTAGATCTCCAGGCGCGTGAAACTGAGGACTCTTTTAATTTTAAGTTCAGTATTAATTTAGCACTTCAATTAGAATTTCTCAAACAAAATATCAGTTTTATTTCACGAATAAATATGAGTTTATGTATTTTATTTACTGAGAATCCACCATCACGGTCGAGCTGAACACCATCTCCATCACATTCATCATTTTGTTCAATTTTGCTCGCGGATAAAGACAGGAGACAATAGATAAATGGTCAGGGTGGTTGATTAGTTATCAGGAGGGAGTCCAGGATGATGAAGATTCGTGGATCTACTCCTGATTCCAGGAACACTCTTGTTATTAAAAACGTGACTGTCGTGACCTCGTCGTAAAGGCCCTCACTGGATGCTCCATCTGTTGTATAATAAAAACTCAACTGTCGAATGAGTTTAAATGTTTCTTATCTATAAAGGTACTCAAATTGTTACAACTGGAGATGGTAAGAGCGAGATACTATTCAGAGTGGGGTGGATGTTACTCATGTAATGAGTAGTTTGGAACTGAAGTAGATAGGGTCATGATGGGATGTCTTTTGGAGAGGTTTTTGGAAAAATGAAACGACTGGGAGTAGCGCATATTTGGAAATGTATATTATAATCGATAGTACTAGGTTACAAGTATTTGTCTGTTAGTTTAGCTGTTTAAATAATAAGAGAATAAGAAGATATTTCGAAGATTATTAATAATAAGGAATCAGTGGGGTTTCTAATCGCTAAAGAGAGTGAAGAATAAATCTTAAAATATAGTGGTTCTATGAGACAGCAAAGACAGTTTGAAGGGGGAAATTGGAAGAGAAAAATCTGACAATTTTTATAGTGTGATTCTGATAAAAATTACTGTGCTGTCTTGCAATGTCGGCGCACACTGCAGGCCTGAGAAAAATTCAAAGTCTGATGCAACAGGTCACATGACCACGTCCAACGTCGACAATAATCGGCTACATTCGGCCCTCATCGTTAACCAATCATAATGAGTTACCGTACAACTGCTGTTTGTTTGAGTAAAAAAGGCCCAATAAAATGAACTGACCTAGATAGGAATTTTTCAAAGATTTCTACCTATTTTTCATTTAACCTCAGATAAAAAATGATAGACCTTCAAATTTTATAGTGCTGCTTAGTCAATACTATGAAGCCACATATGACTTCAGACTTTTAGAAAGTTTTAGGCAATCTCTTTCGGGATGTGTAATGAGCCTCTCGGCCATTTTGCACGCTGCTCTAGGAGGCCACTCAGCCGATAGGTGTCAGTATCTGTGCCCTGGGCGTAAATTCGTAGAGTCCATTGATTCCGTCCCTATTAACGTAAATTTCCTTAACGCATGTGGTCCTGAAGACATCCCAGCGGAACTCCTCCAGCCCACTGGATCTTGTGGTTAGGTGGTGAGGGTCTTCTTCCATCATCCTGCATCTTGGGCATCAATGCTTGCTCCCCTTACCTATTTGTTCTAAATGATCAACAAGGTGCCCAGTGATGAGCCCCACCAAGGGGTGGAGCTTCGTCCTGTTCAGGCCGACCAGAGGCCTCATATGATTAATTACAAAAGTTGCGGTATTGATAGTAATTTTTAGGTATGATTAAAACACACAGCACTATTCTAGGATACTGCACCTCAGTTCTAGTGCGCGGGACAGTAATTTATTCTGGACATTTCTCTCAGTGTAGGAACTCAACTGATGAGTGACGGGTTCGATGGTGGGATTGGGAAGTGTCTACGACTTGAATTCCGTTTTAACGTTCTCTGTTTCATCTCTTCTCAATTGGACGCGCAAACGTGTCGTAGAGCTGGTTCGCTGCACTCCCTCGGTCACGCTCCAGAGCAAAACTCACCAACTTTTATTCGTTGTGTTTCCTTTTACCTTTCTTCAAGCCATTATCTTTGTCTTCCTTCTCACATTGTTCATCACCCTTTTATCCTCCCTGTTCTCAACCTGATGCGCATACTTCTCTTCCGTGATGGTATACAATAGGCGCGGTATTACGTGACACATGACGCTCTCAATCGTGAGGGACAGATATGCAAATTAAATAAGTCAGGGGTTTTTAAGTTTATCCGGTCAGTTGGTCTGAGGGAGCGAGGGAACGCGAATAGTTTGTTGTTTATTTTTGGGTAACACTTCATTCGTGATGTCAGAGATAATTCCGCCGGCCGCATCGTTTATAATGTGGTCAAGGACAATTGACATACTTTTCACAATTGCCATTTATTTACGAGACAAGATGCTGTCATACTCGGCAGTACACTACCTTCTGTGAGTCATAAAAATCACGGTGGAAGTTGGACTGCAGTGAAGGACTGAATTCATTTTTCAAACTGACGCTAAGGAAATTATTAATGTTAAATCATCATTCATTGAACATTCTTTTTATGGCTCTAATAGACAATGGCCTTTATCAACGTGATTCATCTTGTTCATTTAGTAGCATAGTAGCGTTATTTAAGGTCATGGTGATGATTTCGCACCTATTCGCGAGCTATTGCGACACTGTTACAATATTACGCGGAAATTTCCAGTGAAGAAATCAGAAATTTATTGGTTTTATCGCAAGTCAGGTCAATAAATAAATGACACCTTCATGCAGGAGCATTTGGACTATATTTTATATGATGTATTCACCCTTTGGGAGGTCTCGCCGAACTGGACAAGTGACGTCACAGTCACAAAGATGATAACATCGACACTATGGTTTCTATTTTTCCGATTTAATTATTTGTTTATATCATCTAGTAAGCAGTCTCTTCGAGAAAACTTACCTCATAGTATAATAAATTTAATTCATATGGGTCTGTAATAAGATTGAATTGTTTTTGGTCTTCACTGAGAGACAAATATAATTTTGCCAATGTGTATTGTCTGGTCATTTTTCTCTGAACGATGCGTCAAACTTTTTGGATATTATTTATTTCTCTTTACGTGTAGGAATGAGACTACCAATTAAATCTCCTAATACTCTTTCTTAACGAATTAGTTCGTTGAGAGTTATTGGTTTGTGTGGGCAAAAATTAAACGTCTGTCCATAGTTGTGTTCAGTCCATGTCAGTATTTTATAGTTTGTCTTCGAACAGTACCGAAATATTTAGAATAGTTTTAATAAACAGAACCAGAGAAGGAACAGAAAGGAATGAATAATCCAGGGCCTTTTGTAAAATGGGTCTACAGTGTGAAAACTTTGGTCACTAAGAGTCAGTTGATCTGGACACATGACAGGAGACAGATATACCTTCTGCGTGCGATAAATAAAGAATTAAAGTTCGTAGTCAAATCGTTTTGACATTATTTAGATAATCCCTGTCCATAATCCAATAGTGTTTATCAAATGAACAAGTAATTTTCAATTGTCATAGTCTATGAGGCCCTGGAAATCCTTGAAAACATTACAAATTGAATTGAATCTGATTTTCGTTTTTGTAACCGTAATATCTCAGTCAAGCCAACTCCGCAAACTTGTTTAAACAATCCAGCAGTTTAAATGCGGACATTTTATTGCAAATGGTTGTATAGCCCAGTGGCCTGATGGAATAGATGTGCCTATTGGCTGTGGTGACCTAGTGTACGTGAGCAAAGCTCCAACGACCGGGCACCTACCACCCCAGTCATTCACATACTTTAATCGTTTTAGTCTTATTCAAAATGCCAACAACATTGCCACCATCGCTCACCGGGGCAGACACAAAACGAATAACAGATTCTCTCTGAATGTCAACGACTTTGGTAGAACTATATTGGAGATGGAATAATTTTAAATAATTCAAACTTGCGAATAAGGGTATTAATAGTATATATTCATGCCACTGTGACGGAGGGCGGGGGTAACCAGTGTGAAGTTGGCGGACCGAGACGAAGCCGAGGGCTGCCAATCACACGAATTAAAACACCCCGTCGCATGTGTATCCGAACTATTATTTTTGCTAGTGATGTTACGTTCAGGGAGTGGTGAACTTTGTTATTTTTCGTGTACCAGTAGACGAAAAGGCACTTTTCGCACGCTCAGAAAAGCACATGGGCTACGGTTCGTTTCACTGGAGGGACTAACTAAAATGACAAGAGGGATACAACATCCTGGACCTAATGGCCCACTTATGGAGCTCTGTTTAGATTTACGAAAACAGAGCATCGAAATCATACCCCAAACGTCTTAAAATTCCAATCCATAAAAATGTTTTTCTGAACTCAAGTGGAAACACGAGAATAAAAGAAATATAAATTTTACAAAGATTTATACTATTCAATTGAAAATTTATTTTTGAGAAACATTCAGAAATGTAAACTTCAGTAAACGAAGAACTCCAAAGCATTTTTTTATATATTAAATAAATATTGGCATTGACATTGGTAGATATTGGTGACTGCATGAGATGCGTTCATACGGAGGTAAATATTCATTAAAAATTGCGTATCTTTACCGTAATTTTGGGCAGAAGTGCGAATGTAGGAAATTTTAAGGTACTCAAAAAAATGACGATACTATCAGGTAAAATTTACCAGTCGATTCCGTAATCGGTGAGCGAATTCCGAATTTGATTTTTTTGTCACTCAGATGGGTTTCAGGCAATTAAGCTACCGAACAGAATTTCCTTGGAAATTTTGCGAATATATGAGCCTACTAATGTATTTCCGGCGGAAATTAGTAAAATATCCTGTGTTTTTTTATCTTTCAACCTATTTCACGTTGAACATTTCCCCTGACAGATAGATCAATAAAGTGGGTGTCCGAAATGTACTTCGAAATTGAATCAGTTTGGCAGAATTCCTCTTGACAATATTGACCAATTCATCCGTGATAATGTGCCACAGGACACGATACAAATTAAGGACAATTCATTTAGAGCATTTACCAAACATTCTCGAATGTTTATTATTATTCGCTTAGAAATTACTGCATTGGAAGGGTAAAGTCAGAATAAAATTTTTCTAATAAACTTTTCCATTCGGTAGAATAAACTTCTTCTTGACTGGAATTACAATAAATTATCATAAATTAATTTTTAGTTAGCTTTAGTATACATAGACATGAGGTAAAAATGGCTCATGAGACAATTTTATACAATGGCAGGGTAATTAATAAAAAAACAAATTATGTTCCTGTCTTTGAAACTCGCAAATGACATTTTCATCATACAAAACCACTAGACAAAAATCCAGTGAAAATTACCGTAGCATTTGGTAATCGTGTTGTGCTTTGGTCGTTTGGAGAAAATGACCGTAATTATTAATGAATGATAGGGTAGAACATGAACAAATAAATATTTGTTAATAGTTAACGAATGGCTTACGTGAATTACGGAAGTCAAGTCAAACAAGGTTTATCAAATATACATTAATTAACCCCATGAAGACGGCGTTTGGTGAGTTTAACCCCAAATCACCTAAAATATCGACACGTTTTACCATATCATGTAATATTTCTGAGGTGATAAAAGTACAAATAATAAAAAACAATTCATTAGTCTCCACACCCTGAGTGGGCTAAATTTGTCAAGGCTTATATTTTTGGAGATGTTCAATTTCGAAATGAGACACGCAGACATAAATGAACTATTAGCGATTGAATTTTTGGTGCAACAAAATAAATCCTAACCGACAATTAAAATTCATTCGTTTAAAATAACTAATCCATTTTATCATTGAAGTATTTAGTAAAATTTGTCAACTGTTTAGTAACAATCATCCAGCCGTTCGAGAAAAATTAACCAATTGCCGGGTCAATTTCCGAAACGGTTAAATAACTTTTATGAAACAGTTGGAAAATTTTACCTAGTGGTGCGGTAATTATTCGCCAAAATATCACGATTACCAAACGGTACAGTAATTTCTCCTGAATTTTTCTCTCTGTACGCTAATAACTCATAATATAGAAGTAATGATTATTATTTATAACAATTCCATTGTATCCATCACTAAAAATACTGTTTAAATACAAAAAAAGTTTCTTTAATATTATCATTTATACAACAATTTGGTTGTATCAATCGTTAAAAATACTGTTTAAATATAAATAAACAAATGTTGTTACAAAAAAAAAAAAGTTTGTCGGCTCATATGCAAATGACGTCGAGTTGAAAACCCGACGAGATAGAATAATGCGATCGACTGTTTAGAAGTCTCGATTGTCATCGCAACATTCCTCAACCGGGTCGAAGTCATATAAAATAACTATAAAAAACTAGTCTTATTATTCAGCGGGTATTGTTTGTTGCCATAAGTTGTAAAATACGGTGGTCTGACAGTAGTATTCACTGTTGGCAACTTCCTGTTCCACATTAGCTCCCATAAAAGCACCGGCCTCTGATGAAAATAGGAGAGCAGTATGTGCAAATCTTAGCGCATAATATACACACGCTATGTATTCGTCGTGCACATAACTGCGCAAACTCATCGCTCGGAGTTCCCTCACCCCTTGACGTCACACCAGACATCCTGACGCCGACGATTCCTCGTCACGTATCTCAATTTCACCCCCGAGTCTTTTAGTTAAAAGCCCACTACTCAATTTCTCGACTCTTTACGTACATCTAAGAACCCTTTTTATTTCACGCACCGTAAACTCGCATAAATTATGGAAGAAAAATCGTGATGAGTGTTAGTTGTTAAGTACTAATAGCTTAAACGATCTTAAGGAGGAGGAATCACTTGAAGAAATGAGGAATTTTATGTTCTGCAGAACATCACCCGCGTGGAAGGAAAAAACATGGGGAAAGATTTTTTTTTTATTCGTTATTTCCTGTGATGTTACAAAATGTCTTCTTCCTTTTGCAACGACTCCTGCCTGTCTCTAGCCTGTGCCTTTTTTGCCTCCTTGCATCCCCTTCCCTTGGGGTGCCATGGGATCGGCTTTTTCCCCAATTGTACTGCATTTACACAAGAGTTGAGGGAAACCAGGGAAAACCCCTACCGTACAGTCGGCCAGTAGTGTATGAAACTGACGACTTTGGAAAAAGGCGTTATAAGACATTCATTTAATTGATAGAATTTCTTATGACATTTTTTATTATGAATTTTTATCATGAAATTTATCACAACCTTAGAAACAATGACTGAAAATGAATAATGATGTAGTCATTTTTGGCTATTGATTAGTATTTGACGAATATCTCGAAATCTACGGACCATACAAAAATTATTATTATTATCTTTTTTGTGGAGCGAATTGAGTCCTGCAACAAAGGTCATTACTAAAAATTCGCTATCTCTCTTAGAATCGATGATTTCGCTGAAAAACTCGACTCAGACATAATTCGACTTATCGCGTTTTCCCACCTCTTCACTGACTTTTGTTCATTTCAATTTTAAATTATTTATATCTCGACAAAATATTCCGAGAAACAAGTGCTATGTTCTGACATCATCTAAATATCATCTCGCAGCTGTGATCGTGAATTTGTGACATTTTTCCACCATTCGCATTATAAATTCATAAATAAAAAGTGAAAACAGTTGCAAATTAAGCACAAAATAACATCTTATACAACCGATTTACGTCTTACTCATCTTGAGGTATCTCATGTCGTTGTTTTTTTTTTCATATTGAAGTGGCTTACCAGACATGAAATATCGTGAGACTAACACGTTCATGAATATTATATATAGAACAATCTGTTAAATGTCAGCATATACGGAACCGAGATATCGGTGATGTAAGACAGTAGACAAGGTCGCTGATTGTATCATTGCATTTCCATAATCATAACAAAGTGGAGGCTCCGTCGATATATCTCCACTTGCAGTGTTGATGAATAACACGTTACCCACGTAGTTTTTTAAAACATCATCTCTTTGAATTACATCACTGATAATTTTATGAGTTTTTATTCCCAAACGATTTCCGTTATTTGCCGATCGAATTCCGCTGATATCACCGTCTGCACAGACGTGTCTGTTGTCATCTTGCACCGGCTATAGTCAAATAACTATCGTCTGTTCTCATTTTATGAATGAACTTGTTTCCAGAGGATTTTATTCGGTAAATATTGAATTACTCGAAGTTGTTACTACGGGGAACGATAAAGAGATTGAATGAGTGAGATAATTACAGTTTTACGTTCGCAGTTTATTTCAGATAATTTTGCATTATAATTATGCTGTGCGTTATTAAAAATCGTAGACGAAAAGAAATCTTAAATAAAAATTAGTCCTCCAGGGGGCGAAATTAGAGTTAATTTTATCAGAAAAATAAGCCCCCCAAGTCTAATTTTTCCCACAAAAATTGAACAAAAAAGTGGTTGATTGTCATTTCGCCCCACGTTTGGCCCTCTAAAGGTCTAATCTTTAGTCAAAATTTCATTCCGTGTACCAGGAATAAAAAAAATGGGGGTATTTTATAAACCGCTCCGCGAAGACCAAAAACAAAAAACATATCGTGAGTGGTTACCAAAGGATTCTCTTAATCCTTTCTCGCAATAAACACAGAGACAAATATTTAGGAAAAGTTTACGGAATTGACTAGAAATTTTTTATGGAAAAACGGATTCAGAGAATGAAAAGTACATCAACCGATACCTTGAAGTTCCATTAAGAACAATTTAAAACGTCTATACTCACTCTTAACAGTAAAATTTATAATGAATTATAATGAGTTAAGAATTTGGCTGGAATCGTATTTCGAGCTCAAATTTTTTGTACCAATTCGAAATGTTATAGTACAGAATGTCTAGCTAATTAGTAAAAAAAATTTAACAGCTGCTTTTGGTGTACCGTATGCCAAAGCATCAGCTGATCGTTCCGCCGAGTCGGAAACGGAATAACCCTGAGTCACGTGATGCACGCCATGCCCAATGAATTCAGCAGGATCACGTGACTCAGGCCCATTCCATTCCCTACTCGGTGGAACGATCAGCTGATGCTTGAGCTTACGGTACGCCAAAAAGGGTTGTTAATTTTTTTTATTAATTAACTACACATTTTTTGTTGGAATATTTGGACTTCGTGGGATAAAAAATTTTAGAATCTGCAAGATACTATTATTTCCTGCGCAATTATATGTTGCACTACTCCGATTGTTTTTAATTAGTTATAAATTTTGCTGATAGAAGTGAGTATGTACGTTTTAAAGTTCTCCTCATTGAATTTCAATCTATCGATTGATATCCTTTTCAACCCTTAAATTCTCACTTCGTATAAAGACAATTTGTTGATTGAGAATGACTGGATTATTAATTGCGGATGAAAATATCAATCGACCTCGTTTCATTTACATTCCATCATTCCTTGAAGATTTAAACTATTTATTTATTCCAAGTATACCCTACTCGGGCTGTTACATTGTATGCGGCATAATGGGGCGACTTCCTCTTCAACTGTGTCGCGGTTACCCCAGGAGCTGTGCGCCACGTACAGTCCCTTCTGGTGACCAAGGAAAACCATGGAAAACCCTGGAAAACCCTGGCCAATCTACTCAGCTTCATCGAGTAATAATATTTCTTGATGTTTTTGGCTTCCGGATGGATTCAGCATTTTCCAAATGAGGTTCGCTTCATATCCTCTGTCCCTGTTGAGGTTGTTAGGGTTTTTATGGATCGCCAAACCCTCTCGGCATTTCTAATTACCTTTGAGATGTGGTCAACATTTGGGGGTGACCGTACTGGATAGTATGCCCAGTGTTCAGCCAGGGCAGACTGTTCTACGTGACCGTATTTGAAGCACCTCCAATACTGTTCCTTGATCAGTGTATTGATCTTGCCCCTGGTTTCTCCAATGTACACTTTCCTGCATGAACAAGGGATGTCGTACACTCCTGGTGTGCTCAGAGGTGGTCTTGGATCCTTTGTACTCGGCATCACCTGTCCGATCCTCTTTGGAGGCTAGAAGATCGTTCGAATGTTATATTTACCAGGTGATGTGTCATGTGTCACGTGATAACTCATGCCCATGAGAGCCTCAGAACTAATGTTTCCTGAGGATTCTTGGCATCTAGACTTCTCTTCGACGGTTTCCGAAAGATTAAAAATTTCTGTGCCCTAAGCCGGACTCGAACCCGCGTCTCTCGGGTCTCGCATCCATTGTCAAAAACATCTCTCGACATTTTCCTTGTAACTTCACTCCAATCACTCATTTTCAACTTCAAGTATTGGCATAAATCTTCGAACAGTCGTATTTTACTTGAAATGATTATGATGGTGTGTCAAGATGTTGTGTATCAGGTCATGTGAATAAATGTCTGTTTGTTATACATGCGCATTCAGGAGAGTCCAAAAATAAAGTTCAAAAGATTATATACAACTTCTTTTCCAAATAAACTCCCTCGTTAAAATTTATCTCGAGATAGTGGCATTTTCCTTGATCCACTTAATGGTTAAGGCATGACGGCTTTAATATATTCAGAGGTCCCAACTTGTTTTCATCCATCTCTCTCTTTCTCTCGCTTTCCCTGGGCAATCCTTGTCCGTTGGATTCACCTGTCACTGATATTCTTGCGTAATTTTCCGCCACGTATTTTCCTTACTTGAGTATCGAAGTAAAAATAGAGATTACGTAGGTGAATTGCAGAGTATTATTGGGTGCTCCGTAATCTTTACGTTCAAGTGCAGGAACCAGCCAGAAGAGACCTTGAGCTTATCGTATTCGAAAGTACCGGTTTTCTATAATTTATAATTTATTATCGAAAAAAAAATTGACATTTCACGGACAGTAGACAGGTCATCTTCACCAGAGCGACATTAAATTCAATGACGAGATTGAAAAACCATTAAATTCGAGATTTTGCGGATGATTTTTTGTCTCAGATTTTCGAGTAATAAAATTCGTACATTCGATTTTATCTTGTAATGACTTTTACGATTTTACAGGTCATATGTCGATAATTTTTATTGCGCGCTGGTGTTATAGCGAAGTATAAAAAAGAGTCATTTATGTTACTAGCGTATATAACCCGAGCTTTTTGGGCTTCTGGATGGAATTGTTTATTTCAGGACGAATGCAACGAAATGTTCGCCCACTACTATTATTAATAATAATTTTTTTAACTGTAAGGCGACATGAATGAACAGAAAACTATTTTTGTGGTGAGATTCGATTAGATTGTCACTCTCACATTGACCTAATTTCTGTTCTTTTCCATAAAATAATTAAAGTGAAATGGTCGAGTTCGTGTTAATTAGGATTTAAGAGTAAAACTGGCAATGGAGTTCGAATTTTATAAATATGACAGAAACTCTACAGGAAATGTCAGGCAAAAAATTAGAAATGTTGATATTAAATTGCAATAATAATTGGAGATTATTTCTTTGATGTTCCAGAGCGATCCGAGCACAGCTTTTCTTCGAGCTGCACGAGCTGGACAACTGGAGAAAGTTTTAGAATTCTTGGAGTCTGGAGTAGACATTAACGCTTCAAACGCTGTGAGTACAGAATTAATAATTTATCTGGCCAGTGGTAAAATGATTCAAGTTAACATAACTGTTAATCGGCTAATAATGTCGGTGATTGATGATGATAGAAGACATGATGAAGAGAGTTATTTTGGATGAAATCGTATATTCCACTGAAAATATTTGATGTTTTTATCGGGACATTCAAAATTTATGGTGTGCTTTTAGTTCGATGTGCACAGAAGCTTTTTATTTTCCCTTTGCACTTGAAATGTTCCATTGTTTCCGTAATATTGATCATGAACGTTCTATTCTGTGCTGAAAATATAAAGCGATTATTTTTCCCGTATTGTGAAGCCACAATATTGAAATTCCACCGCATGAAAAAACATTCAAGGATTGATCACTTTGTCGCATGGAATGTGACTTTATTGAAGATTTAAAACATCCTCAAAGGCAGGACATACACAAACAATTTAATGCAAAAACAAGGGAATTTATTCAATATCCACTGTATTTGTGTGACATAAAATAATAATTTCTAATAAGTTATTTTGATCTCCATTGTTAATAATTCTAAGTAGTATAAATTTGCACAAAAATTTGGCCCACGTTGCTATGAAATAATTTCTGAAACTAGTTCCTCCTTTATTCAGTAAAAATATTCGCATGTAATACCACAAGAGCTCCGAAATTATCGGATATTTCCCGATAGGTTCGTTGCAAACAAATGAACGTGTCAAGTTTTCCAGTTTAAAAATCACGAGCGCGAAGCGCGAGTGATTTTTCTGGAAAACTTGACGAGCTTATTTGTTTGCAGGGAACCTTGAGGGAAATATCAGATAATTTCGAAGTTCGAGTGGTATTCGGGGGATTATTTTTTGCATCCAAATGTTGGCCGATAGAATTGCACCATGAGACATAATTTTCAACGAATTGCCATTTAATCTGTCAGATACAATTGAGGGTTACTTCAACATTTGTTTTTTTTTATATATATCAACATGCAAAATTTCCAGTGAAATTTCCAAGAATATCCGCTGAAATACCGTGTTGACTATACAAAATAACGTCGAATGGTGCAATCCTATTGGCCAAGATTTGGATGGGAAAAATAATCGCTGATATTCGAGGTAGGCTATACAAAATATCAACAAATGGTGCAATTCTATTGGCTGAAATTTGGGTGGGAAAAATAATCACATATAATACCACAAGTGGTTCAAAATTATCGAATATTTCCCGATAGATTCGTTGCAAACAAATGAAGGAGTCAAGTTTTTCAGGCTAAAACTTGACGAATCCAATTTATTGTAAATAGTTGACCAATCTTCAGGAATGTTTACATATAGCACCTCCATTTAGAGATGTTTTATTCAATTAATGAAATCCATAATAATATGCTAGAAACCGTCGCTTCTGTATTCATATTTTCTTTCATTTTATGTCACGAATGTCTCGAAGATTCAATTAATCGAAACACAGCTGAATTATTTTTGAAATATACAGAGAAGTTATGAAAATCCCTCCTATAATCCTCTTGAACCCCTTAGTACTGAGTTAACGATCGACTTTGTGGGATTAAATTTTTTGTTTCTATTGATAAACTGAGGAATTAAATGTGTAAATTATGAAAATCAATTTGAATTCATACACTCCATTAAATTGAGGAAACATCAATGAACGTCATTCGAAAATGTGATTGGAATTTTCCAGAAAATTTCTGATAATCTTCCGTAGACTCTCTTGAAATGCTCAATAAAAAAATCCGATTGGAAAAGTCAATGGAATTCCAGTTTTTTTATGAGTTATTCGCTGTAGATTCTTTTTATTGAATTCCCTCAATTCAAGCTCTCCAATATTTGTTTTTCTTGTCAAGAAAATGGGAAAGAAATTTAACATTTGTATTGAGCAAATTATATAGAATATTTCCTATTGACCAGTTGAATCAGCCAAAAACTAATAGAAAGCCCCGCAGAAACCGACTGGAGTTTTCTAGCGAATTGACTAGATTTTTTATTAAATTTTGCCATTCGTTGGAATATCTATATTTTCAATTTTTACCTCGGCTGGCTATTTATATATTAAAATTCTTCAATATTATAACTCTTTAGAGATACTCATTAAAGTTGATAAGTAATCGACTCAGTAAAATAAAATTTTCCGGTTTATGATGAATAAAATCGTTAATAATATGTAACTGTAAATTTTCCATTAAGCAAATAATTAGAATTTGTAACAGGAATATTCCACAAACTAAATAATCCCGAATTTTCCTAAACCTTTCATTATTATTCAGTAACAATTAAAGAAAAAATTGTAAAATTTACGTGGCTAATAATCATATTAGTATCCAATTATTTCGGTTGCTCGTAGATTCCATTTCGAAATGTAATTTTTACGTAATTGTCTATTGATGTTTCCCTTAATGAACCAATTCTTTCACATGAATATGGTTATCCTTCATTATTATATATGAATTTGGACGAGAGTCCGAATCCTGATCGATTTTTGACCGACTCCACGGCTTCTGTCAATGAGAAAAATTTCTTTAAACTTCATAACACGTGTGACACGTTTAAAAATTCGTGTTTCCCCTGGATGTTCATCATCGAATTACCTACTGCTGCTGCTTTATTATATTTATATTGATGTGCATTGTTCACGGATTCTATTGTTACATTTCTCTCCACAGAATGGCTTGAATGCTCTCCACTTGGCAGCCAAGGACGGCCACTTGGAGATAGTGCGAGAGCTCTTGACACGTGGTGCGACAGTCGACGCAGCCACCAAGAAAGGAAACACCGCCCTACACATTGCTTCTCTCGGTAAAATGCCACAATATCTATCACCATCTCTCCGCTAAATGTCATTAATATAATCCCTTAAAAGCCATTGATTCCCTCTTATTGATCATAATTTATGTATCCTCCCACAGCTGGACAAGAGGAAGTTGTACAACTGCTCGTTCAAAAAGGCGCCTCTGTCAATGCACAATCCCAGAATGGTTTCACCCCTTTGTACATGGCAGCCCAGGAAAATCACGACTCTGTTGTTAAATTCCTACTCAGTAAAGGAGCCAATCAGACACTCGCCACTGAGGTAAATTCTAACTGTTCTCCAACTCGTACACTCAATCGAGTGACACTTTAATTAAAAGAAAATTTCTGTTCACAGGATGGTTTTACTCCTCTTGCTGTTGCCATGCAGCAGGGCCATGACAAGGTCGTTGCCGTCCTGTTGGAGAGTGACACCAGGGGAAAAGTTCGTTTACCCGCACTTCATATCGCCGCTAAGAAAGATGACTGCAAGGCTGCGGCATTACTACTACAAGTAGGAAATACATTTTTGTTACGTGAACATCCACCAATGTTCAAAGAGTAACGGACCGCGAGGGTTTCCTTAAAGTTTTTTAAATAAATTTTCTGCTCAAAGTCATTAATGTTTTTCAAACCTAAAGCATATTTTTCTTCGTCATCATTCCCGGGGATTAATGTGCTTCGTGTTGTAATAATATCGGCAATTTTTTCCTAGAATTTTTTTAAATAAAAAGGTCGTACCTTTTAAAGTAGTTTTACCCTATGTATAGTTAGACGTAGCACGACTCCACCGTGAGATTAAAAAAAATAAACCTGGTCAGTATTATGTAAATTAAATTTCGGAAAACGCTGATATTTTTCCAAATTTTTTTTATATAAATGCGGAAGAGGACTGGTTTACAATATGAAGTATCATTTGTCATAAGGATAAAAACTAGAACTTTATATTTTATTAAACACTGATTTAGAGTCTGATTTTTACATATACTTTCTGAGGAGAATCGAAGCAATAACTAAATGGAGAGAATCCTTGCCTTTTTTATCGTCTACTTTCATTTTCAAAAATGATCAATAATTTGTTCATATGTTATAAGGGTGGAGCGGCTTTAAGGTTTAATTTTCATTCATCTGTGTGGAATGAAAGGGGAGAAATTATTTATCAAATATGAATTTACATAAAATTAAGATTTTTTTCGATTAATATTCAAGATTTTGCCATCTTGTTTAATTCAAGATTTTGCCATGTTGTTAAGAATAGCAGAATAAATAGAAAAATGAATGAAAAATATTTTTAAACGTTATATTGATTTTCAAAAAGAGGACGACGTCAATTTAAATGTATGTCACACACGATTCTTCAATTCACGAGAGACGTAATTGACATTCTATAAATTCCAGAACGACCATAATCCCGACGTGACATCGAAGAGTGGTTTTACCCCCCTTCACATTGCTGCCCATTACGGAAATGATCGAATTGCCTCACTGCTGTACGAAAAAGGGGCCGATGTTAACTTCGCTGCGAAGCACAACATAACTCCAATGCACGTTGCAGCAAAATGGGGAAAAATAAAAATGGTGAATTTATTAATGAGTAAAGGCGCTAACATCTCAGCAAAGACTCGAGACGGCCTGACACCTCTTCATTGTGCGGCACGAGCTGGTCACCACGAAGTTGTTGACATTCTGATTGAAAAGGGTGCTCCAATAGGATCGAAAACAAAGAATGGTTTAGCCCCTCTGCACATGGCGTCCCAGGGTGATCACGTAGATGCTGCCAGGATTTTACTCTATCATCGGGCACCTGTCGACGAAGTAACTGTAGATTATCTAACAGCTCTTCACGTTGCGGCCCATTGTGGTCACGTACGTGTTGCAAAACTTCTTCTCGACCGCAATGCAGATCCAAATGCCAGAGCACTGAACGGCTTCACGCCACTCCACATCGCGTGCAAAAAAAATCGTATTAAAGTTGTGGAATTGCTGCTTAAGCACAAAGCTAGTATCGAAGCAACGACTGAGTCCGGCCTTACGCCCCTTCATGTCGCTAGTTTTATGGGTTGTATGAATATTGTTATATATTTATTGCAAAACGAAGCTAGTCCGGATATACCCACCGTCAGAGGTGAGACACCACTTCATCTTGCCGCAAGAGCTAATCAAACGGATATCATCAGGATATTGTTGAGAAATGGAGCGCAAGTTGATGCCAGAGCCAGGGTAAATATTATTTTCTCTTCCATTTTTTAAGGATAATAGGGCGTGCTGGGAGCGTAAGAAAACTCGTATTGTTTGATTTATATTGGAGAAGGTGTGTGGGAAGTGCCAGACGAATTCCGGAAAAAATAGACCAAAGTAAGTCCTCCAAGTTGGGGAGTTTTAACACGTTTTCGGTCTGTGGGCTATTTTCTCCTGGTCTATTTTTACCGCCCACCAATTGATTTAAACCGATAAAAAATTTCTCAGGAGCATCGGTAAACGCATTCCTGCAGTCCCGTTAGCAATTAAAATCCGCTAATTGAGAGAATTTCAATATCAATAGTTTAGTTTATTGCAAGTAATTTTTTTCCCGCTGTCAGTGACTTAACTCGAAATCGGTCCACAATTAGAGAGATAAGTTGACTGATCTTTCGAGGTATATTCACTTGAACCAGTTCATAAAAATGCAGGTTTGGAAAGGAAAACGCGTAAACACGCAGCGTCCACTGGTTTTTGTTATTTTTCGTAAATTTATTTAAGACTCGCATCGGGACGGAGGCCAAACTGCTGGAGCTATTGAGACAGAGTGGAGCTCCGAGATGTGAAGTGATTCCATCAAATGAATAGCACTTCCTTCCACGAGTTCCACTATCTTCAATTTGTTTTCATTTAAACCACTATCTTTAATTGATTGCATTATTAGTTCCAGGCGAGAGAATGGCAGAATATTTTGAGTCATTAGATGACGAAAATTAATGTGTTTTGAGTTAGAAAAATACTCAAAACTTTGGCGAAATAGTGGCTATTATTTCCGTTTTAAGGGAAATATAACACTCGCTTATATTTACATGGACTTATATGAACTAGAGTTTTGTTTTTTTTAACAATCGTTCATTTTTTATTCACTGAACGACTTTATCGAGTATATTATTACTTTGTTGACTCGACGAAGTAGTTCGATCGATAAAGAAATTATAATTGTTGGAGAACAAGTTGACCAATGAAACAATATTCAGTATTATCAAAATTAGATTTAGTGAGATATTGAAAATTTTTTAAACATCACGTTCTGATTAATATATCATAGAAGTTGTTGTTATTTTCAAGCGATGAATCTGGTGATGGAAAATTCATATTTTGGTTTTCAATGGATTTTTATTTTGAATTCAAATGGAAACAGTAATGTTTATGTAAAACACTGGGTTAAATTCTAATTCTCACATATTTTTCTATCACTTTCGCTTCGCTATGGAAAATCCTTCACGAATTTAATGACATTCTATTTAAAAAATGTGTTTTGAATTCGTATTGAGTCATTATATTTTTAATAGTTCACCCCAAAATACAAAATACATTCTCTATTTGATTGTATCAAATATGGTTAAAAATACATCCACGCAACCTTTCATCATGGAATGGTATCACGGAAAATAAACATCAATTCAAATCCGATTCAAAACAAAACACAAATCTAAATTCAACCTAGGCAGGAAGGTATCTAGCTGTTTGATTATTTACACCTTTCATTCATGACCTCCTTTCATCAATTTTTAAAAATATCGCTCAAATAAAAATGATTGCGATTAGGAACTGAATAACAACAAGTAAAGATGTGAAAAATACAATTATTGATGTGCTCTTTAAATGTATCATAACACAAAGTGAGTGAAAATTTGATTAAATTTAGAATGGAATTTTTCTCTGATTTGAAGAAGGTGAGAGGACAAAATTAAATAGTTGGGCAGAATGGAACGGAAAAAGTGAAACAGTCCAAACATTTCTTTAAGTAACAGAAACAAAAAATATTCCACCAATTTTTGTTGATTGGCACTTTCGCGTTATTGCGAGCATTGATGAGAATAATAATTTTTCATTCGCTTAGAATAAATATATCACGCAAAAGAAATACGGGCTAGGTTTAACTCTCATGTACAAGTATTGATTATTATCTTAACTGAATCGTATTCCTTTATTCGATTAACTGACGTCAGAAACGCGATCTAACAGGGGAATAGGATTCATCTGAAAGGATATTTCATTTTTTCTTACGTGACGTTCATTTTTCTTTCATGGGAAATGATTCGTTCTCCGTGTCAGTTATTAGCAATAAAAAACGTTAATGAAAGAATAGTGAATGAAATATTATAAAGAAAACGTTGTTTTTCGCGTCTATTATGCGATCATATTCCATTTTCCCCATTCGTCCCTTGCGTTTTAGTATTTCAAAGGAAAAATGTTTGAAAATCAGGATTTCAGTCATTATTTTATGTAAAATGTCATTTTCATTGTAATAAAATTACAAAATTTTGTGTGTTCTGTTCGTAAATATCGAGATACATGATCCACTATTTTACGAACGAGGTTTATGAATTATTTATAAATACTAACTTAAAATTTATTGTTTGTGTAATTAAGATAAAACCGACTCACTGTGACGAAGTTAAGTGAAATGGTTTCCGTGGAATTGCGTTGGGGAAATTCTAGTTTACGTGACTACTTTAACAGTCTAATTTATTGATTATAATATTCATATACCATTAAATTGATTTTATAGGAAGAGCAGACACCGCTGCATGTTGCCTCGCGGCTTGGCAATGTCGATATTGTCATGCTTTTACTCCAACACGGTGCCGACGTTGATGCCACAACAAAAGACTTGTACACACCCCTTCACATCGCAGCCAAGGAAGGCCAGGAGGAGGTAAATCTATCATTCCCATATAGATATTTCTACAAATAGCTTTAATCTTCCCTGTCACGTTCAATCCATATCCGTTTAAAAATATTGTTCCACGTTGCGTTGAGGAGCAGTCACCGAAAAAGCCCGAAGGGGTCCACTTTGTGGATGAGGAAAGGTTCCAAAATACATAAAAATATTTTCGAATAGATAAATATAATGATTTATACAGAAATAATTCAGCTCACGAAATGCATGAAAAAGTATGGGTTGATGATTAATGATAACTTTTGTTGTGAGAGTCTGTGTCCGGAAAGGGAATATCGCCCGATTACTCGGCTCATCACGGTGAATACACATATTAATTTCCGGAAGAATTATTATATTTCAAGTACACAAGACTCTTCGCTTCAAATATTTTTTGAATTATCACTATTAGTCCATCGCAGTAACCATAAAAAATAGAAACCAACGTTCCAGGTCCTTGTGTTTTCATAGTAAAAGCCCACATGAAAAAATCATGTTGTTGAATATTTTATTCATGAAATGGAGAAGGAGAGCTTATGTGAAAATGTGTAACACTCAATATAGCCCGGGCATTTGACGTGGACACATGGATGGTTTGTTGGTGTGACGCTATATGGGAAATTTTTATTTCAAATAGTTCGGCTATCAGGTAATCAATCTTATGGTGTTTTTATTTTACTCAAATTCATCGTATGTGCTAGTGAAAATCAAAATACATAACACATTCACTTTTTAAAAGTTTTAATTTTTACTTCGGGGTTGTTGACAAATTATTGCAGTTGTATAAAGATAAACATTCAACACACGAATTTTGTTATTAAAGCGACAATGAGCAACTTTATTAATTAATGTATGTACTACATAACTAAAATCTGAATCATTTTCAGATAGTTAGGAATCGATCTCACAGCGAAACTTGAACTAAATAGAATTCCCTGTGGGCTCCTCTTATGATATATTTTTGGGACTTTCTCACTCCTACCTGACACTCTAGTCCATCCTCGACATTCTACATTCTCCATCTTCCTAAGCTGAGTGCTTCTGCGTCTCATTCTCATTCTCAAAACAAATCGTTAAAATTCAGTATTCGATCATCCTCGCTCCAAATGCCAGAGGGCAGTTCCCAGGAAACCTCAAAAAATGTTTCGAATTTTTGAAAACTCACGGTTTTAGTCTAAAAGGTTCAAGAAATATTTCACATTTTCTAGGAAGTTTGAACACAGTCTAGGAAGCGTTTAAAAAATTCAGAAAATTCTTGACATTTTTAGAACATTCGGGGATTCCAGAAAGTATTCTGGTAAATGCTTGGATTTTCTCGGCTCAATAAATTTCGCAACTCTTTGAAAAAATTCGACAAACTTAGCATGTTTAATTACAAATTTTTTTTCAGATAATTTTGAAAAAATTATCAGTCTTTCTAAACTTTTCCAAGCATTACTTTTAATCTACAGACTTGTCCATGCAATCCTGTTTTTTAGGAGTTTTTATTAAATATTTACATCTTTGTTAACATTGTGCATACATTGTAAAACCCAGTATTAAAAACTTTAGTAAACTGACATTTAACATATGTTCAGAAAGCCCTTTGGATCATTTCCAAACGCTCAAGATTGTTAAATGTCTGATAATTTAGATTTTTTGTGTATCAGTTGATTAAGTATCTCTCCTCTAATATTTGACATTGTTAGCTAATAAAATGATTTTGCCGAATGTTAAAAAAAAACACAAAAATAGTCGCAAAAGTATAAAAAAGGATTACGTAAAGAATAATTTTTTAAAAACAGCAAAATGTATTTCAATTATTAGTTCGGTGTAATTCTCTAGCTGTATTAGGGATGGAGCTGTCCCCACAATTTTTCAAAGAATTATTCATTTGAACGGATCACAACATCCCTCACGTGGCAATCTATATTTGTGTCAGGTTGCATCTGTGTTATTGGAAAACGGTGCTTCTCTCACTGCAACAACGAAAAAGGGCTTCACTCCCCTGCACTTGGCCGCTAAATACGGTAATATGAACGTGGCTAGACTTCTACTGCAGAAAAATGCTCCAGTTGATGCCCAGGGTAAAAATGGAGTGACACCCCTCCACGTGGCATCGCATTACGATCATCAGAATGTTGCACTTTTGCTGTTGGATAAGGGAGCTTCGCCCCATGCAATGGCTAAAAATGGTCACACCCCTCTTCACATCGCTGCTCGAAAAAATCAAATGGATATTGCCACTACCCTTTTAGAATATGGAGCTAAAGCAAATGCTGAATCAAAGGCTGGATTCACGCCTCTTCATCTCAGTGCTCAAGAGGGGCACACCGACATGTCAACCCTGTTGATTGAACACAAAGCTGATACTAATCATAAAGCAAAGGTACAATCTATATTTATTTGATTGATCATTCAGGAGTGAGATTAATCAAATCACGGGGAATCTTTCATCTCTAGATTGAATGAGCATCGGGAACTTGTAAAATATTTTTTCTTGCTTCGAAAATGCCCTGCAAAAGTTTTTTTTTTTAATATTTTGTCAAGACTGTCATGGACTTATATCAGTGGAATAATTAATTAGGTAAAATATCGTTTCGAAAGAGGTTTTAATTGAGAGAAGTGATGAAGTGGTACAACGAAATACTACAATAAATGGAATCATAAAAATTCCGCAATTTCTCTTAGATTCAGAGATATCGCTCAAAAACTCGTCTCAGAGATAAATCAATTTATCTGGGTTTTCCACTTGGCTACTGAATGGATTTGACCGTTATTTGTTGATTCATTTTTTGATTAGGAATAAAAAAAAAATGTTTTTTAATGGGGTAAATCGAACCTGTGGGGTAGGTAACTCCAACCTCACAACAAAGCTATTTTTCATGCTGACATAAAAACTTACGTAAAGTTCGTGATTCAATGTTTTTGTGTTAAAAAATTCGACCTACTGCTTCATTTGGTTATCGCATAGTCAAATGGGCTCAAGTTGCGCGTGTAAGCATAGTTGTTACGCCCCTTTTACCGTTCGATGATGAGTTATTAACGTCATGATTCAACAATTACCGAAGTGGGCTGTGCTGATAAAAACCGTTTTAATTTGCTTTAATTGGTTCATTAGTAGGCAAACAATTTTTTCATCTACTGTGTAATACTTTTATAAGGAAACACCAGAATTTTCATTTGAACCCTATTTTTTCATTTAAACCTTGCGAATCCGATTTTCAATTTCGATATCAAATTATTACAAAATATTTGAGACATCTAACAAAATGCACCAACTTTAAAAATTTAATTTTTTTAAATTTCAGAAAGTTTCTTCAAATAATTTATGGTTGATTAATGTCTAACAAAAACAATTATTTGCCCAAAATCATAAGAAAATTTGTTCATATCGGGAATTTGACTATAAATGCAGTTCATGCTTAAGAGAAGGTTCCCGAAAGTCTAAACTATTCCAGTTACTCACTTATTTACAGCGAATATTTTTAAAAATCCTGCAAAATGTAATCTGAATAACTCTAAATATTCATGATTTTTTTTCACATTTTCTAATGCAATTTGATGGACGAATCTAACGATAGAAAATCGATCTACTTTGTATCCAAACTGCTAAAAATACTCGTATATTCTTAATCCACGGATGATTAATTGTATAATCGATTAACTGTTTTTCTTACAGAATGGACTCACGCCGCTTCATTTATGCGCACAAGAAGATAAAACCAATGTTGCTACAATCCTCGTTAAGAATGGAGCCCAAATCGACGCTAAAACTAAGGTAATTGAAATTATTCAATTAATTTTCTTCTGTCACATCTCTTCATTTGTGTATTTCACTGAGATGAGAGGATTGTTTCATTATAAACTAGAACCGAATTAGTAACTACCTCGTAATAGTCTTTGCATGTCAAAGCGCTCATCTAAATTTAATTAGCATACATGAGATATTTCTATTTTGTCTCATTTTTCATAAATATGAAAATGTCTTTTTCACACTTCAAACCGCAGCACAGCGACATTTTTGTTCAAAACTTTCAGCTGTCAACTTTGAGAAATTGTGAAGCCATTTGAGGCTGCAGAGTTCTGTTGGTCATTGATTAATTATCGGTTGAACATCAATATTTAGCGGCCATTGTCCATTATAAATTGAGTGAATCCAAACGCTTGTTTATATGATTAGACAGTTTCCCAATATTCAAATAAATAATTTTAATAATGCATTTGAACATTCTTTGAATACCCATTTCAGTTATGAGATCGATTGATTGATTATTTCTCATTATCAACTAGTGGCATATAATTTTTATTAACTATTGAAGTTATATTAAAATTCGTCGTGAGTTTCTCTCAAGCAAACCGCACTACTGGAGCCATTAACAAATTGACATTGACAAATTTAACAAATTATATTATTGCTACATTTTACCTATTTTTTTCCTTCAATCTACTGCGTTACAAATTAAATTTCTAATATTTTATTGTTGTTTGGCTTCCGACGCGTAAGGCCCCAATTTTTATTTTAAATAACGATATTTATGAAAAATATTAAGACCAATTCCTTGTACAGTTTCCGCAATAAAATATCCGACGACAAATTTATCTCTGACAAATACTTCCGCAGAATTTTTTCCTCAATAATTTTTTCCGTAGCAAAAAATATGTATCGTCAAATTTACTGTCGCTGATTCGGAATAAATCTCCTGTTGAAGTACTAGTTTGAAAAAAACAGCACTAATAATTGGTAAATAACATTTAATTCGCAACATTAAACTTACCTTAAAAAGCTGGCCTCTATGTTGGCGCTAACGTGGCTCAATGTTGGCCAAATATTGGCTTCATCCTGGCTAACAAAAAGAATTATACTAGATAAAAACTATATTGTCTCGTGGAATCTTAATCTTGTTATTTCCGGCATTATCTGAAGTAGTAAAATAGGATGAGTGCATTGAAAAATTATTTTATTGATTGAATCGAAAAGTTTTTTAAAGATGGACAAATTTGTTAATTCTTCTGAGAAAAAACAATTATTATAATTTCTACCAGATTATTTTTAAAATCTTTTTTAATGATTTACTGTCAAGATTGGAGTTCTCAGCTGCAAAATTCAGAGACTTTAGGAATTTTTGCCTCAAAGGAAGCTCAAAGAAAAAAATAAACAAAGTACTTGCATATTCTTAAATAATGTATGAAAAACCGTATCTTTGATTCTCTCTACCTCTCCTATCTGTGAGCCTTCACGCTATTTTATTACCGAGCCGTTATTGAATTGAATAATACTCTTTTGGTTGTTACAATCGAATTAGGCGGGCTACACACCACTGCACGTGGCATGCCACTTTGGTCAAGCAGCCATGGTGCGTTTCTTATTGAGAAATGGAGCTGCAGTTGACAGTGGTACTGCAGCTGGTTACACACCACTCCATCAAGCCGCTCAACAGGGTCACACATTAATTATCAATTTATTGCTGGAGAGTAAAGCTAAACCCAATGCAGTCACAAACGTAAGTTCACTCATTTATACTTGCAAATTCATTTGCTTTCATCTAGTGGCTGTCAGTGAACTATTTTGATTTTGCATATTCAGAATGGCCAAACAGCCTTGGGGATCGCGCAAAAGCTTGGCTACATCAGCGTCGTTGAAACCCTCAAAGTCGTCACTGAAACTGTCATCACGACTACCCACACTATCACCATCGAGGAGAAATACAAAGTTCAAGCACCAGAATCGATGCAAGAGACATTTATGAGCGATAGTGAAGATGAGGGCGGTAAGTTATTAATTTGATTGAAAATTTCATTAATGAAATTTTTGCGATTTAGTAGAGGAAATTGTGGGAATAGGACTCAAGTCGACATCACTTATCTTTTTAATTGTCGGACTTCCTCGAGTTACGGATTTATGGAAAAATATGCAAAAGTTTATTGGAACGTCTTCTCATAATTTTTGTTCCCCTACGAAAACAATGCAATTATTCAAACTTAAACTTTTTGGATCATTCAGCTTATTATAGTTTAAAAGGTTTTAAACTAGCCTTCAAATCGTGGATCTAAGCCGTACGGTTGTTTTCTTAAAATTCAATCACTTCTTTTGTTTAGATATAGGTGTTGTTCACTTCCATCGATCCACATTATTTAAAACTCAGTTATTATTATTTTAATATCTGAATGAAATTGTTTGCATGTGCTTCCCAGTGAGTTCGGAGATAAAAGCAATGTTCATTAAAGGACTGCTAGATTCCCCTGAAAATTTATAACAGTTTTAGATTTAGAAAATGAGAATTTCAAGTATTCAAATGAATACAATTATAGAGCAAAATATTTATTTCAATACCGCTGGATTGAAATTAAAATATGATTACGGGAACTACATTAATTAATTTTCAGAATGATTCTATTAGACATAAAAATACAATTTTTCTATCAATATAACATTGAAGGTTTAGGGAAACATGGGATCGTGAAAACAACATTCCGTTGTACAAGAAAGGGAGATTTTAAAGACAATAATCATGAAAGCTAGTTGCAAAACGGTCTCATTCAATTTTATAAAAATAAATTACCAAAAAACAAAATAATTGAGAAGCGTTAATTTACTCACGTGTATAACTGTTCTTTATGCAATCCAAGAGTAAGATTCCACTTGTTTTGTTATCAAAAGATATCAGCAGAATTATCAAAATTGTGATGTTCGATTTGAGTCGTTCTACTACTATTTCGCAACTTAATTTCTGTATTGTATTTTCGTCGAAAGATTGAGTGATGTAAACTTGATATTTTTGACTAACGCTTCTGTGTTTATGAATTGGCAATTACTGTTATTATTTAACTTGTCCAAAGGTGAAAGTTGAAATTAATTTGCATGGATTCGGACCATATGAACTTTTATTTAAAAGCTGAACGATTTCAGCTGTTGGTTTTCCCTCGGTCGTTGCTAATCCTCAGATAGCGCCATCGATTAGTTACTAAATAAGAAAAAGAAGTTTTTTCTTTTTCTGTTTTTAGTCTGAATTCTTCGCGATGTATCTTTCCTCCGAAAGAGCATCTGTCTTTTCTATCTTTTCGATTTTATTGGTTTTCATAATTCTCTCCAATTTGATTTTCTCATTCAAATACTTTTATCCATGAAATGGAAAAGAATAGCTGAAGTTATTGAAGAAGCACGAATATTGTAAAACACTAGATTGTCGAGTTTACTACAAACAATGAACCAAAGAAAAGATACATTGGCGGTGAGCTTTATCCGATAATACAATGTAGGTGGTGATGAAATCGGCATTGCGGCCATGAATGTGTATGGACAACCGCCACACGCGCAACACGTGTATCTCCCTTCCTACTACCAGGGCCAAATGACCTACACCCGTAAGTTAATGCCAACTTCAATGTGTCTCGCTGTGTGTAGCCCTCCCTCCATGAGTCTATATTTAATTATATTACTTTGTTCATTAGCTATTGTCAATACTACATAACTCAACATTGACATAGACAAGAGTTATTCCATGCCAAATGAGTCAACGACTGACCTTCACCCTCTTCGAAACTGATGTAGATTTTTAACAAAATTGCTAGACAGAGAAATTCTCTCGCAATTTTTTTTTTATCATTTTTTCGGCAGTTCATTTCGATGATGTGATTTATTGTTTGTTTGTCAATTTTTCTTTATCCCTTTTGTTGCATTCATCGAATTTTTACTTATGATGTGCTGCAATTTTCAATTGTTCAGCATTCATGAGAATATTTTGTGATCAAAAGTCGAAATTATATGAGAAAATGAGGGAAAATGGTTTTCCAAAATTTGGTTACTTCCGTTTTTCGTGTTTTGTGTTCAATGATTCTGGAAATGCAAATAAATACTTTAAAACGTCATACAAATTGGGTTTCCTCTCAAGTCCATTTTGTCTTTTATTTTCGTTAATTTACTTTGTTTAGAAACCACATACAGAGAATTTAAATGTTACATCTTTTTGCTGCTAAATTCAAGCATTATAATCGTTGACATTCATGTTTTAGATTTTCGAGTTATATAAACTTATTATGGTTCAAGAATTTTAATCGCTCGTTTAATCGTCCGCTAATAAAATAGAAATAAAATAGGCCAGTAAAATTGAATTTTTTTCCTTCAAATACAGGTATTGTTGATGTCTATCAATCATTATCAATAACAATAACAATTTAATTCGATTAAGTGGAAAAAATTTAGATGTTTTTTTAATTGTTTTTTTTTTCTTGATGAAAAGTTCTTAATTAACGAAGTTCATGGTGAAATATTAAACTCAAATATCCTTTCGGCAGATTTGGAAGATGAACATGATAGTAATAATTATTATTTTGATTTCTTCAACTTGCAAAAAACTCTGAAAATCTGAATTACAGGGATATCATTGAATATCATACTTGAAAACACTTCAGTCATAGCTAAAAATATATGTTTCAATATCATTGAGAGAAACGTTAAAAGGTAATTACGAAATCTATGTTCGATGATGCGATTTTTATGATGATTATTAAAAAATTTTCATTAATTTTTTTCTTTAAATGTGAAATTTCAAATTTATCCAAGTGTATCTAAATAAACTTTTTCTACCAATACTATATCGAAATCCTGCGGGAAGGAATAAAATTATAAAATGGCATTCAGTCGTCATGAAGAAAAGAATATTATGAACTCTGATTAGGGTAACATTCAACAAATAAAAATTCGATTAATCTAATTGAAAAAATGTTCTGTTAATGATTTATACATGATAGATAAAAATTATGCGCAAAATAATCTTTCGGATGCGTATTATTCATTTTATGGGAGATATAACTGTCCTCTGTGCAATATAGAAACAATTGTCCATTTGTTTTCTTCTTAAAATGCAGCTAATTTCGTCAAAATGTTCTAAAATGCCGTTAAATGACTTTAATTATAAATTTTATGGGGAGAATTTTAATATATACTTATATGTCAATGATTTTCCGATACACAAGCAAAGTCCCTTCAAAGTGTTTCGACCAGATTCGAAAAAGGTCGAGAAAAAAAATTAACAATAAAATAGATCTTGGACGTCATTGAACTTGAGCGCCACCTTAAAATACTAGCTTTCATCACTACAATTATTGGAAAAAAAATAAGAATAAAAATGACAGCTTTAAAAATTTCAGTTCTTAATTATTTTGAAAATTTACCTGGCAATTGAAACGAAGCATTACCCCGAAACCTCTTCCGAGATGTTTGCAAATGGATAATTGTAAAAATTGCCTGAATCGCACTCAAGTTATTGAAAAATTACGAAAAACTGGAAGAAATTGAAAAATAGATATTTTTCCGATCGGTAGATGATCCCTTAATCTATTTATTCGCCCGAATTTTATATGTTTGGTATAAATTTCTAGTAGAATGCAGGAAAAATACTTCTAAATTATTTACGGTTTCACCGATTCAATGGCTTTAAGGGATTACATTGTCTTGAAGCGATAATTTTTAATTTCCCAGCCGTAAAAAATGGAAATCAATGTTCAATAGGAGGACGGTATGTTGTTGACATATTTGGCAAAGAATACTTCACATAGATAATCATATGCTAGTCACGAGGAATTAGATAAATTCACGACATTTGAACTTTCTTCCCAACTCAATCACATCATTGAAGGCATCTTGATTGGATTAACAGTCATTCTGCGACTCCTGACTGTTCATCGAAACCACATGCAGAAGCATCTCTATTATTAGTCTCTCCCCCTCCCCCTCTTCCACGATATTTCTATGGAGATATCTGTAGCAGTCAAGATTAAAATACTCTCGAGAAGACACTATCTGACCATCTGCTTTCTTTCAACCCCTTCAATTGAATCCGTCACATTTAAGTGATTCCTTCCCTTTATCGTGCTATTTCCCCCAATTAATCAGGGACTCGCGGAAGCTATTCATGGAGTTTAATTATAGAACACGACCTTGTGGACGGATCAGTTCCCCTTCGCTATTGAAATCACATCGTTTGAACATTCCGAGTGCGAATACTCCTGCATGCAAAATGGGTAAACGTTTCTATTGAATTTGTACCTGAATAGAAATGTGAGAACTCATTTTGAAGCGAGATTAACATTCTCTGAAAAACAATATTCCATTAATGAAATTTCATTACTTTATTGACGGTCAATAAGGAAAATTCCGTTCAC
This sequence comes from Diachasmimorpha longicaudata, assembly GCF_034640455.1. Taxonomy (NCBI): domain Eukaryota; kingdom Metazoa; phylum Arthropoda; class Insecta; order Hymenoptera; family Braconidae; genus Diachasmimorpha; species Diachasmimorpha longicaudata. The sequence goes on from NC_087236.1 coordinate 611,161, forward strand.
TTTCGTAATTATTCATGGAACTAATTTTTTTTCTCTTCTTTATTAAATAATCATAGTGGCAACAATTTTGATTACTCATTTAGTTTCTAATGTTGATAAAGAATTCGTTTATTTAGATAATGAGCTATAGAAATGGGACATTGATTCGAAGAACGTGGAGGGAAGGGAATGCTGGGTGAAATTAAAACGTCGATTTTAATGAAATTTGTGTCAATTGTTATGAGATTAATATTATAAATTGAATAATTGGGAGGAGAATTTTTTCAGAAACTCTTACATGAAAGTGTCTCATATATGATGAACCAAAAAATCAGTAAAAGGTTATGAAGATCAGGAAAAGGGCATTCATTGTCGAGTTTGCTTTCTAAAATGTTGTGGTTTTATTATTTAAGGTTCAAAATCAAATTTTTAATTTTTTTTCTGAGAGCAAATTATGGTTTTCTCTCTTGAATGGCCTCCATTAACATCTAGTTACTTTAATTAGAAGTTTGTCATTAGTTTAAAGTAGTTTAAAATAGAACTAAAAGGAAAGCGCTCTTTTCAAGTTAATTAAAGCCACTAAAGTTCAGGGAAACCGGAGTTTTCATTGTTATCACAATAATATTCAAATGTTGAAAAAAGGTTTGACGGTATATGCCGTTATCGACATGTTTTCTAACATTTCAATGTCCAGATTTCAATTCAGACTGGAAATTGCACTTGTGACCGAGGATCCTTTATTTAATTTCAGTAAGAAACAAATATATTGTTGTGAAGCAAATTGATATTTTCGCGAGAAAAAAATTTTATTCGGTGAAAGGTCTTCTCGGCGACTGATAACTGAGCCGATAGATCATCACCAGTCTAGGGAGTTGATAAGGACCGTGTGAACCGCGATAATTACTTCAGTAGTGAAGCGGTAAAACAATTTAAATCTATTTTGACTATTGATCGGTTTCCAAAATAGTAAAAATGTTTGCCACAAATTTTTTTGCCTCCTTTCATCGTTCTCAAGATGAATTGCTGTTGAAGAATTTGGATCAATCTTTGCGATCAGTTTACTTTTGAAAAATTGGTGAAATACTTGTAGGAAATACATTTAGTGTGCTTTTAAGCCGTATTTCATCTGACTGAAATGTTATAATAAAACTTCTGACAAGTATCCCCATTATTTCTCATCAGTATTTCAGACTTATTGTTCAGAAGTTTTCGCGATACTCGTGAAAAGTATTTTACTTTTTAGAACGATGTCCGTAATTTCAATTTCTACTCGATGTACTCGTACTTCGTAATTTTGACTGGAAATTTTGGGTGGGGCAGAGGGAGCTGGTTACTACTCCTAATTTTGAAAAAGGCCAAAAAATGAAATTGGATTGGTGAACCAAAAATGTCTCTACAACTGAGAAAGATAACGAATCGAAAGTCAGAGGGAACAGAAAAATGATTGAATATCATGAATATTTACTTTCAGTTGGCTTCTAACTTCTGAAAAGGACGAAATATCCTTTGGAAAGTAAAAACTATCATTAACATATTAATATATAATACGAGTTTTTCTCATGAAAAGTAAAATTCAAAAGTAGTTTCTTGACTGATCAGAAGTAATCCCTTTTTAAAAAGAACTTTAATCAAATAATTGTCAAAACTGTAGACCCAAAAGCACAGAAAGTATGACGAAATCATCACGAAGGAAAACAAGTTGAGAATACAAACACTCGAAATGATAATATGATATATTACACTTGTACATGCTTATAAAAGTATTTTTTTTATGTATGCTACGGATACAATTTCTCGTCCTTTAGATATTATATAATAACATGCTGTAGAAACTTGTAGAATTTCAAATAATTAATTACAACGAAAAAGATGTTTCTCGACGACTTAGCTCGGGGCTAAGTCGACGTCAATTCTTCTACCGGTTCGCCATTGAACTTTATCAGCAGGAAACTGAACTTTTAACGAGCGTCAAAGCCAATACGTGACAAGACCTCGCACAAGATGATTTAACTATTTACATCAGCAGAATTAACTTGAGAATAACACCGATGCACCAATCTTTTATAAATGAATAACGATATTATCGGAGATGAGTCATAGTTAATTTTATTGATTCTTCAACTTCCGAGAATCAGTGAAATCAATTCTGTAGTTGGTTGCACTCTGAGATTGAGCTCCTACAAATTATCCTATAAATAATTGGCTCATAATGAGCTCGGGGAAAAAAATGATTATTTTTTAATTTCCTTGAAACACACTCACCATTTTACTTTTTCATTTCTATCTATTCTTCTCAGCCTTTTTCTGTTGAAAATTGTGCTCTTAATTACTTCCCAGCTTTTCCGTCAAATATATTTTTGAAATAATCTGTTATTTTCTTTCGTTCCGTCTCCTCATCTTCATCTTTTGGGCATGCACTCTTCTTTACGTATCTTTATTTTTATACACGATGTTGCAATTATCCAGACAGTGAATTGTAAATTGACAAATTTAGTAACAAAATTACGTTTATCTCTTGTTGCACGTCATAAATCTACACTATTCTATTTTAATGTTGCACTTTTTTTTACTATTGAGAGAGTCTTCCACTGAAACTTCTTCTTGGACTCAGCACAATATCTTTGTTACTTAACTATTTCATAGTTTCCACTATCCTAGGCTAGTCACATATACTCGTGGATTAAGCTTCTGTAAATGATTCCACAGGTATTTTAGGGTACCTGTGCCTTAGTGTACCTGTACAGATGCACTGATAAGCTGTGATAATGAATATCATTTTATTTCCTCGTAAAATTCTCACTCTTCTCAGATTTCTTATCTATTTTTCCGAACTTCGTACTACCGAACATATTTTTTAGATAATTTAGAATTTTGTTTCGGTTTTACCATCTTCATCTTCTGTAAATTTAAACTTATTGACTGATATTACTTCATATCTATATCTATATCGGGTAATCATCCACATATATATTATAAATATACAGATTTAGTGGTAATATTCTCTACTAATGTTTCACTTCTAATGGATTTGGATCGTTATGATATTTTATGATCTGATTTTATGTCGTTCCTTTTATTACCAACAACAGTACTAGGATCAGTCATTTAATTACTGCAGTATCTTCGTTGCCTCATTTAATGATCTTCAGCATCATTTGTATAACATCATATGCAGTTAATGAAACCATTTATTAATAATATTTCTACTCTTTGACTACTGAATCGCACTGCAGGAATGGCCATATCAATGTTGTCAATTTCTAATTATTTCATTACGTCATTATTTAATTGATAAAAAATTTGTTGTTTCATTTTATCAATGATATAATTCAACAATGATAATGATGAATTCTGATAAATGATCAATCATCATATATCGGCAATGCAGATCATCAATTATTTTAACAATTCGACATATTTATTTTTCTATTCAAACTGCATTCAATATAAATAAAAAATCGTTTTAAAAATTGAAGAAATATAATATTGGTAGTCATCCCTGCGGTAATGAGGATGATTCAGAGTTTATTTCCACCGTTAGGAGAATTCATCTAATGCTTCTTTCACACTCGAAATCAGGAAAAAAAATCACATGTCTAGATGAGCTCAATGGAGTAATTATTTAATGCTAAAAAATGCACAACCTCTCTGAAGAATTAGAGCGACGACTTAAAAATTACCATAATTTGCACATTGAGAGCATTAAGTCCATCAAGAAGATCAGCAACTCAGGGTTGTGATCCTAATTACCCTAAGGCACTCTCACTCATTCTGGTGGGGAACTAGGTACCTCTACATCTGACATACTGAAGACGCTTGTTGTTGACCATGCGGTGTCACAAAGCCCTCCAGTTGTTGTGACGATATCACCAGCATAATAGACAGACATTTGTTGCCCACACCCGTTAACTACCTGTTACATAATCAATGGTCGTGGTGCCTTCTAGCCTTGTTGCATGGTTCTTATTTTGCTGTGTAGTTAGTTCGATGCGAGAGCTGGCCGACTGCCAAACGCACAACTGTCGACCGAAATACGTTAATTTATGTAATCCAGTGTTGTGGAGCTTTACGAGGGAGTCGATTTCAATAAACTGGAGAATATTGTTAATTTAAAAAATAGCGATACATTAACTCCCGTCAGCTGTGTAAACCAACCGACTCATTGACAGTTGATTGTTCATTAGGAGGAGACTACTATGAGGTTTTAAGGCCACGCATTATGGGAGGGAAATCTCTCATGACTAATTAGTACAAATAAATAATTGTTCATTGTACGGTTACCCCACAGATGTTTAAAATGGTAAAAATAGTCCAAGGCCTCTAGTCTTTTAGCTACAAGGTTTTTTTTTAAATAAACAAAATATTTCAAGTTAGTTTTTTCAAATTCAACTTTAACGCAGATAATTTTAGTTATTTATTTCCGTATGAATTTTTCCGCCATAAAATAGACCGTAAAATGACCCTAAAAGTGTTTGAAATGTTTCTTTAATCTTCTCACATATATTTTTTGGACGATTCTACAAAAATGTTGCGATTTTTTCTGTAAAAAAATAACAAAATTAGTTGTGTAGGAGTTAAATTTCGAAAAAAAAACAATTTGTAACTGTTGATGCCCACACTTTTCCAAAAGTTCTGAATAAAACTCTCTGCTGTTCACAAAATTTGACGCCCCGTGTCATTTCGAATAATCAATAATCAATTATTTGCACTAATTAGTTTTTCAACGCCTATAATCGATGTTCCATGTGAGAGAAATTTACTTGCAAGAGCTCGGCGACTTTGAAAATTCATGGTCTCCTCTTAATTAAGAATAAATGAGGAGTGCGTTATTCGATGCTTATGGCTTGAGTCTAACAACAGAAATGCGGTGGGGAATAGTTTAAAAATTCATTACCATCGATGAGTGGGGGTGGAATATAGTATGAGAAACGGCGCCGACTCAACGAGAGATGCTATAATAAAATTGGTGCTCCATGAACGTGAGGTCATATTACTAGACGTCCGGCTGATCTTGAATCAATCTTGGATTGGCTCTAGTCGCTGTTCCTGATACCCATCGGGTCATACGCAGGCGTCACAGTTGGTGCTTTTTGAATACCGGCTCCAGTGGCATTTTAAATGTGTTAACAGAACTATCTGTCCCTTTCCATTGGAATCAGTTTCTACGAGTTTTACCGGTGCATTTTGGAAATTGTTGACAGCTGATTCCTGACTATAAAGTGATCTGTGAAGTTTTTATTTTTTTATAAGTCTCCGGGTACACTTTTATTTATACTTTTGTACGTTTTCTAAGTTATGAGTTTTTTATTGTTCGTGTTATTGACTGTTTGAGAGAAAAAATATTAACAAAAATTGGAGGAGATAATCGTTGACTTTGTGGCTTCATCAATTTAATAAAAAGGAAATAATATAAAGAAAGAGCATGGCCAAGGACAAGGCCGTCAAGACTAGGAAGAAGTCTAAGAGGATGGCCTGTTGTGGATGCACTCGCAACAGGAACAGCGACGTTTTTTGTAATTAGAAACATGTGAAATTATCACGCTTTAACGTTCACAGAATCATAACATTATGTCAAGCATGACGCAAGAAATAAGAGAAAAAAAGCGAATTAACGCTACTCATTCAGCGCATTTAGCTCAACACTGTTATTACGGAAATTAACGAAGCAAATATTTCGAAAATAGAAACGTCATTTCAGCGGAGAAGAAAATCACCCGCCAAGTTGAATTAATCTGCCATTCTAAAATGATATTAGTGTCAATATGATCAGCGCAATCACTGCTAGTTTGAATTTTTAACTGATCACTCATTATGATACTTCCTCTTCTGCATAATATCTAATGGGTTACTTACTCGTAATTTTGTTACATCACGTTCTTTAAGGAGCGCGTCACCGTTAAAACGAATGAAGGAAGCGATTGGTATTCATATCTAACATCTGGGTCAGGTAGCTTCTGCAACAGTGGTAGATCTCGCGATAACTCTGACGTTACCTCCACTTTCACACACACATACGCATACGCACTATTACGACTCATGAAACATTTAATATCAATTAGAGAGATCAACCTTGTCCGGAAAATCAAGAGTAGAATCTACCAATTAGCTCAGTCTCTCCCTCTCTTTTTCAAGTTTACGCTCTAATTACAATGCAAAGTCCGAACATCATAAACTATTTTTCGTGTTTTATTCATTAGATTGCGGTATTTCAACAGTTTATGACATTTTGCGCGATTGCGAATGGAATACAATGAAATGAGGAATGCAAAAGTTACTTGGAATCATCGATCCAGATGACTGATTGTTGATTTCTGATGGTAGGAACTTCGAAATGAATTTGGAGATTATTTTTAAAAAATGTCAAAGAGGGAGGAACTTTAGAGAAATTTCTTGAGTTGGATTTCTTAGTGTGTTGACACAACGTAGGATTGGGTTTAATGAAAGAAGTTATGTTTCGTCTATTTATTTTTGGATAGTTGAAGTTTGAGAGAGGGGTCAAACAGAGGTGTGAAACGTAATTGATTCATCGAGTTTAATCTACATTTTCATCGAGATTAATTAGAATAAAAGTGGGACAATTCGAAATATTGGTAGAAATTTTTCTTTTCTTTTGATGCTGATTTTTGTTTTGTGTTTTTGTCAAAATAGTTTGTTATGGCCATTTATGACCTGGAAGGAATATTTATTAGAATGAATGACAGGAATTGTTAGATAAATCATGGAAATCGTCTTTGTTTTTTCGTTTTCATTTAGCGAATTGTTTTTTTTTTATTCAGATGATTCTTCTTTGAATCGTATCGAAATTTTGACTTTGCACCAGTTATAAAAAGACTTTAAATTGTTGTAATCATTTCTATGGGAGGTTATAATACCATATTTTCAAAGAAAATTAAAAAAATTTAAGGTTTCTTTTTTTCTGGAGAATTCATAACCAAAACCGAATTTCGTGAATGTTATTTAACTTTTATGACGGCTCTAAGTACTTGCTTTGCTTAAATTTCAAGTTTTTCAACTCATTTTTTTATTCAATTGAATTGAAAACAAAAATCATTCTCAATACTCTAATAGATAGAGAACCTTTACTTATCATTTATTAAAATCGTATTCACGGAATCAAAAATACGTAAAAAACGAAAAAAAAAACAGAAAAAAACCTCTCTAAAATCAATTATTGAAAAAATTGACTCATTCGAGATAGACAACATCGCAACAATTCGTATCGAAACATATTTGAATAAAAATGTTGAAAAACCGCGAATCAACAGATCTTTGTGATGAACAATTTTTTTAATTTTTTGGCTGGTTAAAATTTTTTTTTTTAATTACCGGAAAATTTCGCAACATATCGCAACATATGCCAATGAAAATGCTATCAACAGGTAGATTTCTAAAAATATTCCGCAAATGGAGTTGAGAAACTGCGAATCAATAAATCTTTATCTTGAACGGTTTCAAAAATTTTTTAACTGATTTTTTTTATATTACCGGAATTGTTTTAAAAAACATGGAATGAACAACAATTTTCCATTGAACTGAAACCAGACTATTACTGCAGTTAATTGCGTCACTTCCCCAGTCGGAGTTGTTCAATTAGTTCTCATCGAAGAGATAAGATGATGGATACAACGATGAAGAAAAGCCTCCCAGAGGACAAAAAGAGCTTGTGACTGCACCCTTGAACATTGCGAATAGAATGAGAGAAGTACATTCATCAGTTGAAGAGTACTTTTGCGTTCTACATATTTTTTTCATCGTTTTTGCATAATGTAAACTATGACGCACTACTAGTATTCACGGGAATGTTAGTCAACTGATTGTACGTGCCAAGTTTAACGTATGACGAGAGGAAATAATTTACGGGTGTGAATAGTAAATTTGGTCTAAAGAATTTGACACATGTGCATGCGACCAATTTGAAAAGCATAACAATATGTCAAGAGCGTAGGTTTTATTCGTGAAGATTCATGCTGGGTCAATTGGACAATCCACCATTACATTACTGCTATAACACGTACATTCCTGACCTATTCGTTAATCCCTCAATTCCCTCCGTGGAAATCCCATTAAATACGGGGGGTATGATGTCGGCTTTTTTATACGGTATTGGATACAAATAACTGTTCTATATTTGTCTAGAATTTTGGGAACGGTTATATTAAGCTGATGAAAGAGATGATGTCATGTAAACGATAGCATAGCCCTGAAAAAATCCAGCATATGGCAGACCTCTGTTTGTTTTCCTAGATTTTCAATGATGCTTGGAAGGAAGTTATCGATAAATTGCAGAATCGGGCCAGAGTAATCAAATAATTATAGAATCGACGAGATAAATATTCTGGCGCTTCCGATATTGCGTACATACATTTCACCAAGTTTCTGATCTTTAAGTTTTCTGTGTCAAATGAGTCAACGCCAGTCTCCCTCTTCAGAGCTGATCGCAATTTTTTTTTACCATTTGAGGGGAAGGGTCAGAAATATTATCTCTCATTTTTTTTCAATTTTTTCCGCAGAATTTTTCGACATTTGTAATATGTCAAAACATTTTTCGTTATTTGTATGAATATTCTGAACAGATTTTGACTCTCAATTGGAAATATCGTAATCGATCAAATTTTAGTTTTAAATTCTTTAGATTATACTTATATATGTTGAGAAATATTTTCTAGTACTTGGTAAATGTCTTTTTCCACTAAATCAATTTCACAGAATTCAATTTGAGTTTCATTCAATTTTTTGCACCAAATCCGAAGCTTTTGAATGGAATGGAAATTGGATTGTATGAAATCGATTTCGCTGCAAACAATATATTTTCCAAATGCTAGATTTTCTTTTCTCTGCGTTATCCTAATCAAAAGAATATGAAAATTCAATTTCTTCATCGTAGTGAATTCGTAGTTCATAGAATATAATTATTCATTTTTCTTAAGTGTAGATAGTATAGTTCTGTCCACATTAATTCAAATGCACTTCATTGATTTGTTTTATTTACGATTTTCTTTTAATTGATCTTCCCCGATAACTCAAAAACTGTCCCGAATTCAGTGGATGATGATTAAAAAAAATTGTCTGAATGTTTTTTTTTATTTTTTCGTATAGTTTGAGTATAGATAAATAAACTTTTTCTACCATCCTTTTATGGAAGGTTTCGGGAGAAAATTAGAGTCATTAAAAACCATTCGGTTGCACCAAGGAAGTCATCATAATAAAAATAATGGTTATGATAATATTCAATTAAGTTGATAATATGAAAATTCGTTAAAAATCATTAGTACATAATCCAATAAAATCAAATAAGCAACGACTTATTGATCACCAAACGAAATAACCCGCAAAATAAATATTCAGAAGAATTTTCCTAATTTATTTGCGAAAATAACAGCATTATATACCATAAAATATGTATTTCCCACTTGATCTTCTTAATTCATATTATGAGTTCCCAAGGATAAAATAAACTCCAGTTTATTGCAAAAAACAATTAACAAAACAATCAGTTGTGAAGTGGGAAATGAGGTAAATCTCTTTCCCGTACTGGCCAGTTTTTGACAAATATCTCGGAATCTAAAGAAGACAGAAAATTTTTTATTATGGCCTTTTTTGTGGAGCAAATTGAGTACTTCAATAAATGTAATTACCAGGATTCCGCCATCTCTTTTAAATTCGAAGATATTACTGAAAAACTGGACGTGGAGATAAATCAACTCACCTCGTTTTAACATTTGGCTACTGAAATAATATATCCGGAGCAAGTTATCAAAAAGAAAATGACAGACGTTTTCTCCAATCGTAGGAAGAATCGAGATCAATTTTGAGGATGGTGAGGGTCAGTCATTGACTCATTTGACCGACAGTCCCTCATTTCATCTCTTACGTTTCATTTTCGATACTTTGTAGAAATTAGATTGATGTCTCACTGCTTTTTCCAAATAACTTTGAATCATCGATATAATATCACAATTCTCAGAGTCGAGTTGTGAGAGGATCCCACTCCAAAAAAGACATGCACATTGTTTTGTAAACATCTTAAGAATGAGTGGGTTTCGGCGTATTAATTAAGGCCCATTTTTATAAAAAAAAATCTTGTCATGAATTCCGCTAAACCCACTCGATTCTCAGTTATTTACCGAATAATCTCCGTATCTTTTTTGGAATTACTTTACTTCCTACATTCACTAGGAAATCACATAGTTCAAACTCTAACAGTCTTATTAATATTCAATGTTCGTTGTTGTCATAATCATGATGTTTTATGGAGTTTTTTTTGTCATGATTCTGTTGTCATGGATTTTTTTCAATGAATCATTGTGCTAATGGTTTTCAACCTGACATTTACAGGCGAAGATCCAATGCTGAGTGACCAGCAACAGTATCGTTATATGACTGTTGATGACATGAAGTCAATGGGTGACGATTCAATGAGGGTAAATGTTACCGACGATGAGAAGGACAATCGACATTCCGGAGGTCAGTCCATTAAGTGTCATTACAGCTATTAATTTTCTCACGTTCAAAAATCTTTTGGAATTTTTATCTTTTTTCTCTTCATCAGGAATGGCCACTGTGTAAATATCAAAAGGCTTTCCGACTTGAATTAACTACTGTTTGAATACACTCATTAACATTGAAAGATAATAAAATAATCAAACATTTAACTGATAATGAATTAGGTCATTGATAATATGAAATAGTAAATTTTCTTTTGATTAAATAATACTCAAGCCCGTCAAAGGAATCTTTAATTAGCCAAATCATTTCCGATCTCCTTATCTAAATTACTGATTATTAAAATAATTCGGGATTTCAATATTTAAATTTGCCATAACTACAATAATTAAATATGTTAACAGTGATGTCAATAGTTTGCATCTTGTTTATTATTCACCTAACGGCCGCAACTGTTTTTAATTATTATTATGTCCAGGAGTCAGCGTTACTGACATGGTGACCAAAGAAACCTATCAGCGAACCAATGCAGCAACCCTCAAACCTGACAATGTAGACATTCACAGACATCCGGTACACGTTGGGTACGTATTCACATTATTTTCATTGAATTCACTAATGAGTTTAAGGAGATAAAAAATCCTTATGCGAAAATTTAAAACTTGGATAATTATCTGTAAGGATGCTTTAATGGAACTAGATGAAATTCGAAACAATATTTTTTGTATTATAGAGTGATTACGGGTATGAATGAATGTGGGAGATTTATGGGCCTAACAGACTGAATTATCTTCGAGGAATACTCGACCTTTGGTTTTTATTGAATTAACTAGAGAAGTGGTGGCTAAAGCTAAACAGAAAATTTCTGGTAATTGAGCGATAAGAAGAAATGAAAATGTCTTTGGACTTTCAATAGAAAAAAATTCTTGACACTTTTTCTTGCCTTCAAATTATCAATTTTATTATTTATTGAGAAAATACCAAACCATATTCTGTAGATTCGGAGTTATTGTTATAAATATAATTTTCAGCAATATTATAACTGAGAGTTCATATTCTTTCATCACATTATCAGTCCCTAATTGAGATTTAATATTTTTTATGGTAATTATTTACCAGATGCGAACCAAGGAGAAATTTACTAAAAAAAATAGCTAACTGCCTCGAATCTATAAAATAATTACCTTTTTTATGGAGATACTCATTAGTAACAATCATAATCATATTCACAAATTTAGAATTACTCAGTTAATGAATAATTATAGTTGAATATTCCTGAATGTCTATTCGAGAATCAATGAAAATTAAAATTTTTCGAATTATTGATCAAACAATGAATAACCTTGAAGAAGTTTTTGTTCCTCGATTAATGGGTTATAATAATCGGCAAAATTTCTCATTACTTTATAAACGAATTTTTTGTTTTTTCAAAGAAATTTTCTTCATCGTTATTATCGTCTAACCATTTAATATGTTTTTTTCTGTATTACTGAGTAATCAATGACGGAGAAATCATATAACTGTAATGGTTCTTTCCTCTCGTCATTCAATAATGTGGATAAATAATTTCAAAAAATTGTCCAAGAGTCCAAATTGATCTAATAGTGTCTATCAGTTTGTTACAGAATTTCCAATTATGATTGAATTGATTAGGTTTCATTATACATAATATACAAAAGTATTTGATTTTCCTCAATTATTAATTACCGAACAATAAAGTACTATTGACATAATTTATTTGTCGATATTTTTAGACGAGGAGGAAAGCACCTGTTTTCACCACTTCTCTACTTAAATTGGCACGCGATGAATTGATAAATTTTTATTGTACTAGCACAAAGTATTAACTCGAATGAATGTGAGGATTTTTTTTACTGAGTTGGAATGTGTGTGTAACCTGGCATGAATTAACATATTTCTATCCTGCTAAAACTTGAAAATTGCTACTACAAAACAGTTTATTATTGGTCTTGAAAGAAGACAGCCAGAGAAGTAAAACTATTGCCAGTCATTCTGAATAATATTGAATAAAAAATTAAATAAATATACTGTCGGCGATGAAAATAATCCATCAGTTGTCTAGTTGTAGAGTATGAAAACGTGCGATGGATGAAGGTTTTAGCCTACTAGATATTCTATGGTGACACTATACTGTTCTATGCATAGAAATAAGGTAGCCATTGCTGGTCAAATACGACCACGCTCAATCCCGTTGCGGTAAACTGAGTTCATTGAGAGTTCCTCCCGTAAAGTTGGTTTCATTCAGTAAAATTCTTTCCACGGTACGGAAAGAGTGTCTTCTATCATCAAAGGGGGGAGCCGTTGAGTCTTATACAGTATTTCCTAACATACGCTCCTCTGTGCTACTCTTTGTGCTCTGCGTATCGTGAATAAACGCGTTTTACCAAGTTAATCAGAGTATAATCGTAATAATGTAAATTTTCTACATTTTTTTTAGTGAAACTCGATGTACGCGATATGTAGTTTTCCATTTATGATTCACGTGGTTTTTCGTGGATCGTTAGTTTTTCGCTATCTAGGTTGAGAAGAAATTTTAGTACTTATCATACAAGCACATTTGAAACATTCATCTCAAGTGTCTGCAGTCATCATCGCTGCTATGTTGTAAGATTTTTTATCCACTGCACTGTAATTTCGTCATTATTATGTTGGATTTTCAAGTTTTTCTTTTCGTAGAAAAGTCGTGAGAGAAGATGAGTGGTGAAAACATTTCTAAACTTAGGGTCAACAGATCAATTCCCGGACGGTTTCAACTTTATCATAATTCAATAGTCTTTAATTAAAATATAATAATTGTACGGATTATGTTATCTCCTATGGCCAGTTGCTCTTTTAGTGATACACAATTAACAAATTGAAAAAGTGCGGGATCGATTGTCTTTGATATCTTAATTGATTTATTATTTGTTTTGTTATTTTAACTTCACTTGTGTTTCTTGCATTACTTCTGAATATTATTAGTTTTGGAAATTTCCAACTAAATTGAGTGAGAAAGTTTTGCGAAAAATCGTCAGCATTTCCGAAATCGAGTTTTGTAAAATATCGATATTTCAAAAAAATATTTTTTCGTTTAAATCAACAGTGAAAATATTTGCATAGCGGGAAATTAGTTTTTATAAGGCTAAAACTATAATTAAATCAATAGAAATATTACATTTTCGAATGTAAACGATTTTTTTTCAATTTCTCTCAAATTTTACAATTATATAGAGGATTATTTTATTTCATATTCTACTATGAAACGTGAATTTTTCTGAAGCTTTCAATTGATCTGTTTACCCGGTTGGATTAAGCAAAAAATTAGAGATTCTTTTTTTACAATTAAGACAATAACAAATAGAAAATTTCCGGATGAATTTCTGTGAATCGCTTTTTTCAAAAATAGTGGTGAATCCGTTTAAAATGCATCTTCCCTCATCACTGAATTACCAAATTAGTTTGATGTTTATTGATTAAATTATTTTGTGCACGAATGGGAGTTGAAGATTTCATGAAAACCTTGGGAAATCTGACAACTGTTATATTAGAAAAGAGAGTGGAGAATAATAAAAATGAAGTTGAGCATGAGCACGGATTAGAGAAAACTACCTTACTATAATTATCACGGAATTCTGTTCCAATACTTAGACTGTCACTAGAGTTCTTAAATTCGTCGCTGGCGGCCCTTGGTAGCCATTCAAAAGGACAAGGAATGTGGAGGGACAGGTATAAAAAATCAATTTTTATCACTAAATTAATTAATCTTTTTTAAATTTTCGGTCAGTGGGTTTCAAAAGTTTTTAATTTATAATTTTTTTTTCTAAATTAATCTTTTGTTTAATCCCTGGAGTGTTTCTAAATTTCTAAACTATCTCTTCCATTTTTACTCGATTAATGTTAACAATCACAAATTACTCCTTTGATTTAATTGGATAGCATTCAAGTAATAAAGGGCCATTCTAAGTAAAATTATTAAACATTTGAGCAATGCAAATGAATAAGTGACGACTGATACCGGAGAACAGAAGAGTGGACGATAAAATCACATTATCAAGATGCAGTGAAAGTCTGGAAAAAAATGTATCTAGTGGCTGTCAATGTATTTGTTTTATATATCATTTATTCACTTTCTTATTTCTCATTGGAATTTCAATTTAATGTCTATGTGTATTGTTTTTGAGCTTACACAGTGTATCCCGATAATCCTGATTCACCTAAACTGTGTGAGTGAAGTGCTGCATTCCCAAATCTCTACTATAATACATTATTATTGTTTTATTCGAAGATAGCGAAAATACATATATAAACGCCCTCCACTGGTTATCCAAAAACAATGGAGCGCCTAATGATGTGGAAAGATATGATTTTCACGTGAAGAAATATTCATTGAAAACAATTCCTCTGTTTCTAAATTTCCAATGGTCTCTTTCGAAAGAAGAATAATTGCAATAATTTGTTAAATAAAATATTAGGCGTGACGTCGTTAAATTATAATCATTGGAATAATGTGGCACATATTGTTGGTCTTAGGCATCATCAGGCGTCGAAAAATTTACTTTAAAAACCTTGAACTCAATTATACTCAAATTCGAAAAGATATTAACGAGATTTTTCTGCCTCTCGAGCCAGAGAAATGTACTAACGCGTGATTTTTATTTTGTTTCCGATCCTTTCTGTTATTTTATTTACGCTACTCGCAGAATTCCACAATGGAGAAAGTAAGTGAACATGTCTTGAATTTTTCTCCTACGCCTAATTTCATTATACATATTTTTTTGTTATGGCAGAGAGAAAAAGTGAGAGAGAAAGATACCTCTGTAATCGTTCACACAGCCGTCACATTTTTATATTTTGTATGCTGCTCGCTCTGTACTCATGGTCTTTCTTTCAAATAGAGTAGAGCTTGATTAATGGTATTTCACTTAGTTATCATTATTATTCATAATAAAATGGTGTAAGGGCGAATGAATTTAAAAAGGCAAATTGATTGCTTGCTTTCCTGAAAGACGTTAAAACAGCCACATTTACTGTATTTTATTTTATTTATAAGCTATTCCATTCCAAATCAATCAAACGGCCTTGCCATTTTGGAAATTGATGACGATTTTTTAACTCTCTAGGAATATGATGTTTTTCTTACTTTTTCGATTTTTCTCGAATACCTCAAATTTGATTTATTTAATTTCAATTTCCATTCGACAAAATGTTCATTTTTCTGTCGTCTGTCAAAAGTTTGAGATGATTATCTTTATCGAACGAAATTGTTGAAATACTTGAATATTCGTCCTTTTTTTCGTGTTTTTTTTTCTCAGTAATTCTTGTTATCACAGCGAGTATTTCAAGGCACCATATGAGTAAAATTTTTTCCGAAATCTATTTTATTTTAATTTTTTTTTCTACTCGAAACTCCAGGAATATGATGAACACATCCCAAAAGTCCTTTGATGATGTATTGAAAAAATATATAAAAAGAGGTTCATTTGAATTTAATTAACATTCAGTAGAATCGAAGTCAGTCGTCATTATTTTGTGATATTTTAAGATAATTCGGAAATTTCCCAAACGACGAAGTGTACCTTGTACGATGGTTGGAAATATTTGTTGTGACTTTAATGATTACTGAAAAAAAGTATAAAGTTGGAATTTCTCAATGTTTTTATATTCCCTAATAAGAGCACCTAGAGATTGACAAAATACTGGAAATTTGCTTGTAGAAGACAGAAAATAAAATTTATAAATGCGTAATAATTCAAAATTACATGAAAAAAACTCGAGGTATATCGCAATGAAACAAAAAGAACCAGATAAAAATCATTAATCCGTAGAACAAAATCGTGGCCACGAATATTAAAATTAGGATCAAACTAAAATCAAAAGGAATGTTGAACTAATCTTAAATCACAATTTATTAATGAATATAAATATTTAAATGAAGGTGGAGGATGTTCGACGATTTTTTTCCTTTTTCGTTGAAATTTTTTAGCCAATAGTCGATCCGATCAAAGCGAAAAAAATATATCATTTCATCATTATTTAATAGCTCACAAAACTTCGTGGTGATACGATGATTTCCCTGTATATTTTCTACAGTTTTATGATTCTCCTTACAAAGTTTAGAAAAAATACAGAAAAATGTTCTCACAACCTTGAAACTTCGTGCGTCATTAAATAATGACTCAGAAAAAGCAAAAAAGTTTCATTTTGTCACGTCACTCCCATCGTAAATACGCCAAAAAATCTGAAAGACGTTAATTTTGTTGCAAAGGCTACAAAATTAACATCCATAATAGTTCAATAAAAAAAACAAACTCCGAAATTGCAAAACAATGTCATCAATTTCCAACGAAGCACGAGTCAGTCATTGACTCATTTGACATGGAATAGCTCTTATATTATTATTTAAGTATAAGAATATGTATCACCAAATGATTCAGCTCGCTACATGCAATGTGCTAATCGTGGTAGTTGGTGGGACAGTGTTAAATTAGCCTTCATAACTGAATCATCCGCTTCATCAAAAAATATTCTTCGTATCACAATCCAAAGCGAATCTGCCTTTCGACAACACCAAATTACAAAAGCACAGAATTAAGAAAATTACACATAAAATGCACGGAAAAGGAAGGAGATGTATTAATACCACAAGGATGCATAGAGACGACACTCTAAATAGGAAATCACCGTATACACATTTAATTATAATATTCCGCCGTAATATCGCTTGAACAGTAGCTGATTGTTGTTTTTTCTCTACTCACGTTGGCCGGAATATTATACGCAATTACTTAGCGTATTTTAACGAACTATCGGTCTCATTTCTACTTATTGAGCAAATATTTCAATAGACACGGTACATAATGTTCAAACAGCACCAATAATCCGTGATGGCTTCATGAAGTACAATTATATAGATTAATATTTTGGATGATTTTTCCATAGAAAAGTGATGGAACGATTTGAGTCGATATTAATCATCTAGTTAATTCATTTTTCGATTACCTCGGTAGTGAGCACTGTTAGAAAAAATTTCCTGAAGAACTTTTACGTAGAATATTTAATAAACTACACGAAGGGCCTTACGAAATTTTTTTCCCAGCTCCATTCATAGCAGAGATCGGCATAAATATTAGTTTTATGGTGCTGGGCGAAAAATCACTTTTTCACACAGCGTGCCTAAAACGTTCATTTTTACACATCGTCACCCTCAGCTCATGCGATAAATTTTCGAGGGATCAAGAACTGTCTGTTGGGAGAATAGTATATTTTGTCACTGCTGCTACATCCAGCCCATGATGAAAAGTACTTTTCGATCCGGGATGAATGCAGTTACAGTGATAAAATATATTATTTCAGCACGTTTGCAAAGGAATATTCGGTTTTTGCTCTTCGATGAGCGAGCGGAAAGTGAGTATTTTCCGTTCGAAGGGTTAAAAAGTCTTCTCCAAAGATGAAAAGTCTTGATTTTTTATTGATAATTTTCCCATTATCTGATTGGTGATGAATCAGAGAAGAAAATGTCTTCAATATCACAATCATCATTAATTAAATGTAGTATTTCTTATCATTGAACTCATCCATAATAAGGAATATAACAATTTGTATTTACTCCAGTATTTACGATAGTATTTGCTATGATTACTATAAATAAGAAATTAAAATTTTGACTATTGAAAGCTTTGATTTTCAAAGCAATGAAAAACTGTTTTACCCTTCTGAATAATTGATCGCTTGAAAGATAGTCCAATTTTGATAATCGATAATAATTAACGATAAAAAATTATTGTTCTGTGTTGTTAAATGTAGACGAAATGAAGATATAATTTTTCCCAATTATCAATTATTGATGAGTAAATCAATATTAATATAATATCGTTTTTGTGCCGATCTCTGATTCATATTTAATGACCTAATTAAACATTTGGTACTCAACTGCACTCGTTTCCTACCACTTCGCTACTCATTTCAATTGTTGATGAAGACAAAGATGATTAATCATTTTAATCAAGCTTCGATTCTTTCAACAAAGCATTCGAAATTTCATAGAAATGATGTAGCGATGAATGAAAACATAGAAATAGTTACGCCACTGGTCTTGAAACTAAATTCAATTTTGATTCGACACAACAAATTTGTTCCAGTTAGGGTGCGGTTTGGTTCGACTCCGTTTCATAAAGATTCTATTAACTACGATTTTTTTTCTCTTAGTAAAATGAGAAGCTGATCCTCTATGTATTGCAAAATGGCCTCCTGTAATGATTAATATAAAATTTAATCAGTAGAAGAACTCTACATTTTTTTTGTTTTTGCATAAATGTGCAGAATATAAAATATTCTGCAAGTGGATGAATTATATAATTTCGTTATTATGCTATACAGCTTCCTGGTTTCTTTCCTGGTGGACGCACGTGGGGGTGCAATGAGAGGATGTCGACACAGTGGTGTGCGGGTTATTGTGCCACCGAGAAAGGCAGCGATGCCGATGCGAGTCACCTGCAGATATTTAAAGAGGGATAAGCTGACAAATCCACCACCTCTGATGGAGGGCGAGGCGCTTGCTAGTAGAATTCTTGAACTTGGTCCAGTTGGCGCCAAGTTTTTAGGGTACAGTGATGATTCATGAAGTCTTATTGATAACTTAGAAACATTATTCATCAAATTTTATCTTTTTTTACCCCATTTTTTAGGCCAGTGATTATTGAAGTTCCACATTTTGCATCACTTCGGGGTAAGGAACGAGAAATTGTTATTCTGCGATCGGACAATGGAGAAACCTGGCGTGAACATACCCTGGAGGCCAGTGAAGAAGCCGTACAGGATGTTCTAAACGAGAGCTTTGAAGGAGAAGGTATGATACATTAGAAGTTTACAAATTTGGTGGCATATTGATGCATCAATTGAGGATGTTCGACACACTTTAAGTCAAAATTCATATTTTTCTTATTTTTCTGGGAAATTATTGATTGAATTAACGTTGAAAATATAACGCTTTTGCGTCATTTTTGTGAATCACAGCTTTGTGATTCTTTTTAAAAGTTTAGAAAATAACTTCAAACTCGTTTAGTTATTAAATGATGAAGAACGTTATATTTTGTACACCAATCCCATTGGAAATTTATCAGAATAATTTATAAAGCAATGTGAATTTTAGTGGAAAGTGTAAAACATCCTTCCGGTATTTCATAAAAAAAAGAAAAATATGAAAAAACAAGCGTTACATTATTTGACAGAAGCGATTCGATTATTGTTAAACTGAGCCCAGTTTACCAAAATTATTTCGGAAGATATTTTCGTAAGCAAAAAATAATTTTCAGTTAGATTGAATAAGTCTTCGTATCCTTTATATTTCTTTGTTTGAATGATTGAAAATAGAATTATTTAAGAATTTCCAATGAAGAGATCTATAAGAAATTACTATATCTCGAAAACTACTGAGTATATTGAGATAAAATCACCCCCATAAATACTGCAAACTAATACTGATTATACTACAAAATTAACGACTTATCCTTCAAAATAAGTACATCTTAAAAAGAAGAAAATTAAATGTTACTAATAATTTGCAGAATTGAGCCAGCTAGAGGATCTTCAAACGTCTCGAATCGTCCGGATTCTCACGGTAGATTTTCCCCACTACTTCGCGGTCGTGTCAAGAATAAGGCAAGAGGTTCACGCAGTCGGTCCGGAGGGTGGAACTGTTTCATCATCTGCAGTACCACAAGTCCAGGCAGTATTCCCACCGGCTGCATTAACGAAAAAGATCAGAGTTGGCCTACAGGTAAACATTCATTACCAATTTACATGTTCGTGGTAAAGATTGGAATTGTCTGTGTTCTAAAAGACCATATTAGCAGTTCCGTAAGGGTAAAACCATCTGTCCATATCCATATGCAGGCCCGTCAAACTTCCTAAACAATATTTTTCTGTGCAATTTCGAAAAAGATACGAAATTAAATACCAAATTAATAAATCGCAATAAGTTGACTTATCTCTCAGTCGAGTTTTAGAGCAATATCTTGGAATTGAATGGAGATAGCGGAATTCTTATAATTACATTTATTGAAGATTTTAATTCGCTGCATAAAAAAGGTTCCTATTCAAATTTTGCTATCGGCTGTAGATTCGGAGATATTTATAAAAAACTAAAAATAATCAAAATCTTATTCAATATTTCATCAATATTTTTCTAGCTGTTGAAACCCTCGTATTTGCAACCGAATTCAGTACTAAATTCAAATACCCGAAAATATTTTCCAACATGAATTCCAGAATCACTCAACAAATAACGAATAAATTAATTGTAGTAATTCGTTTAATTGAAATGGCCTTCAGCAATTCATTGAATCCTCAATGATATTTTTGTCAAATATATTTTCAGGCTCATCCAATACCCGTTGAACTGGTAGCCAAACTTCTTGGGAATCGTGTGGCAGTATCACCAATAGTAACTGTCGAGCCTCGACGAAGAAAGTTCCACAAACCAATTACACTGACGATACCCGTACCTCAGGCAGCTAACAAGGGCATGATAAATCAGTACTCTGGGGAGACCCCAACATTGAGACTGCTCTGCAGTATAACTGGTAATATATGCTTGCACGTAACAATGTAGGCGCAGCAACTAGTTTGGCTTAACGAATCTCTATCCATCAGTAAGATCATTGCTATCTCCTTGCTCTAGAAACAACGTTATAGTCATTTTCGATTCACCAATGAAATATCTTGATTACTGAATGGAGATTATCAGAGCAAATAGTAGCTGCACTCGTCACTAATAAGAACATACAAATTCAATTGACATAACAATGAAAAAAAAAGAGCATTAAATTTGAGAAACGGATCATGATAAAGAAAGTAACATGTTATCGACTATCATTGTTGTATACATATCTTGTTGTGATTCATTGTTAATGCTTGCGTATTGTTTAGGATTGAGTCATTTAGGTATGGATCATTGATTAAATGTAGATAAAGAAAATTTATTTTCTTTGATTTTACATAAATTCTATTTTTAGCTCATTATGTGTTTATTAACGCGATTTGTTTTTATTTTAGCACTGTTTGTTTGATAATTTGGCCATTGCTTCGAATATACTAGTAACAGTATCAAATTATGTATTGATAATTTTTCATTCTACACGTTTCCAAAAATTTCATTAGACTATTGCAACAATTTAATAATACTAATTTGATGCGAGAGGAGGGTAGAAAGTCATGCTCATTCACTCATCCATTATTCTCCATGTATCTAGTAAAGGATCAAATTTTGATAAATCTCTTTGGAGTAACAACAATTGTTATCACATCTATTGACCGTAATTATCAACATTATCATCATCTCGCCCGCTTTAAAAGCCACTCACACTCGCTGCTTTATAGGTCGGTGTATTTATTGTTATTCCTACCATGAATTATTTTCATGTTATCATTTCGCAAGCCTCATACAAGTGAGTGACACTTTTATCGCTCTTGTTGTTTTTAACATAAAATACCAAGCACATAACAATAAGGCACATACAACCAAATCTGAATTTAAATACAGTGAATGATTCCTCGTTTCATTGAAATTTCACATTGTCGTGTATACATGGGTGTTTATAAGGAACATCTGTATTTAATATCAGTAAAATTAAATAAAAATCTCACACGATTCACGTTTGCCGTCGAGCAGTACAGCATCACGGACATATTTTAATAATGTTATTGGACTTGGCATGTATGTCGTTCAGGGGGTCAGTCACGGGCGGTCTGGGAGGACGTAACCGGCTCAACACCACTCCAATTCGTCAAGGATTGTGTGTCATTCACAACAACTGTATCAGCCAGGTTCTGGCTGATGGATTGTCGAAATGTCACGGAAGCAACGAAAATGGCTACTGAGCTCTATACGCACGCCACACATGTTCCTTTCATGGCGAAGTGAGTTCATGTTTCATTTTTGCAGTCAGGTTTCCCTTTTTTGTGTCAAATTAACTGGTAAACCAAGATAAGCCATTTTCGACGGTCGACCAGTTTTTGATAAATATCTCGGAATCTAGGAAAGATAGAAAATTTTTTATTGTAACTTTTTTCGAAAGTGAATTGAGTACTAAAATCAATGTTATTAGACAAATTTGGCTATCTTTCATTGTTTAGGAGATATTGCTCAAAAACCCGACTGAGAGGTAAGTCAATTTAACTGGCTTTACCACTATGATCTTAAAATATAACGTAAAAAGTCCGAATATGCGATTTTAGATGGTGTCTGTTTGCTCACTTTTTTCGATTCTTTTATTTGTACTTTCTATGATGAGAACCTAATGGAATTCCTTGAATTTTTTGAAGGTCTATCCATTGCCAATAGTTGAAGTTCAATTATTTATTGAGATTCTGACCCTTTGATGCTCTGAGACATTTAAAAGTTGGGGAGATAACTCTTGAATATTAGTATATGAATTTTCGATTGTAAAGATAATTTTCTGCGGACTTTTATTTGGACGTATCCCATCTTTAAAGATATTACATTTGACATGTTAAATTTTTTTTAATTAATTAGTAATCAAAGAACGTTTGCTACTGGAATTATTTAAATTCCAAACTTAACCTTGGAGAATGGAAAAAGATTCATTCGTATTCTGAAGTTCCATATTGTGTAGAAACCGATGTATCATTAATTTTGTTAAGTGGAATTGCAGTTGCAATTAAACTTGCAATTTTTTAAACGATGAATTGAACTTTGTACGCCAAGAAAATGCAGATAGAATGATGACAAGCAGAGAAGAATCTGACAATCGTGAGAATTCCCTCCAGCTGTTGAGAATAATTGGCCCTAGTTGCTAGTTCAAACATCAGGAAAAGCCAACCACTGCAATAAAACAATTCTCAATTTCCAGATTCGTTGTATTTGCCAAACGTGTGGATCCTCTAGAGGCACGTCTCCGTGTATTCTGCATGACAGATGACAAGGAGGACAAAACTTTGGAGCACCAAGAGCACTTCACCGAAGTGGCAAAAAGCCGAGATGTGGAAGTCCTCGAGGGTAAAACTCAGTACATGGAGTTTGCGGGTAATCTCGTGCCAGTTCTGAAGACTGGCGAACAACTTCAATTACCCTTCCGAGCCTTCAAGGAAAACCGTGTGCCGTTCACCGCCCGAGTTAAAGATCCAGATGCCGCTGACATGGTCGGTAGAATAATGTTCATGAGTGAACCAAAAGTTGCCAAGGGCGAACCACCTCAGACACCAATTTGCACACTCAACATTCTTCTTCCTGAGAAAATTTCACCCGATGCAGCCCACAGCGAGCTTGATCTCCTGGAATTATCAAAGAACTACAGCTTCTTGAGGGACGGTGGTATAAGCAGACCTGACACCATTCATCGAGCCACGATTCGTCTCACTGATATCGCAAATCTTCTCGATCGTGATTGGGAGAAGCTCGCTGAGGAACTGAATATTTCGGCCGGGGATGTGGAATTGATAAAAATGGAACATCCGGAGAAACCGGCACTCCAAGCGGCTACCATGTTTAAGATCTGGCAAGCCAACGGAAACAAAGCGACAGGTAAGCACCACTCAATCACATTCAATATTATACTGCACTCACAGAATTATTATATTATGTTGCAACATGTGTCACAACCTGGTGATGGTATATTCTTTATAACACAAGTGCGTGAATTCTTTATTTTTATCGTATTCGTCGTCAAACTTAGTATTTCAATTGACAAAGAATTGAACTTGTCATTTAATTTTCAAACAGCGACATTTAAACAGTTTTCTTTGGTATCATTCCAGTCAATTATCCATTTACTTTAGAGAAATATTTGTTTTTCTAATAAACTATTTCTCTAGCCCAGTCATTGCTAAACAATTGCCGTCAGGTTTCAGTTATATCACTTGCATTGTTCTAGGAGATGACTGCGTGAGTTATAAATTTGAGTAATTCCTCCTCCTCATTGACTTTGAGTGACTCCTTCTATAACTGCATTATGATTATAAACGAATACGGAATTTTTAAAAATTCATAATTATCAAGCGAGAATTCTTCTCCCGAAAAAAGAAGAAATTAAAGCGAAATTTTTTCTTGCTAGTTCTAATTCTCTTCCCATTGTTTAATGCCTAAAAGTGATTAAGCGGTGTTTCTGTTGAATTTGAGAATGAATTTCTGTGGTATTCGATAACGTAATCGGGGAGACTACCCAGCGCGATATTGGGAGACCCAGGTTCGAGTCCCGGCCGCATTGATACGGATTTTTTTTTCTCTCTAATTCCAATTGTCTTTGAGCCTTCGAGGATAAATAAACAATCCATAATGAAGTTTATTTAAGATCCCAATCATCCTTCAGAAGGATATTACATCACCCCAACCTAATTAGACCTGATGAGAATAATTCGATGGAAAAAAATTTAATTTTAAAAGAATAAATACTTCTCTCAAGTAAATAAATGTGCGATGACAATATTTATTTGTCGCATATTGATTTTAATGGTCATCACTGCCCACTAGGTTTTCACTTTGTTTTATCATATTTCATCTCTACAAATTTGTTCTTTATCGATTAAAATCAAAAATAAAATCACATTTCACGATATTGCTATATTTAGCTGTTGTATATAGGTAGGTTGATGCTAAAAATAAGTTTATCAATTGAGTGCGATTGACATATATCCGAATAGGCTATACATGGCAAAATGAATAGTTAAATAATCATTTACTAGAAAACCGATATTAGACAACAATTCTTTCTAATTTGGCACTTACAGGATTTTAATGATATATTACTTTTCACCATTTCTTTGGTAACGAACTACAATAAATATCACACTATTGCAGTATCGTAGATAACATTTTTTCATTTCTACCAGGGGGTGCGGTAGCTTTACTCTGAGTAGTAAGTGGGCACGATTGGCGAATTTATTCCGAGAATTCCCCCCCTTCCCCCCTTTTTCCAGACGTGTCCGAACAGGTTTTCCCTTTGTCGGCATGTCCTTTGAAGAGGACGTCGACGCTCGGGGGGGCCCCCTGGGGTGAGGGTCCCTAAAAAAATGTTTTTTGTTCGACAGGAAGTGGGTGGTGGGTGGGTGGTAAGGGTCACGTGGTTTGAAAATGCAGCAAAAGGGGGAGGGGGTTGAAAGTGGGTGGCGTGAGAAATGTGAGCACTTGTGTGGAAAATGAAATAATTATATAATACATAATTTATTGACCTATATGAATCATGTATTCAGAAATTATTCTTGTGTGGGGGGTGGTACATAATATTATGGATTTAAAAAATAGTGATAATCAAAATTATTATTATTATTATTATTATTATTATTATTATTATTATTATTATTATTATTATCATTATCAAATTAATGCAAACGGAATATATTTTTTAAAGAATGTTGATCACAATGCAAACTACCTTTACCAGACAAGTTCTGAAAAGCTTGACTTGAATTTCTATGATTACAATTGTGTTTTTGAATAATTTTTTTGAACATTTTCATATTTCGAACCACGTGACCCTTACCACCCACCCACCACCCACTTCCTGTCGAACAAAAAACATTTTTTTGGGGACCCTCACCCCAGGGGGCCCCCCAGAGCGTCGACGTCCTCTTCAAAGGACATGCCGGCAAAGGGAAAACCTGTTCGGACACGTCTGGAAAAAAGGGGGGAAGGGGGGGAATTCTCGGAATAAATTCGCCAATCGTGCCCACTTACTACTACTATGCACCGAGCAAGCATTTCAAAACTGAGTTAAAGAGAACATGACCTTTATCAAGAGCGTTTTATTTGAGCCAATGATCATTTCACCCTTTGTGAAATGTTCATACTCCGGTTGTCAATATTAATTATTTATGCTTGAGGTAAATTTCAGTAAGAGAAGCAGAATTTTGTTAAAATTATAGTTGCTTTCAGTTTCCGCAATAATGACTATTTCATTTATTTCCATCTAAGTTTATTGACTCTAGGAATTCATCGATTTACCAAAAAATCTAGATTATTTTTATGATCAAATACATTGTTATAGGAAACGACGTGATCATATCTTGTTAAGAACAAATTATGGTTGAACGGAAAGAAATGAGATTATATTAAAATAGCATCAAGTGAAAAATGTTTTTCTTCACCGAAATGTAAACACATTAATTTATCATAATAGAATCATGAATTCAGGTAATTCTACACAAATTTAGGTGCCATAAATTTCGGCCAATGTGACTAACGGCGACCTCAATTTCAAAATCGACTTCATTTGAGAAAGCAACATTGATGAATCTATTCATCAACCCAATCATTAGCTAGGCATGAATTTTTAATTGATTCATGAAAGTAGAAGATTCCTTAAATGGAGGCCACACTAAGCTACAAAAAAAGATTTTTTTATTCTTAACAAGAGAAAAACATCCCAATAACAATATTTTTTCAGTCAGTACTGTGGGGCGTTGAAATGATTTGCATAGATTAAACGGGGAAATGATAAAATATTGTTGATGTACTTTTGCCGCATTAGCTAATTATCTAAAATATTCAGGTACTCCATGTATGAATGGGTCAAATTAAATTGGCAAGTGTCTTCCAATTTACTAAATGATGTCTTAATAATTGAGAAGATATAATGATCTTCAATTAATAGAGACTAGACTGAAAAATATCGAATTTAATGGAAATACTATGGTTAGGCCAAACTCGGTAATTGTCTGGGCGATTTACTAACTCGATTATGTAGATTCACATTGCACTACTAGCTGGTGTTTTTTCCATTGTGACCACTAATATTTCAAGATTAAATACTTTCCCAATTTTAAACTGATTATTTTTTTCATCCCAATTTCAACCAATCAAATGGTGGCATTTCCCGTCACGTGGTACAAGTAAGAGAGTTTTACTTCGGATATTTTTCGGATATTTCCCTGTTTGTTGCTAAGCAATGAAAATATCCGATAAACAATTTGTACGCGTTTCAAACCCCAAAACTGTCATTACAAAAAATCAAGTTCAAAGACTTTACCTCGACATGAGCAGATTTGGACGGGAATCCTTGGAGATTATTGATCAAAAAATTTTTTAAAATGTTCCTAATAATACAGTGAAGACAAAAGCCACAATTTGGAAATAATTCTCTGCATTTTGTGCAGACAAAAAATATACGCTGGAGAAGCCACGACTACGAGTGAACAACCATACTATATGACGTGAAATGCCACACATTTAATTGTTTGAAATTGGAATGAAAAAAATAATCCAGCCAAATACCCCTCGACCTTCAAAATTAATCGGATATTTCCCTCCAGTTTCCCTGCGTAGCACCGATCGGGATAAGATTCGCAGAAAAACCCTCGCAACGAAACTCTCGGGAAATATCCGATAATTTTGAAGGTCTTGGGGTATTACCACTGAATATTTTCATAATCTTTAATCTGTTCTGCACAAAGATTTCTACAAACATTTTATTATCTTCCTTAAACTTGGAGATATTTTCCAAAAAGTCAGTTACCCACAAAAACTCACATTTAACTTTTGGAATTTTATATTATATTCATTTATTATAGCTAAAAAAGCCCGAAAATACAATTTTCTCTCGTTTTCGAACTTCGGATGGTAATTTTCCTTGAATTATCCACTAATGCATTTATGGAATCAAATCATTCCTTTGTTTCAAATTTGAATATCGTTCATAGCAGCTCGGATCGATTAAAATGCAGTTAATGGATTATGGTTTTTTAATTATTTTGACAAATCAGTTGAGCTGCTATGACTCAAAAACATTTGCTGCATTCAATGACTAGTGGCTTGATGAATTATTTGGATATTCCATTAATTGAGTTGAAAAATGGAGACGATTGCAGTAATTATTTTTTTGGCTTCTTTGGAAAATAAAAAAAAATAGAATTCTAGAAATATTTTTAATTTTATCTCAAATAAATACAGTCATAGCTTATAATGTGACTTTCAATATCATTGACTCAGAGTTGTTAGTTAATTTAAGTTTTACGATTATTTTTGGAAATTTCAAATATTTTTTTAACTTCTTTGAAAGTGAACTTCCTGATGGTTTTCTCAAATGTGATGTTTCAAATGTTTTTCCCATCTATTGATAACATTTTTTTCTAATATTTTATCGCAGGATTGAAGAGAGACATAGAATTGTAAAAACAGCATTCCGTTGATTCCAATGATTCTTTCAGCGAATAAGTTATCAATATAATTTGGAATGGGTATTTTGCAACAGCATTTTATTTTTGCAACGAAATTATGTATTTATTTTTATTTATTTTTGCAATGCTTCCAATATGACGAAGAAATTTGAGGGAGTCATAAGAAAAAGAAGGAAATGGTACTGACAGAATAATTCAGAAAAAAATCAACAACATTTGAAAATTATCATACAAATCAAATCAAGGTTGCAGTTGTCATAATAATGGGTCTACTCTATCAAATTAGGATTAAAATCAACATTTAAAGGCACAATTAGATTGACTGACGGTACAAATATACGAAGATAGTCACATAATTTTTTATTTGCGAAAAAGCAATGTCCTAAAGTCCTTTAAAAATCGAAAAAACGATTGGAACTATCCCAATCATCTTCAAACTGGATCTATAAAAAATCATTTATTTATTTTTATACATTAAAAGAAATCAATTTCATCAATCCTGATATAACAGAAAAAAACGAAATTCGAAAAGTGCCAATTACAAGGTCCCCATTCACACGCAAAAATGTAATAATAAGAATAAAAGAGTAGAACAAATATATTACAAATAAATAATAGCACGAAAGACGACGTCTTTGTGTAGACCTTTTGCTGAAGATGTTCGGGCAATGTCCTTTTGCAAGAAATAGTAGGTTTTCCATTTTGTATTTTACTGACAGTAAACTACATTAAAATGAAAAAAAAACCTGATTAAATTAAAAATACATTTTGTTTAAATAAAATTAGATAAACAACGAATTTCACACGGTAGTAAAAAATTATGGGCAAAATAATCGTTCCAAAACACATTCATAATTTATTAGCAAGAGTAACTATACCATTCTGACATGTTTTATTTGCTTCAAACCCGTACGCCTTGACTTTTAAATCTCACGAGCATCATAATGAAACAGGAAGTGAGTTTGTGCTGATGTGAGCGTTAAAAATTAAACGTGAAAAAAAATTGTGAATTCGCCTAATAATAAAGGCGACGCATCGGTGCAATAACATGTCCTTGAGCTCGATAGAGCCGGTATCCAATGGTATATCTCCCTCAGATGGACTTGGAATGCATTATCTATTTTTTGCCTCTTTAGTGGTAGTGTATATATGTTAGAAAAAAATAATTGATCTCCAAACAGGTAAAATAGTGACGAATAGTCAATGGATTAGTTGATAAATAAAAATTGATGTGTATCCTCTGTGAGTCAGGTGTCTGGAATCTGTGCAGAAGCGTAGTTTATGATCTCACTCCCAAGTCTCAGTGATTATTATGCCCGTGGTGTAAACATGTGGGGAATTGTCTCCCTCTCTTGTTCCCTCATCACTTCAACAGTGATTTCCCCAGTTCCCTTCCCCCATACCACTCGTTGTCGTGCGTCTTCCATGCTAATCACATTGCCACAATCGCGGGCCGCGTCAATAACATTTAATTTAGGAGTTGGGAAATAAGAAACACTTGGGGTTCGTGAGTATCTGCGTAGTTGGTTTGAAGTGAAGGTGCTTTTCTCCAGAAGTATTTATTCTTAAAGTTATTTTAAGAAAGTTCCATTGAATTGTGATAAGCTGAGGAAATCTTATTGACGATGTTCATATCGCTGTACCAGGCATACGAAAATCCATCGGTCGATGGATATACCAGTGAACTGCACTTGTTGTTCAATAGAACTATATCTATAACTACACGAGTGCGTCTTGTTCCAAATGAAGGTTTGTTGAAGACATTAGTAGTAATCAGATGCGAGAATTTACTCAGTTATAAGAAAGTTTAAAAAGCTATTTTATAGTTTTTATTGAATTGCTAAAACGTGATCCAGGGTTTTTCATTATTAATCATAATTTAATAGCAAAATGATAAAAGACTTGAAGTCCACTCCACCTTTAACTGACTTTTCGAAAACTGTTGATGAATTTACGAGAGATTTTGACATTGTCGTAATCACTGTTTCCCTTCCGGGTCTTTGAGCAATTTTCCTAGTATCTCATTTAGATTATAAATTGTGTAGATGTTATTAAATGTGAAGAAGTTAAATTTTGAGGCTTATATGAACGATACCTTGGGATTATGGTGATGAATTAGGAAAAAAATGGACATAAATATGATAACATTTGTTGATACAATCGGTAATTCTGGTTCATTGTTGCTAATATTGAACTCAGCTTCAAGGCAATGATGAATCGGATGAGTTCGATAGTTTCTGAACTGTAACAACTCATTTAAATTTTGATCTTCTTTCATTTCTCGAAGTCATGCATATCATGTCTTTCTACTATGTTTAATTATTCCTGTAATTTTATTAACTACAATAATAGTAATTTGCAATTATTTTTCCAATTTTTAACTTTTTTTTCTTTCATGCAATTAATATCTTTTTACGATTCTCACTCTCCCCTTATTCTTTTGATGGAGCATTGATAGAAAAAATTAATTTACTTCTACTTCTACTTTCGGAGAAACTAACGCAAACTTTGAAATTTCAAATAACTATCTTAAAAATCAAATTAACTAATTTTATCAACGTAATTATTTAACAACTTTAATTTTGTGGATTTAAAACAACAATTTCAAGCTTTGATTCTATTTGTATGAGACACGATTTGACATTTTATAAAATATCAGTTCGAACAAAAGGAAAACGAATTCTTTAAGTCATTAGTTATTGAATTCAGGGCCTTGTTCTTAATTATCGTGTATACCCTCATTGAAAAATAAATTGAATAACTCATTTTTTTAAAAAAATTGAATCATTTGTTTTTTAATCAGGGCATGAACGAAATTATTTATTTCGATCTATTTATTAACAAAAAATTTCAGGAAATGTTTTGGTGATATTTAAGCTCTTGAGTAAATCGTTTTCATCAATACTTTGAATATTTTTCTATAGAAACCCGATAGCACATGCTTAATGGGGTCTGTCACAGGGGTAAGGAATGGCTGTAGATGTGAGAGAAATTATAAAAAGGGATCAGATTGATGACTAACATGTCACGATGACTTACCTCGGGTGCGATCGGTTCGAACTCCTCTTCATTGATAAGAATAATTGAGAGTTATACAAATGCGACTAACAACAATTTCGATATTTTTATTCGATTTCAAGGTATTCACTGAAAATAAGCGAACAGTCAAACTACGCTTCACTAGTGACTTGATCCTAGCACGGAAGAACTACTTCTGCCAATTTTTGTTGCTAAAAAACAGTCTCCTGACAGCTATTCGTAAACCCACTTATCTTCCAGACATTCGTATGATCGTAAAGACAATCATTTGTGATTTGAATCGTTTGAACAATTTACGCGAAGATTTATTCATGAATCGTATATTAATATTTCCGTCGACTGGTTGTGCTCAACAGGGAACACACTGGAGAAGGCCCTAAATAAAATTGGCCGTGAGGACATCGTGAAAAAGTGTATATTCAACGTTGAACTGGTAACTGACGACGTTGAGAAGGCGGTAGCAAGGGTCAGGCTTGATCAGCCTGGTTTTGATTCACTTAAAGAGGAACTCGGACCATCCAGAGACTCATCATTACGACGAGATGGCACACTCGGAGATCGTAAAAGCGCTCTTGATTACGACGAGCCAGATCGAATGAGAGTAAGTGACTCCAGTTGCTCTTGCTAAGTTTATCTTAATTGTCAATATTCAATCTTTGAGGAATTTGAAAAAAAATTCACGGTTTGTCTTTGGAGTGACCTCATTGAGTGATGACAGTGAGATAATCACCAACGAATTCCAACGAATAAAATTCAAGTTTATCAAATGCCGGGAATATCTTCCCATTAGTTACTTCCCACCATTGTTTAAGTTAATGGGAAGTTAGCTCATTCGTTGAGAATCTACCAGTTGGGATATTCTCTAAGCTTCTTTCTGTCATTTGCAGGACTCTGAGTCGATCGAGGATCTTAAAGCAGTCGGTAACGTGCCGCGCAAACAAAGTAAGTACTTAATGTATCATTCTCTTTCAATTTGTCAATCTGTTTTTCCGGTCTATAAACTCATTTTTCTGGGAGAACAATCAGGTCTGAGCACAGCTCAGTACTTTGATAAATTCTTTGCTGACATTTCACCAGATCGGTCGTCATTTATGAGGTCATTTTCTAATTCAAGCACTCTGAGAAGACTATTAGTCGTTGGTCATTTCATAGCAGTAATATCATCCAATTTTGACTCATATGGAAATGACGAAAGTTCATTAAAATTCAAAGACGACAGGAGAAGGCACTGAATCACAACACTATTCACGCAGCTTCATTCACCCAACTCAGCGAAATACGCCTTTACTGCTATTGCGCAGCGTACACTGTTTTGTAACTTCAGCATTTTTCAATGGAAATTCCTTCTCATACGATTACTTTCTTAAAATTCTTCTCCAGTTGTGTCATTATGACATGACAAGAGTGGAACAACACTTTGAAATATTCTAATGCAAGACGTCGAATAATTGGTGTTGAACCATTCATTGACCTTGGGTGCATTCCACATACCTTAATCGACATTCTTCGACACCAATAGACTACATATTTTTTTGACTTCCAACATGTATTATTATTTTTCAAGTTATACGGAGATAAATAATTTAATAAGGAATAACTGAAAAAATGTCGAAAGTACTTCGAGAGAACGGCGAAACGTGATCAGATCGCGTGGAAATTTTCAGGAAATTATTAATCACAACTGAAATTGAATGAATTGTCAGACACTTTCTATGAATTATTCTGAGACATTCTGTAATTTTTAGTCACAGATTGACGAATGTTGCGGAATAGAATAAGAAATACCTGGCAGCTGCATAAAAAGTATTGAACGTTCAAGAATTTTCAATTTCCAATTCAAATTTCTTGACTTTTATGCTGAGACAATCGTCGAGACATGATTTTCCATTACGATTTGTTGGTATTTTTTTATTGGATATTTATTTCCGTGTAGTTTTTATTATTTTTTACGAATCGTCAATATGTAATTAAATGTTTATGAGCAAATCCACATCCAATTACCAGGCCATGAAGTCGATGTTAAGGATTTTTATCTCCTTTTTTTAGAAACTTGAAAACTGAAAAATTGAGGGCCTCACCTATTTTTTTTCATTTGCGACAATATCTCAGCGAAGTTCGGAGCTATCAAATCACTTCTCGCTAAACTTAAAGGACGTAAACCTTTCAAAATTACATGTCATAATGAGCATTATATCCAGTTCAACTTTGTTGTTTGAGTTTATTACTTAATAATTGGGAAGAGAATGAGTACTGTCTGCTTCAGGGTAGGAAATTGCTCCTGAGGGAAGGAAACATTAACTACTTTTCAGCCAAGTGCAATTTCCCACTCTTTACTGCAACTCATACATTTTCTTAGTTTCTGCAAAAATTTTCTTGGTCTGATTTCCTGGATGACGAAAAAAATTCAATTTTTATTTCAAATTTTCTCCAAAAATTGTCAATAAAAAGTTTCTGTCATGGTTTTGTAGTTATTCATGTTGTGCGCGAGACAAGTATTTAATGTGATGATTAGAAATCGCTATTTTACATGTTTTTACCCTTCGAAAAATCCGTAAAAATAACTGAATATGTTCAGTTTCTCATCCAAATGATCTCTCACAAATAATATTAAATATAAATGATAGAAGATATAATTAATTGAAGATTCACTTATTTGGAAAATAATTAAATAAGTAATGACCATTTCTTGTCATTTTCATTATTTTTTTTGTTAAAAAGTTGAAAAGCCTCTCTACTGCCGGAAAAGATAAACTTTCATTGTCCCCACAATTCTTATCATTCCATTGACAATTTTTGATAAAAATTTAAGATTCAAAGATGACATGCTCGACTAATTAACATTTGAAAGGAAATGTTTTCTTCTAAAACTCCTGTCAAACTGAATTGTTATCTAAAAAGTTTCACTTAAAAAAGTTTTTCACGGTTATCAAATGTGTAAAGAGTGATTTGATAGTGCAAAGCTGAGTGGAGATTATGAGGTTTGAGTTGAAAAAAATTGAAACACCCTCAAACGTCGATATTTTTGGAGTGAAATGGTAAATGGAGATAAATCACTTTTGCCTATTGACCAATTTTTGATACATATCTTGGAATCTAAGGAACGTGGCGAAATTTTTATTATAAACTTTCGTCTGAAGCAATTTATGTTCTATAACAAATGTAATTAAACAACTCCGCTCCCTTCCTTAGATTCAGAGATATTAGTGAAAAAATGGATTAAAAAATAAGTCAACTTATCTCGGTATACTGTTCGTCTATTAAGTATCTTAATACAACAATTCTCAGCATCGAATTAGTGGATTGAATTTTACAGCTTTTGAATGAATATAAAAGAAGAAAATGTTGAGAAGTAAATCATGAAAATTTTTGGATTCCATGTGATTTTCACATAAAACCATTGATTTTCATGAATGATCCGTTTTCTTCTGATTCACTATCACGTAAACGCCATGGATTCACAATTGCTGTTGACACTTGAAATTTCTGCACATGTTCTATAGCAAAACAGCAGCACATTACAATCAATGGCACTACTGTCTTCAACGGTACCTCTACCCCAATTAAAAACAAATACGCAAGCGAGGAGAAAGAGCTTATCGACGTAATGGCAGATTTTCTCGAACAAAAGTGTCATAAGTCAGACACAATGACTATAAGAATACGAGACGAAGCAGACGATGACAATAAAAATCGACAAAGAATAATTGAGGATGCAAACAGACTGGTTACTGGTGAGTAACTAAATACACTTACCCCTTAATTTAAACAATGAAAATAGACATCATTTTCTATATGAACTAGTGATTTTACCCCAATTAAGGTGATGGATGAGAACGATGATTAATTGATTATGTGGGTTGAGGGCCGTTTGTCTGCCTGAGCAACAGAAAATATATAACTTTTTTCAGCTAAGAACGCGTGTGCGCCTTGACTCTGGGCTATTGGTTCTCTCTTTGTTTAGTATATGTCTATGCCTTTTTTATTCATCTATTTTCATGATCATTATCTGTAAATACAGTATTAATAGTTAATCGTTCATACTCGGAACTCCGTTTCTCTACGCAATAGTATTCTTTTATCTTTCCTGAAGGCGGGAAATGCGAGTCTTTTGGTGTTTTTGGTAAAAACAAACGTTAATAACAATTCAATTGATTAAAATACTTTGCGCGAAAATTGTTAAGGGTTGGAATGATTTTTCCTTCATGAATTTTGTCACCACCTTTTATCCCTTCAAATGTCTATGAATCTTATCAAAGAAATAAATAATAAGACATTAATAAATAAATATCATCTTTACTGCAAATTGTATGAATTATATTGAAACTGAATTCAAAGATATAATCAATGTCGAGCGTAAAATTAAAAGACAATTAAATTCATTTGAAGACATCTTTACATATGGTCCGGGTGCAGACCATTTTGTCATCTCCAAAAAATTAAAAATATATATTATAAAAAACTATAAAAAATAGGAAATAGTTTTTCAACCGTCTTTTTAATAAATATGACATTTATATTCTGAATTGGTCCATCCATTCACTTATTTCTCAATATTTATTAGAAAGGCCTTTTGAAAATGCTTCCCATTTTTTATGATTTTTGGAAAATATATATTTATAATTTTATAGGAACTCGTTGTGATAAAAAAAATAGTTTTAAAGTCTGTGGCTTGATAGATAAAAGTCAAATGAAAAGTGACATAGATAGTATTTCAAGAGGAGTATGATCCGATTTCAATTGGTGTCATAAACATTGAACTTTCGGCTGTCATGACAAAAATAAAATTTCAGAAAAATTGTTTAATTGAAACTTTAGCGACTTTCTGTGTTATTAAATAATTGAGGAAAATTACTCAACATATTCACATAGAAATTAGCGAATGGTATAATTTGACGCGTCATAAATAATAAATGGAAAAATGATTAAATAAATCATAAACAAACAATGATAAAACACAGAAAAAATCCCATCTCCGGACGGAGCAATCGAAAATATCTGCCAAAAATTAAAGATAAATTTTCCTAAGACTCCAATTCTAGAGGAAATGAAAATCAGTTTTGAAGAAGGGAAGGAGTTGACAGCAAATACTCCAAATGTGTTTAGTCTAAAATACAACTATTTTTCGATTATTCAATGATTTTTATCTATTTTTGTTTCTAACCATTTTCGACCAACCCTGGCGTTTAACAATTGAATTATTAATGACTCTTGTTTTCCCCGAAAACACTGAAACATATGGAAAGAGTTGAATTCGTATAGAAAAAGGATCCAGAGCATGGACTACAGCGGGGATTTTCCTGAACTGATATATTTTTGAAGTTGATATTCATAAACAAATTTCCATTTAACGTAATGAAAATGAACTTCAAGATAAGTGGCAAAGTGGTTGAACACGGTAAATTGAGTTACATCTGCGTCGAGTTTTTGACAAATATCTCCGAAGAGAGACAGGACAATTTTTGCAACTATATTTATTGTAGAATTCAATTCGATCCGTAAAACTATGTTATCTTATATTCTTTAGATGCCGAGATATTCATGAAAAACTGATCAATCGTCAAAATTTTCACCACTTCGCTAGTAAAATAATATCAGTCTCAATAAAAAATCACCTTTGGCATGAAAAATTCATAGAAAATTTAAATATCTAATTTCTACCCATCGTTTCATCATCGAAAATACAGCAGAAAGTACCTGCAGCAATCATCACATCATCAGTTGAATTCACTAGCGATTTGCCTTGATCAAATCGTGTTTGCTATGATTTAATTTATTGCCCGTTTGTTACTCTCTACATTCCTTCCTCACATTGACTATTATTCACTAACTTCGTTGGCATCTGCACAAAAAAAAAACATTATCACTTTATGTGTTCACGTGCAGATGAGATACAATTTTGCAGAATATTACACGGGCTCTAAAATTTTCTGCCACCTTTGCGTTATTATTTCTTAAAAATAATCACAATGTGAATTATGGCTTCCTCAGCCTCCGCAACAATAAAACAGTATCTTATATTTTATTGTCTTCCATTAATTATTAATCGAAATCATGCAATCAATCCTTTCAAAGCGGCAAGCGATGCGCGCCATATGATTTCGCTTTTTTTGTGACATATTAATTATTGAAAACTGAGCAATTAATTGCTTTGCAATTGCGCAATCCTTGGTCGTAGTTTAAAACCAATTTTCTGATTTTCTGATTTTCTTTTATTATTAATACATCATATTGTTCTGTCTTATTGAACAATTATAATTTTATATTTTCCAGCAGCGTTTCATAATATTCACTCGTACAGTAAAACGCAAGAAATATAATAATTAAATGAAATTTCCATAGCGTTGCATGATATTTACTGTGTGGGCACACGGAGCAGCTGTCGTTTGATACTTAATTGGAAATATTTCTTTAATCAATCACATTAATATTTGTGATTCAGGCTTTTTTTTGCAGACAGCATGATGATTACTAGTAATGCTGAGTAATATTTGATATTCAAGCGTCTATTATTGATTCACTAATTGAAGTTGCAGTACGAAATGATATGGAATTCAAATAATGTACACCAGCGAATTGATTAATCAAGCGATTATAATTCTGAGTACAATCAGTATGACAATTAGGAATGATTTTAATGATTAGGATTGTGATAGAAAGATCGAGAGAAGAGCTGCCTTTAAATTTTCTTTTAGAGTAAAAGACATAGTTTTTAGTAAAAATAAAAAATAAAAAAAAAGGGATGGCTGCTCCACAGCACAAACACTGTACGCACATGAAATTACACGGAAAGTTAACCCTCGCTCTTATCGTATAAATGTGCAATCTGGAAGCATTAATAAAGAATAATTACTATATCTGGAGCCATAAGTAGCAAGTGCGGCTTTCACTAATCGAATCAACGGAAAAAAATGACAATAAAGAGCTGATTAGAACGCAACAAAAGCAAACGCCTTCAAACTGAAAAGAAAAAAAAACCTTAAATTGTGTATTATGTAATTTAAATATTCTCTAGATGTACCTTAAAATTTTATAATACTTAATTAACAGGTGTTTTACAAGACGCTGAGAAAGAGAAGGAGAAATTAGCAAAGGAGGGGTGGTCAGGGGTTTATGATGATGCGAGTAAAGAGGCAGAAGGTGCTGTAGGGCAGATTGAGGGAATTATAGCTAACGAGAGTGTAGGTCGCGGGGAAGACTCGATTGAGCCGTTGTTTATTATGAAAAAGAGAATTGATACCCCGCACGGTACTATCATTACTACGATTACAACCACGACAAAAGGTGATCCCAAAAGTAGAACAGTTGTGTCAGAAACAAAGACCGTTAAGGAAACAATGACACCGGCGGGTGGTCAAGTGCATTTACCTGAAACTAAAGAGCCAGGGGCTCTGTCCCAAGACACTTCCAAGAAAAAAGTCACTATCACAGAAACTACTGTGATCCTCGATTCTGATCTTAAGGACGCGGCAATTTCAACCAAAAAATCGATGGATGAGCCAAGTGCGCCGATGGCTGCGTTTGACCCAAACGTTGAAGCCGATCGCACTGTGGAAGAGGCCCAGGACATCGACAGGATCCAATCTGATCCTGTGCAGATGTCGGCAAAAGAGCGAAGTGCAAGTGAAAGTCAGAAATCATCGAAAGGCGGCAAGGAAATTGCCGAGAAAACACTGAAAAATAAATTGAACGATGACGTTAAAGATATAAAACCCATGAAATCAACGAAAGAAGGAGAAACTGATGGTTATGATGGCGTGTATGTGTCTTCAGATGAGTCAAAGGCTGAAGAAGGAAAGAAGAAAGAGAAAGGTGGCATTTTCTCTGGTATATTTAAGGGACCAAAACTAAAGAAAGGGAAAAAACGAGACTCGAAAGAGATATCGTTTGACAGTGGCGATGAAGACATCAAAGCGACGAAGGAGTTTCTCGAAGACACGAGAAAAGTTGCTGATCTGACACGAGACTCTCCTCAATTCGAGTATCCTCCTTTCGATCCAATGACTTATATATGTATTTGTCCTCAAAAACTTCCTGAACAAGAGCCACATCGAGATCCCAAGTGGTCAACAGCTGATTTTCTCTACGACTCTCGAAGAAGTGCCGAGGCTTTTGTTCCGGACATCGAAGATCCTGAGGAAGAGCAGGAAATCAAGCCCATTGACGGTGTGGCTATCACACCAGAGGCTGAAAAGACTCCAGAGAAGAAGATAGAGACAAAAGAAGAACCAGTTATTGTTGATGATCATAAAGAAAAACACGGTTTCTTCTCTGGTTTGTTCAAGGGATCAAAGAAACATGATGGCGAAGTGGATTCCCCTGTTATGAAGGCGAAGAAAGAAGGTAAAAACATCACAGTAAAACAGGAACAAGAAATTCAGAAATCTGTGAGTGAATTGAAAAGTGGTGTGGATGATGCTAAAGATCAGCTTGACTCATCTGTGAAAACAGCAGTCGATGATGTCGACAGTGTTGTTTCAACGACTAAAAAGTCAGTCCTGGATGACATCACGGACATCAAGAAAACTTTGCGTGACGATAAGAAACAAATTGATGATCGCTTAAACAGTCTCAATACTGACTTGAAGTCACTCGACGAGAAAATCAAGTCCGGTGTTGATGAAATAGAAAAAGAAACTCAACATACTGCTGGAAAATTAAAAACTAATGCTGACGACGCCGCAGATGAGATCAAGGATAAATCTGGTGGTTTCTTCAGTATTTTCAAGAGTCCTAAAACTAAAAACCGTCGCAGTCGATCGAAAGATAAGGATACCTCTAAAGACGTCTCCTTCGACAGTGGAGATGAAGAACTCAGGTTGACTACAGCTGCATTTTTAGAAGACACGAGAAAAGCTGCGAATAGAGCTTTATCGGAATTAGAAGAACAACCTCAACTCAATGAACAAAGCGATATCAAAGTTGAAAAATTCGTTGCGACTGTTCCGGACGAATCGGGACTTCCAAAGGATAAATTAAAAGGCAGTTCATACGATATAAAGATATCAAAAGTTGAGACAGTAACAGTATCACCTGCCGATCCGAAGGATACATCGCAATCTTCAGATCAAAAGCGCAGTCGTGCCGATAAGAAGAAAAAAACCGAACAAAGAAAATCAGGCGAATTCTCAGATTCAGCTGACGAAAGCAAATCGAAGGGAACCAGCTTCTTCGAAAAGTTCAAAAGTCCGAAACTGAGATCGAGAAAGAACCGATCTAGAGATCGAAGTACTTCAACAGAGCCTTCCTTCGATAGCGGTGATGAAGAACTCAGACATGCAACATCAAAATTCCTAAATGATACCCGAACAATTGCTGAGACAACTGGCAGTTGGGAAGAACCTAGAAAGTCTCTAAAGGATACGCTGGTCACCGATGAACCTACATCCCCCCTAAAAGTAGACATCAAACAGCCTCATGATGAAGCACTTGATGGAAAATCCAAAGATGAGGATGGCAAAGGTAAAAGTGGTCTTTTCGGAATATTCAAAAGTCCCAAAGGTAACATCCGGAAGAGGAGTAAGTCAAGGGAGAAGAGTTCATCAACTGATGTGTCATTTGATAGTGGTGATGAGGATTTGAGGATGGCGACTTCCAAACTTTTGGACGATACTCGCAAAATAGCAGATATTATGGAAGAAAATCCATACCCATCTGCTCCGGTTCTTGAATCGCCGGAACGTGATGGAGATGGAGAGAAATCAACAGAACCAAATGATAAAGCTGGTCTCTTGTCTGGAATTTTGAAGAGTGCTAAACATGCAGTTGAAGAAGTTACTGACGATGTCAAAGAATTCTGGGAAGAGACGAAAGAAGAGGCTGAAGAAGAGAAACAAAAAACTGATCATGAACTTGAGAAAACTACCAAAACAGTTGCCCAAATTGGAGCCGGAATAACTACTGGAGAAACTGTTACAGCTAAAATTGATAAGAAGATTGATGAACCTTTGGAGACTACCATCCATCTTCAAACTGTAAAAGATGAAATCATCAGTGTGCCCGATAAAACTGATCACAACATCCCACAAGACGTTATGATTGCCTCAACTGAAGTGAAAGAAAAAGCTAGCAAGACCAGCAAAGACATTGATAAGGCTAAGAAATCTACATCCAAGCCGATCAAAAAAGAGATTGAAGTGAAGAAAGGAAAAATCGCAGTAGATACAAAGAAAGTCTCAGCGTCGCCAACTCCTGCCAAACGCAAAACTGACAAAGTATCAGAAAAATCAAAAGAAAAAGGTTCCGGTCTCATTTCAGGCCTCATTAAAGGTGCTAAGCATGCCGTAGATGAAGTCTCAGAAGATGTTAAAGAATTTTGGGACGAGACCCAGGATGAGGCTAAGAAGGAAGAAGAACGAGCTCAAACTGAAGCTGAGGCCGAGGTGAAGAAAAGCTCTTCCATTAAGGATTCCGATTCATCAGCTGACGAAGCAGGCAAAAAAGAAAAAGTAGTGGGAAAAGATGCTCCAGGAGGGTTGAAGGGAATCAAAGGAAAAGTGATACAAACTACCACTACGACCGTTAAAACTACCAGGGTATCTCCTCCGAAAAACGGCAAAGCTGTTGATCAAACTAAAAAGGCGGCAGCACAACCTCCCAAAGAGGAATCTAAAACAATAAAAAGAAAATTGAGTGACGTTGATAAAACCGTTGCGGCTAAGACTAAAACTACCAAGGAAACCGTTACCGAAAAAGTCAAGGTTACTAAGAGTATCCCAGAAGTACCGAAAGCTGCAAAGGATACTACTGTAGAGAAAGTTAAATCAGTGAGTCAGCCAGCTGTAGAGCAAACAAAGCTGTCTAAAAGTAGTCCTACAGAAAAGCTTAAATCTGACAAAAGTAATGGCCAGGATAAGACGAAGCCAATCAGGCAGTCTCCTCCGAAAGTTGTTGGAGACGTTGATCAAGGTAAAAAGGCAGTTTCCAAACAAGTCAAAACCGAAATCAAACTAACTAAGGGTAAAGTTGACACCACTTCGAAAGGTGCAGCAGGTCCAAAGGCTGCAGCCGTCAAAAAGGAGAAAGAAGTGAAAAAAGGAAAAGATAAGGGTTCGGATTTCTTGACAGGCATCATCAAAGGCGCTAAAGACGCAGCTGATGAAGTTGCCGAAGATGTTAACCAATTCCTGGATGAGACGCGAAGGGATGCTGAAGAGCAGGAAGAGCAGTTGCGGCGAGAAGCTGAAGAGTCTGCTAAAACTGCTGAAGATATGAAGAACAAACTAGTTCAGGATGTCGAGGCAGCTAAGGCTCATGCATCTGACAAAGTTACTGACAAGTCCAAGGATGCTGTTGATTTAAGTCAGGCAATCACTAAAGAAGCAGAAGAAGTGATCAGTGGTATCGACGGTGAACTCAAGAAAGACACGAAACTCATCCAAGATCACATCACTGAGACAGCAACAATTGCTGTTGATTCGACCGAAAAAGCAGCTGATAAAGTTGAGAAAGAAGCTAAGAAAGCAAAAGATAAAGGCAAGGGTTTCCTATTTGGTATTTTCAAGGGTAGTAAGCACGCCACCGACGAAATGACTGATAGCATCCAAGATACAATCGATGATGCGAAGAAGGAAGCAGACAAGGGTAAAGCAGCCATTCAAGATGGAGTGAAAGATGTAAAAGAAAAAGTCGATCACGAAGTCACTGTAACGAAAGCGGATATTAAGAAATCTAAAGACTCTGTTGATAAGGAAATTAAAGATGGGAAAATCTATATTGATGAGAAAATATCTGGTGCGGCAACGGCTGTTAAAGATGATGTCGATGCTGCACTGCGTCTAGGACAAAAGGAAATTGAACAGGCAGAGAAAACAGTTGAAGTCGCTGTGAAAGAGACGGTGGATAAGTATGATGATGGTGTATCTAAAGTCCGTATTGGAGCTGCCAAAATTGCTGATGCTGCCGAAGAAACATCTCAAATAGCTCAGGACACTACGAAGCAGACAGTAGATAACGTTGTCAAAACTAAGGATGCTGCTGTATTGGAAATCAACAGAAATGCACAGGTTGCGCATGACAAAGTAATTACTGCAGCTGACGAAATGTCCGATGTGATTAAAGATGAGAAAGACCTGATTGAGAAAGAGGCCAAGAAAGCTAAAGACAAAGGCAAAGGTTTTTTCACTAACATCTTCAAAGGATCTAAACATACAGTCGACAATGCTGCGGACGACGTACAACAGTTCCTAGACAAATCTAAAGATGAAGCTGCCAGAGATAGAGAACAACTGCGACAGAATGCTGAAACCATCGGTAAAAATGTAACGGATATTAAGGATGACATCGTCAATGATATCAATTCCGGTAAAGATGCTGTCATTCAATTAACTAAAGCCGGTGACGATACTCTTTCTAGTACCACAAAGCAGGTATCAAATGCAGCTAAAGACGCAAGCAAAAAAGTGGCTGATGAAATATCAGATACCAAAGATGCTATTGCTGCTGACCTCCAGAAGAAAACAGACAAGTTGAAAGAAGACGTTAAGGAAATTTCTCACACTGTTTCCAAATCCACCGATGAAGGTCAAGACAAAATTGAGAAAGAAGCGACAAAAGCTAAAGAAAAAACAAAGGGTTTCTTCTCAGGAATTTTTAAAGGAGTCAAACATGCCTCGGACGAAGCTGTCGAAGATGCAAAGGACCTTGCCGACGAAGCTGGAAAAGAATTAAAAGAAGATCAGCATAAAATATCGAAATATGTTTCGGATACCACCAAAACCGTTAGTGATGGAGCAGTTGAAACTGTGACTGCAGGTAAAGATGCGGTTATTGATGCTGGCCAAACCGTAGTGGACACAGCTTCCAGGACCGCACAGCATGCAGAGAAGGCAACTGGCGACGCGATAAAGAAAATTATCGATGATACAACAGAGGCGAAAGATTCCATAAGTGGAAAAATTAGCAAAGACTCAA
Source organism: Diachasmimorpha longicaudata (assembly GCF_034640455.1). Classification (NCBI taxonomy): domain Eukaryota; kingdom Metazoa; phylum Arthropoda; class Insecta; order Hymenoptera; family Braconidae; genus Diachasmimorpha; species Diachasmimorpha longicaudata. The sequence goes on from NC_087236.1 coordinate 655,657, forward strand.
AGAACTTGAAAGGTCAAATAGAGCAGGACAGCGATAAAGTTGTTACTACTATCCAAGAAAGTAAAGATAAAGTTGAAAAGGAAACTGGAAAAGCTAAAGATAAAACCAAGAGCTTCTTCACTGGCATCTTCAAGGGCGGCAAGCACGCAGCTGATGAAATCAGTAAAGACACACAAGATTTCCTTCATGAAACTGAAAAAGCGATGGAAGAAGAAGATCGCAAACTATCAGCGCAAATCGCAGAAAAGAAAGCCACTATTATTGAGGGTGGAGAAAAGGCTCATGATAAGCTCGTCAACACAGCAATTGCAAGTAAAGAGGCTCTTTCTGATACAGCTAAGTCGGCTGATGATGCACTAAAAAGCGCAGCGGTAGGAACATCAAAAGCGGTTGAGGACACTCTGAAGAAAGTTCCCGAAAAGATAGAAGAATCTAAGACAGCAGTGACCGAAAAGGCAATAAAGGAGATGGATAAATTAAAAGATGACGTGAGCAATGTCACCCAATCTGCTATTGACACCGCAGATGCAACCACAGACAAGATAGAAAAGGACGCCACCAAAGCTAAAGAAAAAACTAAAGGTTTCTTTTCCGGTATCTTCAAAGGAGCAAAACATTCAGCAGATGAAGTCGCTCAAGACACAAAAGATTTAATGGGTGAGGCTGCAAAAGAAGTTCAGAAAGATGAGCAGGTGGTAACCAAAAAAGCTTCAGAAGTAAAAGCGCATGTTGCTGATGTTGCTGAAAAGACTAAAGATCAAGTTATTGATACTGCTGTTGCAGGAAAAGAGGCAGTTACTGACATGGTTCAAGCTACCGGTGATGTAATTTCTAGTACTACGGGACAAGCCTCACAGGCAATTCATGGCACAGTTGAAAAAACGGCTGATGATCTAGCGCACGCAAAAATATCTGTGACAGAAAAAGTCAAAAAAGGTATAGAAAGTTTGGAGGATGCTGAAAAAGATGTTGCCGGTACTATCGGACAAGAGAGTCAAAAAGCGGAGAAGGAAGTGGCCAAAGCGAAGGGAAAATCCAAAGGTTTCTTTTCCGGTATCTTCAAAGGAGCGAAACATGCTGCAGATGAAGTCGTCGACGATGTGAAAGAATTTATTCATGAAACAGAAGAAGAAGCGAAAAAAGATGAAGAAAAATTATCAAAAAATATTTCTGACACAGCATCAGGGATAAAAGACGTCGCAGAAAAGGCGAAGGATAAAGTCGTGGACACTACTATTGCAAGTAAAGATGTTGTTGTCGATGGTGTTAAAACTACCGGAGCAGCAATCTCGAGTACTGCAGGAAAAGCGAAGGACAAACTCATAGATACCGCGGTCGCTGGCAAAGATACTGTCATTGATGGAGCTAAAGCGACAGGTGAAGTAGTTTCAAATACAGCAGTGGAAGCAAAAGATAAACTTGTAGATACAGCTGTTGCGAGCAAAGATGCAGTTGTTGCTGGAACTAAAAGAGTAGGTGATGCAGTTTCAACTGCTGCAGAACAAACATCAAAAAAATCTAAAGACACAGCTAAGAAAATTTCCGATAGTGTTAGTGAGACGAAAGATACTGCAGCTCGTAAAGTAACTGAAACAGTAGAGAATATCCAGGATGGAATGAAAGATGCTGGTCATGCAGTCGCTGAATCTGTCAAAGAAAGTGAAGAGAAAATAGAGAAAGAAGCGAGAAAGGCTAAAGATAAAACCAAGGGATTCTTTTCAGGGATTTTCAAGGGTTCCAAACATGCCGCTGAAGAAGTAACCGACGACACGAAAAATATCATTAAAGAAACTGGAGAGAAATTGATAAAACAAGAGAAAGACAAAATTCCAGAACGATCTTCAGAAGTCAAGCAGAGCGTGTCCGAAATGAAGAAAGACATTGAACAACATACGGAAAAATTGTCACAAGTTCCGGATACCGCAGCAACTGTAACTGATGCTGTAAATAAAGTTAAAAATGAACTGATTGACAAAGCTACTACTGGCAAAGACACTGTGGTACACATGGCCAGTGCTACTGGCGATGCTCTTTCCAGTTCTGCAGACCATGCATTAAGAACCACTCAAGATGCATCACAAAAAGTTTTTGATGGCGTAGCAGATGCGAAGACCGCTGTCTGTGAACAAGTCAAAACAGATATGGAAAATTTGAAAGATGATGCTCACGCAGTTGCAGACACTGTCCAGGAACAAGCAGACAAAATTGAAAAAGATGCGTTGAAAGCTAAGGAAAAAACTAAAGGATTCTTTTCTGGCATTTTCAAAGGAGCGAAACATGCTGCTGATGATGCCACTGAAGATACAAAAAATTTCCTCGAGCATGAAACGAAATGCCTTCAACACGATCAGGATAAACTATCAAAACAATTTGTAGATACCACAACAGCATTTACTGAAACTGCAGGTAAAGCTGCAGATAAAGTTGTTGAAATATCTGTAACAGGTAAAGAAGCCGCTGTTGATGCTACCAAAACTGGTGCCGATATCCTTTCAAGTTCTACAGAACATGCCCTAAAAACCACTGAAGATGCAGCAAAGAAGGTTGTCGATACGACCGCTGATGTGAAGGAAGCTGTCAGTAAACAAGTAAAAACTGGAATGGAAAATGTAAAGGATACAGTACGAGATGCCGCTCATACTGTTGATGATGCTGCTGCTGAAATCAAGAGTGAAGCTGAAAAGGAGGCAACCAAGGCAAAAGAAAAAACGAAGGGTTTCTTTTCTGGCATTTTCAAAGGTGGCAAACATGCAGCTGATGAAGTCGTTGATGATGTGAAAGACTTCATGCAAGAAACTCAAGATGAAGCAAACAAAGAAAAAGAGAAAATATCGAAGGAAATTTCTGATACAACAACTAGCATCACTGACACTGCAGGACATGTGCATGACAAACTGGTTGACACTGTGGCAGCGGGTAAAGATGCTATTACTGACACAGCCAAGACAACTGGTGATGTAATTGCTAGCACTACCAAACAAGCAGTGGAGACAACCAAGGACACCGTTGAAAAAGCCAATAAAAATGTGAAAGAGACAAAACAAGCTATAACTGACGAAGTGAAAAAAGAAACTGAAAGTTTGAAAGATGGAGCGAAGCATGCCACCCAGGCCGTCACAGATTCCGCGAAGAAAATTAATGAGAAAGCAGAGAAAGAAGGAGGAAAAGCTAAAGATAAAACGAAGGGCTTCTTTTCAGGGCTTTTCAAAGGCGTTAAACATGCTGCTGACGAAGTAGTTGATGATGTCAAGGACTTTATCCATGAAACAGAAGACGAAGCAAAACAGGAGGAAGAGGAATTATCACACCACATTTCCGAAACGACCGCCAGCATCGCTGACGCTACTGACAGAGCAAAACGTGAAGTAGTCGATACAGTCCATGCGAGTAAACAATCTATTGCTGACAAAGCCGAGGCTGCTGGTGCGACAATCTCCAGCACTACCGAGCAAGCATTAAAGACAACTACAGATACACTTAACGACATTGGTGATGGAGTGAAGGTAGAGACTAAAAGTTTGAGCGATGGGGTAAAACATATCGCTGACACAGTTGTCGATTCTGCAGACGATGCCAAAAAGGAAGCTGAGAAAGGAGCAGCGAAAGCGAAAGATAAAACTGAAGGCTTTTTCTCTGGCATCTTCAAAGGAGCTAAACATGCGGCTGATGAGGTTGTTGATGATGTAACAGAATTTATTCATACAACCGAAGAAGAAGCTAAACTCGAGGAAGAGAAATTAGCCGGAAAAATTTCGGATACTACTGGAGCCATTGCTGACACTGCACGAGAAGTCAAGGACCAGGGCGTTGCCACCGTTGTTTCCAGTAAGAATGCCGTTATTGATACTGCTAAGAGTACTGCTGATGCAGCGTCCAGTGTTGCCGGAAAAGCGTCAAAGGCAACTAAGGATACCGCAAAGAAAATTGTCGACAATGTAACAGAAGCAGAAAATGCTGTAGCTGAAAAGCTAAAGAAAGACACGGAAAGTGTAAAGGATGAGGTGGAACATGTAGCTTCTGCTGTCGCCGAGTCGGCTCAAGAAAATAAAAATGCAGTTGAAAAAAAAGCAGCGAAAGCTAAAGAAAAAACCCATGGATTCTTCTCTGGAATTTTCAAAGGAGCTCAGCATGCGACTGATGAAGCTGCCAAAGAAACAAAAAAATTGATCAATGAAACTGGAAAGAAGATAGAAACAACCGAACAAAAAGCTGCAGAAAAAATCTCAGACGCAGCAACAAATGTAACGGATGCTGCAGTAAAAGCTAAAGATCATGTAGTTGAGACTGCTGTAGCAGGAAAAGATGCTGTAGTTGATGCCGCTAAAGTTACGGGCCAGAAAATCGAACAAATGGAGCAAAAGGCTGCAGATAAAATCTCTGATACAACAGCAGATGTGACTGATGCCGCAGTAAAAACTAAAGATCATGTAGTTGGCGCTGCTATAGCTGGAAAAGATGCTGTAGTTGATGCTGCTAAAGTTACTGGTAAGAAAATCGAAAAGATGGAACAAAAGGCTGTAGAGAAAATCTCGGATACAACATCGGATGTCACTGATGCCGCAGTAAAAGCTAAGGATCATGTAGTAGGCACTGCCATAGCAGGTAAAGATGCTGCAGTTGATGCCGCTAAAGTTACTGGTAAGAAAATCGAACAAATGGAGCAAAAGGCTGCAGAGAAAATCTCAAACGCAGCAAAAAATGTAACGGATGCTGCAGTAAAAGCTAAAGATCATGCAGTTGAGACTGCTGTAGCAGGTAAAGATGCTGTAGTTGATGCCGCTAAAGTTACTGGCAAGAAAATCGAACAAATGGAGCAAAAGGCTGCAGATAAAATCTCTGATACAACAGCAGATGTGACTGACGCCGCAGTAAAAGCTAAAGATCATGTAGTAGGTACTGCCATAGCAGGTAAAGATGCTGTAGTTGATGCCGCTACAGCCACTGGTGAAGTACTTTCAAAATCTGGAGAGCACGTATCAAACACCGTCAGCCAGACGGCTAAAAAAGTTGGCGACGGTGTAACAGACACGAAGAAAGCAATAAATAAAGAACTTGAGAAGGATGAGAAAATCATTGCAGATGCAGTGCGAGACACTGCTCACACCCTTGATGAAACTGCTGAAAAGACAAAACATAAAGCTGAAAAGGAGGTGACAAAAGCTCAAGAAAAAACAAAAGGCTTTTTCTCTGGCATTTTTAAGGGTGCTAAGCACGCAGCTGATGAAGTAATTGACGATGTCAAAGAATTCATTCATGAAACTGAAGAAGAGGCACAGGAGGAAGAAGAGAAAGTTCGAAAGGTCGCGGCTGAGGCACTGAAAGATGCAAAGAAAACCGTAGACGAATCTACAACAAAAGTTTCTGATGAACTGGGAAAATTGCACGAAAAATCAGAAAAATTGAAAGATGACGCACATAAAACTGTGAAAAGTGCTGTAACAAGCGGAACTGATGCATTGAAAGATGCAGCACGTAATGTGTCACATACAACAAAAGAAACTGGCCATAAAATCAGCACAAAAGTTAGTGATGCCAAAGACACCGTACTTCAGGAAATGAAAGATGATGCCCATATCGTTGATGAGAAGATCGCAGAAACAACGGATCAGGCCTCTTCAGCTAAAGAAAAACTAGAGAAAAAAGCAAAGAAATCCAAAGAGAAAACTAAAGGCTTCTTTTCCGGCATCTTCAAAGGTGCAAAAAATTCCTCAGAGGAGAGTATTGATAATATAACAGAAGCCGCCAAGTCCATTGATAAATCTATGAGTGAGGCAGCTACAGGTATTACTCTGGCTGAAGCACAAAAGGATTTGTCAGCCAGTGAAAATGCTGTAAAGGAAGCCACGACGGCTGCCGGAGAAGCTGTTTCTGATATACCCACCACAATCCAAGGTGCATCGAGCGAAGCAGCTAGGAAGCTAGAAAAAGAAGTGGATACAGCTAGGAAGAATATGGCTGAGGAACTTGATCGAGCTGCACATCTAGCCGAAGAAAAAGCAACAAAGATCTCCAAAGCAGGAGCAGAATCGGCTGATGCAATGAAAACGTCTGCAGCTGAGGAAGTTGGCCGCGTTAAAGAAAAGGGCACAGGGTTTTTCTCTGGGATTCTTAAAGGCGCTAAGCATGCAGTAGATGAAGTTGCAGCAGATATTGATGACTTCAAAACTCAAACTAAAAAAGAAGCTGAAGAAGAAGAAGAAGCCGCTCGACAAGCTTTGAAAGATTCGGCGGAATCCGTGAAGAGCGTTAAACATAAAATAGAGACTGATATACATGCTGTAAAAACTAAAGTAGATGACCAAGCTTCCAAAGCAGTTCAACGTGCTGAAGATGCAGTGGCAACTGCAAAAACAGATTTGGAGAAAAAGTTGGGTTTAGTCGATCAGAAAGCTCTAGAAACTGGGGAATTCATTTCGGGAGCAGCTGGAAAGGCAATTCAAGATGTAAAGGATACCTCCAAGAAGATAGATGATAAAGCTCATGCAGTGAAGGACTCCATGGATAAAGAGCTGAAGGAAGATTCAAAGGCTGTTAAACAGGCACTATCTGATGTTGCACATACCGTTACTGATCCGGCCGAAGCTGCGGTGCTCCAGATCGAGGCGGAAACTCAAAAGACTAAAGAAAAAACTAAAGGTTTCTTCTCTGGTATTTTCAAAAGTGGAAAGCAAGCAACTGATGAAATGGCTCATGAGAGCCAGGAATTCATCGACAAGAGCAAGAAAGAATTTGAGGCGGAAAAACAGGCAGCAACGAAAGCAGTAATCGAAGCATGCGATAACATTGCGGCGAATATTCAATCTGAAAAGGAGAAAACTACCCAAAAATTATCAGAAACAGGTCATGACCTTTCAAATGCAGCTGTGGGAGTTGCAGAAGATATTGGTGATGGTTCACCAAAGATTCAAGGTAAAATTGACCGGAATATTGAGGACGTGAAAGATAAAACTCACAAAGTTCATGAAAAAGTAACTAAAGAAACTTCCAAAGTCTCTGGCCAAATCATCAATGACCTTCATGATACAAAGGACGCTGTGATTACTAAAGCAGACACGACTACGGCAGCAGGAAAAAAGAAAATTGATGAGACAGTTCAATCAGCAACTCACTCTGCTGGTGCTGCTTACCAAGAAATCGACAACAAGGCTAAAGTGTCGAAAGAGAAAAGTGAAGGTTTCTTTTCTGGTATTGTAAAAGGTGCTAAACACGCCTTAGAAGAAGTTACAGATGATGTTAAAGAGTTCTGGGATGAGACGAAGGAAGAAGCTGAAGAAGAAACGGAGCACGCTAAAAATCAAATTAACGAGGATGTCCAACATGAGCTCGACGAGCCTGGACGATATATTCACATGGCTAAAGATGGACGTCTCGATTTCAAGGACCATGAAGATGAGGAACAAACAAAAACTGAAAAACCAAAGGCAAAAACTGGTCCAATTTTCGGTATTTTAAGACGTGAGAGGCATGATAAAGATGATCACGATAAACACGGAACCGTTGGTAAGGCCGTCATTGATACCACTGACGCAATAGCAGATTCTGCGAAATCTGCTCTTGACAAAACGACACATGAAGTAACAGAAGGTCTAAAAACCACAGAAAAGGAAATTGTTGACAAGAGCAAGGCCGTCGTGGACTCTGTAGAAACTGCAAACGATCAGCTCGCGCAAGATGCCAAGAAAACCAAAGAGAAAAGTTCAAAGTTCTTTTCCGGAATTATTAAGGGTGCGAAACACACCGTAGACGATGTATCCGATGATATTAAGGAGGTCTGGGATGAAAGCAAGCAATCAACCCAAGAAGACGTTAAACAACTCCAGGAAGAAGTCAAGAAAACTAGAAAACAAGTTGAAGGTACAAAAGATGAGGCATTGGCAAATTTGAAGAAGAAAGAAAAGGAACTGGAAACGAAAGTATCTTGCGAATACAAACCTGTCGTTCAAACCATCCAAGACATTTCATGGTCAAGCCAACCAACAGCACAAGATCCTTATGCCGCGACACTGGCCTTTTTAGAAGACTCTCGTGACACTGCACTGCAAATAGACGACAGAATGCCAGCTCCATCCGCGGAAAGTGAGTCCCCCCGAGAAGAAAAAACTTCAAAATGTAAATCAAAGAGTGTAATTTCGAGTATGGTGAAGGGTACGAAAAAGGCAACTGAAAAATTCTGGGAGGAGACAAAGGAGGAATTCGCTCACGTATCTGATAGTTATGACGTATCTTCCCCGCAACATAAAACAGACAAAAAAAGTGATATAGCAGAGGACGCAGAGGTTACCTTACAATCGTTCGGTCCACTTGAGGGTAGAATTAGGGAAACGAGTACAGTAACAAAAACAGTTTCAGGCATTCCAGAAAAATTAAATGCAACTCAAGATTTTGGTAGAGAAGTTAGGGTAGCAAGAACTGAAAAATCACTGGAACGAGAGTTAGACGATAGTAGTAGGGTGAAGGGTGTAGGGCACCTTGAGCCTCATGCACGGAAAACCGTCACGACAATAGTAACAAAGTCGTCTATGAGGACGACAATGTCGACCCCGCCACCCAGCCCCGACGAGCTCGGTGACAGTAGAATTAAAGGTATCTGCAAACAATGATTGATTGTGTTATACATATATATTACATACCAGCTGTGTGTAACATGTATAATTTTCCATTAAGATTATTTTTAATGCTTTTAATATCCTTTTTTTTTAACCCATTTTTATTTAATTTAATGGTAATTATTTTATTTTCCCTCCAGTGAAGCCTATTAACGGAGGAAACGATTTAAACAAATGCCAGATATCATGCACCACAACGTCATTAATCCAATAATGTTTATTTATCCATAAAACTTAAATGCGTGGAACCCAGTTTTAACCGAGGAATTTACCGAAGCACCTGAACTCCTCAATGGTGTACCCCCCGAATGGAAACCATTTGAATGACAAGCTCGTCCACATAGTGTGGATTATGATGACTCCATTTTGTATTAATAGTTTGACCCCTAGGCCCCCTTTTCGTATAGCTTCATCAAAATGTATAATCATTTAAAGTTGCCTAAGTTATCACGAACAATATCCACAAACTCAAAAGGAGTTATTTATTTGCTATATTGTAACATAGACAATTGGTTTTCCAACAAACGTGATCTAATACTTTTTCAACATTGAATGCATGCTTTCAGTTAATTATTGATTTTTTACCATCTTGTTTCGTTTTTACTGAGCTTTATCATTTTGCTTTTTTTATTTTCTCCCCACCAGTGGTGTCTACAGTCCACAAATATTTGCAATAATGAAAAACTCTTAATTCCACAAATTTTATATTTTTCATAGCAACAAAATGATCCACCTTCAAAGAACGTTCGGAAGTGAAATTAATAAATGATATTCACATTTTTTATTATTACCGGCAGTAATTCTCTGTCATTTGATTAACAGGAAAGCCCATGGTCTAGCGAAGCATGTGAACCAAAATATGCCAGGGAACATCATCACCATCATCCTAATCACTATCGTTCTAAATTCACTGCTTTAAATGTTAATCAATAAATAACATGTCAAACTTACAACTATTTTTGCTGGGTCTTTACAGATGTAACCGAGGAAGCTGCTAAACGTGCCCAAACCTTAGCGGATCAAGCCTATGAACTGGAAAGATCAGGTAATGTTTCTATATAATATTTAAGGGCAAGAAAGAGAATATTAGAATAATTAATATATTCAACGAGACCAATTACCGATCAGGGATAATGGGATGAGCAATTTAGGAACTCATCAATTTTTTGGTACCCTCAGTGATATTTAGCTTTATCTTACATAGTTAGCACATGCTGGCTTACTACACCAACTAATAATTCACGAATGCCCTCCACTGAATGACCTTATATCAATTGATGAAGCACAACAAGTATTCTCAACTATTGTCAACATGGCCAAATTCTACCTTTAATTTAGAGGCTTTCGTGGTGATGAATAATGATATCATTAGCCTCCGGATGAATGATGTGTTGCAAATATATCAGTTTGCATCTTTACCGGTGTGAGTTTCGTGGTGATATGATCTTCTTCGGCGGTGGAACTTGCGTGAAGGGAGAGGGCTATTCAACTATTATTAATTAATCAGCTGCGATGGGGAAACACTTTTCAGTAAATTTTAGCTAATGCCATCTCACTAACAAATTTATATTAAAATGCCTAATGAAGGGTAGGCAGCTTTTGAGTTAGAAAGAGTGATAACTTCATCGGAGATGACGAAGATCACCAGTAGCTCAGTTAGCAGAGTAACAGATCTGATTCCTGGAGATGTGGGTTCGACTCCCACTAGAAATATTTAAATTTTTTTCCCTTCGAAAATTCATCAAAATTTCAAGGTCAGGGAGTCGATATTCATATTTACCCAGTTTTCTAAATCGGGTTTATACGATATCTTTGCCTCTTTGGTTGTCGCTGATTGCGTTAGCATTTTTATATATCTCCAGCCCGTTTTGATATTTGCCCAGTTGAGTCTAAACTGAAATTTTGTCTCTCTAAATCCAATTCTGTTAGAATTATTTAGTATCTAAAAGAGGTTGGGTGGTGTTGATGATCAATTTGAGCGTGAATTTTTGTGGTCCCCCGTAGCTTAGCGAGAATGATTGGAATCGCACAGTTTTAATATTAATTACCCATACCAGTCACCCTCTGATAAATTTATTCTGTGTCCAGTAGGTTTCAGTTTCGATTTATTCGACTCTAGGTCTGTGTGATGGATTAATGAACTGAGATTCAATTATTCCGCTAATCATTAGCTCTTGAATTGCCAGGATAAATTACTTAATATGATCATATTTGAATTCCCATTGATTGGCCTTGATTCAGATATACACTCTTGGTGTTCCCAGGGGTGATGAGATACCTATCACTGGGTAGTATCTGACGACTTTTAGGTATAGGGTAGAAAAGAATAAACACTTCATGCAAAATTGTCATTCAAATATTTGGTGTAACTTTACTCTATTGTTTACACTCAACCCGAGGGCAATATAGCTTCCTCGTCTTGCTCCCATCCTGACCCTTTCTGGTCGCCAGATGTATTTTGGGAAACCCCACAGCGAATAAATTGCTAATTATTTTCTATATCTGAACATATAAAATATGGCAAAGTCAATTTTGTAGTCAGGAAAGCCTCGAAATCCAAGAGTGCCTGCTCCGCTGAAACCAAACGCGGTATTCATCAGGAAGCCAATGATATCAGAAGATCCTCTCGGTCATGAAATTCTATGACTAATCTAGAGACTGTGCAGATGATATAAATGCCTCGGTGGAGAGCATTCAAATGATTGATACACGTCACTTCTTCATGTATACATCAATCATCGGGTCGGGATTATCAGAGTTGAAATAGTCCATGTCTTCATCACTATGAAATGCCTGTGACGTCTGTCTAACAATAAAAGCTTTGAATATTCGTACAAAGAGACAACTCTCGTAATTGATAAGAAATTTGCTTTTCAACTCTGATGAAGCTACCGACTGATTATTGTGTGTACACCCCAACACATTAATCAATGCCATATTAATATCAGTTTGAAAATCTAACTGTCACATAGTCAATGGATCTTAACATAGTTTCCCTAACAAAAAAAACTGAATGGTCTCACCAATTACCAAAAAACCTCCCATAAAAATAAAACTAAAAAAGAAAAATATGTCAACAACTAATAATTACAGCTGGGCTAGAAACTTGAGATTTATTTAGTGTGTATCAATGTGCTTTATGCCCTTGTTCCTGTTCTTGTCCGTGTCCTTTTGGATGGGTCAGGGCATGATTCGGCTGAGATTGATGGGGCTGTAGAGAGGCATGTTACTTCTGCTCCAACAAAGCAATCCGTTCCCGACCCACGTCACTCCATCAAGTCATCTTCACTGAAAAAAGATTTGTGTCTTGCTCTCGAAGTCGATAAACATCATCCAAAGTCCCAGAGTCCAAGGTCTAAGATTCCCCAGGTCTCGAGCTCATCGCCAAAACCTCATGCATCCGTTCCATTAGATATTACGATCGAGGAGTCGAGTCAGAGGAGTAAGATACCCATCAAAACAAAGGACGAAAAAAGAAAGGATAAGGATAATGGTGTCGTAATGATGTCACATGCAGAGGATAGCGATACAACGATAGTCACTAGACAATCCATTATAACAGAAATGATGGAAGATGACAATGGAGAGACATCGGTTGTCAGGAGAACAGTGACATCAATTATTTCCCAAAACTCAGGATCATTGAGCCAAGCTGACATGGATAAGTTTATTGAATCGAGGAATTTCTCAGATTCTCCAGCTAATGTAACAGAAACCAACACCAGAATGATAATAACCGATAGAATACCAAAGTCAACATCGAAAGAGGACAATGGAGCCTGCACAAGTGCTAAAGAAATTGTGAGATCGATTAGCACAAAGAGCTCCTGGGAATCTTCATCGCAATCCCATGAGAGGGACAATTGGGATCAGATTCAATGTTCATTAGACACATCACCAGGCTCCGGTGATATGGCCTTCACTAAGAACGGCGATTCACGTCACGAATTAGCAAGTGACTGTGACAGTGAGGGCTCACCACGAGCCCGGAGACAATCGCTGAGCAAAAGACGAACTCCTGGCAGCTCAAGTGGATCGGATGTTGCTCTCCATGAAGGTGCTGAACTATCACCTCTAGAAGACGACCAAGGTACCGCAATCACCTCTAACCAATTCTAAGTAAGCGATGTAAATGTCCTGCTAAAATGAACTCCAACTCCAATGAATCCTTCACTTCCTTCATCATCATATCCTTGTATCCCTCCTTGTCTCTTGCAAAAGGAGATCAGCTTTCTGTGTTCGTGATTATCTGCTATTTTCATTCTCCCCCACTCACCTCAATTCATTAATTTTAATCGTATTACATAATTCTCCTGTTATCAATCTCTTGCTGCTTTGGGCATTCTGTGTAATCATGTGATCTTGTTACTTCTCGATGTATCTGATCTGCGAAAAAATTGGAAAATTGAGCTTGTTGGAAATTTTAAAGTTCCGCTTCCTCTTTTTTTTACTTCTTAGGGAATATTCAGGTTGTGGAGAGGTGTTTCATCCTTTTCAGGTGTCTTTCCTTCTCTGTGGTAAAAATTCAAATCGAAGTTAGAATTGAATTCCGAATTCTACGGGCTTAGTCGCTTGGTTACAGTCACTCATAATGACGTAGTCATCTTTGGTATTCACTGACGGTCATCATCAGGTCACCGGAGAGATGATAGCTAACTCGAATAAATTTTAATAAATATCTTCGAATCTGAAAGTCATAGATCATTTCACATAATATTTTTGTTATAAAGCGAGGGAAAAACTCGCAAAATGTTACATATGAAATGATATAATCTGGATTCTAAGATTGTTCGCAATAAATTCAGTAGCAAAACGGGAAAAGTATTTGAAGCGATGCACTTTTGCAAGATATTTATCGAATAGTAAAAAGTGAATCATCTCAGTTTACCACTTTGCTACTGACTGATTTGTGTTTGAAATTCATTACTGATTCGTTCCTTTTCATACATCTGCGCCCTGCAAACCCACTTCCGGGGTCTTTCCCTCCGCACTAATTCCATTAGATGTTACATCCAGTTTGCTACGGGTTTGTGGGAAATGATGGAATTTTGCCTTTTCTCGAGCAACATTAAAGTTATTAGAGGATATAATTTGTTACGTGGCAATAGCCGAGCAGAGTTCGATTTCATTGATGGATTCGGAAATGAAAAGCTGCCCAATAGGGACCCCATGCAAGTCTAACAGGATGACTAGTGGTAGTTCGAGAAACATTTGTTGGCTGAGTGTGGCATCTGCGGTGTTAGTCGGAGTAGTTGCACTTTGTTTAGCCCTGGAACCTCGTGTACTCCACATTCTCTCTAGTCACCATTCGAGACAGGATGGGTACGATCGACACCATTTTTTCTCTTTTCTTTCATTATAATTATTATTTTTTCTTTAAATCCTGTAGTGAAATGATAGAAGACAACTCGATGAATGTCATGCAGACAATTTTACTAATATTTCCAAACTTAGCAGAATTTAAATTATTATTGAGAAATCTTACTCTAGCTTATACATTATTCTGATGAAATGGTCTTTGATAATTCTTTCTAAGTCTTTATCTAACGATGATATTTGCAAATGAGCTATTCTGTGTCAAATCAGTCAACCACTGACCCTCAACGCTTTGAAAGTTTATCTCTATATTTTCTACGATAGGCGTCTATACAAATAATCTCTCAATTTTTTCAGATTTTTTCGGACGATCAATTCGAAGATATGATTTTTTCATTATTTTCAAAAATGTATTTTTAACAATAATTTTGGTTTCATTTATCAAATTGTTATTTCTAGCACGTCAAAATTTTCCATTTTTTCACCTCCAGACGAACTTGTCATATATTTTTCTCGGAATATTAATTTCCATTTAAAATTGTTGAAACTATTTAGTGCGAATTCAATGTGGATGTGGACTAAAATTTTTATAATATAGCGAGATAGATTTACATGAATTGCATATTTTTGCTACATAATCAAAGTTAATTTAGTGCGTCTTAATTAAATTTTCATGTGTTCCCGAGTAAAAAATCAAAAAGAATGTAGATCCAAGGTGATCCGAATTTCCATGATCACTCAAAATCTGTTTTTTATTATATCACTTATTGAAAAAAAGATGAAAGAAATTAAAGATGACAAAATTTGGAAAATTCCATCTATTTCTTTTTTTCTATTCTGAGTGTCTAGATATTGAATTCAAAACATAAAATTGGATTGAATAAATCGCGAGTTTTAAAAATTGAAGAAAAATGGAAAAATGAAGAAATAAAAATCGTCGAACAGAAAGAAATTGAGAGATACTTTTTCTAGGCCCCTAATTATAATATAAATCGAAATAAATTTCCAGCAGAATGAGCATCACCTCCGCGCTCATTTAGCATGAAAGGCCTCAAATGTGGTCTGGAGTTATCTCTCTTTACCACTTCACTACTAAATTATTTCTCCAAATTTCGTCCTTGTACGTAAAAACTGAAGCGACATGAGCTGTTAATTTAGGTAAAGGCGAACCGTTCAATTTCTGGATGGTAATAGTATGTTATAACTCAGTACAGATAGTAATTGGACATTGTTTACAAGCTTTTTTCCAATTTTTTCAGTATCTTGCATGATTTTATTAAAGACAAGTATATTGTGAGTATTGAAGCGCTCAATAATGCATGTTGCATTTACGTAGTACAATGTGCACTCTAGTAAGCTTTTATAACAATAAAATATTTAATATTTTGATTATGAGTAGTAGTGTTGCACGTTAGTGATAATGACAAACATGAAATATGATTATTCTGTTTGATATTATTTTATTCTATTCTGTTTTCTGATATTTTTACTGTCCTTGTCCTTTATTTATAATTACTTTATACATATGAAACTTACAATAGTTACTCTTGGTTCTTTTATAGCTCCTCTGACAAATTAATTATATTTCAAGATAAAGCTAAAGAGTAGAGGGACCAACCGTCACACTTTCGATAAGTAATGGATAAAATTGAGTTAGAATTGTTAGACGAATATTGACGTCTAGTAGTAATTAGTGATAAGTTTTATTTAAGGTACACGATCTTCTAGTTAGTAATAATTAACTATCACTAACCATATCCGTCCGCCTCTTAATCAAGAGGATGATGATGAATATTAGTTTATTCGTCATGTGGACGTCAGTATAATGAAGCTTTTACGACGAAATGACAGTGACAACGATTAGTAATTCGTCTAACAATACTAATAGCAGTGTAGAATTATCTGCTGCTGAGGAGAACAATCGTGAAAACACATTCAAGTGATTGTGTACTTGATGGAGTACTTTGGCAATACTCAGATGAATGAAATTTTTTAACGTTGAGACAGATATCATGTTTATTTTATGTAAAACATCGCTTTTTTCGCGCTTTACACGAATTATCAAGTCCAGCACGAGTTGTTAAACTACATTTAATGGCATTATATTGTCACAAAGACAATTTTTTTTACTATAACAATTGATTATGGAGACGATTGAGAAGTACAATTCTTTATAGAAATGAAAACGAAATGCATAATAATTTTACGTCTTGCCAGAATTCATAAATAGTACTGTTGTCATTTATTTTTTTTATATGTCTAGTCTTTTTCCCTGGTTTGGGCATGATGTACAAATTGAGAAAAAAACATTGAGCAAAGGATTAAAAACAAAAAGTTCTATCAGATGTAATTCATTTGATTTTGTATAACTTTTTGCTTTTATGCTTTTTATATCTGAAAGTTGGTAATATATTTGCCTTTGTGCAAGCGATCAGTATACTTAGAATGGGCGAAATTAACATAAATATTACGTAATAAGTTGTAGGAGATAACATGTTGTTAATCGTTAAACTGTATTGTCATCTTCTTGTGTTACGCAGAATCTGACTTTATGCAGCAAAGTGAGCCATCTTACGTCGAAACAGTAACGACGGAAATTGATCCAGTAACCAATGAAAGGTATTAAAGGACAACATATCTCTTATCTATTTAGTGATTACTCATGCAGGTTTATTATTTATTGGTTGATTATTCTTGAACATCATTCGAACATCAACGCTGTCTTTTCAGCCCCATTTGACTCCAAATTTTTGAACTTGTAACAATTATTTGATTATTTCAACTTTATCTAATTCCCAATTTTAATGCACCGTTAAATATCTATTTTTTAATACATAAGATTAATCAATTTTCATCAATCATCATAAAAATCATTTCATTGGAATCGTTACAAATTTATTCATTTTCAGAATTTTGCCAGATATTGATGTGGTGCTTCAAAGCCAAAAGAGTTTCAAGTTAAGACCTCTGAAAGTTGAACACAATTGTTTATATATGAACAGTAGTTGGTAAAATAATGATATCGTGTAAAATATCATTTGAATGATGCTGAATATTCCTTCATGTTTTTGTTTTATTTTCGGTACCTCATAGAAAAGTGATTTAGTTTTTTTGGGGGAAGTTCTACCATTTTTTATAAAAAATAAATCTGAAGGTCCGTGGCCAATTGCCTCACTTGGAATTCTTATTAAATTTTCGAAGCATTACTATAATATTTCTTAAAATCCGTTTTGTAAGCCGCTTTGCTCTCTACAAAAATTATTTGAGGAGCATTTCTCAGTTTTCCAGCTATTCGTCGGAGAATTGAATTAATTCTATTGACCACTTCACTACTTAAAAAATTATGGACAACATAAATATTTTGCTAAATATAATTTACGTAAGACTAATCAGCGGTGATTTTTTCCTTATGCAAATTTATTAAAAAATCCAAACATGAAAAATATTCGAAGATACCGTAACCGTAAGATAATTGACAAAATTCCTGATTAAACATCGTTGAATCAGTAGAATTCTTGGTACCAGACTATAGCTGATACTAGCAAATCTTAAATACTAATTTTGTGTTTAATCATAAAAGTCGACCTTCTCATAATTAAGCAAATCAAATCTCTTTCATAAATGACCATAAACTCATCTCTGAAAATTCTATTTCTAGAATAATAAGAACCACACGAATGATAGCATCAGGAACAACGAGCGCAGGAACTGGATCCGATGAACTTCGAGAATCAATGCAGAAGATTGTCGACCAATTTATGACCGAAGAGAGAAGAGGCCAGTAAATGAAATGAATGCAAATTAATCTATTGAATTTAAAGAAAATTATTTTATCTAATTGGTACAGTCAAGGAGTATGAATCCTTGGCAATATTTTCAAATTTCTGATGTTAATCAGTATTTTGTAAATTTGTGTTCTCTATTTTAAAGATATCATTGATGTAAAATTCAGTGAAGTGCATGTGAGGAAAAATTATGGCCTAGGCTTCCGTAATATTCGAATCCATATTACGATTTTTAGTTATGATTTCAAGTACGAAAGCTTTTTCGAGTTACAATTAAATCCCTGATCATTTGAATTTGAATAAATTATTGTGAGCTAGTATGACTAGTTTTTTGCTAGTCATTACTATGCAAGGCCCTTGCAGCCATGAACATGATCGAAATAATCAAAAAATGATCTATTGGTACTTTGCTTTGTACTCTGTCTTAAATTATCTATGAAAACAAGTATATTGTTATGTATGCTTGGAACACAAACAAATGATGTAAAACTCAGATTATTCTTCGCTTTATTGAGATAAATTACAGTGCAGCGAACTGTCGGCACCTGCACGAAAGAAAAATAATTCATCGCTTGGTAAATAATGGAAAATGGTAATGTTTTTTCAAAGTAACTCTTAAGCTTCGGGCTTGCATTTTGCAAAGCAACAAGAAGGAACAATTTGCTTCACCGCTATATCAGAAAGATCCAAATGAAATTTTCCATCGCATCAGTGTAAACATGTATTTAAGATGACAATGAAATGTGTATAGTCACAATGCCAGCTTGAACATCTCTGTAATATGGCAATTGATAATTTTTATCAAAACGAGAGAAAATGCTAACAAAATGAATACAGTGTAAATTATTTCTTATTCGATGATAATTGTCTCAAATGAATCTTCAATTAAATTGTATATTATCATTATTTTCTTATCTTAATATGGTATAAATGCGTAATTATTGTAAACCTTCGATCATGCATAACTGAATGTAGACGATTATTTTATTTATGCAAAAATGATATTGATAATAGAGTAAATTTAATTGAACGCCAATTCAATATTTTCAATCATGCTTCATTGCCAAGCTTCTTTCTGAGGAGACTAAAAATAGTGAAAAAAACATATACATATACACAAAAAACAAAATTACTGGAAAGAATCTACAATGGCTGAATTAATGAGACAGTTAATTTAAGGTATTATAAAGACTCACGTTTAGGCTGTCGCGATGATTAGCTTTCGTTGTCACAATAATTGGGAAAATTTAATTATGGAAAGTTTCTAGAATATATTTGAGATCGATATTTAGATGATGAGAAAAATTATTGATGAAAAATATGAGGATGTAATAAATTAATATAAATGGAGAAAAAAAATCTGTTCTAGATTGAGAATATTCTATTACTAATATATAATATATTGTATTTGATGAAATATGACTGCACATTCAAGATTTATAAATTATTGTACCTATGTCTGAACAAATTGCATTCAATAGACTTCGCCTAGAGCCCAATTAACCTATGGACCAACGGCACAATCATAAATCCTATCATTTCAATTATGAAAATTCATTCATTTTCGTAATTTTACATTTAAGTTAATGTCAATGTTTGACGCGACTTGTATCACAATGGGAAATAATTTCGATTGATTTTTCTGGGTAAATTAATTTTTGTACATTTTTGCAGTATTTCAGAATCTTCGTTAGATAATCACTCCTAATTAGACGACACCTTGTACTTTATGGTAATAATTGGATAAGGAAATAAAGGAGGGGAGGACATTGAAGAAACAGTATATTCTGTCCAGAGGACTGTAACTATGGTTTTATTAGCCCTTTAAAAATACTATAAAATTTCATTTTTAATTAGGGGTGGGTGGGGCAAAATGTAACAATAGAAAATCGTCTATTACGCAATAAGAGATCGGGAAATATTTTCTAACCAGTGTCAGGATTGAAAAACAAGGCGCAAGCGAGTGACAAACTTTTTCTCATCAGTATTCGATAATTTTTTCATCCTAACATGTGGAAAAGGAACGTTTTAGGCATCTGAAGTCTAGTAAGAATTATAAACATTATTATACGAATTTCGGATACAGAAAGTCCTGAGAATGTTTATTGATGTAATATTCCATCAATTTTCTGACCAAGCAATAAAATATTTTTTTTTGTTTCGGAAAGTTCTGACATTTAACTGTAGACTGGCCGGTAAAAAAATAATTTTGCCCCAGAAAATAATTGTTTTCTCTACTTATCTCGCTAATTAGTTCTAAACTCGCAATAGCTCGTCCTGCAAGTTGATTCTAGCTAACTTTTCCCGGCCTAGGCGTGAAAAATACTACTTCTGAAAATCTTAGGATGATTATTTTTCCCACCCAAATTTCAGCCAATAGAATTGCACCATTTGTTGATATTTTGTATAGCCTACCTCGAATATCAGCGATAATTTTTTGAATATTTTGGTAAACAAACGACACTTAACCAAATAAACCTCTTTTCATGTCATGGCACAATTCTCTTGGCCGAAATTTGGATAGGAAAAATAATCCCCTGAATACCACTCGAGCTTCAAAATTATAGAATATTTCCCTCTAGGTTCCCTGCATACAAATGAAGTCGTCAAGTTTTTCAGGAAAAATCACTCGTGCTTCGCACTCGTGATTTTTTAGCCTGAAAAACTTGACTCCTTCATTTGTTTGCAACGAATCTATCGGGAAATATTCGATAATTTTGAACCACTTGTGGTATTATATGTGAAAATACTACTTCATTATGATGTCTCAGAAAATTAATTTTTCAGTCACGAAAAGCACTTTTCCGATACATGTAACGTCATTTGGTTGCTCTCTTCTAGGCTGTTGTGACTCCATTTTCTGATCACTCAGATGCAATTGATTAGCAATCCTTATTCATTCAAATTGCATTTCGACTTTAATTAATAAATTGAGTTCTCACAATTCTACCATGTGAGCGTACCATTTAAGTCACTATGAGGGTGTGTGTAATTGTGACTAGGTTTCCCGATACTCTGAATCATAGATCAACACCGAGCCGATCAGCCGAGTGAATCAGATTTTTGTTGTTCGCGAGGTGTTCATTCCTGCAATTTTGCGAATTTTGGTGCGTGCCATGGCGATCCAAGTTCAATGGTGTATGCATATGACTAAGGTAAAATGCTTGAGATAGTAATTCACGGAGACCTGCACCACACCATCATTAATTAAGCAAATAAGCAAAAAAAAATTTGGAGAAATCGAGATGGTTCAAATTTAGAAAATTGCTCCCCCTTTTATTTATTGAAGTGAACAAAAATGTCGAAAAAAAATTTTATCATTAATTTATGAAATCTTTCATTCCTCCCACCCCCCCCCCCCTTTACGATATTGAAAATTTTTTTTTCAACATCGCAACAGTTCAAAAGTTATCTCAATATCATAATACTTTAGAAGATGATCATGTTCGATACGATCTTCAATGAACTACGAACATCCTTGTCTAGCATAAATGTTCGTAGAGTGCTGTGTGTGATCTCCTTGCTATAGGAACAACAGATATGGAGCTATGAGAGTCGCTGAGGGTTCTGGCCTGAACACCCCAGCTAGTTTCAATACCTAAGAGAGGATGGTCAGATCGGCCATTAACTTCCGTTCAATGTTGATGGGCGTTGACTGCTTGTAGCTCAGCGTTTTTCGTCTATTTTGAAACTAATGGTCCATCAATCAAAATTGCGATTAAAAATTTGAAAAAAAATCACGTCGTCTGGTTATTTTTTCACCTTCTTTCTTTGGAAATCGAAACCCAAAAGGTGATAATTTTTTCCTGATGCACCAGGTTAATGTGCACTCCCACCAGGTCCTCCTTGGTAAGCGTGCCCTTTAGACAACCCTTCATGGCCACCCCATCGATTTTAGTATTGGCGAGGATGCCGACCTAGCCTGGGATCGAGACCATCTCTTGCTGATTGAGCATAGCCACCTTCTCCATCAGTTCCTTGATTTATTATGTTTATCTTTTATTTTGTCCGCAGGGTTTTACTCCTCATCGCTTTTGTTACTTGTAAATTTCAGAATACAAGTCTTAATTATCAAAGTAATTATGTTAGAATGAATTTGATGAGATGATTTGATGGTGTCGTTCTTATATACACTGAATTTTATTTTCAGCAACACATTAGCTGAATTGAATAAGAGTTTTTCTTGCAACGACACCTTTTACTTTATGGTAATAATTGTATAAGGAAATGAAGAACGGGATGTTATTAAAAAAAGAGTGCATTCTATTGAGAAGGCTGCAGCTATGTTTTTATTAGCACTTAAAAAATTATCATACAATTTAATATTGGACTATCTAAACTGAAATAACAAGCAAATTTTTCAAGTAAAACCATCTCGTTTCAATTAAAAAAACATTCACTATTGAGTTATATCAATTCCATTGACCCGTGAATCAAATTGTCTTTCTGGAATTTTTTGTTACTGTCATTGATTATTGTGAATGGTAAAAAGACGAGTTTATCATGATTATTTTTATCTATCATCTTTCCAGGTTATTCTGAACTACTTTTGTTATTTATAAATTTCCAAACACGAAAGTATTTATTCTAAAGTAATTATGCTAAAAAATATGTTAAAACGTTTTTATGGATTGTTTTTACATGTATCGAATTGAATTTTTAGCAACAATTCTTCCGCATCTAATGATTTAATTACTCGCTTGAAATTTTTTCCATTGCTATGACTCATATGAGTTATGCCGTACAGCGGGATTAATGGAAAAAATTGATAGCAATTTCCTAATATCTCTGAATAATCCTACGTAAAATTGTTCAATCGAGTATGCACGAATAGAACAAAACAAATTGGAAAAAAGATCATGGTAGTTTATTTATAGATACAATTACTTATATGCTCGATTAATCGAGTTAAAAATTTGTCACGTGTCGTCGGAATTTATCGATTTATTTCGAATGAATGAAAATTATTTATTTATTGGAGATTTTTTATTGGCGCTGATTTTAATTTGCCGGTGTGAAGTTACCAATTCTTAATCTACCATTGCTAGGACTATGGCGGTGTAGCTCATCAGATCTGAAAAAAAAAACGAAGGATTTTGTAGGCGGAAATTTCTTATGAAAATTTTGAACAAAAGACTATTACATATTAATAAATAAGATCACGCCGTTTTTTAAACAAATGTTTTAGTTTCACTCGATGAAGTCGTCAATTAGATCAAAGAAAAAGGTCATTAGGAGCACCTTGAATTACCCCATTCAATTGATTTCAATAAAATGTTGGTTCGATTCAACTGAACTAATTTTCTGAGGGTGCAGAAGTGATAAAATCATATACTTTCCTATAACTTTTTTTAAATTGTTTGTTGTGAATGAGCTCTGCCAGATTGAAAGGAACTTGAGAAGACTTTTTCATAAAATATGTCTAGGTCAGTTGTTTATTCTATCCATGATTTACCCAATAATTATTTGTTAAGGAGATAATTAACGAGATAAATTATATCAGCGAATAAGCATTAAGTTATAAAATTAGGAGAGTTAATTCATTTCAAATACTTACGTTATCGACATCATCCTCATCATCGTCGCTGATTTCGTCACCGAACTCAATATCTTCATCAAAACCGTCTTCCACGAATGTAACTGTGTCATTGATGCGAACTGAAAGAAAACAAAAAAGAATTTAAAAATTGGCACATTAAATAAATTTCGGGTTTCATTGGTCTGAGTTATTTTATTTGATCAGAAATCAATAGGAAGGACTGGAAGTTAGGAGTTACATAAGGGACAATCAACGCTGAATGTGATTCACATTCTAATAGTTTATGGATTAGTAAACTTTTTCAAGTAATTTGTCCTTTCGTCGAGAAAATGATTGTTTGCGTTTATCATACAGTAAACTCATCACATTTTTCTTCAATTTCGGAAAATTGACAGATTGTCGAGTGTGACACAAAGTCGAATCGTGGAAAGTTTCTCATTTGGATCGTAATTCACGATGAAAATCGTGGAACGTTTCAGCTCGAAACGAATCTCGAATCAAAAATCCTGAAATATTTCGTACTGGGGACACAAGTTAAAAGAAATATTACGGGACGATATTTTTGGGAAGTCACTATAAAGTAGACATATACATATTGTTTAAAAAAAAAACAATTTCATTGGTATTGAACAAGAAATTTTCAAGACAATGTCACTGAATACAATTTTTCAGGGGAAAAAATAATTAGTTTTAGGTTTTGAACGCAGTTTGTGTTTACTTTAATTTCCATTCTCCGTTGAATTTTTTCCGATTCTTCCTTAAGTGGAACGTTTTACGACTATTGATTTTGAATTCCGATTCAGGCTGAAGCGTGCCAGGAATTTTATTCAGTTTCATCCCCGGCAAAAAAACGTCCATAATTTTTATTTCAACTTACGTTCCAAGCGAAATTATATATTTTTTTGTAATAGTTATTTTAAATCGCCTCGATCCCTTTAGGATATGGTGCGATGCTGACGAAGGCTTTTTGAAAATAGTTAAATCGCTCTAATCTACCCGGCCGGCTTTTAAACTCGAAAAATATCGAAAACGTTTCAGGACTTTGATTCCGGATTTCGTTTCGGAGATTTCCTTCCATAACTTCCATGGGTTCCTGCTATTTTGATCTACCTCGACGGGTAGAAAAATATCGCAGTCAGAGTCAGATTTGTTACAGTTAATGCCGGGTCAATTTCAGTTAAATTAAAGTTCATTTAGACAAAAATCCAGAGGAAAAAATTGATCAAATATCGATGAAACAATTTAAGTCAATTTAAATCTGATTATAATCTTCAAGGAAAATCGCTGAACCTAACGGAAATGCGTGAAATTTCGATAATTAACTTTTCTATAACTCTTCATTGAGCCTTTAAAAAAATTGATGGCAATAACACCCAATACCTATCGTAAATCTAAAATTGTCAGAATCAATTTAAATCATTTTCTGTTGATTTGTTTGTTTTGTTGGCTTAACGTCGACAGCTACGTCATTAACGACCCTTTATTGTTGATAGAATTCACGATTTATCCCTTTGCGACCTATAACTATAGTAGAAATCGACTGTATTCGCGAGTAAAAACTCCTGGGGTACTACACATTCGCGATATTTTTTCGTGGGGATTTTCACTTTTCCAGTTCGAGAAATAGAAAATTGAGGATTGGGGATTGCCTTTAGGATTCACCGAGGCTGATCCCCGGAGAAGGAAGAGTAAAGGCCAATTAGGAAAACAAATGACCCTGCGTTAATACCTAGAATGTCCTCCAGGATGTTACCTTTCAAATGCGCTATAGTATGATTTCGCTAAATACTTTGCATTAAAGATATGCGATTTTAAAGTAGTCTATTAAGAAAACCCGTACTTATTTTTCTTTAAACCCATATTTTGTTTAAAATTCTAAGAAATAAACTTCATATTTTATTTTATTTATGCTTATTTGTCGATGTTGTGGGTGGGTTTAAATGTAATAAGAGAAAGTGTTCTTACCAGTTTCAGGGAATTCTCCGTATGTTTTCAAATTTCTCGCCTCGTCGGACGTGTACTTGAGAATAACGTCAGCCTTGGCGTCTTGGTAGTCACGAAGACCTATCAGAATGATATCACCCTGATTGATCCATACTTTCTTGCGAAGCTTTCCTCGTATGTGACACAGTCGTTTGACTCCGTCGAAACACATCGCCTCCAGCCTACCGTTGCCCAGCATTTTTGTGACTTGAGCATATTCTAAATAACAGAATTATGATTACAATAATAAACTAATAATTTTGAAAAGAGTTTAGGGCTCCTATTATTT
Organism: Diachasmimorpha longicaudata; assembly: GCF_034640455.1. Lineage (NCBI taxonomy): Eukaryota > Metazoa > Arthropoda > Insecta > Hymenoptera > Braconidae > Diachasmimorpha > Diachasmimorpha longicaudata. The sequence goes on from NC_087236.1 coordinate 681,175, forward strand.
AAGCTTACCTAAACCTACGGGTTTATACAACTATGTACAATATGACAGACAAATCACATTAAGAGTATAATGAAACCACAAAAATTGAAAATAGTTATTAATGATGACGTACAATAGTGGAGGTTGGTCATATGTAATTAGTTTTTGATTCTAATTTTCTGTTACTTATCCTATTCAGCCATTTACTTTTTTCCCGATTCTATTAGAAAATCTAAAAATTCAATATTTCTCTGGATTTTCTAGCTGTTTATACCCCTTTGAAACTTCTCGGCCTCTAATTTCTTATTTTTGTAATTCACGGTTGTTTATGCAATTTTATTCACTCTATTGAAAACTAAGATAGGAATTGGATGTTTCGGATGATTACATAATTAAACAAGCAACGGCCGACGATCTCCACCGGATATGATGTGACCACTACTTTACGCAGAATTAATCGTTTTTACCTTCATTTCTACGAATGTAATTACTAGCATGCTTTTGAATGAATCCGTACTAATTCGATTAAAAAAGGGGGACATTAGATATTCTCGATGTGATTGAAAAATTCGAGTAATAGGTTTCTCAATGTTTGGAATACATAATTTCTGGTCTATTTTTTAGGTTTTTCAAAAGTATTTTAACGAATGACTTCATTCTTTATCTTTGCAATAGGCAGCTATGTTCTACCGGGTCTTCAAAAGATTATATGTAATATTATTATGATATGTGTTTGTACAAAAAAGGAGAAAATCTAGAAAACTTCGTAGACATCGAAAAAACTACTCGTAAAATACCAGATTGAAAAGGCATTTTACCTGATTTTTCAACACATAAATTACGATTGTGAACACGTAAATTACGATTTGAAAAATGTAAATTACGAGTTTAAACTCGTGAATTACGAGTTCTTACATCGTAAATTACAATTTGAAAAATCATGTATTGCGATTTCAAAAAATGTGAATTACGGTGTCAAAAAACGTAAATTACGGGTTTGAAAACATAAATTACAAAATCCGACCTCGTAAATTACGTTTTTTCAGGTCATAAAATATGAGGTCCGACCTTGTGATTTACACTTTGCACCCCGTCATTTACAAGATCTCAATCACGTAAAATCCTTGATTGATGAAAACGTAAATGCAATCGAAAACAATTTTTTTTTGTTAATCTGAAATCCTTACGTTTTATATGATTCTGAATGATCAGGGCTCAGGTTTCGGAGATATTTTTGCAATAAATGTTCAAGGTAATGTCGAAAATATTGCGAAAGACGCTTCTTAATCCACTAACAAATCTGTGAGGGTTAAATTACAAATTTGAATCTTTGCCGTTGCGGAGGGCTCATGGAAAATATGAGAAATTTGACACTTGCAATTTTTTTTTATTAGTTTAATAAGTGTCTTATACAACATTTTCGAAATTGCCTTGACCTTTAAAAGAAAAAATGTCTCCGACAGTTGGGCCCAGATGATTCAGAATTATCTGAAACGTAAAGATTTCATGTTGGCAAAAAATGTTTTTTTTCGATTTCATTAATCAAGGATTTTACGTGATTGAGATCTTGCAAATGACGGGGTGCAAAGTGTAAATCACAAGGTCGGACCCCATATTTTACGTCTAAAAATAACGTAATTTACGAGGTCAAATATCGTAATTTACGTTTTACTTCGTATGTTTGGGTTTCAGACCATTCTACGTCATTTCCAAAGAAAATTAAGGAATGAAAAATGACCGATTATAATGCTTCCATTCGCAAGCATAAACATCGCTTTTTAAACTTGCTAATTTTTTCTGCATTATTCACAGTCCTTCTCCCTTAAATATCAATATCCCTCTGAGACAGGAAGAAAAAAATGGCATTGAAAGTTTCAGCAGACCCAACAGAGCAAATCCATTCTTTACCCGATTATTGATGTCCACGTCTTATTTCATTACTTCTCGTTCATAATAATCCATAGTAATAGTAATATAGAAACAAAGGGTATTATCCTTTCACCATGCCAAAGAAGAAAAAGATATTTCAATTTTTCAGAACTACATAGAGGAATTTTTCGCATATCTTCACTTAAAAAAAAAACAAGAATTTCGTGGGGATTTGACTACCAATTTTCACGGGACCACTAAAGGTGATTTAGAACTTGAAAAAACTTGAAACTTAAAGTTTTACCAAAGTGGGAGTGAGAATAAGGCTAAGATCTTCAACAGAGGATGTTTTATTGAACAAAAAGTGTAATTTGAAACTTTCACCTTTTGGTTTGTTTATTTTGAAGAAAATTACTTGTGATAGTGATGAACAGTATACAATCTAATTTCAAAGATGAGCTTAACGAAATAATAACTCTGCATCTATTGCGTCGAAACGACTGCATTCAGAAAAACTCTACGTCATAATTATAATTTTTCGAAATCTCTTTGCGACATTTTTTTCTGCGTTCAAATGGCATAATTTCATCTGTTGTGCAAACACAAAAGTTGAACAAACTGTATCGTACATTTCTATAGCCCAATTACAAGATATGAAAAAGTCACATTACAAAATCAATGTGAATTCTTCGTGACCAGTGGAATTTTTCGGTACAAGACGTCTGTGTAGGACATCGTATGGTCTATGGAAAGAGGTCTATTGATCATCCTGCCATTTTTAGGGCGGAAAAATGTCGTATAAAGCTAATTTAGGGAATATGAAATCGAGGCTATTTGCACTGTGTAGAATCCATTGAATCCAACTGTTGAGAAGATTTTTTTGGCGCATGTGCCCTTGGCTCACAAATGTGTTTTCAATATTGGAAAAAAGAGAAATAATAAGCTTTATCGCAAAATTTTTAGTAAGTACCAGAATAGGGCTTAAAAATCTATACCACATGTCTGTGTTTCGACAAAAAGAGATCTAGAAACGCGAATTGCTTCCATTCGGAAACTTATTATCGTTGAAATTGGTAGAAATAAAAAGAAAGAAGATACTAATAACGCAGAGAGTAACGGCAATATGGCTTCTGTTGGATAGAGTTGTACGCTGTCTGTTTGCAATATTGAAAATACATTTGTGAAAACAGGTAACGTACTCTCAAGAAAAATCGTCAAAAGCTGGATTCAAATGATTCAAAAGAACCCAAAATATCCACATTTGACACTCCCTTTTTCACTTCGTAGGCCTAAAAATGGCCAAAACGGTCAAAACGACCTTGATGCAATTGCCTACGATATTTGCAATATTTTTTGGGTAAGAAAACGTATAACTGTGGGTGGAAAAAAAAATAAATAAAAATTGTCGGTGGGAAATGACTCAACTGTTAAATTAAAATAAAAGCTCTTGGTTTGTTCTTTATCATTTTTATACTGAGAACACGGAGATTTTTAGGAAAAATAATTTTAACAACAAATATCTATCACCTAAATGATAATACATCAATAAAAAATTCCTATAAACAACTGATTCAGGCAAGTGATTTCCTATGTTCAGTTATGATGGCTAACATATGAATATTATAGAAAGCAAAATAAAAAATGAGATCAAAATTTGAGTGAGAGATGTCTAGATACTAGAAATATTTATTGCTCAAATGTTCATATCGTGAACGTAAAAATTATCAATAAAAACTTTCCATTGTGTTTTCATTTTAATTTAATGTTTTTGCTCGCGTATAGAGGTATTATGGTGGTGCAAATTCAGGTTTTTTATTCTTTATGGTATTTCCACTTGTTGTTTATGTATCAAAAGTTTTTATCCTATTGTATGCAGCACTGGCTGATCCTCGAACCTTCGGCTTGTGCTATAAACACGTTATCCACACACCTTAGCATCGAAATTCCCACACTTGTTGCAGAATATACTATTTTTGGTTTTCACATGGATGTATTGACCTGTACGACACAGTTTACCAAATCTGGATACTTCAACACTAAGAAAAATTGTGAGAATTGCCGGAAAAAGAAGAAAGAACATCACACGTCAAGGTTTTGAAAAATTATAACTGTCACTGTTTTGCACTGCAAGGTGTTTTAAGCGTGAATATCCCGTTAAACTCGCTCTCAAATCTATATTACTATCTAATCAATCAACTATCAGTTAAGTGTATTCCCATCGACAACATTACAACCTAAACTTTTCAAATCCTTCAATTTTTCAACAAGATATCCACTGTTAAAGATCCATTTCCGCTCATTTCAGGGACTATCGATAATTACTTAATTTATTCCAATTTCTAAGCTTCTGTTAATACACAGAATCAAATTACATTAAATTTTCAATTAAATCTGCAATTTTATAATTTTTTATTCACATTTAATGCCACTGTTCATTAAATGTAAAAATATATGTCTACCAGAGTTTTCTGGTTTTTTATTTATTTTTAAAGGAACAAAAATTAAATATCATTCAATTTTGTAACTTGTGCTATACAGAGAAAACAATACATAATAATGATAATAATAATAATAACAATACTCATTGGCAAGAAAACAAAATAGTATAAACTAATCTAGTTGGTAATTTGTGAATAAATCAAAGATCAAAATATAATGTACAGAGAAATCCATTGTTTTGTTATAAACCATAAGACTTGAAAAATTATTGACGAGTTAATTGATAATAACAATAGTAATAATAATAATAATGCATTGAAAGTTCCTGAGTAGATTAATGGAGTATGAAATAAATATTCTACTAGCGAATTAATGAAAAAAGGAAAATTAATGTGACTTTTTTTTTGTTTTCTCTCTCAGTGGAGACAATCTGTGAGAAAATAATTGATTACCTTGACCATCTTCTTTGAAGACCAACTCTCGTTTTTCAGTTTCGTTCTCATTCTTTCCTCTCCTACGATTTTTACCTCCCTTTCCTGTGGTTGAACAGATAAAATAAATGTGAGGTTGTACAAGTTCCAAGTAATTACGAATAAATTCGTCATATGCCAAGAAAAAAATCGAAGGACACTTCGCTTTCCACGAACTAAGACAGGTTAGTTAGAACTAACCATATTATCAGAGGCTAGGATGCCAACGATAACGTGACAATTTTGTCGTGAGGGCCATATTCCTGGAAAAAATATCACAGCAGTGAAGACTAAAATTCGCTTACCCTTATTCTTCGGCATTTTGTACTGGTGGCTTGGAAAAGATTGTCAGAATCAATAGAATAATGTTCGTCAAAGATTCAGCCAGACACTGGGGAGCACAGACACCATGGAGGAAGGCAAAGGTGACTGTCGTGTGTGTCAAAATATAACGTAACGATAATTTACACTTTTTATAGAAAATAACATGGCTGAAAATTTTTTGTTTTTATTTTAAACAAACAATACATCTGGAAAAATCGAATAAGGAGCCAAAATTTTGAAGAAAAAATATTTTTTAATGAAATAATTTGACCTCCGTAGGTAGAAGATAATAAAGAACTCTTGCTAATCGACTCGAATGTATATTACATTGATGTCCGTATAAAAAGGGCGTTTCTTGTCGGTATGGAGTATAGTTTATTATAACATGATAATAATGGTAATTGAAAATTTTGGTTATAAAGATTTGCAGCTGTAATACCTAACTTCAAAATTATCGGATATTTGCTGATGGCCTTGGTACGTAGCAACGACAGGTACAAGTTTTGCAATAAAATCCCGAGTGCTGGATTGCAAACCAGGTGACCGAGAATACTGCCCTCTAATTGGACAAAATCAAAATAAAAAAAAAATAATCATAAAAATATGTCAATAACAAAGCAAATAAAAAAAAAATTAAAAAAAAATAAAAAAAAAATAAAAAACGAGACGAAACGGGATGTTTTTTTAATAAAATTTAATATACAAGTCAGTTTGCAATATTTCTGCAATGAATAATTTTTCTTTGTTATGTTATTTGCACGATGAAATAATATTCCAGATAATATTAACATCCTGTAATATTTAGGCTGAAACCGATTCAGGACGTAGTAATTGGAAGGTCCAAAATAATAGAATGTTCACAAAGCCAAAGAAAAGAGAGAAAATTAGGTAAAAATGTTATGATTACTCACACTGCATGTCTACAATACTCTTTTTTATTTATGATATGTTCTCAGTTTTACGGTACAATTCAAGAGACCCGAAGGAAAAAAATTGTATCTCCTGTCAAGTGGTAAACAATAAATTAGACGTATCAGCATTCAATTACCTTGCAATAATCGATTTTGCTCCTTAAATCAACCAGAAGTTTCGTTTTTTTTGTGTTAACCACCTCATTATGATTTAAAAAATCGACATATGCTATTTTTATACCATCTCCGTACATATATATGTATCAATATTCGTTACATATTTTTTTTCTGATTGTTAATCCACTGCCAACGGTTAATTGATTTGATTTTTTTTTCAATGTAGATATTGTTGACTCCTATTCGTTGACTACAACTAAAATTGACTTCCTTCATGGACTTTTGGACTTTTCTAATATTTCTGCGAAATCTTTTTGTTATTCTCACGATAACAAAAAGATGTATTAAATAAAATGACTGGTGGCTTAAAATAACTCCTTCAACATTTTATAGATCGACTTTACAGCCGAAAGTCGACCGTTGTGTCTATTTTGAAAAAACTTTAGGACATTTTTAATCCTAATCCTAATTTGATAGAGTAGATCATTATGACAGCTGTTACCTCTGATTTGTTTTTCACGGTAATTTTCAAATTTCTAGGCATTTTTTATGAATTCCTCTGTAAAGTGCCATTTCCTTCCTTTCATAGCGTACCCTATGATTGCTCATATTGCAAGTAATATTGAAAGACTTTAAACAATAAATACAAACAAACATATAGTTTTATTCCAAAAATAAAATGTACTCTGCAGAATGACCATTCGAAAGCAAATTGTTAATTTGTTAACAAAAAACACAATGCAATACCCAAACATCAATAGGAACAATCCAGTTGTTACTTGTTACACCGCTCCCGGTTCCTCATTGTTTTAATTTGTTTAATATGAGGCACCATCTGTACATATGACGTAATGCAATATTCACATTTTGAACCTGGGGTGCTGAAATGATAAGAAACAAAAATAAAGTGATGGAATTAAAAAATTTTTCATTGAGCATTTACTGTTTATATTCCACCTCTCCGCCTTACCTTTAGTGTCGAAGATTGCACAAATGTACATGTGTATTCATATGGCATTTTAATATATATTTGGAAATCCAAATAATTTGTATTTTGTCAATTAAAAATTTCTGGGACGCACTAAGTGGTAACTAATGGAATTTATAAAGACGAAAAAGCACCGGTGGCGCCAGTGTTTCTCTCTTCAGCCACAGGTCAACTCCATTGTGTGCCAGTGGTGCCAGTTACACGAGCATTTCTCACACACCTTGAGTCCATCGTCGTTGCTACAGAACCGAACACACTAACACACATTGCATATAAGAATGTGTATCACATGACCCTGCATTTCACGCGCATTGTGTGTGGCAAGAAGCGTTTTGACACTGACATTGGCAGCCAATTGGCAGGACACAGGCAAATTTCCGCTATCTTGGAGAAAATCAAAAAGTGTAAACATCCAAAACTGAAAATCAACAAATTATTGTAAATGTAAAAAGTTATAATGTGGCATTGAGCTGAGAAGCACAAGGGACGGACGGACATTCTTCAATCCTCCACTGACTGACGAATGTGTACAGTTGGCACTCCGGATTATCAAGAGAATTGCACGTTGGAAATGGTAAATTAACAACAATGATTTCTATTCAAGCTCAATGAACGTTACAATCCACTTGTATTGAAAATAAGCATCATAGTGTTCGACACCCCCTAAAACACAATTAATCGTTCCATGTGACAGTTCGGTAATCAGATGCTTGGCTATCAGAGATGTCCACCCATTGACAATTGTTATCATTTATTGTCTCGTTTACGAATCGTGGAACACTTGATCATTCTCTCAAAGATTAACACCTACGTCATATTTAATACCAAATATGCTCTTTAATATACCTTACACACGTTACGTGCCTCATTATCCAACTGGACGTGCAGAAGTTCTAGTCGTGTATCCGTAGCAATACTATCACACGTATTAAACATATGTAAAGTTGTATCGTTTATCCGGATTAAGTCATCTCCATGAAGCAACGACAGTTGTCATGTGGTTCGGTAGGTAGTGGTTCGTGGTAGGCATCATTCAACTATTTGACTGCAGCACGTATGGAAAAGTTCAATTACAACCTTAAGAAACTCGCTAGAAATTTGTTCTGGAAGTCTTTGGAATTTATTTTTCTTTAGAAAAAAATTTACTCGTCTTCTATCAAATTTTTCATTTATTTTTGATTATTGGAAGGTTTAATAGAAAATATCTTGTAGATTTTAGAGAACATTTTCTGGGCTCAAATGTTTCAATGATTTTTTGGTTTAAGAAAATTAAGCAATATCGCTTCGAAAATGTCAGCTGAAGAAGGTTTGGAAGAAATATCTTAATGGAATAAGCTGTGGAGAAAAGTCAAATTCTCTTGACTTTTTCTATAAAATATTTTCGATTAATAATTTGAACAGAAATGACTAAACAGTAATAGAAGATTCAATAGAGTTGTCTAATAAAAGTTCGATTTTACCAACTTTTCATACGTAACCTCATTATACTTTTGATTAATTTTTTCTGGACATTTTTAGGCTATTTCATAGGAAAAAGTCGATAAATTTAGACTTTTCTGATTGAGATATTCGATGGCACTTTGTCAATCAAAATTTTTATTGTTTGGTTATGGTCTACAGGATCTCTATGAAAGGAAATTTACAAAATTATGCCTATTCATGTAGAAAATTTTAAATTCATTGCTTTTTTCTTACAAAATATGGCACCATCATTGCAAAATACAAATAAACTTTCACTGATAATTCTCTATAATTTTTATGAAATCTCAAAACAAATTTTACATAATTCCAATTAAATTTTTTCGCCCTTTCGCCAAATTTTCCTATCGGGATTTTTCATATGGGAGGGATCGAAATAAATGTTGTTGTCAGTAATGTTGAGATTTTCTATTACTGATTATCTATCTGATTAACAATGGAGATGGAAATATTATCATATTATCATTTAGTAATTTATATGTGAAGGCATTCTTTCTTTTTTTCTTTTATTCTTCTTTTCAATATTATCATCCTCACCAATTGAAAGTAAAGTGTTTTCTATTGTTTAAATAATCAGAAGTAACGCCGAGAATTTTTTTTATTGTTTCCTAAATTAGCAATATTTGTCAGATTTTTTTAACATACAGTAATAATATTGGAAATAGCAGTTCTACATCAATTGTTGTTTTAGCTTAATTTGATCCGATTTTCTCCACACATCAACATGCAATTTAGATTTCAAAAAAATTAATGAATTCGGGGTGACATTTTTCCACTTTTTCAACTATTTTTAATTATTCTTCAACCATATATTTTTAATATTGGAGCTAACCATAGTCAGTTGAATTGTTTAAAGAAAAATGTCACTATTTTTGACAATTTGACTAATTAAATTTTTTATTCTCAAAGTATGAGCAATTTTATTGATAGTTATGAAATAATAGAATAATGAGTACTTCTTCAGCTTCCATTACCGATGTGACAGCTTTATCGAATTCTTTTTTTTATGTTGTTGAATAATCGATGAATGAAGAATTATCAAACATTCATGATTCATTGATTCAGAATTAATTTCTGATTGCAATTACTAAGGCAATCAATCACGAAAATTTTGGTACTTCTATTGTCTAATGAAAAGCAATGAAAATTATTATTGTACACTATTAAATATGAACACAATTGGAGCATAATTTTATCAATTTCTAAGGGAAAATTCATTAATATTAATACGATATCATTTTTTGCCCATCTCTGGTCGATAGGGGGAGGTAAATTAATACTTAGTTGGCTCATCAATCATTTAGTTAATATTAAATTAGTTGTGTAAGAAATGAAGTGAGGAAGAGATGTTATTGGTGCTATTGTGAACATAGATCAACGCAATGCCATGGAGAGGTTTCCATTGAAAGGTACATCATCACCGTCACTTAATGTCCCTGCTCATTGTGCAACTGGCACCAATTACAACTCAGTATCACCTTCTCAGGTAGGCATAGGATATAGAAGTTATCGATACATTTTACATTAATACAATTGCAATCGAGAGATTCGGTCGAGAGGCGGTGAAAGAGTCAATTAGACCGTTACAATTATCACTGAAATCAAAAGAGATGCTCAGTGAAAATGGTTTTGATATTTCTTCTTAAAATTGACAATTTTCGAGTGATTGAAGTAATTAACGAATTGAGTATTCCCTGCGGGGTAGAACTCTCAAATAAGTCCTATTTTTGGCTCAAAGTTGCTTTTTCGATTATTAAAAAAGGATTTTCGCTCTCAAATAGAAGCATTCTAATTGCCCAAATTCAAGTTTTGGATGTGTTGTATTATATCGACTAATTATAATCTAAAATTATAAAAATTCAATTTTGAAACCATGTCTGTTCATAAATGTTGTGTGTGTGTGTGTGTGTTAACGATTTCATCCAGTTTTTTCTTAGTACCTCCACAAAATTACATGATTCCTTGCCTCCAATGGAATTGTAGTTAATGTTAACTCATGTTAAGGGAAAATCAATTCTCCAATTGTTTGTTATTTTTCATGATTTTTGACAAATTGTTTATATTATAAAAAAAGTATTTTGATTTCAATGAATGATGGGAATGTTTGTTTTCAACGGAGAAGGAATCACAGTTTTTTTATTGTGGCCATTCCATAATTAGAGCCCAGAAGTGAATGTTCAAAAAATACAAAATACTTCTTGATGATTTTCTCTGTCTATCCCCTATCGCCTGAACTATCTGTCACTTCTTGAGTCTAATATAGGGCTTGTTTAAAGCAGAGCAAATATGAATGGTAAAGACCTCGAAATCGGAAAAAATGATTTTTTGAAAATTTTCTACGAGCGATTTTGTCAGCGCAATAAGACTCATTTGAAAATGAGTTTATTTACCTTACAGTGTACGAGTTTATATAACTTATCGTCTTTATTAATTGTTGAATTATGGCGGTTATGATTGAGATAAGGAGAAATTATCAAGATCATTTTTCACAGGAAAATTTTGTCGGACTCGAATAAACTCCTTCACGATTATATTTTAAAATCAGATATGAAAAGTACTCCGTTATCAACAAAGAAATTAAATGGTAGTTATTGATCTGTTTTGACATTTTAAGAAATACATTTTCAATTTTCCAACACATGCAACAGAACTGGTTAGAATATTTTTTAATTTCAACGCCTTAACCATTTGAAAAATTTTAATAGAATAATTTGGGGAACGGCAGAAGTAAAAATTACTCGCTCCTAAAATAATTGGATAATTAACACATTTTTACCGTCGACTTGAATTTTTCACCACTCTACTGGAGAATCCTCGACGCCGCTGTTACATTTTCTCTGCCTTGCCTCTGTAATTATGATCTTTGTAGAACCATGCAGTAATATATACTTCCTCAGTGTACTTATGGAACCAATTTCAGAACGTTAATGAAGAAAATATGAGAGGTGCATAATTGAATGGAAGTTAAGGTATCAAAAAATCCATAGCAAGGAGATAAAAATTTCGTACAACCGAATAATCAGCAAATAAGAGCTAACGATTAACATTATAAGAAAAGTACATAAAAAACCTAACACGACGTATCTTGAATTAAAATATACCGGAAACCGCTCGAGCGTTGCGAATCTCAGCAGCGAGCGGTTGCTACCAGAAGTAAGAATATGGAACAGTCATTAAATTCTGTAGAACTGACATTCTTTTGGAACACATTCGCATCATGAATTATGATTTTTTATTCATTCCGTGGTTTTCACCCAACAATTTGTGTTCGTTTGTGCTCATTGATAAAGACCCTCTGCACGTTCTTTTGGTTCATCACATGGAAATAATCCTTATGCATGACTCCAATGCTGCTTAACTCGGTTAGAACTGAATGCTTAAAGGGTAGAATATTCTCATAATTTGTTGACAATTTTTCGCCGATGTTGATTGGAGTTTTGGGATATTTATTAGACGACTAATGGCCTGAATGGGCATGGTGATACACGACTGAGGAGTAATGCAGTAGGTCGTGGCAGCCTGAGCAGTGACGAAGATATGTTGGAGAGTACTCATCAGGGTTCCCATACGGGGAACAATGCGTATCTGGAGAGGAGTGTGCGGCTGGAGGACACAACATCACATTGTGAGTTTATTTTCATGATTTAATTGCTTCTCAATGGAGCTCTGTAATCGTCCGATTTTTGGAGTTTTATATTTCACTTGGAAATTGTGTAGAATTGTCTGTACCGTAGAGATACACAATTTGAGCACTATTGGTACATATCCGCATGGTCAATTTCTTTTTGAAAATTGAAGAAATAAAGGCAATTGCCAGGATGAAGTGTACATATGTGAAAATTCAGCTCAATTGGTCCAGCTGTTTTTTAGAAATCGCCATTTGTTTCTGAATCGCTTTGCAAATATCTGGACAACATATCGAAACATTCACCTCACTAAACTTTATCGTAATCAATCAAAATATATATATCCTTCCAAACAAAGGTGCGAGATTTTTGATTTTTTTAGTTTTTGTTGAAACAATTTTTGTTAGTCCTCTAGCACGTGGAAAAATTGATGTATCAACTTGAAATTTACCATAAAGTTTTCCTTTGGCACTGAAATATTGGGGACTAAAGAATAGCTGAATCGGATCGTTGGTTCAGGAGATGGATCTGTCGAAATCGTTTTCCTTTATGATCTCGAAACTATCCAACCGATTGCAATTCCCCACTTCTTAAAGTATTCGCCTCGATGTGCTCTATCTCAATCAAATTCATCGACATTTTCGAGACATTCCAATTTTTTGTTTTATTTCTGAAGAAGTTTGGTTTGAATTAGCGTGTTGTAAAATTGATGAATCGTAGAAATTCTGATACATAAATTTATAAGCGGAAGAAAATGAATAGCAATAAATCAATCACTGGAAAAAAATAAAAAATGAAATGTTTAAAGAGAACCAAACAAACCAAAATTAGAATATATGTAGGTGGTGGTTATAGGGAATCTATTCGAAAGGTTGCAATTACCAATGAAATTAGTAAAATAAAAGAGATAGAGAATTAACAGTAAAATGCCTTTTGTCAAACCCTTCCGGCCCTTTCGGTCTTCACTGAATTTAATAGTTTCGAGCGTAAACAGCGAAAAAAATTAATTCTGCAGAGAAATCTCTGCAGAATTTATTTTTATGATGGAATTTTGCTCATCTATTCATTCTAAAATATTCCCAGCCCAATGCCAAACATTTTAATCATGTTGAATTATGGGAGCACTAAGCAACTCACAGGGTGCCCTTTGGGAATATGTTAAAACTGTTCAATTATTATGGTTTCGAAGCCAATAATATAAAATAGTAATGCTATCCGGTGATAAAAGTGTCATTTGATTCGTGTTTTTATTAGCCACTTTCGCCAGATGTTACGTTTATCATCTGATAATAGATTATAATACCTTTCCACGTGTAACGAAGGGAAATATTTTGTAACCCTTGTGATTCTATACAACCAGGTTTCTTAGAAAAATTCTATCATCTTTCTTACGTTACAAGATATTTTCCGGTAACTGTAAAATGACCTATTGTCATTTACTTGGCCTTGACTTATTCTTTTTCAGTTTATACGGCGATAAAAACAGTTTACGAAATTAAGAAAATAATTGTCGATATACATATAAAATACATAATATATTTACATGCTTATATTATTTTATAGATTTCTATTTATAAACTAAGGCAAATTTTAAACATTCATCGCGGTAGCAGATGCCTGGCAAAGCACATTGCTGAGAAAAAACCCGTTAGTATTTGTTCAATAGCTGTAAAAACAAGGAAAGAGACTTTTGATTTGACAAACAACGCCAAATTAGCTGTTTATTATCTTCACATTTAACAAAATGTCAGATGAACGATACCTGTTTGGATACTTAATATTCTCGAAACTGATAATGCAAAATCAATATATTTATCTTCTTTCAAAGCACATGACGATAGCATGAGAATTATTCACTTACGCTCAGCACATTGAAGTCCTTATTAATTATTACTTTTATTCGCGTGGAAATTTCTCTGTAGGAGTCCGCAACAATCGTAGTATTAAAAATCTAATGAAACAGTTTCAGCAGAATCAGATGATATACCAGGAATCGGCCAATACGAGGATTTCCACACTATTGACTGGCAGCGTGATATTGCTAGAGATCGGATGAGACATCGATATATCCTCAAGAAAAAACATGATTCCATGTGGGACCTTGTGAAAGGCGCACACGACGCATGGTCAGGATGGTTATGTGTATTGTTAGTTGGCTTATTCACTGGTGCAGCTGCTGGTGTCATTGATATTGGTGCATCGTGGATGACAGATCTTAAATTTGGAATTTGTCCGGAGGCATTTTGGCTGAATAAGGAGCAGTGCTGCTGGAGTTACAATGAAACGACTTTTGATGGAGAAAATTGCTCGCAGTGGCTCAACTGGCCTGAAGTTTTCGGGCAATCGAAAACTGGTGCAGGAGCTTATATCGTCTCTTATATGTTTTATATCGCCTGGGCATTACTCTTTGCTTCCCTCTCAGCAGCTCTCGTGAGGATGTTTGCTCCGTATGCTTGTGGTTCTGGTATTCCTGAGGTAAATGACTTTAATGATTATGAATTTTTCATTTCGAGCAAAATGGGAGGAGAGTGGTGTCTAAATTCGCTTCTATGTCAATGTTTGCAATAAAAAATATTCGCAGTCGAGTCTCCAGGGCTTGTTAGATTTCGGAGATTTCCCCGCCTACCAAATTCATTCTTTCCAAGTTTTTATACTGCCGGCTTTGGAAAATAAGGAACCGTTGAATCAAGTTAATCACTAATTAAAATTGATAAACTGGATTTAATTATTGGATTCAGAAAATATTGATAAAAGGAGGCATAGAAATATGGATGATTATTTTTCCCACCCAAATTTCAGCCAATAGAATTGCACCATTTGTTGATATTTTGTATAGCCTACCTCGAATATCAGCGATAATTTTTTGAATATTTTGGTAAACAAACGACACTTAACCAAATAAACCTCTTTTCATGTCATGGCACAATTCTCTTGGCCGAAATTTGGATAGGAAAAATAATCCCCTGAATACCACTCGAGCTTCAAAATTATAGAATATTTCCCTCTAGGTTCCCTGCATACAAATGAAGTCGTCAAGTTTTTCAGGAAAAATCACTCGTGCTTCGCACTCGTGATTTTTTAGCCTGAAAAACTTGACTCCTTCATTTGTTTGCAACGAATCTATCGGGAAATATTCGATAATTTTGAACCACTTGTGGTATTATATGTGAAAAAAAAATTTCCCAAACACGATTGGAACTTTGAAATTAATCGGATATTTCCCTCTGGGTTCCATGCAAACAAAGGAGCTTATTGTGTTGACCCGAAAAATTACTCGCTCGCAGTGTTTGTGATTGTAGCCTGGAGAACTTGATACGTTCATTACTTTGTAACCAAACTATTAGGAAATATCCAATAATTTTGAAGCTTTCGTGTCAAATAATGAATATTCAGCGAATATTCAGCATCACGTATTCCTCTACTGCAGTAGTGGAACTTTAAGATGGGGATCTGATATGGAAATATGAATCGTCTGAAGAGATAGCCGATGGGCTATATAGCACTTTTGAATAACAAAGATTTTTACTGAAGGAAAGGGATAAACTTCAAACAAAAAATAGAAATAAAAATGTAAAAATGTCAGTTTTTTTCCTTTGTTTCATTTTCTTTCGCCATTTCCTTTTGATACATTCTTCCCAATCAGTGCGCAATTTCTCTATATTTTCTTCGACGTCTTGACTCGTCGTTCATTGCTATCGATCTTTAGTAATTCGATGAATTCAAGATAACAAATAAAATGAAAAGACCAAAACTCTATCCAATTATTGCATACCTCTTTGGATGAAGTTCTAGTTTGCTTATTTCATTTTTCATGTTTAATTCATCTAAGTATTGCTGAAGAAAGTTAATACTGACTGAATCAAGACATCGAAGATGAACAAAATGAGATCGGAATAACAATTTTAAATATTTCGTTACATCCAAAAACTTTCGAAAGGTTGTTACGTTTTTTTTTTCTTTCAGATAAAAACCATTCTGAGTGGATTCATTATTCGTGGATACCTGGGAAAATGGACTCTGATAATAAAATCAGTTGGACTGATACTCTCGGTATCAGCCGGCTTGAGTCTTGGAAAAGAGGGACCGATGGTGCACATTGCCTGTTGCATTGGAAATATATTTTCGTATTTATTCCCAAAGTACGGTAGAAATGAGGCAAAAAAGAGAGAGATTTTATCAGCTGCAGCCGCTGCTGGTGTATCTGTGGCTTTTGGAGCACCTATTGGAGGTGTTCTTTTTAGTTTGGAAGAGGTAATCACCGTTTGATGACAGCTGGAGATGATTATGAATAAAGCTGAATGGAAGGTCTATTCTATCGTAATCTCTCTAAATTGCACGTAATAATTCTCGAGGAAATATTTGTATTTCTTTCTGTACTAGTTGCAGGGATATCAATCAAATAAGTTCGATGAAATTATTTACATCTATGTTTTTCAAATTTTCACAAAATTCTTATCTATCATAGGGAATATTAATTAATCGCATATTATTTGTTACAGGTCAGTTATTATTTCCCTCTGAAAACACTGTGGCGATCATTTTTCTGTGCCTTGATAGCAGCCTTCGTATTACGTTCCATCAATCCCTTCGGAAATGAGCACTCAGTATTGTTTTATGTGGAATACAATAAACCTTGGATATTCTTCGAGTTGATTCCGTTTGTGATGCTTGGAGTAATTGGGGTAATTATGAAGCATTATGCAATCAATTAAGCGGCCCATAAAATAATCAAATACGATAACAATATTTTTGTGAAGAGAATTTTCTTTAAACTAACTGCAATTTCCGTAATTAAGTGACCAATACGTTCAAGTCAATTTAACTCCTTATTGAAATTTTGGAGTGCATCTAGAAATTGCCCAGCCATATGATGATTGAAGACTGCAATTTACTTAACATTCGATGTACTCCTTTCCTAATGATATCTAGAATATTTTTTATTGATTTTTTTATTCACATAGTTGTGTAATTTTTAAGTGATTTTTCTTCACTACGAAATTCTCAAAAATGCTTTTATTACAATTAAAAAAATAGGGAAACGAACTATGTTTTGCGCATGGATTATTAATTAAAAAAAAACACAGATTAAAAGATTTTTTTCACATCTGTAAGCCGACTTTTAAATTAAAAAAAAATTATTTGAAAGTTATACTGTCAATTAACTGTCACTTCATGCGATTCCTTCACGGAATAATTCAGTAACGAAGTGGTATAACCAGATATATTATTTTTAACTAATGACTAGTTTTGGATGAATATCTTGGAATGTAAGGAAAATCGTAAAATTTTCATTAAAACCTGCTTGAAATTGAGATGCCGGTTGGGAAAAAATGGACTTCTTACGGAGATAAAAAATTAATATACTCGTTAATTATAAAACCACTATTACGGGTATACTTTATCGTGCATTATAAACTACGCGTCATTATATTAAAAATAGTTTTACACTGATGAATTTTTAAATTGATATCGGACTTTCAATGAAATGTCTCGGATAAGTTTGATAACGTTATTCATAGGGGACCCCAATTCCATAGATGATTTTCAATAAATTGATAAAGATTATTGCGCCTATTCTCTCGTTGCTGCACTCCGGTGATGTACTCGATTGAGCGATTACGTTGATGTACGGTAACTAAAGAGACACTTTCGGTGTCTATAGCGATACGATATACACTGACTGCTTCGGCGATGTCCCGACCGTGACCCTGAAGGGTCCCGATATTTCTCGAGATTATCATTGAGCCCGGTGACTGTTTGACTGACATCAATAGCAGAATTTGACACGAACCTCTTTTGTAGAGCTAATTAAGTACTACGACAAATGTAATTACAAAAATTCCGTTATCTCCGTCAGATTTGGAGATATGACCAAAACATTCGATTGAGAGATAAGTCAACTCCTCCTGTTTTAGCACTTCACTACTGAATTTTTCTTTCACATGCCGTAAGGCGCACTTTGAACATCGGCTTAATTTCCACAGGAAACTACATTAGCTTTTTTCATCAACGTAGTTTTCATCTAGATATGAGTCATTCCTTCATGCAAAAAGAAAATTTCATGACTGTCGACGAAAAAATAGACGCAATAATCTTGATCAATTCATTAAAAATCATCTATTCAACTCGAATCACTCATGAATAACGTCATCAACTATAATATGTTTCGAGAAAATAGTTTCTTTTAATTTTCGATGTAAATGTATGTGCCGTGATGCCAACACTTATGCTATTTGGTACTGCAAAATATATTTGAAAAAGAAAGAATTAATGTTTATCGTAAGGTTTCATCCATTTGCCACTGATTCAAGTGTATAACATTTCTCCAAAGGAGTATGTTTTTCAGGAGTAAACTATCTTAAATTTTAGGTAAATTTTGAGGTTTTGAAAATTTATTAGCATATTAGAGCCCTTATAAATGTCTAATTCCCGTGACTTCTAAAATCAAATTATAATGTGTCTATAACGTCTGTTGATTATGTTGTTCCAGGGCGTGATAGCAACATTATTTATCAAAGCAAATTTATTCTGGTGTCGTTACCGAAAGACATCAAAATTGGGACAGTATCCTGTAACCGAAGTCCTTGTTGTAACAGTACTCACAGCTGTAATAGCATATCCAAATCCCTACACAAGAATGAGCACGAGTCAACTGATATACCTGCTATTCCGCAAGTGTGGAGTGGCGAATGGAGATATGCTATGCGATTACAGTCGAAATTTTACCAATGCAAATATCACTATTGAATCGGCAGGAGCTGAATCTGGAGTTTACAAAGCTGTTTGGTTACTTGTGATGACGTTGATCCTGAAACTAGTCATGACGATATTTACATTTGGCATTAAAGTTCCATGTGGATTATTCATTCCATCACTCTGTCTGGGGGCTATTGTAGGAAGAATTGTTGGCATTGGAATGGAACAGCTTGCTTTTAACTATCCACAAATGCGCATGTTCAGCGAGGAGTGTACCATTGGAACTGATTGTATCACTCCGGGGTTGTATGCTATGGTGGGAGCAGCTGCTGTTCTTGGAGGTGTTACAAGGATGACCGTGTCTTTGGTCGTCATTATGTTTGAATTGACTGGAGGGGTGAGATACATTGTTCCTCTCATGGCTGCTGCCATGGCCAGTAAATGGGTCGGCGATGCTTTAGGGAAACAGGGAGTCTATGATGCTCACATAGGCCTCAATGGATATCCTTTTCTGGACAGTAAAGAGGAGTTCCAGCACACCACTCTTGCAGCTGACGTTATGCAACCGAAGTAACATTTTTTTATTTACCTCATTTTACCATAGTTTTGTATTTTTCATCAACGATACATCATCCTCACCCCATTTCTCAGTGATTGATTATTGAAGAGGGGGGAAGGCGGAGGAATACCATTAAAATTCATTATTGAAATCGAGGGGACTTGATCATTAGATTTTTATTGATTAGAAGTAGATCTGTGGGAAACTTTCCTCGGTTGATCTCAATCTACAATAGTATTTATTGGTATTTGTTTAATATATCAATAGGAGACAAAAATTGACGAACAAATATTACGTTCATACGACAAGACTTGTATATTCAACGATCTGGCCGGGAGGGACTGAGTGTTCTTAAAGGAATTCACCGGTGCCTGATCAAGGATCTTTTCATTATTCACATTAAACCGACTTCGGTGGCCGATGCGGTTAGGCGCTACCCTCTGACGTGTAGGAGACTGTCGTTAGAGTAGTTGCTTCGGCCGATATGGGTTTTTCCTGTGGTTTCTCCATACCAACCCCTATGTTCTATTTTTCAAATCAATTGTGTTCAGTTTTCCCAAATCTTCCTCTCTATAATAATCTTTATTATCGTACTTTCTTCGATTTCCTGACTACTCGCCGGGTCGGTTCATACAATATCATGGAAGCATTCCGTCCGGACCCCCGGACCAATCACAACTCTCCGGAAAAAATTCCTTCTTCGTTTGTCCGACCAATTACAATCGAAAATCAAAATCTGCCACATTCAATCGCACGTTTTCCTCGTTCAAACACACAATCATCCAGTCATCCGAGACTCACCCACTACCTTGCCTACTAGACAACGCAACGACGACGAGAACCAGTAATTTTACCATTAACTCTCCATCATGTGTTACATGACATCGCGAGTCTCTGGAGTAATCATTTTAAACAGATGTGTTCACCCTCGTAAAATATATTCTGAATGTCGTTAATTTTTCATCTTTTTTTATTTTCTGCAGGCGCAACGAGGCCCTCCACGTCCTCACCCAGGATTCTATGACAGTAGAAGATGTTGAGAATCTCCTCAAAGATACTGAGCACAACGGTTTCCCCGTAATTGTCTCAAAAGAATCGCAGTACCTTGTTGGATTCGTGCTGAGACGTGATCTGAATCTCGCTATTGCAAATGCTAAACGAATGATTGAGGGCATTACGAGACAATCACTTGTCATATTTACCAGTGGGAATAATTTACAAGTGCATTCTCCGCCTCCACTGAAATTGAAGAAAATACTCGATATGGCTCCTATCACAATTACTGATCAGACGCCAATGGAAACTGTTGTTGATATGTTTAGGAAATTGGGGTTGAGGCAAACGCTTGTTACGCATAATGGGTAAGATGATTCACGTATTCACTTGTTCCTTTCGGGCTCGGATGCGTTATACATATTCCGAACATGATTTGGGTTATTTTTTTTATTTTCACTTTGACAGAACCCTGAAATTTGTCAAAATTCTGATTTTGCAATTACATAAGTAGGCGACCACCCTTGGCCAACAGACGTGCTATGGTTTTTACTTTATCCATATTTAAGCATTTTTTACTTCAATTCTATTAATTTTATTGCTTTCAATGTCCTTGGCAATTCTGTTTTAACAATAATGAATTAGATATTCGCAATGTGATTTGAACAGGAACAAAATATTGTCCAGTGTGTCAAACAAAAAAATTTATGGAAAATTTATGGAAAATTGTTCACCAACAATTTTCCATAAATTATTTCGCAAAAAATCTTTAAAACCAGGAGGTTATTTATTCCATCAATTTCATGCTGACTGCTGCGATTATTGTAATCAAAACCTTATTAATCTTTTCTGAAAAATAGTCTAATTGAAAAAAAGACAAGAATAATTTGTCAATAGAGCTTTTGTAATTGACATATTTTGGTACAAAAGTTCTTCTGGTGCATATCTCTCAATATCTTCTCGGTGGAAGATTAAGAAAAAAAAAGTAATTATAATCAAAAAAATAATAAGGGCATCCAAAATATCTGATAAATCAATGAAATTGACTCATTGTATAATTACATTCTTTTTATTTCATAGTCGATTGCTGGGAGTAATAACGAAAAAAGATGTATTACGGCATGTGAAGCAACTGGATGACGAGGATCCAAACTCAGTTCTATTCAATTGAAGAATGAACATCACATTATTTCTTCTAGATCATCTACCCGAAAGTATATCTTCTTCCATCAAAGAATCATCAATTTTTTTATATTTATTTCTCTACTTTCCCCGTGAGATTATTCACTCTTGATAGATTCATGCAGTTATCATTAAACAAGTATTTTTATCATTCACATGAAGGAAAAAAAGAAAACCAAGAAGAAATCGCTCAATTTTGGTGATAGATGCAATTATTGAAGGAATGGATAATTAATAATTTTAAAATAATGTTATGAAATCATCACAATCATCCATATTGTTCCCATCGAAAGTCATATTTGCCATCACGCTATTTACAGCAGTTAATTGTAATTAATAAATGCAAATTATTTCCATCAATTGGGGATGTACATCTTATTATTATTTATAACTGATAAAAACTGCAATTATAGAGAAATTAATCATTTGAATCGTCAAAAAGTACGTCAACTAGGTCCACTCACTGACAATTATGAATATAATACAATTAGGTTTAATTGTAAAATGTTGTAGAAAAAGGGATATGAAATTATTGCAATTTCATTAAATTAACGAATATCGATGTTATTGTGACCTCACGATTTCATTGTATTGAAGAAATGTTTTTAATTTGTAAATAAATAAAATATTATGTGCATATAATAGTTTTCAAGTCATGATTTACTTTCATTTCGTGGGCGAAGAGGTAAACAAAAACGACTTCATAAATTCGCAAATATCTTTGAAACTATTGCTTTCAGATGAAAAAGTGGAATTCTTTTTTTTTGGAAAACAACGTTTCTTTTCATTTTAGAGATGCTAGTGGACAATCTTATCAATCCAGCCGCTTTTCATAGGACGATTGGGGAAAAATCACGAATTGCGTTAAATGACAACAAAACAATGTTCCTTCCTAAATATTGATGAACTTGTTATCTGTAATAGTTTCACTGATAACGAAATTACAAATTCTTGAATGATAGTCGGTCAGAATGGCGGGATAAGATACATTTTCTAGCAACAATTTATCTCTATTTTTGAATAATTTATTGACTGTCAATAAACACTTCGAGATTTAGGGATGATAACAAAATTTATATTACAATTTTTTTGTGGAGATCATTGGGAGCCACAACAAATGCGCTATCTCTCATGGATTTGGAGATATTTCTCAAAAACTCAATTCAGAGATGAGTTTACTTATCTCGTTTTACCACTTTGCTACTGTTTAGTTCAGCTGCGAGTAATAGAGAGGATGTTTTAGGACTATAGATAATGAATAATTCGTGGATTCATAGTTCTCATGAACATAAAGAGGGTACCTTTCAAAAGATCATGAGTTTATTGGCTATGAATAAATTTATTGTCAATCAATTATTCTTTATGAGCTGAATCGAAATAGATTGATTAAATTTTATCCAGTCCTATTCTGAGGATATTTTTCCCTTAATTTACAAGTTACAAAATTGAACGAAGAAGAATTCTGTAAAAAAGAAATTGAAAGTGTTTTCATAACATCGTATAATCAGAATGAAAAGTAAGACATTGAAAATTTCATTCGAGGAAAGGACAAATTTTGCCACGAGTTCCGGCAATTGTATAATCAATTTGATTCGATGAAAATGAAAAATGAATAAGAATGGGATAATAGACTAGTTTTTCTTTTTGCATTAAGTCGGCGGGAATTTTTGAATTCCTGTTTTCCTCAGGGTATAAATAAATATTTTACCGAGAAGACATTGAAAAAAGCAAGAAGCAGTGGGCGGTCCAAACTTATGAACCACTGACTTCTTCACTTCTTCAATGATTCCCAAAATCGATAACATCAATTTTTCCTGGAATATTGCAATAATATCCACAAATTGAATTTTCCTTCATATATTTCAGCAGAATAGGGTCTGGAGACTAAATATTTTCCCAAATTACTATGATGATGTAATAATAATAATCTGCTGTAATAATGGATAACCCTAAAAAATGAAAAATATTGAAATTTTGGTGAGAGAAGATGTGACAACACTGTGAAGTTGAGGTACCAGTCGCTACCACGAACGTGTGCGAGGAGCTGCGAGACTACTGTGTGTGCTTGTGTGTTGGGTTGGGCTGGGTGGGTGTTTTAGTGGGTATAATGGCATTGAATGGCATAAATGATTGTGAATATGATGTGTTGTGATGTGCCCGTTTGTTGATGATAAATTATTGCTACGGTGTAGATGCTTTTTGGTGAGTATACGTCCTAATTAACAGTCTGGATTCTTATCATTATCTAATCACTAATGACTCCAATAGGTTGAAGGAAAAGAGGCCAATGGTAAGAAATAAAACGTGATGTTGAAAAGGTTATGAATTGTGGGCAATAGACATCTTTCGTGTCAGTTAAAAAACAGTTACAATATCCGTTTTGGTACAGCCGTCCGACGTTGTTAATTAATTAAATGAAATTGGCGTGGTCATTATTGGCCGTGTTTTGGCCTTGATTTGGGTCATTTTAGTCATTGGAGTTGGAGAATTCAATGATTTTGTCACGGAGATGCTTCACATTGAAATTAACCTTTTGAATAATATCATGAAAATTCAAGGAAATTTCTCGAATTTCTTCTTCCACGTCGAAGAGGGATTGAATGAATTGGCTCGAGTTACGAGTAACATTCACCCATTTCCGCAACGATAATAGGATGCTTCTTAATTGTCCATGCTGATATAGTTGATAGTTGTCAGGGATTGAGTAAATAGGTGATTCGTATGGTATTTGTGGAGTCTGCGAGTGTTACACATTTTTTATTCTATTTATTATCTATAATTATTGATTGAATGATAGCTGATTTATCGATGTATGTTATGTATGTTACATCGTGATGAATTTTTTTCTTATTAAATTGTTGGTGGAGAATTTACTGTTCAGTAATTATTACTCTCATTTCTATTTGGGTACAGGTTACGACGGAATTAGTGAGCCAGCAAGATGGGCAAGCTTTTGTCAAAAATATTTGGCAATAAGGAGATGCGAATTCTCATGTTGGGACTTGATGCCGCTGGAAAAACGAGTATCCTTTAACAATCAGAGATTAAATATTTTTAGATTGTCATCTGGAATAATAGAACACATTCACGATTAAGTAGCGAGGGGGAAATCGAGATAAGTCACCTCCGAATCTAGGGAAAATAACGCAATTTTTGGCATAAACTTTTTAGCGGAGCAACTCGTCAACTACAACTAATTTAATTGTGAGAATTGCGTTTTCGGTCTCAGAAACTCGACAGATAAGTCAACTTATCTTGTTTTATTACTTCGCTACCGAGTTGGGGGAATTTGTATTTTAAGGGGCCTCAATTTTACTCATTAACGGATTGAATATTTTTTTTGCTATATAGGATATTTATCCTCTTCTGATGAGAAGGATTATTATATTAGTCATTTTGTAGTATGAAATTTGGCAGATCTCCATAGACACTCAAGACATTGTTCCATAAATAAAATAGTTCCCGAAATATTTGAAAAAAATTTCCTCCGAAAGTTATCGATATTTTTATTAATCCACCCATATTAACGCCCGAAATCCAGGGATGAAGATCGCTATGATCTGGGTTTGAAATTTGTTGATAATTTTGGGCAGGAGATATATTTCAATATTTGGAACAAATAGTGATCTTTTATTAACTCATGATTTTATGCTATTGTAAAATGACAAAAGTTGTAATCAAGTTGAAAGATTCAATTGTAAATTTGAATTAAAAACTCTGAACGTACATTAGAGAGTTCACTTTTCAAAGAAGACTGATGAAATATTTAAAAAATTATGATTTTGGAGAAGTGCGTACATGGTTTACGAAGATTTCAACAACTGCAAAATCATTATTGTTCTTATTTAGTTTATAATATAGTGTACAGTTTTTTTTTCAAAATATTCTCAAGCACTGCAATTGATCAATTTGATTAAAAATCACTGAATTTGTAGTATTGTTTCCCCATACATCCATCCGATTCTTTCCATACATGCAGAAACCATTAATTAGTGTGAAGAAACTCATTATTCACCGCGTGTTAGTCGTGAAGAATCTTAACAGATTTTACTGAGACTAGTTGTTTTTACTTTTGCAATGCGCTGCATCGAGAATATATTCATTTTTTTCTATCCTGATGTTTCTTCTGTAACTACTGGTTCTTTCATTTATTCATTATTGCGCGTTTCTATTCTATTATATCGATACACTTAATGTTT
This sequence comes from Diachasmimorpha longicaudata, assembly GCF_034640455.1. Classification (NCBI taxonomy): domain Eukaryota; kingdom Metazoa; phylum Arthropoda; class Insecta; order Hymenoptera; family Braconidae; genus Diachasmimorpha; species Diachasmimorpha longicaudata. The sequence continues at coordinate 707,006 of NC_087236.1, forward strand.
CATCATTCCAGTTAACAGTAATAAGCGCTTTATTTTAATAGCTATGCATTTTCATATAATTAAAGTAATAGTTCAGTAAGCTAAATTTTTTAGCCAATTTTAGTTTAACATCGTTTCAATGCATGGGAAAAAACGATCACAAAGCTCTTTTCCATATTGCAAATATTGATATAAATCTCTCAATACTATGACCTTAAACTATTGTACGTGTTCAGTGAAAAAAGACATTCACAGTTCTGCGGAATTTTTTATTTTTCTATTTTTAGGAAAAACCATTATTTTGAAAAACTCGGATACTGGCTTAAGGTGATAGACAATGACCTACTCTTTCACACCAGAGGTGTTATTTTTTGGAGATTTTTAGTTGAAAAATACATGATATTGAAACACCTCTCATTCTCTCCCTCTCCGCGAATCTGAAAATCGTAAAACTCAAATTTATAACAAGTACAACTATCGATCCTTAAATCATTTTAGTTTTCACTGAGATAATGAACCATTATCAATAGATCGGTTTTCGCAATAACAACAAATCTTTGATTTTGATACACCTTATGCAGATATTGTTTAGACATTACAAAATAGCAGCGTAGTATACACATGTGGCTTTATTTGAAACGAATAGACAGTTAAAAGTTTTTATGAATCATCAACATTATGACAAATTTTTATTTTATTCAGTCGTTTTCTACTGTTTGAAAAATATCTGCACAAGTTGTGTGCAATTGGTTTTTGTTTTTATGTAGCCGAGACTGTTTCCGTAGATCAATTTCGTTGATGTTATGTTCTGAATTTTCTCGGAAGAATTAACCTTGGAAAATTAAAAAAGAATACTATACCATTGCATTTGGATTATCGCCACGAAATTAATTATCACAGTTTCTCCTCAATTCCAACGCTTATATTAAAGACATCATCATGCTCTCTTTGGAAATAAAAAATGCAAGAGTTTATAGAATGTAAAATGTGTTCATCAATGCGATTTCATAATTTCCTTAATAATAATGATTCATCAGCTATTCTGTATAAATTAAAACTGGGCCAAACTGTCACAACAATACCCACTGTAGGATTTAATGTAGAGACTGTTACGTATAAAAACGTTAAATTCAATGTCTGGGTAAGTGCCTAATTGAAACCAATAGAATCGGCGGTGAAGTTTCACTGCATGGGTTTGGGTCGAAGTTTATAATGATAAAAGAATATAACAATTGAAATTTATCCGTAGGACGTGGGCGGGCAAGATAAAATACGTCCGTTGTGGCGTCATTACTACACTGGTACTCAAGGACTTATTTTCGTAGTTGACTGCGCTGATCGGGACAGAATTGATGAGGCACGTCAAGAATTACACCGAATTATCAACGACAGAGAAATGCGAGATGCTATTATTTTAATATTTGCTAATAAACAAGATCTTCCTGACGGTAAGGATACGAACAAAATCCACACGACACATGAAATCTTCATTAATTGTGGAATTATCTTGGGGAGACATGATTATTCAACAGAAAATATCAAAGAATTTCCTTTACAGGACAATACATTGTCTATGAATAATAATATTAAGGAAATGCGAACGATAAATTTTGCCATAGAATCAACATAGTCAACAAATCTTTATTCTAAATGCAAGAGTTTTCACAGTGGAAAAAGACTTGATATTCAGCTGTAAATCACTCGTCCCCGAGATAATTACATAATTGATAAACAATAATTTTTATCATATGATTCCATCACTGCCTGAAAGCTGCGTTAACATTAATGATTGACGCATCTTGTGGTCAAACGTATTTATAATAAAATTTCAACATATTTTTATATAGTTTATTGCATTTGAGTCACATATTGATGAACTAATTGCATCATCAATACTGACGAATGTTATGTAAACTCTTTCATTTAAGAATCCACGAAAAGGATTTATTTCGTGTCTGATTTTAAAAATATGTGAAGGAATTATGGAAAATATGACTCCATGTCATGAGGCAAAATATTTATTTAAGTTCTAAGAAGGATGAATTAAAGGAGAATTAAAATCTGGGAAATACAGTGGCGACAAAAAGGCGAAATCGCATGAGTTTAGCACGTGATCGGCGGGTGATTTTTTCACAGCTTTCTATCTATTCAATTACTGCCCGTTTCGGGAGAACTAAGTCCCTGTCCCTGTACGAATTTTTAGAATTGTGTTTTTTTAAACTATAATTTAAAGTGAGGGAAGTCATAAGGGTTTTTTCATGCCACTAGTCCGTGACCGCAACCTTTCTGATGTCCCTGATTTTTTATGTCGTTAATCCATCCTAAAAAGAGACTCTGAATTTTTTTCAGATTCTTTCCATTATTACGTTGATTTTAAGACGACTCAAAAGATGAAAAAAAAATCACAAGATTTCTGAAAAATATGGCATATTTTTTCAAATTGATCCATCATGGAGAAATGGTCCACTTTTCATGGGTAGCATTTGTGTGGTATTGTAAGGATAAAATTTTTTTGATGTTCTTCCTTGTTTTTTGACGCACACAAGTTCGTTCTGCATAGAGAACCTTTCAGATTGTAATGATTTGCTCGAATTCTTTGGCCCATTCTATGAGTTCTCTCAGTAATTTGGTACCCTTGTACCAGAGTGTCCCTTTGTTTTTAAAATAATTATCGAAACATAATTTAGAGTCATCTAGCCCATATAATGGTTTACACAAAGATAAAACGTCTTTAAAAATTACGTGTCTGTTGTCAAAACAATATTCAGTAAAAAATTGCGGAACAGTTACTAATTTTTTCACTGACCGTTTCATAGTTTTCCTGGAACGTTTTAGACTTTTTCTTGAAAGTTCACTGAAAAAGTGCGAAACTGTTCCGTAATTTTTACCGAATATTATTTTGACAACGGGCACATAATTTTTAGAGTTTTTCTCTCCGTGTATGCACGCTGTCATTAATGTGACGTTAATTCGATTGAGATTTGTAAGCTCTTTTAAATATTTATAAATAAATTTGAGGTATTTTTTATCAGTTCCATCGATAGAATGTTTAATCGTGAACGGTTGGGTACAGAAATGACACAGGAATTACTTAGTTTGTCAAGTAACTAACATCTTTGGTCCACATATTTCGGACGATTCCAAAGGATTTTATCGAACGTTCGGCTTACTGCTCTACATGAGCAGTTAGGGCCATTGATTATTCCAAGTCATTTCAAGGAAGCTGCTAAACGGTAATGGTTGAGTCTAACACGATTGATAGTAATTATTGATTCTCTCGGGAGTTTATAGTTACTATACAGAGTCGTAGCTAGGAGAATCCTACCCTTTGTTTCGGAATATTCATTTATTTTTATTTTCAATGAAATTCGTTGCAAGTTCTTGTAAGAATTTGCAACTGGCCATCCCCGGAAGGCCTTCAGTCTAGTATTTACATATTATATGCATGACAGCTGCCGCGAGTAAATACAAAAAAAAATTGTATTCAGGTTAACTGAGTGTAAATAAGGAATATAAAGATAATTTTGACAAGATAGCGTGTGTGGCCAGATGGTATCGAAATATTTTCCCAGAATATCCCAATTTTTCGGTTTTTTTCGCAAGAAAAGGGAAGCAAATAAATAAATCAACAAAAAAAATGAAAAATGCCATATGTAAAGCGTTCAAGAAGGCATTAGGATGCAGAAGGTGAGTGCAGGGGTTCGGTTGGAAGGTTCCTATAAAAAAAAGAAAAAAATAAATAAATAGTTAAGTGTTTTTTGCCAAATGACTCCAGTCCACTGCTTGTTTTATAGTATAAACAATCATGAAATTTATGATTAACTTTTTTTCAGCTATGAAACCACACGAAATACAAGAAAAGCTCGGACTAACCAGAATACGAGACAGAAATTGGTACGTTCAACCGTCGTGCGCGACGACCGGTGATGGACTCTACGAGGGCCTTACATGGTTAACTAGTAATCACAAATTATGAGCTATTAGTTAGTTCTTTCCATTAATCGTGGATTTCGTAAACCCTAAAAAACAAACAAAATGAGTAATATACACCTACCATGTGGGTTTTATCTATTAAACAGAAGATAAATAACAAAAAAGCAAAATGCAACAAAACATAAGATATGAATGAAAAAGCTGAAAAGACAGTATGCAATTTTATGTCAACCTCAATCGAGGAGTTAGCTACAATACACATGCGAAGAGGTTGATGTGACACATTTGCCTGTCCTGTGAAAACTAAATGAACGTGAAGGAATGTGAATCTAATGTACAATGGCGTTTCAGTTATGTGTAGAATAGGTCGACGGCCTGTGGTAAGGGAAAATGTTGGGGGGCGGGGTGATATTGGGAAATGGGGGGTTCTATTCACACGATCCACCGTTCAACAACGAGCCATAAATGTCTTATCGAGATGATACTTTCAATTCTTTGTTGTACAGTGCTCTTGAAGTTTATTATAAATGAGGTTCCAAAAACGAAAATGAAACAGAAAATAATCGAATGAAAAAGCAAAAATAAAAGGACAAACACGAGGCAGAAATGTAATGTAAAATTTGTTACTAGACTCACCGATGAAGTTGATGAGAATATAAGGTTTTTATTGTAAAATAGCCAAAATTTTTTTATGCAATTGAAGAAATTTTCTTTTTCTGGATTTGAATTATTCATTTTTTGTTCGTAAATACCATGGTTTGTTGAGTGAAAATTTCCTGAGTAATGTTTAAGCATACATTTTTTTTTCTTTATATTTCTGGGATTCATTTTATTTTCCTTTAATAAATTATTTAGACGTAGCAGTTTAGAGAATTTCAAGTATCATCACATTTCTTTGGAGACTGTAATGATTAGAATTTAGTGTTCAATTGCGTTGTATATATATATATGAGTTTATGGTGTTTGAGGTTTTAAGCGAATGAGGGCATATTATATTACTTTCCTTTTCAAACAGAAAACATAATTGATCATTATAATTTTGAATTTTGGCGAAACACTCTGACGATTTAATGTTGAATTGATGATGAGGGTATAATATTATTAGTACGATGTAAAAATTATTCCTGTTATTTTTATAGGATTCCTCTGGCCATTAAAATTGAGGGATTACGTACTGAGGATTGAAATTATTCAATGATAATATTGTTTTTCAATTGATAGATATTAGGGGCTTCAATTTAAAATCAAGTAATACTGAGTTGATTAAAATGGTTGATATATATTTAGTCATGAACGATTGATATCAAGGAGATGTAGAACGATTGAATGAATACAGTTTACCGGAAGTCAATGGAGGATCATCAAAAATTGTGGAGAAAGCATTGAAAAGTATTTCACTTACCGCAGAGGATTGCAGCAAACATTAATTGATTGATTCTGTATCGAAATTTTTAGTACAACGAGATGAGCATTACCAATCGTTTTATCGATTATTTACCGATTATCACATATGCCTGAGGGGATAATCGATTGGCCAAAAAACTAATTTTTGAAAACTCTACTCGTGGATAATCCCGTTGCCATAAACATAAACCTTTTGTTCTGAATTATATCCGATCTCTTTCCATTTAACCCTAGAGTATTGATGATTGATTAATCAATTGATGTGGAATGTTTTTTTAAAATATCACCTGTCTGGGGGAAAAATGAGACTCATCAGCAGCATTGCATAGGCTAAATCAGGCTGTTGAATTGTAATAACCGATAATTGATTAAAATGAATGTTCTATCTCTCCATTAGATGGGAATAAAAAATCTTTGAAAAATCGAAATTAAGTGGAAACCTCCAGATGTATCATCTTCGATATCAAAACAATCGCTATTCCATTCCATTAATAGTGAAAATTTGTATCAAAATTCCAACCATTTTCCCAATAATAAAATAACTATATCGCTAATTTTCTACCCAATTGTCATTGTATAGTGTTATTATTCATTGGGTAAATATATTTCTGATAACGCAACAAAGCAGTGACTGTATTTCGATTTCTCTTGTTTCCTTGGATCAGCAAGTTAGGGTGAATATTTTATAAATATAAGAATTAGCCAACAATATTTATAGTTAAATAATGGAAGGGTCAAAACCATTCATCGAGTGTTCGGTAATGAAAAAAATTAGAAATAATTTTGTAATTAAATCTTCAGTGGTAGTTATTTTGTTCTTAGCGCAATTTCTGTTAGTCAAGTTAATGAGAATTTGTACAAGCCCTTTAAATGCTGCTGTATCATATAGAGACGACTGAAATTATTCATTTACTCATTATTCTAGATGTACATTTTATTATGGAAAATATTTGTATAATTCTGAATGAGTATTTCTGTATTACGCAATTGCTACGTGAAATTTGAATCAATAAATTTCCTTTGGTTGATTTGACTGGAAAAATTGAACACAAGTGGCTAGATTATGATGACGCTGATATTAATTAGAGGACATTCTATTATTTCGAGTCTTCCGCGGCGCCATAAACATCACAAAAATGTTGAATCTAGCCAATCATTAGGGAAATTTCATTGATAGAAGTAGTGGGAATAATTGATTAGGTAACACTCGCTATATTTTTTTATCTCATCAGAAATACTGATAAAATTATTGGCATTACAATTTGCATCCCTCTATTTAATATGGAGGATGATTTGAAGATGGGGTAAAACGGTTTGAGTTGATAGGAATTGTGGTAGATTTTTCAGTAATTCCAGTAATGCCGGGAGACGTTTTTCAATTCTTTAATTTGAGGAATAATCGTTGAATGAATACGAAGTTCATTTTCTTCAACTCAACTCGTTTTACCACAGGTGAACGAAATCTACGAGGTCCCATCAACCATTGCGCAGTCGTTTTCTTTTCCCCCTCTCGACTGTATCACAACCGAAATGACTAAATCCACACATCTGAAAAGCTCTTTGCGATGTGAAACAACATAACTACCAAAAAGCATAGAACATCTGCGAAAATATACATTTCGATACTCGTGTATTCAGATCTGTCTTTACTCTTGTCCTTCGCCCAAGAATGCAAATATATATATTATAATTTATATAAATAAAAATAAAGAATTTTTGACATTCAAGAAGACGTCAACTGTTTTTCTTTCTGAAAAGAGCCATTGTTGTCAATCAATTTCAAGTTTCTCATCTTTTTCTAAAAATGCAATTTTTAGATTTGCATTTGTATGTAATAATCCTCCCCCCCCCTTATTCTCGTGGTCCTGTTCATCGCTATCAATTCGTCGATTAATTTTTTAATATTTTGATTGCTATCAAAAAATTTTTTGCTGTAACTTGAAAAAAACATTCACAACTCGATGAATGCAGTTCCAACTATTCTTTGGATGTTATTCTGACTGACTTTTTATAATGCCATAAGCATATCTACAAAAGCCCATTTTCTAAAAATATATCCATGTGAAACTTATTGATAGAAAAACGATACTTCATTTAGGCGAACAAAATTTTTTATCTCACACCTCATAATTCTCGTACAACCGATGATAATAGGAAACGATTTGCATAATAATGATCCGAAAGCATATTGTTAGTTTATTATTAAAACCACCTACATCTTATACAATATTAGCACCATTTTCCAATTATTTCATTTTCGGAAAAGTTTCCATTCGGAAGCGAAATAACATTGTTCATTTATTCGGAATAACTGACCTTTAGCAATTATTGCGAACACATGATTTTTTTGTAAAGCACTTTGAGATAGAAATCGTCTTGAAAAAATACTATATTTTTATAGCCACTGCAATTAACTAATTGCAATTTTTTCGTTTCATGGGAGTCAAAGTTGAGTTGAAAAGAATATACAAAAGAAATTTGATAACAAATGTATTATTCTATTTTATTAGACAAATTTGTACATGTCAACTTGGAGAGGTCTGGTTTTCTCGTAGTCATTCTCAATGAAGTACTTATAAAAATCGATCTAATTTGATTTTTCTGCACAACTTAACGTACTGAAATTGTTCTTGTTCCCATTCCTTTGCTCACAATTTTCATAAACTTTTTTGCCTTCAATTCTTTTTTTTCTTTCGTAGGAGAGGGAACGGCGGACTAGACACTTTGATGTTTAAATTGATAGAGTGGCAATTAAAACTGTAGAATATCTTTCTAGGAGGATAAGATAGCTATCGGAAGCAATAAACGCGTAGTAGAAACTAGTTTAATTGCCATTAAAATAAATGAAACAAGATGGATCCAGTATTGGAGATCAAGCCTGGAAAACCCAGGGTGGAAGCAATCTTGATTCCATCGTTGAATCCTATAGTGGTCCAACTTGACCTGAAATTTCAATCCGATCTTGAAGCAATCTTGTTCTTCCAAGCTGGAGGGCCCAGGATAGGATGGAACTTGATTTCATTATCGAATCCAAGACTGGTCCAAACTCGGACGCAAATATTCCATGCAGCCCACATAACTATTAGCTTTATAAATTACGTACATTAATGTACCCAGTTATATTTCACTAAAATACTTCAAGGACTTATCAATGGTAATTAATTATTGGAGAATTATCGGAAAATTTGCAGGGTTGATCGAAGATTGTCGGTCAAGTCTCGATCGCAACTGGAAATACCACCCTGGACACTTACTGAGCTTTCGGACTTCATCTAAACTTGGTGGAACCATGAGAATCTAGGCTCGATCCTAGATCAATTGTCAATTAAGCCTGATCCAATCTTCATTGCATCGTCCATTGGCACCTGGGTATGGCTTAATTGGCCCCATTGGATACCCCCTGTCTAATCCTGTGGGCCGACTTTTATAATTACCCCATTTGCATTCCCCGAATGGGGTAAACCTATAGGAAACCACGTGAAACCTGGCCAATAGAGGCGGTGACCCTTCACCCTATTAGCAACCTCCCGCTCATCTAGAACCCGATCAACTGGGAGTCCTCTGATAGAATGCTCCGAGCTTGACCGCTCCGTGGGATCACAAGACTAGAATAAAAGAAGAGAATAAAAGTCCACCCTGGCTGAGGCTTATTCATTAAAAAATCCCGCAGAAGGTGGGATTACATCTAGATTATCTGCGTGGAAGGCGATTCTGAGAGAAATTTCTAAGAAAAGTTAAGGTGCTAGTACAGAAAATGAAGTGCAAAGTGCTGGTGAAGAAAAAAATCCGGTGCTGGCACAGGAAATTTTATCATCTCAAACGTAAATTGTTCCCAAATTGCTGTGAAAATTCGCTGGAAATCCTCAGAAATTTTACATTAACAATATTAGATTTGTTTACACCGGAGGGATTACAATATTTTCCAGTCCTGAGACGAGAATTTTCACAGGAAATTTTTCTGGCTGCAGCCTACATACAGAAAAAACTAGTGGGAAAATGCGAGGCTGAAAACGTAATTTACAAGATTTTTGAGAAAAGACAAAAGTTTGTGAAAGGAAACCGATGAAAAATCTGCAAGTGTCAAATTGCTCGAATTTTCCATTAGCGTTGTGCAGTAATTTGACACGTCCAGATTTTTTTATTACTTTAATAAGCATCTTTCGTAATAATTTTGCAATTGCCTTGAAAAAGTTCGGAAGAAATGTCTCTGAAAGGTGGGAGATGATTCAGAATCATCAGTGACTTAATGATTTCATGTTGGCAAAAAAAGTTTTTTTATTTTCCAATATTGATCTTAACCCTAATTTGGTAGAATAAAAATATCATTATGATAGCTATAACGTTTGACTTGATTTTCATGACAATTTTCCAGTTTCTATTGTTTTTATAACAGAACGATTCTTTAGTCGAATATAAAGTCATATTGAACGACTTCACATAATGAATGAAATCACATACACAATTTTATGCAAAAATACAATGTGCAAATGATCATTCGGAACGATACGGCTAATTTATTATTAGGCAAAATCATAAAATACCTAAAGAATATCAATAATCCACTTGTCTTCAATGTAGTGGAAGGTCTTTTGCAAGATAAAATCGTTCATGTAATATGGAATAATTAAGTGATCGATTTATCTATTTATTTATTTAGGTATTTCTTTGGTTATTTATTTTGTTCATAATGTTTAAAAACCAACATTCAGAGCTAATAACAGGCGCGAAATGAATTATATACAAAAATATATTAAAAACGAAGGAGCTCGATGAAACACAAATTAAACCATTATCACGTTTGTAAATTAACGCTGGAATGTTGACAAAGACAAGTCTTTTATTTACTATCGAATTTAGAGAGTCGAATAGCAAGTAAAATTCTGGAAAGTATTTAATCAATAGATAAAAGTCTTTTTTCATTTATTTATTTAAAGTCCATAAATAATTATATTATGTTATTGGTTGTTTCCTCAGGCTATCTAGTTGCATTGTTTACATGCTTAGGTTTTTTATTTTTTAAATATTAATTTGACATTTTTGTAAAAATTGATGTACTATTTCAAGGATTTTGGAGTTCGCAGTTTTTAAAATAGAAGAAATCCATTTTGGGACTGAAAGTTTTATTTTCTCAAAATTTCTCTTCACTAATGGCCAACCAGATTGGATGGTCTATGTCTTTGTTCCAGAGAAGGATTTATAAAATAAAAACCGATGAGATTTGGTTTGCATTGAGTAATGAGAAATTTATAAAGGTAGAGTTGGGGTAGGATGAACCTGCATATGCTAAATTATTCATCGATCCTACCTGCACATTTTGGATCTATTGATTAATACGGATATGTGATTATGGGTCAGGGTTACATACTCCAAGGGTCTCGCATCCTTCACCCTTGCCCCTCCCGAGGCACCCAAAATTCTCTGGATCCTCCAGCCGTGCGTGTCAACGCGCTGACAAACGCATTCATCGTCCGTAATTTGTTCATCGTTCTCCCAATGTTCTTGTATGATTTATAGAGGTAATAAATCATCGCAAGATGGATCTTTTAATTTCTCGTTGGTCTGATACTATTCGCAAATTTTATACTCATTTCTAAACAAACCCATCAGGTATATTTTTTCATCTTTTCATCTCGAATTGATCTCGATTTTTTATCGGATTGGAGAAAATATCGTTTGATTTGTGCAGTTTTTTTTCGAGTTATGATTTTATCTTTTTTCGGTTCTTTCAAGAACTCGATTGTTATTGTTGTAGTGAAGTGGTAAATTGGTAAATATCCCCGAGTCTAAGAAGGCAACAAAATTTTTCTTACTATATTTGGGGCAGTCCACAGTTTATTTCATAAAAAATGTTATAATAAAAACTTTGATATCTTCCTTAAATTCCGAAATATTTATTTTATTTAGGACGCAACAAAATTTGATATTTTCTATGACCCATGAAAAATTTCGTTCATTTTTTTTCACTCCACAAATGCTCATAATACAGAATTGATTAAAAAACCGTAGGAAATGTCAAATGTTGTGTTTCTCTGCTGCTAGTATTTTTATTACTTATTTTCAACATTGAATTATTAATATATTTTCTAATGGATATTCTGCAAGTAATTGCATTCTCTCATGAATGATTCACTATCTATTTAATTTCACTGAATTGAATTAAATTTATTCTCAACCAATTTTTAGATTTTCAACGTAATGGAGTATTACGATTATTTTTTATTCTTCGGAAACAAATTTAACAGAACAATTTTCTATATATTTATATAAATTTGCAACACCATTAGTTAGTTAGTTAGAATTCAAAGTATTCACCAATTATCATAAAATAATCAAATGAATTACTATATGTATTGTCATTTGATGTAAACATTTATTATGAATTAAAACTTTTGATAAATTTTTTCCCCAATTTCCCAAGTTTTCGATTCATTCCTAATGGTAATACACGGAAAGAAAAGTTCAATATAAATTATCTCAAAAATTTAATAATTTTGGTGCTAACAATAAGTGCCATCCACAGAAAAATTACCAAACGATCTTAAAGTTTTATCAAACGTTCGATAAGAATTCCTACTGAGCAAGTCATTATTTTTCTCTAACATCATGTCAAAGTTCAAATGTATTTTTTATTTTTTTCTAAATAACACTTTACTTCAGAAATATTTATTTTTTTGGATAATTTTCACTGACTTTTCCTCTCTGTCTGCCAGATCTAACGTTTGAAATAAATAAATAATTAAAAATGCCAATGCATATCTGCATCTTCACCATCAACGAGAAATACAAGAAACGTCTTTATTGAAAGTTGACTGGCGCCCTGGAGGTCCGAGATACATTCCTAGCATTTATTTCAAAGTGGAATGAAAGTGAATATAAGTTCTAAGTGATGAATGATGTTAAAAGAAATTATCAAGATATTCTGTTCCGCAAAATACTGTGAATTTCCAGAAAAAATATCTCCATTTTCTTCCCTAGAAGCCTGTATTTCCAATCTAATAACAATAGAATTCTTTTTATATTCACTAGTATTAGTGATGGATAATGTTAGATGAGTAAAAATGATTCCGATTGATAAATCTGCGATATTGATTGACCATCAGTCATTGTTTCAAAACTAAATTCTAATAAATTTGGGATATTTTGTGAGCGATTTTTCCAGTAATGACTGACAAAATATGGAGACCTGTCCATACAAAAATTTATATATATTATCATGTTCCTGTGTCTATTCGTCTTCTTGTCTTCTACATCTGAGAAAATTTCCTACGACAATAGGCCAAATAATGAGCGGCACTGGTCTAGTAGTCTTGGAGCTATTTAATTAGTCGTATAAATCGATTATATCCAACATTAAAAATAAATTATGTTAAGAAGCGGAAAAAATAGAACAAAAATTTTGTACTTGAAATATCGAACAATATTTTTTTCAATTTTTTAATCACATTTTGCGTATCCAATGATGGATTTCAGCCTAAAATTGTTACACTGCGAGAAAAATATAGTTCCGCTAATTAAATATTCTTCTAACAACAACTTAAATCTAATTTTTAAGTGAGAATTTCGGGCATTTTGTTGTCCGAAACAACTATAATTGGCAAAATGATATTTTTTTCTCCCCCACGGCTCCATTCGCAAACAATGTACCACTGGAAATGGTATAAATAAAGAAAAAAATGACATATTACTTGTGTCGAAAAGGGTAAATAGTTTGTTGCAATTAAAAAAAATTTCCTCACACGGTTCACCACATGTCGACCCGGTTTCTAAAAACCTGCTGTCTTCACGTTTGATGGCGTCATCCACCCGGTTCCTCATTGCCAATACAAACTCTAAAAAAACCATCATCACGTAATAATGACATCATCTTCAAGGACGAAAGGCCACGAAAAGCTCGGCGATCAGCCATTGTTGGTGGTGCAAGTTTGGTGCATGTAATCCAAATAGAATAAGGGATGGGCCACTATGTGCCAAAAGTTTTGAACGATTGACGAAGAAGAAAGAGAGAATGCTAAGAAGGAAGGAGTGTACATGGCGCCCACCGGCATGTCGACCGATAAAAAACGACCAGGTTGGAGAAAACTTCGGTATAATAAAAATCGATTGGTTGAAAGTCGACAACGAAATACCCCAACACCACAAAAACCCAGAGGTTCATCATCGAATAGCTCGAAATTCTTCAGCGTTAAACTCACATATTATTCCATCTAGGAGGAGAGAGAGAGAGAGAGAGAAGAAAAAAAAAAGAAAAAAGCCACCATACGAATCACAACAATGCACCCATAAATGGATCATAAAACAAGTTGTGGGCCTTGAGCATATCCTTATGATTACACCCAGCCCCGATAATGATAACAATAACCCGCTAGACCGCAGAGGGTTGTAGAAAGTGCAGCCAAGAAGGTAGCGAGGGGTAAGAAAGATGGCAAAAGATTTATCCGTCTCTCTTGCCCCTCTGAGTTTGTGTGTGAATGCGCGAAGGGCGATCCAGGATGGTGTGTGCCGCGAGGGTGAGGTCGAAGTTGACGGTGAGAAGAGGAACGAGACTGGGAGAGACAGAGGGATCCACTGAAGTGTCATAAAATGGCGTAGACGAGGCCGAGGAAAAGAGAAAGAGAGAGAGAGAGGCTTGCGTACGAGATTCGGAAATGGTCTTACGAGAAAAGAAGGTGGGTGGGGTTGTCCCTGCCAGCCCCCCACCGACCAACTCGTCACAGCTTCTCCCCCTTTTCCTCCTAAAATCATATAAATCGAAGCCATCGAATTATTTATCCAATAGCACTGCAAGTTCCCAACATTTTGAGTGAACCGTCAAAGGATCTCCTACATCCCCAGCTACATCATCTACGGGGATGTTCTTCCGACATTTCCCTCAAATATTTCTAAAATAATATGCGCAAAATTTTTCAACTTACTTCCTCCAACGAATCCACTACAGATATACAGCCCTGTGCACCCCCTCCATCTCGGCGCTTTAAATCAATGATGGCGGGCCTGCGCATTGGAAAACAATGCGCAACGCTTGTGCACGGGTTTGGTCCTGGTCAAGCCCCTCTTGCAACCTTTACACCCCCCACCCCCCACCCCATTCGTCTTGGCAGCCGCCAGAGTGCCTCGAGGGTTGCGCTATACCCAAAAGCTCAACGTAATGGCTGATAGGTGTGTAGCGCCAGACTCATCCCCCTCTCACCACCACCACCACCACCACCACCACCACCACCACCACCACCACCACCACTTCAACGCTTGGGAACTAATACATGTACGTTCCTCCTGGATAAAGCTCTCTATGAAGGCCACAGTCGTACTCTTTTCGTTGTATGTCCATCTCTGTTTCACTGCTACAATACCACCCCCCACCCCCCTGAAAATCTCGAGCGCTTGTAGTCGTAGTAAGAGTTAATGCGCGCGCGCGCCTTCTGAAGGTTTGATGGTCGGCTGAAGAAGATGCTTATATTTTTGTGCCACGTAGTGTGATTCTCACTCGACATTTCAACAAAATAAATAATCCAGAGAGCGCGTTAAATCTTTATAAACTGTCCAAAATCCGTCTGAAAAATTAATAGTGAATTTAGCGCGGGGGGGGGGTGGGGGTGGGGTACGGGAGAAATGAGTGTTGAATGGTGAAGGGTGTTTTGACGGTGAGGAAGGACACCCCGAAATTATTGAAACTGTCGAAAGAGAAAGACCTCCAATGGATTATTGAATTTCAAAAGTCAAAATTAATTGAGAATGGGGGGAGTAAGTTGAGTGAATGTGGAATGAAAAAATAGTGAAGATTTGGGGAGACGGTGCATATTGAGTGACGGCAACGTGGGAGGGGCGACGCGTACACCCGGGGGAGCTTTTCGTTGGGGTATTGGGGCGAAGAGGGGCATTGAAACGAGAAACGAGTGTACGTGTGAACGCAGAGGGAAAAAGAAGTGTCAATTTTAAAACCCTCATTGTTTGATAGTTGGTGGTGAGGACTTTTGCATCCATCATCATCACCATCATCATCATTGTCGAATGATTTTTTACATTTTCTGGGTAATTGGTGAGGGCTCAGGGTGTTTGGTGAGGGGATTATATGGATTTTTGCATGCCTCCATACCGGCGAAAAAATAGCCTGTCAATACTTGAGATAAACCAAAGTTCATGGTAATGGGTCACGGTTAGGGATCAGTGATAACGGAGTAACAATCAAATGTTATTTAATAGGCGAGTAGTAAACTCGATTAATTAAGGAGAACTGAATAGTATTGCTGAGGCTGATGTGGCCTAATAGAGCTAGAGCTAGAGGGTATTATTTGACGAAGGTATTATTTGGCGATACATAAAGTTGAGTGCGGGATAGTTTACAGTTGATAATATAAGACAATAGTGAGATTGTTGGTACGTAGAGTTAGATAACGTGTTGAGGAGAATAAAAGAGAGGCGATGCGTCAGTTGGCGAAGTGGACGTTATGCCTTGGCATATTTTTTTTCATCACCATTCGAATCAGTCGTCAACAGGAGGAGGACATACCGCACAATGAGTAAGTTTGGCTTTTGTTTAAAACTTTAGTAATGGGACGACAACTCGGTCGTTTTGTTCGATCGTACGGCTCGGGGGAGGGCGAATCTTTTGACCAATGATGTAATAGCTATTTATAGGAAGTGTGGAGGGACAGTTGAAATTTGTGAGAATCATCTTCGATTGACCCTTTAATTTTCAGTTTACTATTGACAGTAAAAGCTAAAAATTATACTGAATATACCAAAATTTGATGTCTCAATCAAACACTGAAAAGCGTTGATTAATCGAAATGTTTAGGCAGTTGTTTGACTGAAATGGAAACAAATTTTTATTTTATTCACATATTGAATTTTACTGTTGATAAGATTTTTTAATAAACGTTTGAATCATCTTTGGTAAATCTTTTTTTTGTAAGATATTTGTAAAATTGATCTCATTATGGATTTCATTATATATTTGACAATTAAAATATATCTCGAAATTAAAGACCACAGAAAAACTATTTTTTCCAAAATTTTGCTATTGCCTCTGAATTGAATCTCAAACATGCCTCAAAGTCTGGGTGTCTTGGTCTAGCTGATCACTTTGCTACAGAAATCATGTGATATTCAATATTTTTTAATTGTGAGTTTGATGATGGAAAAAAATGAAATAGAAAATTCAACAACCTGATGCTCATATTGTTTGCAGGGTGAGAAATTGGGCGCTCAAGTTTGGAGTGGATTTGTGGGAGTTTGGAAAACAGGCGACGAAACTAGCGGAGATTCAGCGAGTAAGTTTCCTAGTGAAGTATTTCCGATAGAAGAGGGAGCAGTGGTTGAGGATATCCATTTGTCATTTTTATTTTCAGAAATATCATAACGATGGAGAAACTACTGTAAACAAGAAGGATGGACTCGTACTGGTGAGGGAAATGGCTGCTGAGGTGAAGAACATGTTGGACTTCAAGATGAACGCAGTTATGGTACATTAGATTTTTCTACTTCCACTTGTATCTCGGCATTGGGCGTGGAGTAGATCTAGTCAAGATGTGGTCAGACATTTGGAAGGGCAGAGTTATTTGAGGGGCAACGAACCCCCGCGTCTATACGAATTTTAACATTTTCGTTTCGTCGATAAATATGATTTTTTGGTCGTGAAACTACTCCAGTGCGGACGCTAAAGTTATGTTACAATTAGAGAAAACCATTAACTATAACAGAAGTGATGGCAAAATTATGATTTGTCAAACCAGATTTCTTCGATTTTATCAAATGTAAATGTCTCAAATTTTGACGAAGGGGTGAGGGAATCATAACAGAGGGCGGTTCACTATCATTTTTCAATTTATGTAATCAATCAATCTTCTGCATTTTCTCCAAATAAACGAGAAGAAATAGTTGACAGCCCTTCGGTATATCGTTCTAAATTTTTCATCAAAATTTTAGCTATTTTCATTGGTTGGAAATCGAAGAAAAATTGTATGAAAAATTATCATTTTAGGATCGCTGCCATTATTCACTTTTGGCTGATGGTTCTTACTTTTCTACTTTTGTAAATGACTATCAAGACTTGTACTTGGGGCACATTTAATTCTCAATTTTAGGACATTTAACAATGATGTTGTTGTTAACATTGAGTAGGTCTGAACTTGGATATCACAATTGAACTTTTATGAACAAATTTTACAGGTAGAAAATACCTAAAAAAGGATTAGGAACTTGAGTTTTGTTTTGAATAACAATTGCAATATTTTTTTATGACAGAAATTTTCTAAAACAGTCAATTTTCCACTACAAAAATAATTTTATATTTAAAAGTAACGTTCTAGAAAGTTTGAATAGTTTGGATTGTTTATTTACAAACAATGAATATTTGAAACAATAATAAGTCTATATTCTGCGCTTAAACTGTCTCTCCGGGCAGGTGGTACATGGCAAACGTATACATAAGGCCTCTATAGGGTAGAAATCCTGGTCTATGGAATAAGTTGGTGGGTCCATATAGTTATATGGACTCCGTACTTGACGGGTTCATGGCATTGAATATTAATTTCTTCCACAAAGGGAATTTAATTGAGAAATTTGATGCGAGTAAAACTATCATTATATTTTACTAAAAATAATTATTATTATTTCGAGAAATTGATTTTATAACTATTATTTTTTATTTTTAAACCAAGTCAAGTCGATTTCTACTTTTCGATAGTTTTCGATCATTATTCCAGAGTTTAATGGAGATAGTACATTTTTTTTCCTAAACTATTTGATAACTCTTTGGAGATATGCATTAAAAACTGAGCATTAGATGGCAATAAGTTTCTAAAAGAAATTTTCGTATTAACTTCAGAAAAGATGCACAAAGTGGTGGCCAGAAAAAAATCCAATGCCTACATTCGAAATTTTATTGTCTAGAACGTTAATTTTCTCTGACTTTTTCTAAAAATTTACTAAAAATCACCAAGAAATTGATCTTAAAAACATAAAATTTTTGTTCTGTTCTACTTTCCATTTTTTCTTGTTTGGGGATCGGTACTGGCCCTTTTTCGAGGTGAAATATACTTTTAAAACGAAGCATTTGATATGTTATTTAGTAGTTCGACTAGAATTTTTACGGACAATTCTCTTCATGTGATCAAAATTAACTTAATCCGGTTTATCCCTCCGATACTAATATTTATCAACTGATACAAATTGAAAATAGATCAATCAATAGTGTACACAGCGAAAATTTTTTGGTAAACACTGGCCGGTCCGCATGGTAAATGCGTATGTTCATTACACTTTTATCCCTGAAGATCTATTTTATTGTCCCTTTAAGAAAATTTGTTGGGGTGAGAACAAAGATTTTCAATAAAATTCTAGGTTTGGTTGGCGAAAGTTTTCCTGTTGATATACAACCGTTGGTTCTGCACTGTGAGAAAAATATAATTTTGACAATCATTGAATATTCGTCTGACAAGAATTTAAAGAGCATTTTCGAATGGAAATTTCAGACGTTTGTTTATCCAAAACAAATATCATTGGCAAAATATGCAGGTGCTGTGATGTTTTTTCCGACTCTGGAAGGAAAGTAAAATTAATCCGTAGGATTAATGATCCTTCCTGGTCTGGAAGGGCAAAATTTATTAAACAGACCTAGAATTGTTCTTGAAATCTCAACAATAATTACTATACAAAAAGAGCAAAATTAAATATAAATGACACATTATGTATTACCAGGACAATATTTCTCAACCGCAAAATAACATTTGATTTATATATTTTATAATTTTTTGAAAATATAAGTTATCTAAATGGAAGGGTAATTTTTACGAAATATTTCTCTTCTTATAGTCTGCACAAAACGGTAGAAAAACGCGCATTTAATTCTACCATTTCTATGATAAATGACGCTTCAAAAATTATGAAGCAAATTTCTGTGGTGGAAAACCAAACTGTTTATGATATAAGAGAAAAAAATATCGTTCTCGGTTAAACATGTCGTGCGCAAACAACCCCTTCTTCCTCATGGTCTCGTAAACTATCGTAAGATACATTTAAAAAAAAAACGTTCCTGCTAACGACTGTGATTAGAGACGTTGCATTGACTCCGCTGGTAACACATTTGTTTATATTTTTTTATCAGTTCAGTAGTCAGGGGGTAAATCGAGATAAGTCACTTTGACTGTCTACTTCATTACTTTTCACTAAATGTTTCGGAATCTAATGCAGATAGCAAAAAAATAATTGTAAGTTTGTGGTTCGATTCAAATTCCATTCTGTTTTATAATAATTTTGATGTAGTGGTCATTTATGACGATTTAGCAGCTCCATTCGAGTCACACTTAGAATGATTCCAATTATTTTTCACTTGAGGGAATTAATGGTGGAGTCCACGGTAGAGTTCATTATTTATTATTTAATTATTTAATAAAGTGTGAAAGAATTATGATGATCATACGTCACGTATCATAGCGACTTGAAGAAGATCAAGGGGGATTTTTGCAAAGCTATCTCATTTCTCACTCTCACGAACCCTAAAACAGAAATTAATAAAGTCACAATTATACTAATTACGTAAGAAAATTATTGCCTGTCGTAGATCTTTGGGAAATGTTCCTCAGCATCACCAAAAAATTTTTGGAAGCTATCCCTGACGATCAAAAAAGATTTTTCGGAAAATCTTTGGAAGACCATCATTATTTAGAAATATGATTGTCAGAGACTTGTTCGCAAATTTTTTTTCGAAAGGAAATCCAGAAAATCTTCTAAACAAAATAGTTTCTAAAAATGTTCCAAAGAATTTTTCGGGTCATTAAGGAGATTCTTGACTATCTTTCAATGATTTTCCTTTTTTTCAAGCATTTCTAAACAAATATAGTCCAATTTGCATACATATTTCATCTTCCATAGCTAGTGTCTATTTATGTGAGTTGTTTACCATCACAACATCGAATCTGAGTTAACAGTCATTGATCAGGTTCATCATTTTAAGAAATATTTGCAGAAAAATTCATCGATTATTAACAAAAGGGTTTTGTTTAGTTTGGTAGTGAATAATCGTTTCTACGCAAATTGTTGGAACATCTTAAGGTATAATTGTCAATAAAAAATACCGTCAATTCATTTCCCAAAAAAATGGATATATTTTCACTCGTTATTTACATTTGATGATAATGTTTTAATACGTCCAAATTAAAAATTATAAAACGGACCGTGAACGGAGTTAAATTACGGGAATTAGGTGGGAGGATGTGATGTGATTTTTGACTATCAAAAAAATACGCGAGTAAAGAGTCGATACCCGACGGTGTTGATGTTTTCAAAATTGCAAAATTGAACACTCACTCTTGCAGACAAAGTACTAAATTATATATTCAAACTGCGTGATTTTTGATTTGTTGAGAAAAATGCAGGAATATTCTCATTTCGTTTGTCCATTGCAAAAGTATAGTGGATGATGATCGGAGGGTGGAAGGGGAAAGGACATTACAAGTTTGGAATGTCTCTGGACTGTTAGACTGATTATCATAAATTAATAAATGATTCAAGCGTTAGAGCAACTGAATATTTTCCCCGAGTTTAAAGGAGGATTCAAAAACGAAAAAAGGTGGAATCGGAGAATATTTCGGAGACTAGATTTTGCTGTAATAAAATTTTCAGACTGACATGAAGGATATATTTAAAAATGATCGATTATCCGAAAATGTTGTGTTTACGATAGTAATTTTCAAGTATTTGGCACAAGAAAAATTAAAATTTTGAGATTGGTATATGATGGACGATCGATTAACAGTAAAAGAAAATTGGAGTCATTATTTTGGGGAGAATTACTGAGTTTACCCTTTTATTTTTAATTATAAATTACCCCAACACGATGAACAATTCCGCGATAAAACCGCTTTCATCAATTAATATAAAAATATAAAAATTACATACGATAAAAATTACTGTACTGCCTTACAATCTCGGCGCAAATTGCAGGTCCGAGAAAAATTACTATGCCGTCCAGTGAAATGTCTTTATCGACTTAGGAAAACTTCTATACCGGCCTCATAAAAATTCAACGTCTGATGCAACATGTCCCATGACGAAGTCCAACGTCAGCAATAATCGACTCTATTCGGCTCTCATCGTTAACCAATCACAATTAGTAACCGTAAAATTACTATGTGGTATAGTAAAAAAATGAAGGAATTCTATCAATTTTTCATTTAACCTCAAATAAAAAATTATAGATCTTGAAATTTTATAGTGCTGATTAGTACATATTACGGAGCCACATATGATTAATTATAAAATTGTCGGTATTAATAGTAACTTTTATGTGTGAGTAACACACATTCCACTATTCCCACATATTGCACCTCAATTCTATTGCCCGGTACAGTAATTTTTCACAGACTTTTCTGTTTGATTAGAAACTCCCACATAATATACATAATTTGTCTACAATCATTGTCACAAAGGGCATTGCCATAGGACGTGATCGATCGTTTCCTCTTCATTACGACATTTGCAGTTTGGCAATGGAACCATAATTTATGAATAATTCTTCTCAAGATTTCGTAAATATTTCCAATACACAAGAGTTTTTTGATGCTGATACCTCTAACGAGTAGAAAATTCTCCAGGACGAAGTTCGGTTCCACCTACAATGGTGACTTTTGTTTTTGGCCGTAGGTAGGAGTCAATGGAGTCAATGAAATTTATATTGGAATCAATGGTGGATCAATTCGGAGTCACGTCGAATGTGTTATGTGTGTTAATCCCCATCGCGGTCTTATAGAGTTCATATAAGAGTTATGAGGGCATATGGGGGTTATTTAAAGTGTGTTTTAATCCTGACGACAGTCTTATGGGCGCCATATAACAGTGATGGGGGCAGTGGGGGTTGTATTGGTATCGTATGACTGGTATATGTATGCATTCTGATGGGGTCATAACGGGTTCAGCGGGTGTTATACTCTCACCTCTACCCGAAATGATCCTCAAATGATCTCCGTGTATGACCTTTATTGATGCCTAGGTAACTCCCATATGGCACCCATTGCTCACAAAAACCCACGTCGAATATCGTGTTGGGAGTCTTTCAAGAAATTGCATAGCAAGTCCTATAAGATGGACTCACTTAGTGCATGTCAAGTCCTTAACGAAGGAAAACTACATTTTAAAACCAATACACATGTCACGAAGATTAGAAAAGAGTATTTTATATTAGATTTTAATAATTGGAAACCAGGTTAATGATGAAAAATAAACGATATAAGTAAGAGCAGTTTTCTTTCGGATGATTATATGTTCACACTTCGAGAGCAGTTGACGCACTGACAAACGAACTTAAAAATATTAAAAACCAAAGCATCGTCATCATGGTTTCTGTCTTTCAATGAAAAGCGATTTCTTTATATTATTCTCTAAACATAAACTGGAGTTTTCGTCGTAAGACCACGCAGACGGTCTCTCCAGGAAGCAATTACCTCATAGTACTGATATAGACTTATATAGGGCTCCAATACAATCATACTGTTTTTGCTCTTTTCAATATTTTAAAATAACAAAAAATGGCGATTCACAAATCAATTTTTCTTTATTATTTATTCCTTCTCATTTCGGTATTGAAGGAAATGGAGAAGTTGATAGATTGGTAGAAGATACGTCCGATGATCTGTCGCAACGTCATCGTGTGTTGTTTACATTGAGAGGAATGACGGAGTGGAACTTGAAGAAATATTTCTTTCATTAGTACCAAAACAGTATTTTCCTGTTCATTTGCTTCGATTTATTTGGCAGGATTCGGAACATTAATTGTCTTATAATACAACTAATATCATCAACATGGAAAATAATTAATTTCTTTCTAAGAAATATTCGTTTGCCACTATCCAAAACAACATTTTTTTGATTCACTCATTTTTTTTGCTAGTGCCTCCAGGAATCCGTTTAAAACAAAAGCGTATGAAGTGAGAGAGTCGCGATTTCCTGTGGTGAAAGTTTCTTTGTTGATACCATAAATTCCCTGAATTTTTTTGAACAAAAAAAATGCAGTCCACGTGGGAAAAAGCAAGATTTTTTACTCTTTTATGATGAAATCTCACAGAATGTGATGTACAAAAAATATAGAGCTATGTTGATTGAACCGGCGATAGAAAAACGAAAAATTTGAAAAAAAATTTCTAAACCTGTTAGTGTTTGCGGGTGTTACGCTCTTCAAAGCTGAAAAAATGAAAAAATCATAGCGGGTTTGTCGTATCGTAGAAAAATTTCAAAAAATGGAATAGTCATTTAATGATCTGTAGAAAATGGGGGAAAATTGGCGATACAATCGAAGGGGGGAAAAGGTTGAACCTTGACCGATCTTATAATACCTCATATAGAAAAAATATGGAAATACCTAAAAAAATGTGGTGTACAAATCTAGGTAAAAACTACTCATTGACGCTCGATGCCAGTCTAATGGACCTAAAAAAAACTAGTGGTAAAATTCGAGAGTTAGAACGTAATTTACCAGATTTTTAAACTCGGAAATTACCATTTTGAAAACGTAAACTCCAAGTCTGAAATCGTACACTATCATTTTTTGAAATTATGATTTCAAAAAAGCGTAAATCACGATTTTGAAAACGTAGATTACGTTTTTGAAAATGTAAATTATGAATTTGTAATGTCAATTAGGTTTTTTTGGTGCGCAAAATGCGAGGCCATTTACGAGGGTTCAATCACGTAAAATCCTTGATTAATAAAATCATGAATACCTCCGAAATGAAAAAAGTTCTGTTGCTCAATATGAAATCGTTAAGTTTCAGATGGTTCTGAATCATTTGGGCCCAACTTTTAGAGATTTCTTAAAATTTTTCATGGCATTTCCGAGAATATTATGAAAAACATTTCTCAAACCAATAAAAAAATTTCTAGTGTCAGATTGT
This sequence comes from Diachasmimorpha longicaudata, assembly GCF_034640455.1. Classification (NCBI taxonomy): domain Eukaryota; kingdom Metazoa; phylum Arthropoda; class Insecta; order Hymenoptera; family Braconidae; genus Diachasmimorpha; species Diachasmimorpha longicaudata. Next base: position 731,203 of record NC_087236.1, read on the forward strand.
CAAAATTTCCCATTAGCATAACTATGGAAAACTTGCGATTTTAATGCTGTGATAGTATAAATACTCCACGATATGGCCTCTAACATTTTAAATAAATAACAGCCAACAAAGCCCTATAAGAAATCTTATAAAAATTCAGTAGGAAATATGATCAGAAATTCGGTTGGAAGACCTCAAGAAAATTCTATAAAAAGTATTCGAAACTGAACAGAAAGAATATCCTGTAAGATATAATTACTTCTTTGATTAACGCAATAAAATATTTTAAATAAACTTGGCAGAGGCTGATGGAAAGTGCGGAGCAAGCTGCTGTCTCCTCCTCGAGGGAGGCGAACGCTTCACCGAGGTATTACAGCTCGCACGACATCAACAGATTCACTAGTGATGGAAAGAGTACACCCCATCCTCGCGAGGTCCTGCTCTCGGTTCATCGACACTTTGACAATTTGCCAGTTAATCTGAGCATGTCAGGTGTACTTCTACCTCCGGGGATAAAGGATTCTGGTAAGTGATTACTTTCCAATTTCGAGGATGTAAATCACATCTATGGGAATGTGTAATTATCTCACTAAAACAGAAAAACCAAAAAGGGACAAAAAAATTCCTCTATTAAGAAAAAAATGTTACGTTTTCCATTTACAATTTGTTTTCGCTACATTAGATTTGGTTCCTGCATAAAATTTCTTGGGGAAAAACAAACTTCGAAAAAAATTCCTGCAGAATAAAATATTTCAGAAAATTATAATATTTCGAAGAAAAAAATTATCTTAAACCAAAACGTATCTATCGAAAAAAAATAGAATTTCAAATTACAATATATACATCTATTTCTAATCAAAATAAACATAAACGATATCCAAACAAAAAAATGAAAAATGTAAGGGGTAGCGAGGGGAGAGAGGGGTGAAAGTGCGTAAATGTTTCTTGAGAGGATAAACTATGTGAATAAATATATTCATATAAAATAAAAAAAGTAAATAAAAGTCAATAAATAAATAGACAATGAGGTAGAATATTACCATTTGTAAGTTTGTTCATGACCTCATCTTGACAGACAATTTTAATAATAATAATGACTCTCATTTCTCTAAACAGCACTATTAACAATAATTTTTCAATTAATCAAATTAATGCGTAACAAATATAAATATCCCTCAAAACATCTAACTTATTACACTTTCAGTTTTAATTACAATTACAAATCGGGAAATGAGAGAAGGGTAACGGAACTATGATGAGTCATAATTTTGTTTTGCTATTGAAATGGAGACTTTTTGCGAAATTTTTTAATTCCCAGGGAATTTTTTCACATATAATACCACAAGTGCTTCAAAATTATCGAATATTTCCCGATAGATTCGTTGCAAACAAATGAAGGAGTCAAGTTTTTCAGGCTAAAAAATCACCAGTGCGAAGCACGAGTGATTTTTCCTGAAAAACTTGACGACTTCATTTGTATGCAGGGAACCTAGAGGGAAATATTCTATAATTTTGAAACTCGAGTGGTATTCAGGGGATTATTTTTCCTATCCAAATTTCGGCCAAGAGAATTGTGCCATGACATGAAAAGAGGTTTATTTGGTTAAGTGTCGTTTGTTTACCAAAATATTCAAAAAATTATCGCATATAATACCACAAGAGCTCCGAAATTATCGGATATTTCCCGATAGGTTCGTTGCAAACAAATGAATGAACAAATGAACTCGCGCTTCGCGCTCGTGATTTTTAAACTGGAAAACTTGACAAGCTTATTTATTTGTAGGGAACCTTGAGGGAAATATCAGATAATTTCGAAGTTCGAGTGGTATTCGGGGGATTATTTTTTGCATCCAAATGTTGGCCGATAGAATTGCACCATGAGACATAATTTTCAACGAATTGCCATTTAATCTGTCAGATACAATTGAGGGTTACTTCAACATTTGTTTTTTTTATATATAGCAACATGCAAAATTTCCAGTGAAATTTCCAAGAATTTCCGCTGAAATACCGTGTTGACTATATAAAATAACGTCGAATGGTGCAATCCTATTGGCCAAGATTTGGATGGGAAAAATAATCGCTGATATTCGAAGTAGGCTATACAAAATATCAACAAATGGTGCAATTCTATTGGCTGAAATTTGGGTGGGAAAAATAATCCGAAATATTTTCTACCCAAGATATTTTTTTCAAGAAATTTTTCCAGGGGTGGGATGAGAACAAATCGTACAAGCCTGAAAGGGTATATGAACAGAGAATACTAAATAAAATACGTATTTTATATTTTATATTTTATATTTATAATTCATATTGAACGTTTGTTTTATCAAATCGTATAATTGTTTATGACCTATACTATACTATGTATACACGCACACATCCTTTTCAACTGTACGAAAAATCTGGATTTTTATTTCTAGGGATTTAAGATTTTGAAAAATATTTGCACTGTCAATAAATTTAACGGAATGCGTATGTAATTGTAGGATTGATCACAAATGAAGGTTTTTTAGTTCTTTGGCCTATTTCCCTTCCGTTCTGGGGACAGCGTGAACGTATTATTGATCAGCCAATTTCACGGCTTTCTGTCAATACTTTCTTTTATCGATTTGTTGAAAGTTGCGGGGAATAACCAACACGGTGACAAACAAATTTACGGTTCATCTTTGCAACCGTAATCCCTAGCTGGTGGTGGAATTTTTGAGACAAAATTGTTCTCAATAATTTTGAACATTTATTTAGATTTGTCGAAATTTTATGGGCTTTCGATTAAGTTTTAAATAATTTTCGGAATTCCTAGAAAATGTGCGGAAATGGATTGGATTTTCACATATAATACCACAAGTGGTTCAAAATTATCGAATATTTCCCGATAGATTCGTTGCAAACAAATGAAGGAGTCAAGTTTTTCAGGCTAAAAAATCACGAGTGCGAAGCACGAGTGATTTTTCCTGAAAAACTTGACGACTTCATTTGTATGCAGGGAACCTAGAGGGAAATATTCTATAATTTTGAAGCTCGAGTGGTATTCAGGGGATTATTTTTCCTATCCAAATTTCGGCCAAGAGAATTGTGCCATGACATGAAAAGAGGTTTATTTGGTTAAGTGTCGTTTGTTTACCAAAATATTCAAAAAATTATCGCTGATATTCGAGGTAGGCTATACAAAATATCAACAAATGGTGCAATTCTATTGGCTGAAATTTGGGTGGGAAAAATAATCGCTGATATTCGAGGTAGGCTATACAAAATATCAACAAATGGTGCAATTCTATTGGCTGAAATTTGGGTGGGAAAAATAATCCAGAAAATTTGGATAAAATCCGCTATTTTTGCAAATGGGAGGAGAACTTTTTGTTACCGGTAAAATTCTGAAAAATTGTTGGGATTTGTATATTTCTTGTAAATACCACTACTGTTGATTGTAAATCAGAAGTACAGCCATATATAGAGTTTTTAAATCTGATCTGAATGTCTTCAAGTAAAATATATTTCTATTATTTATTTTAATTAACTAATTGAGAACAGCTCTGTTTGTTTGTATGTGAATTATAAAATCAAAAAATTCTTGTTATGATAGAGGTTGCGCTAAAAATTATTAAATTAAACAATATTCACGAGCAAATATTCTAAATGAATCTTTGAAAATCAATTTTTGGGGCAAAACAACTTCATCAGAAAATCTGAAACTACTTAATTAACGAAAAATTCTCACACAATATTTAATAACTTATTTGTTAAAAAATGGTAAAAAATATTTCAAAATTTCTCCTAAAATCGTTCCCGAGATTTTCTCGAAATAAACTCGACTTCTTTATGTAATTTGATTTTGTTCCCAATAGTTAGTTGATTTCCAGTGGTACATATATACTTTATATATACACGACGATACATATATACTTTCTATTACTTGTAGATAGCGAAGTTGCTGTCGGGCTTCAGTGGAGTGACCATCTGGATCCCCTTTTCGTTAATAACTACGAGAGTGATCCGACTCTCTCCTGGCAATACTTTGGAGCAACCGCTGGATTTTTAAGACGTTTTCCAGGTACGTCTGACATTCAAGGAATCTGAGCGTAACTAATTGTATTCGAGATGACAGGAAGAAGCATTTTGGTATCTTTGAAATGTGCAAGACAACGAGAAACTACTTGCATAACATTCAGCAAAATGCTCTTCCTAGAACTGCCCACGAGATCTTCATGAAATTTTATCTCATAGCGAAAACGAATGTCTAAATTTCACACAACTTTTTCCAGGATCACGCCAAAATATTGCATCCCCAATAGCATACGTCTAAATATGCCAGACAAAATATCTCACCTGAAAAAATATTACTGGAAATGGCTTATTTGTAATAATAATATCCTGGAAATAATTGAAACTATTTCTCTACTTTATTATTTAACTCAAACAATTGTGCTTGGAAGACACATCCGTTCTACACCGACTCCTTAGAGGAATTAACTAGATTTACAAAGGGAAACAACACCCTGGACCTTTTATTCGCATGCTCTCAAAGAGTGCTATTCATTCCACTTTATTTGCATACTTAAAATCAAACCTAAACACCATACCTCACACTTCGCACAATTCCAACCCATAAAAATGTTTTTCAATTTAAAGTATAAACACTCAGAAGAGAATGAGATTGATTTTTGCTTTTTATTTATTTATTTCATGGAAAATCCAACAAATATCATACACTAAAATATCAGCTGAAAAAATGGTAAAAACGATTCAATGTAAATTGATGACAGTTATAAATTTACCATTTATTTATTATGAATATTTAGTGATAATTATCCCGGTTCGCTTTCTCATGCTATCAAAATTGTCAGTGTTCTATGTGGATCCGGTGGTTACAGAAATTGCGAGAATTCTAATGCGATATTATTTCGAAATGTTGGAAAAATATTTTCGATATTTTCTGAAATACAATTTAGATAGAGGTAATTTTACAAGATTAAAAAAAAATTTATTATGCAGTTAATTACAAACGTTAGCAACTGAAAATATCCAAAAGCGGCGTATCCTGTCGGTAAAATACCGACCTTAGGGTCGAGATACTTTAATGGGTGATACTTATTACGAGTAATATTTATTAGCCTGCCCTATATAGTCAAATTTTCGGAATTTCAGAACAGGAGCTTCATAAATCATTAGTTAAGTATATGAAAAGATTATGAATTTTTTTCTGATTTTTCATGAGACTCTAATAGGCAGCGTAAAGTTTTTCAAATTCTTACGAGGTTATGTCCATGATCAAGACAACATGATGAATATTTACTATTTTTCTGGAAAAATATTGACATTCAGGTCACTAGGTTTGATTCGCCATTCCTAAAGCCCTAAAGAATAGACTAGATACTGTTACTAAATAAAAAAGTAGGATTTATGCTGTTATTTTCCGAATCGAAGAAAAATGAAAAGCACATTTTTTGGCTTTTCGAAGAATGACAAGTGTAGGAATTATTCGGGCTCATCATGGAGGTCATACAGTTGAAATGAAGAAGGTTAGCCAGCTGGCCAAGTCCCTCCTTGGTAGGCACGAAGCCTTCTACGATAGTTATTCCCTTTCTCAATTCCTATAATTTTTCTCTGTTTAAAAAAATATCATTCTTGTAATAATAACGGCAAAATAGTAGATTATGCCATGATGACGATATGTGGAGGATTGTGAGGAGTGTGAAGTGAGCAGCCCGAGGGAGGTTTGAAGTCAAGGCTCGACGTAGACTTGTCACGCCGAGTGCAGCAAACTTCACATTCCGACCCCATCGTCCTCATGCCATAATCTGTTTTTCGTTACGAAGACCTATGGCGGGTGGGCGAGGGGCACACAAAGGGGGATGGGGGGAATGTTAATCGAAATACTAAAAAATGAATAATGCTTTACACAATGAATAACGCTCAACTGTCATGTCACTCCGAAGTTACGACAGTCTCCGTTAGAGGCATAGTAGATCGCGTTTAACGGAGGGTAGGTAAGGGCCTATACTCCTAGGAGCTGTGATGTATCTCGGTGGAGTTCGGTCTTGTAATATTTAACCCATCGTTCTCAAACCAGTCGGGTAGGAAGCGCTTTCCGCGCCTCAGTAATGGAAATGATTATCATTCCCCTCCCGTCCAGCCCTCGTTGTTTTTACTACCACTTCTACACGGAGAGAAACATTCTTTAAAAATTACGTGCCTGTTCCGTAATCTGCCAGTCAAAACATAGCATAGCATAGCTATGCATTTTTTTATTGAACGTCTCATCCTTTTTCTGGAATGTTTTGGACTTTTTCCTGAAAGTTCAATGACAAAGTTCGCAACTGTTTTCCAATTTTTACGAAATATTGCTTTGACTGGCACATTACGGAACAATCACGTAATTTTTAAAGAATTTTTTTCTCTGTGCACCGTGCCATATCACCCTTTTCTCTGATGAGACTCCACCCTGATTCGCCGAGTATTGGTGGACAAGCGGCTTGCGGCTTGGGCCGCAAGTCGGCCAGTAGTTGATCACTTGAGCATTGACTGCTACGGTCGGGCCAATGCTGAATGACAACTGGCTTACCCGATGCTTACTTGAAGAAGGGCTGACCGAGTCTGGACGAAAAGGGGCTACCAATGAATGTCGATTAACTCTGGCTCCTCATTGGCAACCACGCTTGAGCCAAAGTTGGTAGTCAAATGTTGATCAAGCATTGACGGACATCCTTTGCTCATATCTTGGCCCAACTCTGGCAGCCAAGGTTAAGGCTTCACAATTGGCTGACGATTGGCTCAACCGTTGGCTGAATCATGGCTCAAGGTTGTTAGAGATAGCTCGGCACCTCGCGGTTCAGCCGAGCTTGGGGTAGTTGTTTAGGCTCGACTATCCTGCCCAGACACCAGACATATTTGATGATTGAAATTATTCTTTTTCAGCTATCGCCTGGCCTCCGAGAAAGTTCTCGAATGATCCAGAAGACATGCCAGACGTGTCTGATTTTCGCACGATGAACTGGTTTGTCGGTGGTGCAACCAGCCCCAAAGACTTAGCTGTTCTCGTCGATGCCGCAAGTTTTTCCTCCAGGAAACTTCGAAGTTTGACGATAGCTACTGTTAGAAGTATCTTGGACACTCTCTCCTCCAATGATTACGTCAATGTCTACAGATACGGAACGAGTGTTGAAGAAATTGTGAGGTGTTTCAAGGACACACTAGTTCAAGGATCCCAGGAGAATATTAAAGAGTTGAGAGCGGCACTACCTACGTTGCAACCCGAGTCCAACACTAATGTCTCGGCGGCCCTGGCCGTGGCTTTCGAGGTTCTGCATAGGTACAACAGATCAGGACTCGGAAGCCAGTGCAATCAAGCAATCATGCTAATCACCACCAACACCGAAGCTACTACTGCTGATCTTATTAAGAAATACAACTGGCCTCATATGCCCGTCAGGATTTTTACTTATCTGGTGGGAGGAGACAAGAGCCCAGAACTCAAAGAGATGGCATGCGGCAATAAAGGTACATCAGAAGACGAAAATACTTGCATGAAAAGTTTTGTCGAGGGTAAATGATATTAAGGCAGCTTTGGAAACAATTTTAAGGATATTTTTCAAAGCAAAAAAACTTGGAAAAATCTGTAATGACATTTTCTGTATCGGGCGTTTGAGTTTTATTTTTTCAAGTCATTTAACGAGAATATTTTATATTGCACACCATGTGAATTGTTCGATGCGAGATCTGGTTTGAGGAGTATTTGTTGGGGATGGGTGAGATAAAAGTGGTTTACGGGAGGATAAAAAAAAAAGAGTTGCCTCCTAACCATCACTAAGTGAAGCTTTCGACTATGCTGTACCTCGCAATTGCATACCAGCATTTTTGTCTCATTCATCGGCCTGCTCTTTTCCCTGTTTTAGGTTTCTCCAGATAGATACTATCAATAGTTTGGCTGTGGTGGTTATTTGTCCTCGTATCCTCATGCGAGAACACGAGTGGACCGACATTTTTTAAGTGGGCTCCGAACCACTGTATAATTGTTTTTCTCCACCTCTTTGTAGGTGTCTGTATATTTTCTCTATTATTAAGGGATTTTTGAGAGTTTTGTTTCCCTCCATTACGCGTCCTCCTCTGGGGACTTCTGTAATTCGAGTTCTCGAGCTCCCATAGCTATTTTCTCCGTAAGCAGATTTTTTGCAAAGTCCTGAAAGATATCGAATGATTTTTCATCTTGAGCAAGTTCTTGTACATTCATCACGCTCATGTCCAACCGCTTCATGTATTTCTCCCTCAAGAGATTATACCTGTCGCAGTCGTTCAAGGATGTGAGTATCCGTTTCTTCTTCCCCACATGGATTCCTGCTGGTGAAGTCTACTCTTGAAGTGGCCATGAACCGGTCATGAACTGAATATTACGGGAGGACAATGCGAAGGCCGGAAAATCACTGCGCGTGCACGTCGGTCAAATAAAGTCGGTCAATAAAGTAGACTGATAACGGTTCATAGGCCAAGAGACCGCAAATGCCCCGATTCCGGGGCCACTAGAGCTCGCTGGAACTTTCGAGAAGGACCGACGAGCTGCCCAGGACGTGGCGCCTCAGGTGCCGAATTAATTGACCGCCGATCTCCGGTGATAAGTCACCCGTCCGCGATTATCGATACTTCCGGTGAATGAGTATGAGCGGGCGAGGACTTCGTGGCACAACCGAACATGACTCAACCTCTCGCTGTCAACAACAAAGAAATTGATATCGACTTTTCCGACGATTGGGAGCACAAAAATATCTGTCAATATCTTTTTGTTTTTTCGACAACATAGTTCCCATCCCAGGTTGGGATTAACAACTGGCCCAGGCCTGGTCAAGGGTTGGACCAGGATAAGACAGGCCTGTCTGAGGCTTGGATCCAAGTCTGGACCAACCCTGGCATGAAACGCTGGTCAAGCTCGCACCGAGGGTCAATCCAAGCCTAGGAATTTGGCTTGGATCAAGCCTGGTAAATAAAATTGTTCCAAGCCTGGCAATTTAGATTGGGCCAAGCCTAGGTATTTAGTTCGACCAAGCTTGGAAATTTAGATTAAATTAAGCCTGGGTATACATCGTCTACAATGAAAACTCATATTATCTAATAAAGAGCGATAATTATTTTGTTTCTTCCTGGAAACATTTTTGGAATCAGTTAAAAATGAGAAAAAAATAACGTCAGAATACTGGAAATGTTCCATTGAACCGATGTCATGTACACTTTCGGAGTCGTTTCCTCTCGGCAGCTCCTCCATCTCGATCTAGTGCAGCTGCTAACCAGTTACTGGTCGTTGTTATGAGCATCATTTCTTTTTCTGACTTCTTGTATTTGGCTTTGAGAAAGTCTGCACAGGAGACAATTTTGTATAAAGCCGCGTCACTATGATAATTATAGTTATTGCAGGTATACTGAACACTAGTAGATTTAGAGAAAAACTTTAAGACATTTTTCTAGTTCTAGAATATTTCAACAAGTCTCTTACCGTTCTCTTGTGAATAATTTCAAAATTTAAAAATAAAGGTCACGAAATATTTTTTTTAAGAAAGCGGATTTGATAAAACTTGATTAACAAACCTCTCATGCATGCATAACTCATTGTTTTGCTGAAGTTCTTCTTTGCAACTCCGCGTGTTGCACGCCCAATGCCACTGTAAAGAAGTTGTACTGGCTTATTAATGAAGAGAGGGAGAATTGTTTTGGCATCTTTCACAAAATCATTCGAACCCGACGTCTCAGCAGTCATGAACTCCATCTGAAAAATTTATTCAGAATGATTAAACAAATCGTTCTGATGTATAATTCTGGTTGTTAAAAATCCAAGCTATTTACTAAAGCAGCTCGACGTTGAGTGACTTCCTCCACATTCTCAGCATGGTCTAAATCCAGCAATTTCTCCCATTTCTCAAAATCTTCCAGTGTATCCAGTGGAATTTTCATCCCCAATTTGTGATCACCCAAAACAAATTTGTCCCCAATAGGCATCATAGGAGCTTTTATGTATTGCTTCAATTCATTTATGTGATTATCCATGTCCAATTGATAACATCTCCTCAAATTGCGCAATTCTTCTTTATGGTTAAGTGACAGAAGGGCTAGAGATGCATCCAGATAATCAGCAAAAAACACTGGAAAAAATACACAGTTATTAGTAAATTTGATTAGGATTGACATCTTTGGAATTCAAAGACTTCTCTTAATTTTTCCTCTAGAACCGAATTTGGAATATTTACTTTTTGTAGGATCATCTTGGTTTTGTTTTCTCAATTCTTGCAGGCGATCTTCGTAACTGCTTCTTGGGTCCATCTTATTTGGGGCCTTGTGCGTGGCTAGAAAAAGGAGGAATTGTGACCCAAAATATAAGAAAAAATATTTAACAGAGAACTTGGATATAACGAATACAATATACCTTGCACTGGATTCATTGACCTGTCACTTTGTAAACCACTACGGATTAAAGCATGAGTTCCAGTACTTAGGGAATCAGCATCTTCTCGGGATCGCTTTGGAGATACAATTGACTCTTCTTCAAAATTCTCGAGAGAATAAGAAGTCTTTAATATACTTGCAGCTCGCTTTCGTGTGATATCAAATCCAGAGGCACTGTCCACCTCAGAATCTGTTTCAAGATCTGAGCGAGTTTTATAAAGCTTTTCAAACTTCTTTTTAGCTTTTAATGGTGCGTTCTGCTCTCGAACCACAGTTGGCTCCTCTACGCCATTTTGCTCATCCGTGAAATTTTCTCCATTCTCAGCACAGAACGTTAAATTTTCTGTGAAATTTGCATCAGGAATGTCATTGGACGAAGAATCATCACTAAAACTCTGGTGGAATTGGTCCATGCACTTTTTGAGGTTATACTGATCAATATCAACCCAATCATTCTCATTTTCTTTATCGAATGTAGATGATAATTGTTCAAGTAACACCTCATCATTACTACTGTCGAAACTCTTAGACTCATAAGACTCTCGGAATTTCTTCAAAATTCGATGTTTCCTCACTCTCTCAGTCGATTTATGATTATTGCGTGTATTCGACGCCATACTATTAACGATAAACCAACTACTCGGATATGGGAGATTTCACACTCGCTAACTCGTTTTGATAAGAATTCAGGAGGCAAAACACTGGCACTGTTGTTTGTTTTTTGAAATAACTACAGCTATAAAATTAGCAGCTGATCTCTGACGTCAGCCGTACACGAAACTGCCGTATAGTGAATCCTATGACGAGAGACGTCACGTGATGGGAACTATATTCCCACTAAAAAAAAAAATACTGTGGAGAAAATTTTTTATAATTGCTAAGAATCGTTATTGATAATTAGCTTGGTCCAAGCCTATTGCTGTCAAGATTTCCATACGAGCTCTAATCTGGCTTGACCGAAGTCATATTGCCAGGCTACAATTAGCCATATAAATCTAGGCATCATCATGGCTTGGGTGAGAGCCTTGGACACAGCCTGGTCCAAGCTTAGTAAGCACAAGCTTGGGTACCAATCCTGAGCCTAGACAGGGTCATATTTACCAGTCTTGGATATAGACTGGCAGCACCATCGGTGCAAGCTAGGGCCAGCCTGGATGAGCCAAGGCCTGGAAATCAAGACTGCTACAAGCCTGGGCCGGTCGTCAAGGCTTGGCGCTTCCTACGTTCGAGGGGTTCTTCACTCCCTCTGGAGACTTTTTCCTTTTGGGTATTTCGGTTCGGGATAGTACATTGATTACTGATTTTGATTTCTCCGGTTTAAGTTGATGTCATATTAATTTTAGTTATAAAATGTTATGCATTGAGAAGAATTCAAAAGTACTGAAGTACTAATTCACAAACATTCCAAATAACTAAAGACTCTTTTCATCCATGTGATATACCCCTCCCCCAAAAGATGATTGGATGCTGTTTTGTGGATGACCTGTAAATTTAAGTGAAATTATCGCATGGTGAAATGTTGAATATTTGCCGATAAATACTTATCTCCACTACATTAAGAGAAAAATACAATGAGTATAATATAGAGGTTTGGTAGTTTATCCTACGAAATGATATTTTACCAATTTCTATAGAATAGTTGTAGGGTTACTTTTTTAAAAAGATAAGGACAGTTTATTTTCTCGGAAAAAAGGTACAATTGATATTAACACTGTGTTCACTATTTTTAATACACTTAACACACTTAAGACACTTAGGCACACTCTTAAGTACACAAAACAAAACGTCTAAGTCCTAATCATCTACCCACGCGTCTATCGTCTCTCGATGCTCAAAACCGACTTTAACCCGGTCTCTCTTCTCAAGCCTGGACTGGGTCCTAATCGCGTCATGTGGTCCTAGCATCCCTGGATCTCGCTGGCAGCAAATAGTTCCGCCTGTCACATCTGTGGGCGAGGGGCTATTCATTCGTGAAATCACTGTGTCACTTCGGGCTGAAATCATGTTTGAAATCACATGAAATCTCATGAAATCGGTCGAAATTAATTGCAATCAGAGAAATTCTGGGATTTCATCGATTTCAAGTGACTGCAAATGAAATCACATGAAATCAGTGAATTATAAAACTTGTTTATTAGGATTGGTGTTGAGTTTTGTTTATTTGGATGGGAGAACAATAAAATCTCGAGAGTTCTCAGGATCATATGCTCGTGTACAGGGTAATGTTAAAGAAATAGGTGTACTTTGTACCTGGTATATTTTAAAGAAACAAAGATTTTTGAAATGCAGCCAATGACTACTCATGGCTATATAAATATTAGTCAATACCGTCAAACAATTTCCTCTCCAGTCATTTCCAAAGATGGTCTCCGAGTTGATGAGAAAATATATAAAGACGTTGTTAAATATTTTTAGTTCTAAATTGTTTGTCCTTTACTGAGACATGAAGATTTTATTTCATTTAGTTTAATTCAGTTCAGTATGTCAGAGATATACTTTATTTTACTATGTTGAATAAATGATTTATTGGAAAAGATTGCCATATTTCTCCTTGTATTTGTCATTACATGACTTGGATATAACTGCTGCTAGTGCTAGTATTTTATCCGGAGATCTAATTGAATCCAACTTATCTCCCCTACCAGCCCTCACCGCCCTTGCTGTCCCATTCGCATTAAAGACTTGAAATCACATGAAATCATTTGAAATCGTGAAATCGTGAAATCATCGGAAAAAAATCTCTGGCAATCACATGAAATCAACGATTTCAAGAAATAATCTCGAAATCAGACGAAATCAGCAATCACTGTGTCATCGAATTTTTGAATGAATAGCCCCTCGTCTGTGGGCCTCATAAGTCCACAAAATGTGATCCTCTAGGTACTTCTATCGTACAGGCTTGCATTCCTGTACCAATCTATGTCTATTTGCGGAGTTTCTCCACAAATAGCACCTACGCTAAAACTACTATATAAACTTATAGCCTTAGTCTCTCTTAATAAAATACGAAGAACATCTGTCTAAAATATTTGCTAGATTATTATTTCTACACTGGGAATTTCCCCATAATTATTCCCGATACTACATAGATAGTTACGTCAGAGTAATGGAGCAGAATTTTTCTAACTAGCCGATCGGAAAACTTCCTCAGAACATTTATGGAATTTTTCTCTCCGAGTAACTACTGTTCACATAAAAACTGCAAAAACGCTGGGGTTTTCCGAACTGTTCAAGGGAAAGAACCCATTTTTTGACGCGTCGAGGCCATAGCATAACATCAAGCTGTTACTTAATTATTGAATTGATTTTCACGCTGAACATATCTCATTAATTCATCCTTTTTCATTCAAGGTTTTTACGCCAGGATCTCTTCAATGGAAGATGTCAAAAACAAAGTTTTCGAGTACATAAAAGTACTCGCCAGGCCTATGGTGCTGTACCAACATGATCACCCCATTCATTGGACACCTGCTTACGTGGGTGGGGAGGTAATTATGAATGAAAATATGTGGGATTCTGTAAACCAAACGATATTGTTCAATTTCCCTATTGAATTCCATCATTCGACTCTTGCAGACGGGCAGATATGGACAAGAGGGACACCCGCAAATCATGACTTCAGTCACAGCGCCCATTCTGGATCGTCGTAATCATACGGTAATGAAAATATTTTCATTTACAAACTAATAATTGTTAATTAAATTGAATTGTAGCATTTGATTACCCAACGATAATTGCAAATTTGATTTCTGGCATTTAGTACAGCCCGAAAAAATTACAATCATAGATCCTTTTGTAAAAAGGACATACACCTCAAATCTCGAATCGAATCGAACATATCGAAATTCCGTAACACTTATTCGTGATTGGTAGATACATTCACAGCGGCAAAATTTGAATTTCACAAGTACACAAGTATCAAGTAAATCAAGTCAAAGGATGAGTTAATTAGTAGAAAATAAAAACTTAGTGAGAAAATGGAAATGAAACAAGTTACTCATCAAATGTAAATATCTATATCTTATCGAAACTCCTGTATTTTCCAAGTCGTCTTACAGTTTCAAGACATTTAAAATTTTGCATGTTGCCTACAAGTGGGAAATAGATCAGCTGTGAATATATCAGCAATTTTTTAAAATCCATGTTTACGAAATGATGACGTGTTCAACGTCATACGCGATTACTTCAGGATCATTTTGGTATAATTATTTTTAATTTAAATATTACATTGACTTTATATATCCCTATAATTCAACTGCTCTACTCATACAGTAGTTAAAATAAGGTGCGCTCACCGCAAATGTGACTTAAATAATAAATATCACAACAATTAAGATTAACCAAATCGCGCGCGGTGGCGCGCGACTATGTCTCGTAATAGATAAAAATGACGTATTGGTAGACGTGAATATGTCACAATTGTATTATTTTTTAAATTTTGAAATTTAATAGGATTATTAGAAAAGTTTATAAAAAGTTACCTTCATTGATGCAGGCAAAGACCGCTAATCTGCTGGGAATCGTTGGAACTGATGTACCAATTGAAGAAATTCAGAAGCTGGTCCCACCATACAAGGTTTGTTCAAGAAAAACTATGAAGATTGTTCCAAAAATTCTCAATGTTTATTATTTTTGTTATCAGCTGGGTGTCAATGGTTACTCTTTTATCGTTGACAACAATGGCCGGGTACTGTATCATCCCGATTTGCGCCCTTTGGTAAGTCTTCTCTTAATTATTTTTTAATTCAAATGAGAAATAGTATGCTACGGATCCGGGTTCGATTCCCGGCGACGGCGGCGAAACATTTGTAGCACTCTAATCTCACAGTTTCACTGCTGAGTGGTAGTCTCGCTAGAGAGACGACTGTACCTGGGCAGGTTTTTCCCTCGTTCTTGGGCAAATGCGGTACAGATGGTTGGAGAGGATGGGATGGGTACAAACTGTAAAAACCTGAAAGGGTATACGATCAGAAAATTAAATTCATTTCATCAGAAACGCCCGAATACAGGCGGTCTAATTTTTAGGGGTGGAGTGCGCAAAATTGTCGGGAAAGTCAGCACGAGAATGAGAAATGAAACATTTCGAGGAAAAATGCGGAAACGCGAGAAAATCCATGAAAGTAGATAGTTAATGGGCGGATACTTAACGGAAGTCCACTGTATTATTTCAAATTTAGGAACCGAGGAGGCCGCCAGTGGCTTTTGAGTAACCGATAGTTCAGTAACCGACAAAAATTCGGATTTTAGTAGAGCGAGACGATCTTTTCAAAAATGAAGTCACGTTTGAATTTCGTTGCCAGTTCCAACAGTAATGAACTAGTAAAATGAGACAAGTTAACACCACTTCAAAATAAATCCCTGCTAAATGTAAATTTTCGAGAAATGCCAGCATGTCAATGTTTCTGTAACAAGTCGTATGGACTTTTCTATGAGATATTCCACAGAAAATCCTATATTTTCAACTGAGAAAATTTATTATAGGAGGAGATATTTGATAGATTTCGTCTGGGGTAAAGAATTCTAAAGAATTCCTTGCAGAATTTTTAGAAAAAAATGTATGCGCTGAAAGAAATGTCAAATTTGTCAGTTGATTTTCTTTCAATATAGCCGCGGACAGATAGATGTTACAATAGAACCTCAAATGCAAAAAAAATGCTCAAATGCAAATGCAAAATGAGAAAGAAATACATTTATAGCTGTCATGCTGGATAACATGCTTAAAGAGTTATAAAGGAAACATTTCCTCGTGGTGCACATCGGCCAAGCTCGAACTGTCCCAAAACTGAGTCTGATGCAATTTTCTCCTCCTGCCAGTGATATTACCAAAGAGGATAGACCAAAGTAGAGGCTCAGTTCTGGGGGTTTGACTGACGCCAGTTTCTCCACGTTACCGACGTGATTTCACCCCCGAAGAGACGGGGCGCCACGAGTCCTACTGGGGTATCTGCATATCGGCCAAGCCGGTAACGCCTCAGTACCGCATGTGCCGTTTTTTCGCATGTTAGGGCTTTACTGACATTCAGGAGACTCTAAAGCACGAGAAACAACCTGCCCCAGAGGCGAAATTCAACGATAACATGATTTTATTTCTCTCACAAAAAAATCTGAAGGCCAACTTCAAAGGGCAGGCAAAAAATCGAAGGGGTCAGCCTTCAATTTTTTTGTGAGAGAGAAAAAAGGTATTTCTTTCGCGTTTTTTCGCATGTTAGGGCCTTACTGACATGCAGGGGACTCTAATGCACGAGAAACAACCTGCCCCAGAGGCGCAATTCAACGATAACATGATTTTATTTCTCTCACAAAAAACGTCAAGGGGTTAGCCTTCTATTTTTTTGTAAGAGAAATAAAACCATGTTATCGTTGAATTACGCCTCTGGGGCAGGTTGTTTCTCGTGCTTTAGAGTCCCCTGAATGTCAGTAAGGCCCTAACATGCGAAAAAACGGCACATGCAGTACTGAGGCGTTACCGGCTTGGCCGATATGCAGATACCCCAGTAGGACTCGTGGCGCCCTGCCTCTTCGGGGGTGAAATCACGTCGGTAACGTGGAGAAACTGGCGTCACTCAAACCCCCAGAACTGAGCCTCTACTTTGGTCTATCCTCGTTGGTTCCAGTCCCCCGTTAGAACCAACGCCTCGGCTTGCACGTATGCCTCCTCCACCAGTGGCCTCAGGGATTCCCTCAACTTTCCCATTCCTCCGTTGTTGTATGTTGTTATTATTCGAATTGGTACTTTTTCCGATGTTGCCAGTCCTTGAACCTGCAGTCCATACTGCCACTCCTCAATGCTTACCTTGAGACCCAGTGACTTCCTAACTCCCACCACCCGCCCTCCAAGAACCCTGCCTCGCTTATGCATTTTCATCGCCGCTTTTGCACTCCACATATAACTTTTATCGAGTCTACGTTTCCAGTTTTCCACGTATTTTTCTTCTATCCAGGTCTCTTGTAGCATGACGGTGTCATATTTTCTGAGGAAATTCCAGGCGTGTCCGATATTTTTTGCACCTGAAATATTCCAGGATATTACTTGTAGCGCTGCTTTATTGTCGGCCTCTCTCACGAAAGGACCGTTTCGGCGGCAGTCGTCGAATACTCCTTGCTTTTCATTCCAGCCCCAGCCACAGCCCTCAATAATGATTTTGACGTACCCGACTTTAGCCTGGACCCCTCTCTTTTCCAGCCTGTCCGCCTCGTCCCTCAGCATATCCTGGATTTCGATCTCCCTGCTTGTGAGATCATCTTCGAGCCACATGTCCATTCCCTGTATCCTCCTGAGGTTGCTCTTTCTTCTGATCATGGCAATTTTATTTCTAAGAGAGTGCAGCTGCAAAATAATTACTCCCTCCACAATCAGGAACCTCTTCACTTCTGGCGTAATCCCCGTTGCCTGCTCGATGATGTCTTCGACCTCATACTCTACCTCGTTGCGATTTGCTGACGGGTTCCGGAAATTCCAGCCTCTTAGAATGACATTCTTTATTCTATCCCTTCTGGCTTCCATTTCTTCATTCATCTCCTCTGTCGGCAGGCTCGTCAATGCCTTGAGCTTAACTGCTCAGTTGGCCGGTTTCTGGCTTATTTCCCTCCGGTCATCCAACTTGCTGTGCCCTTTGAGTGATGACTGTCTACGCTGAGGACCGATTCTGCCCCCGTTTCTGTCCTTCAGCTTCCGGAGGACCCTCCTCTCCCCGTCCGGAGACGGTTGCTCTAGGGACCGAGTCGAGTCCACTGTCGTTGCCCTTCTCTCTCTTCCTGGACGTCCGATTATGTCTACCGATTCCTGTGAGCTGATTGTTTCCTTGTCGCGATCCCCCGGCCCTTGATCCTCTCGACTCCACACTCTGTAGGTTCTCTTTTTCAATTCATTGTTGTCACCACAGTTGTGTGACTCCTGCGAAGTGCTCATATCCTCCTTTCACCTTTGAGACCTCCATAGATCTGCCTATGAATCACTGTAATAGCTGTTATAGGTGGTGTCCTTGCTTGGTTTCTTCAAGCGTTCCACCTTCACCCGCAGCACCCTCAGTTCCTCCTGCAGTTTTAGGTTGGATGCCTCCAGATGTATGAGATGATCCTTTTGGGTTTCTTCATTCCTAGCCTCCAGTTGGTCCAGGCACCTCGTGATCGTGTTGAGAATCCGCGCTTCACTGCCTCGCAGGCCTTGCAGGAATAGTTCCACAAGTTCTTCGCCGCCGAACTTGGTCTCTCTCTCCAGTACTGGGGCTGAGAGGAGACCCACTCCCTCGCTGAAGTCAAGCACCCTCCTACTGTTCTTATCTGTACAGGTCCCCAGCGGCGATTTGACGGCCTCCCTGTGTGTAGTCTCAGGTGCGGTAGGCCGTGGCGTGTCACTGTTTCGTGGGGTCGTTGGATCAATGTCCGAGAATTCCTCACCTGCCGACTGTTCATCCTCCGCCTCGCATCGAGTTCTACTCAAATTCGTTTCTTGATTTGCCCCCTCATTCCTGTCCCCCTGGCTTCTCAAGTAACGATCTAGTGAATTGACTTTGGTGGGCTTACTCTTTGTTTCCGCGGCTGCCTTATTCTTAGACCCTGCCGGTCTCCCCCTTTTTCTCACAGTGGCCAAGATCGCGATAGTGCCTCTCCGTGTTGTTCTCGTACCAGTGCTTATGCCACCTCCGAGGTGACCATCCCCATCAATTCCCGAGTCCTCCTCTTGTGATTTATCTCCTTCCTGGGTTTGTTGTGGCGACTGATTCCCCTTGTGTTGCCGGGTCATCTGCGTAGACCCCTGTTCTACCTCTCTAACCTCAAAGGAGAGCGGTAGTACGTCCGCACTCATTTCGCTTGTTACTGCGCCTTCCCGGTGTTATTTTATTTTCTTGCTGTGTACTGGACCGTTTTTGCTATCCCTTGAGGCTCTCTTCACTTCTCTTTATTAAGGGGTTACATGGGTTTCCTCGGGCAAAAAACGGCCTTTTTTCAATAATTTTTTTTGCATATAAAAAATGAAATATTTAGATGAAACTTTTTATTATTTAAAAGATACATATTTAATAAACATTTTGTGAAATTTTCAAAAAAAAAAATCAAGATGGCGGCCATTACGACGCCATTTCCGGCAGTCCCTCGGAAAAAAGGTGCCTCCGCGTTGTCAGCAGAACTTCTTTCAGGATTATCTGAAATGAAAGGAAAAAATTCGTGTTTTAGTAAAGACAACAAACTAGGTATTGGACGAAGGAAAAAAAAAATGAAAATTCGATTTTTGGCAGACATTTTTATAAAAAAATGCAAATTTTGATGAAAATTTCTCGAAATTTTTTTATTTTTAAATAGTTGTAGTTAAAAAAAAAAAATCCTTCGTTCAAGACCTTGTAAATGATATCTCGAAGACTTGTGTAAAATTTCATTAAGATCGGTTGAGTAGTTCGCGAGAAATCTTGACAACCGACTTTGAAAACATAGTTTTGAGAAAAACGCGTTTAAAGTTTTGGAGACAATAAAAGTGGGAAAAAAAATCTTTTTTTCAACTTACATTGAATCGTCGATTCCTGGGCCATAAAGTAGAGAACCTGCTGCAGCTGCAATGTCCAGGGCATCCTTTTGCTCCTGTCGATGACGAACCCTCGCTTATCTGGGCTCTAGACACTTTAAACGGCTCTAGGCACTTTGAATTACCTGACCTCGAGCGTCCGTCTTTTCAGGGCTGTATCTCCGAAACTATTACTCGGATCAACTTGAAAATTTAGGACAATATTCTAGAGATGTTATAGAATTTAATAAGACAAAAAAAATCGATTTTTTGAAACCGTGAAACCCATGTAACCCCTTAATTTAACTGACTATAAATACGTTATAATATCGACTTCCAAAAACGCGCGTGTTCACTCTCCCAATCTCTCCCACTCCTCCAATTGTGAATTTATTATTTAACTTTCATTATTTGAGAAAGGACACTATTAAGAACTAAGAGAACACAAATTTGGACAGGTGTTTGGTATGGTTAGAAAATGAAAAAAATAATAATTTACGTGATAATGTGTATAACATGGACAAAATGGCGGACGAAATGAGGTTTAGAACTCGTTGAGTTGGGAGGGAATATCCCAACGTGTAATCCCACGGAAACTTCAATGAAAAAAACCTATAAAATAAGGTGAAATTCTCCTTAGGATTTTCTGTAAGACATTTTCTGTAGGCCATTCTGCAGGACTTTATCATAGCTGAGATGAAAAATAAAAATATATCCATAAGAAAATTGCCCAGATCACTTCCAATTTTATATTTCTTGAAATTTATTTTGAAGAAAAACCATATCTCGTTTTACTACCGCACCGAATTATGGTCAGTAACTATTCCGAAAAATAATCTTTGTTTTTTCTTCCAACAGCCAACTGGTCTTTCTGTAAGTATAAAATACATTTATAAATACGTTTCCGCAGCGAATTCACAGAAAAAAAAATCTGTGATAATTTTAAAGACAATCTAGACGATTCTGGAAATATCTATTAAGCGGTCCACATATATATTTGTGGCTTAAACTATTTCTCTATGATTTACTTCTAACCTTCAATTATAGTAGTCCTATACCGAAGGGGAACCACCTATGGAAACATTAAAAATATTTTTTATTATTTAAATTTTTCAAGGTCTTGGAAAAGTTTAAAAGAACTAGATATTCGTTCGATATTGACAGAATACATTAAAAGGAGCAAAGAATAAGAATCGGTGATAGAACTTGTATCGGATGGATACAATGAAACCAATATATGAACGATAATGGAAAGTCTAATCGATTGCGATGGTTTCGGTTTTTTCTCATCTATCAGTTTTTAAAATATGAATTTTGGAAATACTTGCTCCCTCATGAGCCGTAGGAAAGTGAGTACTTGCTGTCCTTGAATGGAAAGTCAAGATTTTATCTCGTTGGGATAAACTTTCCACCCCAGGGCGGTAAGTAGTCCTTTTCCTCCTGCTCATCAGGGAGCGAAGTATGAACCTTTGCAGACGTGTCGAAATGGTATATTTCTAACTTACCTCATTAGATTATACACCCGACTGAACTTCGTATAGATTGTGTTTTATTTAATTTTTTATGGCGCGAGCCAAAATAAAGTAGTCTCGTCAGTTGGGTTTCATAGCGTCTCGAATATTCCAAAGCCGGAATTCGAGACAAATATCACTTGTTCTTGTACCTTACCGAATGTTGGGACAATTCTCGAACCTTCGATAAACGAAGGTATATAAACTGACACACTATCCGACAAATAGTCAGTCTAATATATTTCTCTGATGTAAACACATCTAGCTAATAAACAAATCTTTAAATACGACACCGAGTAATAATATAATTCCAGAACACGAACCCCCACAACTGGTGACCCCGACGTGATAATGTGAATAGTTTTGACCGCGTTTACATTAATAATTAATTTATTACGGTAACGTCGCGACTATTCCTCGAACTTTCGAGTGCATTACGATTGTGCACTTTGTGAGTGGTTTGCGTGCTGCGTACGCTCACGTGTTGTATCGATCACACGCTCGGTTAGAGTTTAGTGAATTTTTCGGTGCATTGCCGAGCACCCAAGGACGTCGTGCTGCACTGAATATTTTTCCATAGACCTTAACAATTGTTGAAGAAACAAAATGCCCGATAGTGCCGGGAGGCGCGAAGCTGACAATGGAGTCCCACTCCAACGCGTCGCGATACGATGTCCCGTCTTCAACGCTGCGCGTCCAGCGTTGTGGTTCGCGCAGCTCGAGGGACAGTTTCATCTCTCCGGAATAAACGATGAAGTAACGAGGTATTACTATGCCTCATCGCATCTTCATCCCAGGACCGCTGCAGAGGTGCAGGATATCCTCCTAAATGTACCTGCTGAGACACCGTACACACGTTTGAAGGAGGCGCTAGTCGAACGCCTCACGCTCTCCCGAGATGCACGACTCCAGCAGCTGCTCGACCGAGAGGTATTAGGGGACAGAAAGCCCTCGCAATTTTTGCGTCATCTCAGGAGCCTCGATGACACCAAATGGCTTAGTCGACTGCCAACGCCGACGCAGTCAATCCTAGGACCACAAGCGGATATGGCAATAGACAGACTTGCAACACTCGTTGACAAACTACACGAGATCGCACTACCGGCAGCCCACGTTAATGTCACCCAGGATCCAATGCTTTCAGCTCTCGAGACACAATTTTCTCGACTCGAGGCCACAATCAGCGAGCTAACATCGGCCCTAAAGGGGCAAAGCGTCGGACATTGTTACCCCTATTCATTTAACGTGGTCAGCTCGGGATCATCTTCTGAAGAAGACTCACCAGCACCCGACAACAGCCTATGCTGGTATCATCGAAAGTTCTCCGACAGAGCTAAACGTTGCAAAACACCTTGCTCGTGGCAGGGAAACGCTCCCGTGGGTCGTTAGCGGCAGTTAACATCCCTTCTTTCAAATCAAGCCGTCTCTTCGTTAGGAATCGCGCGACCCAAACTCAATACTTGGTGGATACCGGCGCCGACCTCTGTACATATCCGAAATCGCTCGCTCCAGGAACAAATAAACAAGCTAACTATACGCTTATTGCAGCTAACGGCTCCACAATCAACACGTACGGCTGTATTACCCTATCGCTCAACCTCGGTCTCAGGAGGGATTTCACATGGCGCTTCGTAGTGGCGGACACGACCAAACCAATCATCGGTGTCGATTTTTTGGCACATTTTGGCATTTTGCCCGACCTGAAAATTGGCTGCCTTATCGACTCAACAACTGGATTGACGACCTCATGCAGAGTGTCGCTATCCAACATCGTCTCAGAGATTAAGGTTACGCCCGTCGATCCTTCATGGTCGGACCTCCTCGGAAAGTTTCCGAATTTAGCGAAACCGGAAGGAATATGTCTTCCAACCAAACATTCGAACCTTCACTACATTTTCACCACACCCGGACCTCCAGTAACCAGCAAATCACGGCGCTTCGCTCCCGACAAACTCAAAATCGCCAAGATGGAGTTCGAAAAAATGATGCAACTGGGAATAACTCAACGTTCGAAGAGCCCCTGGTCATCTCCGCTTCATTTGGTACCCAAAAAGTCAGGCGAATGGCGACCGTGTGGAGATTATAGACAATTGAACGCACGAACAATTCCGGATCGATATCCCGTTCGGGTTCTAGAGGACTTCACAGCTAATCTCGCTGGGAAAAAAATTTTCTCGACCATTGACCTCGTACGCGCCTTTCATCAAATACCTGTGGCCACTGACGATGTAAACAAGACAGCAATCATCACACCATTTGGCCTTTTTGAATTCCCGTTTATGACTTTCGGGCTTCGAAATGCTGCACAAACATTTCAACGATTTATCGACGAGGTCACCCGAGGCCTGGACGGTTTTGCCTTCCCGTATATTGACGACATCTTAATTGCTTCCAAGGACATCGAGGAACATCGCAAACACCTCTACACTCTCTTCCAACGGCTTTCGAGATACGGTGTTGTAATTAACACCGCCAAGTGTCGTTTTGGTCAACCGGAAGTAGATTTTCTCGGCCATCGCATTTCGGCGCAGGGTATCTTATCGCTCCCGTCGAAAGTAGAAGCGATCGTCACTTTTCCCCGGCCAACATCCATTCGTAAATTGCGTGAGTTCCTAGGCATGATCAATTTTTATCGCAAATTTCTTAAAGATACCACAAGTTTTCAAACTCCTCTCCATGAATACACTCAGGGTGCTAACGTCGAACGCTCACATCCCGTCACCTGGTCACCTGAGGGAAATGCCGCTTTCGCTGCTTGCAAGGAGAAGCTCCGAAAAGCAACGTTGCTAGTTTACCCGGGCACGTCACTCCCGTGGGCTATCTTCGCCGATGCTTCCGAATACGCCATCGGAGCAGTACTGCAGCAACGACGAGGACAGCACTGGGAACCACTGGCATTTTACAGCCAGAAACTGCAACCCACGCTGAGGAAACACTGCCCTTATGATCGAGAGCTCCACGCAATTCACGCTGCCGTGCGGAAGTTCCGCTACCTCTTTGAAGCGAGACACGTCACGATCTTCACAGATCATAAGCCGCTGCTTCACGCCTTCGCCCAGGATCCCGACAGAGCTACGCCGTGGCAGTTCCACTGCCTGGATTTTATCAGCCAATTCACGACCGACATCCAGCACGTGGCCGGTAAAGACAACGTTGTCGCCGATGCGCTTTCTCGTATCGAGGCAATGTCTGCTGCCGTCTCCACGAACGAGCTTGCCGAGGCTCAACTCGCTGACGAAGAGCTCCAACAATGTCTTCAGGGCCAACATCACGACGCCCTCGCTCTAAGACCAGTCAATGTTCCAGACTGCGCTACGCCTATCTATTGCGACGTGTCTGGCGACCTGATTCGCTTTTTCGTCCCTGTGCTGTTGAGAAGAAGAATTTTCGACACGCTTCACAGTGTTAGCCATCCTGGGGCACGAGCCTCAACAAAACTGGTAACGCAGCGCTACGTCTGGCCTGACATCAACCGTGACTGCCGCCTATGGGCCCGCGCGTGCATCGCATGCCAGCGAAATAAGGTATCGCGTCATGTCTCATCTCCTATTCAAGATTTTCCAGGACGCACTCGGCGTTTCGAGCACATACACGTGGACATCATTGGACCGTATGTCCCATCCAGAGGGTATCGCAGTTGCCTGACCATCATAGACCGTTTCACGAGGTTTCCAGAGGCGTTCCCTATCGAAAACACCGGAACCGAGTGTGTTGCACGAACGCTGTTTTCCGGATGGATCTGCCGCTACGAAGTGCCGCTTAGAATTACAACCGACCAGGGGACACAGTTTGAGAGCCAGCTGTTCAACGCTCTCGCACGCCTTCTCGGCAGCAGACACATTCACACCACCACGTTCCATCCTCAATCAAATGGAATGGTGGAACGTCTGCACCGTCATCTAAAGGACGCCATTCGATGTCACGAAAGCGATTCGTGGGTGGACATGCTGCCTATCGTCCTCCTCGGAATTCGCGCCGCCTGGAAAGAAGATCTCGGCGCAACTCCTGCCGACCTTGTCTTCGATGAACCACTCCGGCTACCCGGAGAATTCCTCGCTCCCTCACCACCTCGCGGGCTACCGCCTGTCCATATCGCTGATCGTCTGAAAAACCACTTCGCCGACTTCGCTCCTCAACACGTCGCACGTCATGGTCAGAGGAAGATTTTTGTCTTCAAGGAGCTCGCAAACTGCTCACATGTCCTCGTTCGTCGCGACGCTCCTCATCATGCTTTCACGTCCCCATACGAAGGGCCTCACCAAGTAATATCGAGACACGATAAACATTTCGTCGTACGAATTAGAGGCGAAAATACCGTTGTCTCCATCGACCGTCTAAAACCCGTCTTCTCGCTCCCAGAGGACGAGCAGAACAACGACGATGAAGCTAACGACGATTCCGACGACAGCAACATAACGCCGACCGCATCACCTCCACCGGAATCACCACAACCGGGAACATCACGACGTTCGTCATCGTATCGCCCATCTGACACCGATTCATCGACGTCATCAATTCAAAAGCGTGTCAGATTCGCTAAACGACATCAGCTGTTCTCAACAAATCGATATTATTGATTTTCCTGTGAATTTATTTTGTTTTCCTTTTTTTTTTCACAGAAGGGGAGTACTTGTGGCGCGAGCCAAAATAAAGTAGTCTCGTCAGTTGGGTTTCATAGCGTCTCGAATATTCCAAAGCCGGAATTCGAGACAAATATCACTTGTCCTTGTACCTTACCGAATGTTAGGACAATTCTCGAACCTTCGATAAACGAAGGTATATAAACTGACACACTACCTGACAAATAGTCAGTCTAATATATTTCTCTCATGTAAACACATCTAGCTAATAAACAAATCTTTAAATACGACACCGAGTAATAATATAATTCCAGCACACGAACCCCCACATTTTTTCAAATCCAAAACCGTATAATTACACGACGAGAAATATTCCGTAAAAATTAGAGAACTCGCAGTTCGCTCACCGATTATGGAACTGGGAAATTTTACGCGACAGTATCGTAATTTGTCACAGTCAATTCAGTCGAAAATTACGGAACTTTCAGGAAAAATTCCATGGCAGTTCCATAAAATTTCCGACAATCGGATTTCGCTCCAGAATTACGGAAAAGATACGTAATTTTTCTTGATTATTTTTTTCATGCCAATTTCAACCAATCAAATGGTGACATTTCCCGTGACGTGGTACAAATAAAACGGTGTTACTTCGGATATTTTTCGGATATTTCCCTGTTTGTTTCTAAGCAATGAAAATATCCGATAAACAATTTGGACGCGTCTCAACCCCCAAAACTGTCATTAGAAAAAATCAAGTGCAAAGACTACCTCGACATGAACAGATTTGGAGGAGAATCCTTGGACATTATTGGTCAAAAAATTTTAAAAAATCTACCTAATAATACGGTGAAGACAAAAGCCACAATTTGGAAACAATTCTCTGCAACTACGAGTGAAAAACCATTCCATATTCCGTGAAATGTCACACATTTAATTGTTTGAAATTGGAATGAAAAAAATAATCCAGCCAAATACCCCTCGACCTTCAAAATTAATCGGAGATTTCCCTCCAGTTTCCCAGCGTAGCACCGATCGGGATAAGTTTCGCAGAAAAACCCTTGTGCTCGGGATTTTTAAGCTGCAAAACTTATCCCTCTCATTCCTACGCAACGAAACTCTCGGGAAATATCCGATAATTTTGAAGGTTTTGAGGCATTACTACTGAATATCTATTTTGCTGGCAAATTACGTACCAGACACGTAATTTTTTAACAATTTTTCTCTTCGTATGCGAGTCATGGAGAATGAGAGGTGGCTTCATGGACGAAAACACCAAAATCAAATAACGACCCAAATAATATTCAATAAATGAATAGCAATTTATTGAAAGAAAAACTGTAAAAGCTATAGAAAAAATTTTTTATTTTCCAAGATTTTTCTCGATCATATGTTGGTAATTAAACAGTTCCATCACAAGAATTAAAAAAAATTCCAATAACTTAACAAAAGGCTTATGGATTTTTCAATAGGAATTCTATAAAAATCGACTCTTATTATTAAACGAATGGTCTAGATTGGCGCAGAAATCGTTTTGCACGTAAATCTTTTCAAAGCAATGATCTAGAAACTGGCTCATGATGATGAATAGAAATACCTCTTTCTAGCGAATTTTTCAACTTTTCTTGCAGTATGAGAACTCTTTGAAGCCTCGTTACACCAGTGTTGACCTCACTGAAGTGGAGCTATCAGAGGACGATGGCCCCATTCACTCGCTGAATAATTCTGGGCTTCCGGATGTACGTATAGAAATACATTGCAACCAATAAAACATTCGGACTCACAAAACTCTCTGTATTTTCAGTTGAGACGAGATATGATTGACCAAAAAGAAGGCGAAACGAATTTCGCCGTGAAAATCCATTACGATGATATGGTAGGTAACCCCCATTTCCACCAAGCTGACCACAATGCAATTATTAACTCTTAAAAATTCTCATTAATACATTGTTTTTGCAGAGAAGAGTAACCATTAGAAAACATAACTATTTTTACAAACCAATTGCGGGGACTCCGTTCTCTCTGGGATTGGCACTGCCTGAGGGCTATGGCATGTCAGAAGTCAACGCCGAACTGGAAATCAAACATGCGATTGTCAATGGTAAATACAAATTATTTATCTTTCTCCATTGAAAAATGCTAGTGCGTGTTCCAATCCTTGAGAAGTTATACAGAGCAAGTAATCGCATAAATATAAGGTTACTTTTTAAAAAGATAAAAACAGTTTATTTCTTATGAAAAAAAGGGTACAATTGATGGTAACAGTCTTCACTATTTTTAACACACTTAATACACTCAGGACACTTAAGCACACTCTTAAGTACACAAAACAAAACGTCTACGTCCGAACTATCTAACCACGCGTCTATCGTCTCTCGATGCCCAAAACAAATTCTAACCCTGTCCCTCTCCTCAACCCTGGACTGGGCCATAATCGCGTCACGTGGTCCTAGCATCCCTGGATCTCGCTGGCAGCAAATATTTCCGTCTGTCACATCCGCGGGCCTCATAAACCCACAAAATATGACCCTCTAAGTGCTTCTATAGTACATGTTTGCATTCCTGTACCAATCCATGTCTATTTGCGGAGTTTCCCCGCAAATAGCACCTACGCTACAACGACCATATAATCTTAAAGCCCTAGACAATCACAATAAAATAGGGAGAACATCTGTCTTTGATATTTGACTACATAAATATTAGCAGAAAAAGGAGTGGTATTTTTATAGTATATTTCGATGCAAGTGCGACGAGTTAAAACACCCCGTTGCACGTGTATCAGAACTATATTCTTTATTAGTGATGTTACGTTCAGGGAGTGAAGAACTGTGTCATTTTTCCTCTACTAGTAAACGAAAAGTCTTTTTGTTTACAAATTTTGACTTTTCGTTTACAAGTCAACGAAAGGGCACTTTTCGACACGGGCTGAACCAAAGGGGATTGACTAAAGTAAAGGCTCAGTTCTGGGGTTTTGAGTGACAGCGGCAGCATTGTAGTACCTCACCCCAGGAGAGGCAGGGCGCTGCACGCCATGTAGCAATTTCTCGGTAGCAGTCTTCTCTCTATCCAGGCGCTCCTAGATGGACATTTCTGTGTCGTTGAGTTGCTGATTGCCTTTTAGTAGATACTGATGTTACTGGAGAATCGTTTGTCAGCTTAGCTTTAACGTTGATCCTCCTGTCACCGGATTCAACAAGCCAGTGAATTTCATTAAAGTTGGGAAAACCGAATCTCCCAGTTTGAGCTCCCAAACTTTGATTGTCTTCGTTCAGTGCCTCAGTAATTGAATAATGATTTGTCAGGCACACGGTCTCCTTAATCAATAACGATCATCGTAATCAGCTATGCCTTGCATTCGAAGACCTTTTGAACCTCGATTGGCGTGGCGGTTTTCACCAGTTGTACCAAACCTTTCGTTTGACGTGAAATGAGATTAAAATTGAGATGCCGGTTGTGAAAAATAGACTTGTGAAGGAGAAGCAAAACTAATACACTTGTGAATTAAAATGACTCATGCGAATGTACTTAACTCTGGTCTAATTTACGTATCGTAAGATTTGAAGCCATTCTACACTGTTGAAGTTATGAATTTATATTGCCGATTGATGGTTGACTCAAATTACGTAGATGAATCACACTATGAAATAATAAAGAAATTAAATTCCGGGTCTTGTGTGATTACTGGGCATTTCTTGCCTTGAAAGTCGTTGATTTCCCACTGATTCTCAGATATCCAAGACGGCTCATTTAAATTTACAACTCATTCAATTTTAAAATTTTCAATGGTGGTTGTGATCATTTGTTAATGTATCCCATTGATCTCGTGGATTTTCATTCGAGTTTGATCAGTGAGGAGAAGGAAAACTGTGATTCGAAGGTCAATAATCAGTGAACACGTTATTAATGCTTCCAATGTCACTTTATTATTAATAGAGTGCAACTAGTATATTTGGTG
This sequence comes from Diachasmimorpha longicaudata, assembly GCF_034640455.1. NCBI lineage: Eukaryota > Metazoa > Arthropoda > Insecta > Hymenoptera > Braconidae > Diachasmimorpha > Diachasmimorpha longicaudata. The sequence continues at coordinate 761,143 of NC_087236.1, forward strand.
GGTTAATGGGTATTGCAAAAATCGAAAAAACTTAGCTTGACTCTATACCACGGCGTTCTATGCCAGACTAGCCTGAGGAACAACGCTCTCGAAAATCGAGAGCTGCCCGGTGAAAGAGAGAAGAAAATCAAATTCGCTTCTACAGCGTTCCATGAGTGTTTCGCTTCCGATTGGCGACTAGATTGACTGCAGACCCGCGACGAACCACTTCAATATCATTAAAGTACACGCTAGCACACGTTCGGTCTTTACCAATAACAGACTTGTTGAATCACACGCACGTACAATATAAAAGAATTTTTCCCGCCCGTTTCTAGTGACATTACATTGTTAATTGTTAACCTTTTCGAGAGTAGTTTATTAAAATATACCGTTTCATACAAAGCCTGCAAGCTTTGTCATTTTTCTTTCTGAAAAAGTGTGTAAGGATGCAACCGTTGACAAAATTAAAATATTCATATCATTATTACCACTCATTTCGTTTAATTCATGGCCACTTTGATTTTTTTCAGTGTTCGATTATTTCAATGGTACTAATTGGAAAGTACACCCGGACTGGGTTTACTGTGAGTACAGTTCGGCGTCAGATAAAAAATTCAAATCCTCTGAGGAACGTATACTCCATTTCCTAGCGAGAACAAGAATGCCTGGATGGAAATGGATGTCAATGAGACCAAAGAGTCCTAGCTCGCATCATAATCAAGCGAGCAAGCCCGACAAAGACGCACATTACTGTGAGTAAAATTTTTTAAAGAAAATATTAAAAATCAAAATGCTCTTGTACCCAGCACAGGAGTGGTATTCTGGTTCGAGGCTCAAACCGATAAATTCTATCAATAATTTATTGGTATCTAAATTATACCGTTTATTACCAGATTACAATGACTGTGTCATCTGACTGGTTACAAAGAGTTTATGATTTTTGTGTGCGTTGTCTGATTCATCCAGCCTTAATCGCCTCTTAAATAATGCATTGATTGTTTATATTTCATCACTTGGTCAGCATAATCCAATTACGCCGTTAATGTTGTATGTCTACATATTCAATAATAACGCAACTACCCAAATCTGGGGCATAATAATGCTCCATCATCGGATGAGAATCCAAAAAATCGATTAGAAAATACTTCCGAAGAGATTTATCCGATTAGTGATAAGCAAATCCTCCCTTATAATAATGATAATCCTTCCTTATCTTATATAAATATAAGATAATGAACAACCGTACATTCAAAATACCCAGTCGACCTATATTTGTATCCACGTTAAAATTAGTTTACTCGCCATCTTAGTCTTTGAAAATCTATATTATAATAAAGAGGTTGGATTTCAGAAAACGATAAAATGTAAGACGATAGATGTAAAAAGAAATTCTTGAGGTGATGTTGATAGAGATCCGTACATGTTTCAGTATAATATAGGAAATGTTGAGTAGCTGCTAGTAAAAAAATATGGCTGTGAGATTAAGATGTGCTAAATTCGCCATTTTCAGATTACAGTTCGTGGAAAAAGTAATTCAGTATAACATAAAATTTCGTTGCTTGCCAAAAGAATATCTCCGCATAAATTAAAAAAATATGTGTATGAAATTCATGCACGACAGTAGTGAAACTTCTTAGTCATAGATTGTTAAAAAATTTTGTCTGAATTTTTCGTCATTATTTTTTTCATCCCTATTTGAACCAATCAAATGGTGGCATTTCCCGCCACGTGGTACAAGTGAAAGGGTTTTACTTCGGATATTTTTCGAATATTTCCCTGTTTGTTGCTAAGCAATGGAAATATCCGATAAACAATTTGTACGCGTTTCAAACCCCAAAACTATCATTAGAAAAAATCAAGTTCAAAGACTTTACCTCGACATGAGCACATTTGGAGGTGAATCCTTCGACATTATTGCTCAAAAAATTTCGAAAAATGTTCCTAATAATACGGTGAAGACAAAAACCACAATGTGGAAACAATTCTCTGCATTTTGCGTGGATAGAAAATATACGCTGGAATCCACAACTACCAGTGAAAAACCATACGACATGACGTGAAATGCCACGCATTTCATTGCTTGTAATTGGAACAAAAAAAATTATTCAGCCAAATACCTCTCGACCTTCAAAATTAATCGGATATTTCCCTCCAATTTCCGTGCGTAGCCCCGATCGAGATAAGTTTCGCAGAAAAACCCTCGCGCTTCGCGCTCGGGATTTTAATCCTGCAAAACTTATCCCTCTCGTTCCTACGCAACGAAACTCTCGGGAAATATCCGATAATTTTGAAGGTCTTGGGGTATTACTACTGATTATTTTTCCCACCCAAATTTCAGCCAATAGAATTGCACCATTTGTTGATATTTTGTATAGCCTACCTCGAATTTCAGCGATTATTTTTCCCACCCAAATCTCGGCCAATAGGATTGCACCATTCGACGTTATTTTGTATAGCCAACACGGTATTTCAGCGGAAATTCTTGGAAATTTCACTGGAAATTTTGCATGTTGATATATATAAAGAAAAACAAATGTTGAAGTAACCCTCAATTGTATCTGACAGATTAAATGGCAATTCGTTGACAATTATGTCTCATGGTGCAATTCTATTGGCCAAGATTTGGATGGAAAAAATAATCCCCCGAATACCACTCGAACTTCGAAATTATCTGATATTTCCCTCAAGGTTCCCTGCAAACAAATAAGCTTGTTAAGTTTTCCAGAAAAATCACTCGCGCTTCGCGCTCGTGATTTTTAAACTGCAAAACTTGACACGTTCATTTGTTTGCAATGAACCTATCGGGAAATATCCGATAATTTCGGAGCTCTTGTGGTATTATATGCGATAATTTTTTGATAATTTTGATAAACAAACGACAACTTAACCAAATAAACCTCTTTTCATGTCATGGCACAATTCTCTTCGCCGAAATTTGGATAGGAAAAATAATCCCCTGAATACCACTCGAGCTTCAAAATTATAGAGTATTTCCCTCTAGATTCCCTGCATACAAACGAAGTCGTCAAGTTTTTCAGGAAAAATCACTCGTGCTTCGCACTCGTGATTTTTTAGCCTGAAAAACTTGACTCCTTCATTTGTTTGCAACGAATCTATCGGGAAATACTCGATAATTTTGAAGCACTTGTGGTATTATATGTGATTATTTTTCCCACCCAAATTTCAGCCAATAGAATTGCACCATTTGTTGATATTTTGTATAGCCTACCTCGAATATCAGCGATAATTTTTTGAATATTTTGGTAAACAAACGACACTTAACCAAATAAACCTCTTTTCATGTCATGGCGCAATTCTCTTGGCCGAAATTTGGATAGGAAAAATAATCCCCTGAATACCACTCGAGCTTCAAAATTATAGAATATTTCCCTCTAGGTTCCCTGCATACAAATGAAGTCGTCAAGTTTTTCAGGAAAAATCACTCGTGCTTCGCACTCGTGATTTTTTAGCCTGAAAAACTTGACTCCTTCATTTGTTTGCAACGAATCTATCGGGAAATATTCGATAATTTTGAACCACTTGTGGTATTATATGTGATTATTTTCGGAAATTATTATTGAGCCACACAAAAAGATTTCAGAACAATTTGTCATTGAAAATTCGGGATCTCGTGGAGAAACCAAATAGAATAGTCAATTTTTGTTTCGTATTTCCCTGAAAATGAACAAAAAACAAGGAAATCGCATTTTTGAATTCGGGGAACATTACGATTGCATTGAAAAATCAAGGAAATTGATCTCCAATATTCATATTAGAGTATATATTTGAGTAAAATTACGAAATTCTTATTTTCGTACCCCTTAAAATTCGGGAATTTTACTGAAGAATATTTTAGACCGGAGATTTCATGATTTTCAAATGTGTAAAAAGCATTTGATGCCACTGAATTGGTAATGCCCAGTGAACTGTCCCGATATTAATAAAAAGGTTTTATTAGTATTGTTCATCATATTAACAAAATGAGCCATGCTCCTACTCCGAATCTATCACGTTTTTGTTTCTCTACCATGTCTCTTTCCGTCCGACTGCCCCACCACGCGCGCCATCCCTTCTCTTGTCCTGTCGCTTTTTCGTTACATACGATATTGGATTTACAGCCCAAGGAGCGCAAAGAAGTTTCACTTCAAAATTATGAATTAATAATGAGAACGTATGGTAAAATATCATATTCATTGAATTATATCATTCTTACCATCTCATCCCCCAACCCTCTGTACCGCATTCTGTGTCCACTCGGCAGTAAAACTCTGAGATTAGAGCGCTACAAATTTTGATCGCCGTCGCTAGGAAGAAATCACCCCCGGATCAGTGGTACACTAATCTAGCACTCTAACCGTAGACTACTACCCGAAGATCACTTTTGGACAAAAATTAAACTTCCAGAGGGTGAAACGTGGGGCAAAATGACAATCAATCACTTTTAATTAAACTTCGTCCCTCGTTTGGCCCTCGGGAGGTCTAATTTTTACCCAAAGTTCCTTTCCGTGCATCGTCGGTTATCACTTTTAATATCTTTTCCCAGGAATAGGTTATTACTCTCCTGACGAAGAACTCTAGTTTGCTCTTTCCTTGAAGTTTTGATCAAACTAAGATTTATTGTAAAGACCTCCAAAGTACAAGACGCGCTTTTTTATGGCCTAATAGGTGGTTTCAAGAAGTGAATTTCTGTGGTATACGGTAGCTCAATCGGTAAGAGTACTGGACGCGATACCGAGAAACCGGAATCGGATTCCGAAGATGGGTTAAACCGGAATTTGGTTTTCTTTCATTCTCTCTAATTCTAATTCTCTTCGAATTTTTTTTTGTTTAATTTTTTTTATTTACGGTTGCGGTTGCGTTTTAAGGGGTAAAGCCATGGCCAGAAGATAACCACCTTCATGAATGGGTTGTCATATCATACTAATGAATCGCTTGTGAGAAATAATGAAAGTCACAGTTGATAATTTTTCTTCGGAGATTGAAATGGGGCGGATAAACTATAGTTAAAAAAATAGAATGGTTTTCCCCCTAGGGAAGAAGACATATATTTTAGGTTTTGCCAATGCTTGACCCTTCGGCGATAGCTTACCGTATCCTAAGTATGTGTGTGTACGTACAATTCAGTTGAATCCCTCGGTCAGTACTATCTTTAGGGTATAATGGGGACTCTTATACGTGCTGTGACGACCGCGAAGCTCCTCGCACAGCACGTATAAGAGTCCCTATTATACCCTAAAGATAGTGCGAGGAGCTTCGCGGTCGTGTACTCCCCATTCCTAAAAGCCGTATAAAAACATCAAAATAGTACTAATCGAGGTTACAGAATTGGAACCACATTATAATCGTATATTTCGATACAAGTGCGACGGGATAGTAGTGAGTGTGATGTTGGCAGCTCTCGGCTTTGCCTCGGGCCGCCAATCAGCACAGAGAAGGTTTCACCGTGTGAACTATCAGACAGTGATATTATTTGAATCGTCATTTCTTTCAAAGCCTGACGTCTTTGATGGATTGTAGAAGAAATGCGGAATTCAGTATGAAAAAAATCATCACTGGTATTATTTTTGAGACGAAAGGCTTTCTTTATTTTGTTGTCCCATGCTATTAGTTCTCAAACAATATGTTTCATGAACAAAACAATCCTGAAACTTTCTTCGTTTACCAAATTTGGTTCTGAAAATAATTATTTAATGGAAAAGAATGTTTTATGTACAGTTAATTTTTAATAACACGCAATAAATATTTGATAATTACAGGTGATAAAAGACTAGTTCAATCTCTCGTACTGGACGCAGTTGTAACTGGTGGATTTAATAAGAGGGACAGTAATGCAATGCATAAGGAGGATAACCAGAAGTAAGTACCCTTCATCACATCGAAAACAAATGGAATCAAAAATAATCTACGAAAAAAAAGGACGAGTAAAGCATGCATTGCAAATGATTACTTGTTGACCCACGCACCTTTTCAATGCACAATCAGCACACACTCTTCTATTCACCAAAATGCATTGAGCAATACTCTAAATGTAAGCGTTTTTCTTAGCTAGAGGAAAAATGCACTAGAAAATTTTCTATAATTTTTCGACAATGACGTGGATGGCTGCTTTGTACACTCGGACATGATCAGCTTTTGAGGACTCTACCGCAATCGCTAGTACCGAGTGGGCACGATTGGTGAATTTGTTCCGAGAATTCCCCCCCTCCTTTTTTTTGCCAGATGTGTCCGAGCAGGTTTTTCCTTTGTTAGCATGTCCTTTGAAGAGGACGGTGGCGCGCTGGGGTGAGGGTTCCCAAAAATGCTGTTTGTTCGGCAGGAACCAGGTGGTAGGTGGGTGGTACGGGTCACGTGGTTCAAAAAATGCAGCCAAACGGGGTGAAAAGTGGCTGGGGTGGGAAATGAAATAATCATATGATACATAATTTATTGACGTTTATGAATTATTTATTCAGAAATTGTTCTTATATGATGGGAGGGGGGCGGTGTGGTACATAATATTATTGATTGCAAAAATATGGATAATCAGGATTATGATTATCGTTATTATTATTGTCAAATTAATCTAGATGGAATATATTTTTTCAAGAACGTTGATTACAATGCAAAATAGCTTTACCAGACAAGTTCTGAAGAGGTTTAGTTAAATTTCTACGATTACAATTTTGTTTTTGAACATTTTCATAACAATGCGATTGTTATGTTTGTGTCTGAAGTTAATAATTTATGAAAGGACTGTAAAGACCGATCATTGTACAACCAGTGAGGCACAATAATGCGGTACTGCCCATAAACATCAGACGATATATCTTGGAGTATTTTCTGGTTCCATTCATATACATTGCAATTTCGCTTAAGGCGATAAGCGATTCTTGTATCGAAGGGCGGCATTCCGAAGCTGTCGAAATAGATTCCTCACCTATTTGAACTGAGGTAAACGGCAACCCAGTGGCTTCCTGCCTAATTGTCGTGGTTAGTGTTGATGATAGCACAGGGTCAGGGCCATGTCCAGGTAACACGCTCGGCAGGGTAGACAGCTCCAAGGGATGCATCTATACGCGGTAATACTTTCAGGAGCTCAAGTTTATTCATAGAACCATGGTAAGCCGGTTCAGCAGGCTAGCTTTTTTATCCACTGTAGTCGATAATAACCTGCCTTGTCGAATCAATTCCTAGCAAATTGTCATATTCGGCGTACAACAAACAATTTAAATTTTGCTCTGTTACTTTATTGAAGAGAACTTCAATACGAACACTTCGACTTTTTACCAGAGTCCAATGGCCAGCTGAACTTGCAGATAAATCTGGGGTCAGATCGAACGCGAATAAACTAAATCCATCGGTTTTGTAGGTACTTGACGTGCAATCGATATTTAGATATAACAAGTTTATTCAAAAATTTTGAAAGCTGAAGACATTCTCCTTCTTTGTTCCGTTGAAAATGGCATTTTCAACAAGTCCCAGTATGATTCGTTTAGGTCGCTGCCCCAAAATCGCATTGTCTGTTGTCTCTCCCATAATCTTATTATGGAGAATAAAATATTTAACCTCAACCCGTATCACAGGATATTTCGCAGTTGTCTTTGTAAGCGTTTTAGCGTGAGCTATCGAAATTCCCGGGCTGAGTTTCACACGGCGAACAATCCAGGAGGATTCTACTATATTTAATTTATAGTTCTGCGTATTATCGTCCATAAGGCAATAGTCATCCTTTGCGTGATCAAGACGAAGACGTAGCTCTACACCGTTCATCATAAACTCATCTTGATTAAAAACATCACACTGTAAATGTCCCAGCAGATCAAATATTTTTCCACCTTCAGTAAATGCCTGGCGTGAGGCTAGCCCATTGTTTTTTTTCGCATCGCCCGCCACTACAGCAGCAGAATTCATCGCACTATAGCTATCAGTAGCCAAAGAGCCATCCCGAGATGTGAAGACTTTGCATCACTTCCATAGTTCAGTAGTGCGTCAATATAGACTCTATAGGCGTACAGATTATTTGGAAGGGTAACAACTTCTTGGTTGAAATATCCATCCACTTCCGTAAACATTGAATGTAAAAAATTATTCACAGGGCCAAATCAATATATTCTTATCTATGGCCTGGTACGATGAATTCAATTGGGGTATCGTGTGACAGCGTAGATACAGGATTGTAATAAACAAATTGAGAATTTTCGATACTTGTTTGGGTAGGTGGTATAGTAAATAGATCCAGCTCCGACTTGACGCACTCAGAAGAGTGCGAATGGAGAAACGACATGATGATTAGTTGAAAATATCGTACCATCGTTCCATGAATACACTTGAGCTCCTGAAAGTATTACCGCGTATAAATGCATCTCTTGGAGATGTCTACCCTGCCGAACGTGTCCCCTGAACATGGCCCTGACCTTGTGCTATCATCATCAACACTGATAACCAAAATTAAGCAGGAAGTCACTGGGTAGCCGCTTACCTCGGTTCAAATAGGCGAGGAATCTATTGGGACCGCTTCGGAATGCCGCCCTTCGATACAAGAATCTCTCTGCGCCTTAAGCGAAATCGCAATGTATATGAATGGAGCCAGAAAAGACTTCAAGATATATCGTCTGATGTTTGTGGGCAGTACTGCATTATTGTGCCTCACTGGTTGTTTAATGATCGGTCTTTACAGTCCTTTTATAAAGTATTTATTTCAGACACAAAACGTAACGATCCCCTTGTTATGAAAACGATCAAAAAAAATTGTAATGGTAGTAATATAAGTACACCTTTTTAGAACTTGTTTGGTACAGGCATCTTGCATTGTAATCAACGTCCTTTAAAAAATATATTCCGTCTACATTAATTTGCCAATAATAATAATAATAATCCTGATTATCAATATTTTTTGAATCAATACGATTATGTACCACCCCCCATATAAGAATTATTTCTGCATGAATAATTCATATACGTCAATAAATGATGTATCATATAATGATTTCATTATTCATACATGGAACCCACATTTCCCACCCCACTCACTTTTCACTCCCTTTTTGGTAGAATTTTTGAACCATGTGGCCCTTACTACCCACCTACCATCAACTTCCTGTCAAACAAAAACATTGTTTTGGGGCCGTCAGGGAAGACGAGAATTCCGGGAATAAATTCGCCAATCGTGCCTACTTACTACTGAGAAATTAAGGGATTGATGATCCCCATATGTTAAAAATCTTGATTACGTTGATAATGAGGAAACCCAAGGGGAAATGACAATCAATTTCTTTTCTCAGTGAGTATCTCAACCAAGAATGAACCCTCCCGGTGTTTCCCCAAAATTAACTCTGAAATATGCATTTTAAAAAATCCAACATTAATATGAGCCGAGTCCCAGTCGAGGTCTACAAGGACACTCGTCCCTCCCAAGTCTAATTTTTCCCACAAAACCTGATCTTGAAAGTGCTTGATTGTCATTTTCTCCCACGTTTCGCCCTTTAGAGTTTCCATTTTTACCCAAAATTTCTTTCTGTCTTGATATATTCCTTTAGCATCTGCACCACACCTACTGAGCTCAGGAATATTTGCGTGTGTGAGGGACGTTTTCAGTCTATATCTAACCTTAGATTCGTCATTCTTTAGGATCCCACGACAGTTGTCACCTCCGCGGGGAATGTCACCTGTGTTATTTTCCAAAAAACTGTCTCGAGTTTGCTCTACAATGTTTACGTGCGTTTAGTGAGTTCTCGGCAAAGGTCTCATCTCGAGTTCTTCGAATGCGAAAAGTAATTCCCTCCTCGGAAATGATTTTTTCCCACCCACTTTAGTTTTCTAAATATTTCAATAGCTAAAAGCAAATATTTTCATACTTTTTTGATCAGTCAAGTCATTCCAATGTGCGAAAAACGATGCGTCGCGGCGTTACCCTCATATGGCGACCAATCCATCTTTAAAAAAAATTTATACATTAACATCGCCCCTCTAATTATCATCATTTACTAATCTATCAGGTCTTCGTTCCCATGAATGGGACGCGAACCGAAAAGATATAAAAATCGTATGGTCAAAATGAGTCCTGGAAAATCTGAAAATGTCCGAGAGTAAAAAACAACCACGTGAATGAAAAGAAATAATAGAATAAAAATATCCATCAATACAGAACGAGAAATGTTATTTCGCCAGATTAATTGTTTTGTATAGATACAATGACTGTATGAGTAAGTCAAGAAGCGATTCGCCGATAATTATAACCCGGCAATGTGGATGTGAACATCTCCGGAAACGCTTGCTAAACTACGAGGAACTGAACATATGACTTGGTTTGAACTTATTAATCGAATAATCCACGATACAATCTCATGGGGTAAATTGAGGCGAGGGTAATATACAATACACAATGAGGAATAATGAAAAAGATATTGAGCTTTCACTTGGAAGCACAAAACATTGATAATATCTCCTGTAAGAACACTCTGCACTTGTTTTTATCAAAACACCTACATTTTTTTATTTATAAATATTTATACTTTATTGCAGTTATTTTTATTACATTATTTATTATTGTGTGTCTCCACCGCCAGCCCCATTGCCATACTGATGGCTCTTCTGCACAGGTAATTTTATTATGCACAATTATACGTTTAAACCTCACTTCGCAGTATTGCACGGTAAATATGTCACGGTCATTCCAGGTGATTGTTTTTTTGGTGTGCACTGATGAAACAGCCCTCAATTATCATTATTACTTCTGTGATTATGGTATATTGATTTTTTCAAATATTATTTGTTTATTTTTTTTGTTTCATTTACAAGGCCATAAGCGGCATGAGTGAATCAATTGAGAGATAGTTTTTTTAAAAAACTAAATCCAATGAAGAATTGAAGGACTAGAATGATAGATAAATTTCAAATGGCTTCAAGGTAAAGGGATTAAAACAGTCGTTTCAAATTCGCTTTAACATCAGCTTTCTCAAGATATCTCAGAATTTTTAGGACTTGGCAATATCTTTACCTACCTCCTTCAACTTCTGAAATATTCCTCCACAACTGTTGTCAGAGTGGATTTGAATTTTCCTGATTAATCCCTTTGGGACTAAATTGTTAAGGAAATTCCAGATCATTAGGAAGACACATTGCAGAAAGATCTACTCATTATTTTCATTTTCAAATTTTCCACTCATCACTAATCATTACAGATATCAATGCTGTAGTGAAGATATATCAGGAGATGAGTTTACAATTCACTTATAAATTCTGTAGCGAAGTGGTCAATCGGTTTCAGTCAATACAATTTAGAGTTTTATTGTTAAAATGAATTTCGAATTGAATGGAAGAGATCAGCTTGGTGAGAATGTTAATTTTAGGGTGGGTATGGGAAAAATTGCCACAAGATCACCCGGACACTAATTATATTAGTGTAGTATATGGAAGATTTCCATCCTATTGACTAAATCGTGCGATCTTAAATCGAGTTTCTTGAAATTTTGTTCTGGAGCACATTTTCGGATTTTATAAACTGTTGTAGTAATTCACGTTCTTCATGGCGAGGGTTCGGAACCCAGTCATTGTCATAGTTTTCACAAAAGATTGCACAACATCAGTCGTCTCCAATACTCATACATTGGCCCAAGACTAATTCATAGTCAGTTCGCTACGGGGCTACTACACTACAGCACAACCAGGCAACTCCTAAGTCATCCAAATTGAGTTTTTTTTCTTTTCTTTTTCTCTAGTTCGTATATTTTGCAGGTGATGATCATTTGAAGTTTTAGAATTTTTGTCACCTTGCAGGAGCTTATTAGATCCTGCTGTAGACAATATTCATCTCTGATCACATACGATATGCCATGGTTAGATGAAGAATCAGTCGCATCTTACCAACACAGATAAATGAGGCCTGTCAAGACCTCAAAACGAGTGAGAGTGACTTCTTGAACTATGGAGAATCTGAGTGTCTTATTGCATAGACCAGTTCACCTCGTTTAGAACCGGTATATCCGAGATGTCACTGCACTGCGTCACTAATGCTCACTTTATCTTCGGATTTTCACGCGCCAGAACACCAGCTAAGACTATACGAACCGATGATAATTTTCTCTTGAAGATATCTTGATTATAGCTCTATTGACAAGCACCTAAAGACAGATGCGACGTCTGTTCAGGATCCCATTCCGTAGCCCATCCAATGCTACGTCCAGTAAACGGGCGAACTTCACAGATGGAATTCAGCCTTCACCTTGTCCTCCATCTTTGAGCCTTCATAAAGTAGATCATATCCCATCTGTGGAACAGTCCTTAAGTCTTCTCTCCTCAAAGTCTGGTGGAATATGACGCCTCGCAGCATTTACTGAATATGATAACTTCCGGCAAAAAGCCCTGGCCTTCTCCAATTCCCAGAGCAAGTCCTTCCAAAAGTGGTGTCGCCTGGGAGTGACTTCGCCTCATATTGCTTCTTCAGACTTGCACCAACCAGTATGAGCTTCTAAGTGGTGAACATTGCTACTGCCTTCACTTCCACCTCCAATCAAAGAAAACCCAATAACGCCTCCGGTGTTGCGACTGGTATCGTAATCATCCGCATGATAGTTCTCATGACTAAAGCTCTGATCTGATCGAGCGGTTTCTTGTAGCCGCATGTAAGATCCTCCTCCACCAAATAATTGCTCTTTGTAGTATAACCAATGTCATAACTGATGAGTAAATTTATCGCATTATTGATTCCCCATTTTTGGCCAAAATCTCTCGGTAGTGTCAAGAGACACATTATAACATCTTACTCTTAATATTTTTGGTATTAAAAATACAAACCATTATGAATGTAGACACAAGCTAACCTGTTATGGACCAAAAGCAAACGAAAACGAAAAGGCTTGAAAAGTTAAAAAGAGTTGTGACACCCTGTCTTATCCACGGTAAATAAAGCCTCGTTGTACAAAATCTCCAAAAACAAGAAGAGGAATGGACAGGAAGAGTAGAATTAACATTTGCTTTTGCCATAATGCAAAAATCATGGAATTTAAGAATAATCCCTGAGGATGCGGGGGATAACCACCCCAAATGAAAATATACACGATAAATTATATGAATGGCCACCCCATCTAAAGTGGAGTGATGACACGCAGTATAAGAATTTTGCAAATGTCGGAAGGCTTCATAGAGTGACTAGAACTATTTCCTACGTGTTGACTCTATGCTCTTGTCAGTGTGTCAGCTTCGAATCGTCTAGTGCGTATGTCGTACAGCGGCGCTCCGGTAAGATAGTGGGGAGCGCTAGGCACCACGCCACGCCCCCCCCCCTCCCATGCATCAATTGGGTATATAAGGCCGTACACGACAGGCATAACTGGCAGTTCATGCTCGGTTCACCTCGAGCATTGAACTCCTCCAGCTAGCTGTCTCGAAGGAACTTACTTGTCCTACACCAGCCTTCTTGTGTGCTTGGCAAGGTGTGAACTTTCTTTCTTTGAATCCGACATCGATAATTAGCTGACCCATCAGTACAACAGTATATTCGTCACGCAAGACCGCTCTCGGCCTCCTTCCTTTTAACGGGTTTTGAGGAGTCGGCAGCTCTCTAGATTTTGGACGTGAGTCCAAAGGCGTGGCCACCGGGACACAGTTAAAATGTTAGCTCATCGGACTAAGCTTACTCCAGCCTGGTCGCTACAACGTACAAAATATTCATAGCGATGACTCATTTTGATGGCTCATCAACCAAAAGATAATCATTCATCGACGATTATTTAAATGATTGACGAATCATTTGAAGAATGATTGACGAATCACTTGAAGAATCATGATTTTATGCAGAAAATTTGATTTGTAGACATTTTAAAAGTTCAAATGACCATAATTCATGAACCATACATACTGCAGAAAGAAAATGCGCGTGTTAAAAATATTTTGTTGTGTTTCAATATTTAGGAGTAAGAGAAGGTGGTGATTGGCAAGAATGTAGAAATAAGGAGAGTCGATTTAAACCGTTAGGCTAAGTCCATGAATTCAACAAATTGCTGTATAAACTGTAATAACTCGTTCTATGAGATTTTGAAAAATTATAAGTACCGGTAGACCGGATTTTGTAGGGATTATGAACGTCGAAGTAAGAAATGTGTTAATGAAACAATCGATCGATCAATTCAATTTTTCGTAAAGATATATGATCCCTGATATTTTTTTGATCTCTGCCCCCATGTGTGCACTACTAGAATGAGTGAGTCATTATAAACGAAGGGGTTTTTGTTGTAAGGGTTAGGGTCTATTTGGTTCGACCCTAGGTTCATGCGTGAAAAGTTTATGACTGTATATTTAATGAATGAATTTAATGAATTTCCCATCACCAGCAGCTCCTTTTAAGCTCCAAAGATTGCGGAAAAGTCGCGGACAACAGAAAATATGAGGTCGCATGATTTAGTCAATTGGTCTTCAGTTTCGCATATACTATGAATTTCACCAGCTTGTTAACTGTCTCAAAATATTGATACCAAATTCAATATGCTCGACAAGTTAATGTACTAAATTTCTCATTAATTTACTGAATTGAAGAATTAGCTAGCCGATCAGAAGGCTGTCGAAAATAGAGAAAACAGTTGTTTGGGGATTATCTAAATTTAGGGTGGACGAGGCATGGTAAATTTCAAGGAAGAATGGTTTAGGACTAGCCGGTGTAATAAATTAAACTCACTGTTTGAATATTCTTTCTGTAAAAGTTTATTGGGGCCACATGCCACCAAAGTCCGGAGATTAACACCGGGCTTACTTACACTATTTCCCGAGGTGTATTAAATTAATATCGCTAACTGTCCGGTGAGGTACTGATCGACAGTAAATTGTTATAGAATATAAGGAGAAATTGTTGTACTTGGTGATGTACTACTGATAGAGAAGTTCTGACAATTAAATAGACGTTACTGCGTCCTGTGACTGACAAAGACTGACTGATTTGAGATTTGAGCTTCCGGGGTCAGCTCGTTGATCTACTGACCCGAGGTGTCGCTGGGAACTTTTTGGTTTTGACCGCATGTCTTCGGTTATCGACTGAGGTTATTCAGCTACGTTTCAAACATCCCGGGGCCATTCAACATCAGGGATGTTGAATTATTCTAATTCAGCTGGAAGGTGTTGAGTTTCATCTGGTTGTAATGCTGTGTTGTTGCTTCTGCTGTTGAGCTGCTGGTTGCTTGAGAGAGGCGTAAATTCTCTCAAGCTGTGACTTCCTTGTTGTTGATGGTCGGTGGTTGTCTGTAAGGGGAAGGACAGGGTGAGAGGCGTATCATTTGCCAAATAATAAAATAATTATGCAACATGATACTTAGCTCTCAGTCCTATGATTCCTGGTTGTCGCCTTGTTGCTTCTCTGGAGGTTTCTCTGCTGGTGGTGGGTCTGATGGTAGGAGACAGAGTTTGGCGATTGGTCTGTCAAACTCTGCGTAAGGTACCCTTACATTTTGAGTGTCTGGTGATCCGTCTGTGTCTTGATACCTGGGATCTGGCTATTCTGATTGTGACGACCCTGGCGAGTCCATCTGCTCCTGGTCGCGTTGCTATTACTCTGGCGATTGGCCAGGTTGCTGGTGGATATTCATCCATCATCAAGACCATGTCACCGACCGCGATATTTTCTTGTCGAGTTTTCCACTTGTAGACTGCCTGGTATCTTTGTAGGCACTCCTTAGACCATCTGCACCAGAATTGTTGAATGATCTGGGTGACGAGATTCCATCTCTGTAATTTGCTGCTGGGTTTCTGGAGAAGAGACGGTTCTGGTATGAGTTGAAGAAGCTCTCCTACAAGGAAGTGTCCTGAAGTGAACACTTGTAGATCTTCTGAGTCATGTGACATGGGACAGATTTGTCTGGAGTTGAGGCACGCTTCTATCTGTATGATGACGCTGTTGAGTTCTTCGTATGTAAGCGTTGATGGTCCTAGTATCCTCTTCAGGTGATATTTCACGGATTTCACGGCCGCCTCCCATTTACCACCAAAGTGTGGTGCTCTTGGTGGGATGAAGTTCCACTGAGTTCCATGGGTTGCGAGGACAGCTTGAATTTGTTGATTCTCTTTCGACTTCTGGTGATAGAGCTGTTCTAGGACTTCTGCTGCTCCTGTGAAAGTGGTGGCATTGTCACTATACATGACGGCTGCAATGCCACGTCTTCCTGTGAACCTTTGTAGGCGCCGATGAAGGCCTCTGTTGTTTGCCTGTTGACTAGCTCTAGGTGAACTGCTGACGTGGTGAAGCACACGAATACTGCTATATGCACTGTTCCTGGTTGTGCATTTGTTTGCCTCCACTTCAGGATGGGGAATGGACCCGCATAATCCACTCCTGTGTGGAGAAATGCCTTGGCTGGTGAGATTCTTCTTGGCGGCAGTTGACCCATCTGCTGTTGAGCCTGTCTTCCTCGATGACGGGCGCAGATGGCGCAGCGTAAGATGTATGCTCTTACTGTACCTCTGCCTCCTACGATCCAATATTTTTCTCTCGTATCGGCTAAGGTAAGTTGAGTACCTCCATGTTGAGTTTTCTGGTGAGCTTCTGCAATGACCAATGTGGCGAACCTGGACTACCTGGGCAGGATTGCTGGGTGAATTTCCTCTGGACTGAGTTGAGCGTTCTTAAGGCGACCTCCTACTCTCATGATGACTTGGTCGTCTAGCGTTGGTGTTAGCTTTGCTGGCTGAGGATTTCTTGGTAGCTGATGATCTTTCTGCAAGAGTCTAATAGCTGATTCGAAATATTGAACTTGGGTTACCTTGACCCAGAATAATCTTGCTTTGTTGAGTTCTCTAGTTGTCAGGACAGGTCCCGGGGGCGTTGGTCGCCGGCTGAATCGGTCTATAGCTCTGTTAATTGTCGCTCTCACCGCTAACAGTTTGGCCATTGAACTGTATCTGTTGAGGATTTCTGCTATTTTGCTGACTTTCATCCTTGTCGGATCAGCTGGTGCTGGTTGAGCTTCCTTGGCCATCTCTGGAGTATCCATTTTGGATACCTCTATTATTGATTGAGGCCAGTCTTCTGGATCCTGATTCATCCAGCTTGGTGCTGTCCACCAGAGTTGGTGATCCGCTAACTCATTTGGTGAGATTCCTCTGGAGGCACAGCCAGCTGGATTCTCCTTCCCACTGACGTGTCTCCACATGGCCTTTGGTAGCGTTTCCTGTATTTTGACGACCCTTTTATGGACGAACTCCTTCCATCTTGGGGCTGGGCTCCTAATCCAGGCTAGTGTGACTGATGAGTCTGACCAAATGTAAGTTTCCACCTGATTTTGATCTAGTTGAAGCATCTCATATGTTGATTCCACTAGCTGGGCTAAGAGTAGAGCTGCTGTGAGCTCTAGTTCGGGTATGGTCATCCTTTTGATTGGTGCGACCTTTGTTTTCGCATACACTAGGACTGTTGATGGTTTCTCGTTGATTATTCTCGTTCTAATGTAGACCACTGCGCTCATGGCTACCGCTGACGCATCTGCGAATCCATGTATTTGGATGTTGATAGTCTCCGATGATAGATCGATCCATCTGGGTACAGTGACTCTGTCTAAGTTGATGAGATCTTCTCGGAATGTCTTCCAACGTTTTTTATATTCGTCCGGAAGAGGATCATCCCATTTGACCTTGAGTTTCCATAGCTCCTGCAGGAGAATTTTCCCTTAAATTACCACTGGAACGATAAATCCCAATGGATCGAAGATCTGGGCTATCTCTGATGACACTGTTCTCTTGGTGATGGTAGCTGCGTTGAATTTCCTCGATTTGAACCTGAATGTGTCGGTTGACTGATGCCAACACAAACCAAGTACCTTCGCCACTGATTCCTCAAATTGAATTAGCCTGCTCTCTGTTGTTAGACCTAGTTGATAAAGAGCTTCTGGACAATTACTACTCCACTTCTGTAGAGCGAAACCTCCTGCTTGGCATAGTCCCTGAAGCTGCACTGCTATTTCTTTGAGGCCTTCTGCTGAGTCGGACCCTCCGTATATGTCGTCGACGTAACGACCTCTTGTGATCGCTTCGACGGCTGCTGGAAAACGGTGTCCGTCATCTTCTGTTGATTGTTCAAGTACCCTGAGCGATAACCAGGGCGAACAATTGAGACCGTAGGTTACTGTGGTTAATTGGAAGGTGATCTGCTGTTCATTGTTATCGATCCACAAGATCCTCTGAAGGTCCCAGTCGTCCTGATGCACTTTGATTTGTCTGAACATCTTGATGATGTCCGTCCCAAAGACGAGTTTGGGTTTTCTCATCCAGGTTATGACATTCATCGCGTTGATCTGCAGTTTAACACCAGGATATAAAATATCGTTGAGTGAGTGAGTTCATACCTGATGAACTGGCGCTGAAGCCGTTGAACACAACTCTCAGCTTTGTTGTGATGGCGTCCTCTCTTAAAACCCCGTGATGCGGCAGATAATAGGCTGATGGTGGTACTGGAATTTCTGACGCCCTTTGCATGTGTCCCAATTCCTCGTACTCCTTGATGAATTCCTTGTAGAGTTGGGCATATGCTTGATCCTTGTTGAGCCTGCTGATTACTGATTTTAACTGACGTGAGGCCTTGTTTTTTGAATCGCCGAGCGCTGCTGAGGACGTCGTCAATGGAAGTCTATGTAGCGTCCGGATTCATCTCTGCGGTGAGTTTCTTGAAAGTGCTTCTCGCACTCGAGTTCCTCTGTTGACAGCGCTGAATGGTGATGTTGAATTGGCAATTCTTCCTGGACCCAAAATTTCTGAAGAAGCTCTAGTAGTTGTTCATTCGAGGATTCCCGTACTATAGATAAAGAAATCTTCATTGCACAACTTTTGCATTTGATTGGCTCTGATAATATCGAACCAAATGCTGTGCGTTGGCCAACTACTGCTGTTCGTCTAGACTTGATGATTTCACTCTCGATGATCCGCCCATAATAATCTGCTCCTATGATGAGGTCGATCGCTACAGGTCTGAGATATTGAGGATCGGCTAGGTGAAGATTCTCGAGTGAGCCGATGTCTGCTAATGTACATGAAAATGATGGTAATTTAGTAGTCAGTTTCTTCAAGTCGTGGGCGCTGATTGTGACTTGCTTCTGCTCCTGATGGGCTTCAAGACTGACTGTTACTATGCCCTGAGTGATGCCTGAATTGATTCCGCCAATTCCTACTAGTTCTATTGATGATGGCCTTCTCTTGAGTTGCAGTTGATGTGCTAGTTGGTCAGTTATAAAGGACAATTCTGATCTTTGATCAATTAGCGCTCTTGCTTCCACTATGAAGCCTCTTGTTGAGTGTGCTCTGAGTCTAGCGGTGGCTAATAATACTGTTTGCTGATCTTCTTCTGGGTGATGTACTGAGTGGATTTCTGTTGACCTCTCATTAATCCTCTGATTGTTGATATTTGTTGATGCTGGTGATGTACTGAATCCTGTGAATGTCACGGACCAATGAGAGAGTGAATGATTCGTGTTATTATATTAAATCATTCACTCACTGGTTGATGTGTCTGGTGTTGGTCTCTCTTCTGCTGCTTCGATCGCTCTGATTTCAGCTCCAACCGATGGCGCCGTTGTCCACGAGCTCCCGTTGTGAATGAGTGTGTGATGGTTTCTGTTACACTCATTACACGTCTTTGTTGATTTGCACTTTGGTTTGCGATGGGGACCAAGACACCGGAAGCACAACTTCTTGCTTACCACAAAGTCGTTTCTCTTCACTGGGATGAGTTGCTTGAATAGTGGACAGACTGCGATGAAGTGTCTGCCTTTGCAGTAAGCACAATTTGTTTTGGGGGAGAATTTCTCGGTTGAGTAGCTCTCCTTTTGTTGAGTGACTGTGTATCCACTCTTTCCCTTTGTGATGGGCTTCTTGTTCGTTGGACCGCATTCCTGATTGTCCTTGAGGCTAGCCCCTGCATTGAGGGCTCCCCCATACGCCTCAAGGAAGTCTACGAACTCCTGTAGATTCGGAAAATCCTTGGAAGTTCCCAACTTGACTTCCCACTGTTTTAGCGTGTCCACATCGAGTGACCTTCTGAGGATGTGGGCAAAGAGTTGCTCTGAGATATTTTCTGCGTTGAGTCCCGGCACATCCTTTGGTTGATCGAGGGTCTCGACCACTGTTGCTGCTCTGGATCCGAGACTCTCGGTGGTAACGTTGTTGATTCGCTGCAAATCCAGGATCTTATTAAATAAGGACTGAGCTACCAACCTTGGATCCTCGTATCTCCTGACGAGCTTCTGCCACGCCTTCTCGTAGCTTGCTGGTTGCGTGTTGAATGTAGCCAGGAGCTCGGCTGGAAGTCCTCTGAGGAAGGTCTTGAGCCACATAAGTTTTTTAATTGGAGGGATGCTGTCATCATTTCCCACCATCGTCAGGAATGTTTCACTAAATTCCCTCCATTCCTCTCTCTTCCCGTCAAACGGCTTAATTTTGAGAGTCCCTAGTTGATGTGCATATGTGGACTCCTGCACTCCTGCTGCATCCCTGGCGTTGATTATCTGGCCTCTGATCTGACCCATGAGTGTTAGACACCCTCGTTTGTGACGGGATGCATCCTCATATTCTTTGCCCTCGTGATGTTCATGATCGTAGGGCAAAGACTCGATTAATTCTTCGTGAATCTTGTTGAGTTCTGCCCACTCAGACTCAACAATGTCTCGTTGACTCTCTAACTCCTCCACTGTATATGGAGCCGGCGTCTCTTGAATCCGAGATAGCTCCTGATGCACCTTTTTGAGCACTTGTGCTTTAAATCTCAGCATTCTGAGTTTGCTGCGTTGAGGTACTGTGATGACTTCCTGTCTGGATGCTCCGAAGTCCGAATGTCTTGTCTTGATTGTCTGCGTAGTGACAGACATTTCTGGGAGAGTGGCTTCTGCATTGAGGGACTCAGTTTGAATTGCTCCTGGTAATTTGAGCTCTTCTGTGGCATCTGCCCATGAGCAAGACTCCTGTTGAGTGTCCTTGGGTGTGAGGTCCGCGCTGTCAGTGGGTTCGTTGATGTCGCTCATATTGATGTTGATGTACTCAGGTTATCCACCAGGTGATGAGTATTCGTCAGTTACCGCTGACCGCTGCGTTTGCCGCCTGTTGCGCGAACTATTCGGCCCAAGTATTCGGTCTCTGCGAAGGCACACGATCACTTCCGATGTTCACCGATTCACCACTGAGGAATTTCACTGTTTGATTTGCTACTGACCTCGTCCTGTGTTTCCGATGTAAACAAAGTATTCGGACACTGTTCCCTCGTTGATTGCCCTGCTTGTTGCTGTTCTTGATTCCACTTGTGTCAACCTCGAATGTTCTAGATTCACGAAGCGTCACTTTCTTACACGCGACACTTCACTTCAATTTTTCACACTCACTATCCGGCTCGAAGGACCAATGTTTGGGGATTGTCCAAATTTAGGGTGGACGTGGGATGGAAAATTTCAAGGAAGGATGGTTTAGGACTAGCCGGTGTAATAAATTAAACTCACTGTTCGAACATCCTTTCTGTAAAAGTTTATTGCGGCCACATGCCACCAAAGTCCTGAGATTAACACCGGGTTTACTTACACTATTTCCCAAGGTGTATTAAATTAATATCGATAACTGTCCGGTGATGTATTGATCGACAGTAAATTGTTATAGAATCTAAGGAGAAATTGTCCTTATAGCCGAGGGAGATGTACTTGGTGATGTACTTGGTGATGTACTCGGTGATGTACTACTGATGGAAAATTTCTGACAATTCAATAGACGTTTCTGCGTCCTGTGACTGACAAAGACTGACTGATTTGAGATTTGAGCTTCCGGGGTCAGCTTGTTGATCTACTGATCCGAGGTGTCGCTGAGAACTTTTTGGTTTTGACCGCATGTCTTCGGTTATCGACTGAGGTTATTCATCTACGTTTCAAACAACAGTCTTCAATACATTTTCGTTTTCTCTGTTAATTTTAGCGATATTTCCCCGAGGATGATTAGAATGTAGAATTGACTAAACTCTATTGGCTACTTTTGCTACTGAATTATTCAGAGAATATCTTGGAAAGACAGAAGTTTGGGACACTTTTGAAAAAGAGTTTCTGTCGAGAGAATTCTTTTGGCGAATTTCCTTATGCTTCTTGAAGTTCTAAGAAATTTTCATTATTACTGGTAAGTCAGGTTTAGTTGTTTGTCGCCGTTTACAGTAGCTCTACCCGGTCGAGCTCCGCTAGCTTCCGTCTATCGACTGAATTATTGTTAGATGTTTTTAGTTCCTGAACTTCTTAACACAATTATATGAGACAAATTGGCAGAAAATTATACTTAATTATTATTCGGTATTTGAATATGAATATTTTCTAAAATTAATGAATTTTAGAAAATTTTCATATTCAAATATTTCTCCTTTATAAATAAAAAATAGACCTTGCTTGTAAAAGCGTTGGTCATTTTTTTATGAAACATTAACTTTAAAAAATGTTTTTGCCAATCTAAACATAGAAGTCAGATTTTATTTTTTCTTTACAATGCAATTCGTGTTTTTTATGTAAGGCAGAGTGATGCAAAAATTGAAAAAAACATACGATTCTAAATACCGCTGAGTTTCGGAAATTTTTTCCCCATTTACAAACATTTTAATTTACCACGGGGGTAGAGCTACTTTAATTTCGTGAATGCTGTGAGAATTGAGAGGTTCAGCAGAATTTGACTAAAGTTTTCTTTTTGATTTTTCAATTTCATGAAACAAAATCGTCTGATAAATTTGGATAACATTCTCATTGCATAGTTATTCATAAACAGAATGTAGACTGAGAGCATAAACAAACTAATATTGCAAAAATAATTTCTTCAGCTGAGAAGGTGGCACAAATTTTCTAGCAAATCACTGCTGATATTGAAGGCAAAGATGATCTACTTCTATTTGCACTACTTAAACATCAAGGTTTTTATCTAAATTTTCAACTTTTCTATTATTTTATTACATTGTTCAATTAATGTTTTGTCACTCCTGCGAAAAGTGACTGTTCATTTGCTAGTAAATGAAAATCTAATTGCACAGCTCGTCACTCGTGGAACGTAACATCAATAACAAACGCGTGACGGGGCGATACCGATTGTGTGAAATTACCAATCACATGAGTTGAAATACTCCATCACATTTGTATGGAAAAATACAATTAAATAGTATGAGAAGATTTTGATCATATTTTATGGAATAGTATCACCTTCAGAGTCAAGAACTATTCCCTCCTTAGACCGAAAAAAAATCGCGGAGGCTAAAGACTTCAACTATACAGAACAAATATATAATTATCTTAACGAGTGCCATCTAAATCTATAACATATCTTGATATTTTAAACTAAAATAATGTGCATAAGATGATAAATGATAGATAATAGTGTAAACAACCCAACTCTTGGGTTTCAGCACTTTAAACAATAAAAAAATAGTATGAAATTGCGTAGATATAATTAGCGGTAATTCAAGAATAGTGAACCATTGTACCTAAATTATTAGTTAATAAACTAATTCAGAATTAGTCAGCTCAAATTAATGATTATAATAATACTTAGCCACACAAGACTGCTTTGGATAATTAGTAATTTAATAGTTTAGAAATTACTTTGACTAAGAAATTTCAGACTAATAACAGTTAGGGGTTCTGATTTTGTCCTTTGAACATGTCCTTCCTGATGGAATAGCTTTCAATAAATTTGATAAAGCAATGTATGTGCCGAAAGAAATTAATTTTGTGATACTAACGACAGTGGTTTTTACTCTCAGGTTACACAGGTTTTGGACTCGTCTCGTTTCATCCCTTTATGAGTGAATATATTTGATTCAGGATCAATGATAGCTCATGATTAGAGAAATCAAGTTATCATTTTAGTGAAAGATGTACCTGGTTTGTTGAGCGAATGAAATCCATTAATTACTTGTTTCGATTTTGCAGCCAAGGAAAGGGGAGATTCGACATTGTCCGCAGTTTCATAGCAACGAGAAGTGGTCTCTTGCGATGGCACGATCACCAAGAGAATAAGGAGTCTGATGATGAACCGTAAATTTTTATATATCATCCTAATTTAATGATTATTTTTTTTCATCAGATAAGTGAATAATTACGATTGGATATTTTTCAAAGCCTCTACATTACAAAAAGTAATATTTGCATTTCACACACCGATTGCAGACATTTTTTAGACACAAACCAACGTCTGAATGAAATACACATTTTATTGAATTTCAGTAGTTCGCATACTATTTTTTCGGACGTGGGGTGCGATATGCAATCATCGCTCAATTTTTCGGGAACAAGTTCAAGGAGGGGAAATAGTTTCTCTCAGACTGATTAGTTCATTTATCGATAATCAAGAGCAATGCAACATTTCCAACTTCTGGTTGAATATTTTCTGAAACATAATATGAAAATATAAGAAAACGTATTATAAATTAGAATTACTATTTGATAAATCCCAGGTAAAAGCAGGTAACACGCTATAAAAACTGGCTCTTCGAAAGAGTCTGTTTGAGATAGCGACGAGTATGCGGTGCCGATTTGGGATCAGTGGGAAAAATAAAAAGACACAAGACACGTTAGACTATTGGGGGATGCACTGTTTAATTTATTATAAATAATTTGAGGCGTAACCTCGCGTCTTTGAAAGAATTTTACAGTTAAAGTTTGTTAATTTCAATTCACGCACTGCTGGTGATATACTAGAACAGTTATAGAGTACGCGATTGAAAATTGAGGTTTTCTTGGAGATATTTGATTGAGAGATAGCTACAAACACTTGAACGTCTGTGGTTCGTCAACGCTGTAGATGAACTGAGGGTCAGAAACGTCCGTTGGGAGTACGAGTCTTAGCGCGTGGTGATTTTCTCATCCCTCTATAGGGTGATTAGAAAAACTATTTGAATTAAGTTTTCTGGAATGTTCGAGAATATTCACTGGAGAATTGGGTGATCTTTCTCTCTCTTTTAAACAAGTCAATGTTTTTATCGTTTTTTCAAGCCATGAAATCGGCGAACCATTGATAACATTTCTCATCTGATACTTCAGATAAATAATTATCAGAAAACATTTTTGAAAGATCCATGATTTATTGAGGTATATCACTGCCATGGTTGTTGTAGAAGTGTTCTAGGTAATCGATGATATTGTTATATCTAGCGAAGAATAAAGACGACACAGGTTGGTAAATGTTTGGGGCGGTTTATTAGTTACAAGGAGTATTACGATGTGACACGTCAGAGCTCCGAAGAGAGACACACAAGACTAATGTTAATCCAAAAGATAGTCGTGATTCTGACGAAGTTCAGATCATAGACAAATGAATGAGTCTTCGAAGGGGGACACGTAACAATATTTACAATTTTTGAATCCTTATGCAAATAACGGGATAATGAAGTCAGTCACTCACAGGTTACAATACCCTTGTGCCGACGCGATAGGGTTTAGAATTAATCCGGGACTCCAGATGCCATGGACTTGAAACGCACGCGCGAAACGATCGTTGGGAACACGTCGGAAGCTGGAAAATATCAGGACGTGATATTCGCCAACGTATACGGTTGAATATGTTTTTAATGATCTTTAATTAACTTTTCGTTCCAAAATTATAAAAAGGCTTTCCCGACATTTTCCAAATTATTTCCTAATTTTTTCATCCATTAATTTATGGAAATAATCCATTTGTTCGCCAAGTATAAGGCGATCAGGATGTGACTCTTTTCCAGGCCCCAACCGTGGTTTTAGTCACTAGGTATAAACAAAGTTTTGCGATCGTTAAAGAGCCGGGATAATGATGTTTATCCACCTCCAGTCCGAAAAAATATATTAATTATCTGGGGCTTACGCCACTTAGATGGTGTACTGTCACAAGAAATGGGGCATCTGAAATACTTATGTTCCTCCTAAATCATGAATTATCACATATAATACCACAAGTGGTTCAAAATTGTCGAATATTTCCCGATAGATTCGTTGCAAACAAATGAAGGAGTCAAGTTTTTCAGGCTAAAAAATCACTCGTGCTTCGCACTCGTGATTTTTTAGCCTGAAAAACTTGACGACTTCATTTGTATGCAGGGAACCTAGAGGGAAATATTCTATAATTTTGAAGCTCGAGTGGTATTCAGGGGATTATTTTTCCTATCCAAATTTCGGCCAAGAGAATTGTGCCATGACATGAAAAGAGGTTTATTTGGTTAAGTGTCGTTTGTTTACCAAAATATTCAAAAAATTATCGCATATAATACCACAAGAGCTCCGAAATTATCGGATATTTCCCGATAGGTTCGTTGCAAACAAATGAACGTGTCAAGTTTTCCAGTCTAAAAATCACGAGCGCGAAGCGCGAGTGATTTTTCTGGAAAACTTGACAAGCTTATTTATTTGTAGGGAACCTTGAGGGAAATATCAGATAATTTCGAAGTTCGAGTGGTATTCGGGGGATTATTTTTTGCATCCAAATCTTGGCCGATAGAATTGCACCATGAGACATAATTTTCAACGAATTGCCATTTAATCTGTCAGATACAATTGAGGGTTACTTCAACATTTGTTTTTTTTTATATATATCAACATGCAAAATTTCCAGTGTAATTTTCAAGAATATCCGCTGAAATACCGTGTTGACTATACAAAATAACGTCGAATGGTGCAATCCTATTGGCCAAGATTTGGATGGGAAAAATAATCGCATGTAATACCACAAGAGCTCCGAAATTATCGGATATTTCCCGATAGGTTCGTTGCAAACAAATGAACGTGTCAAGTTTTCCAGTTTTAAAATCACGAGCGCGAAGCGCGAGTGATTTTTCTGGAAAACTTGACGAGCTTATTTGTTTGCAGGGAACCTTGAGGGAAATATCAGATAATTTCGAAGTTCGAGTGGTATTCGGGGGATTATTTTTTGCATCCAAATGTTGGCCGATAGAATTGCACCATGAGACATAATTTTTAACGAATTGCCATTTAATCTGTCAGATACAATTGAGGGTTACTTCAACATTTGTTTTTTTTTATATATATCAACATGCAAAATTTCCAGTGTAATTTTCAAGAATATCCGCTGAAATACCGTGTTGACTATACAAAATAACGTCGAATGGTGCAATCCTATTGGCCAAGATTTGGATGGGAAAAATAATCGCTGATATTCGAGGTAGTCTATACAAAATATCAACAAATGGTGCAATTCTATTGGCTGAAATTTGGGTGGGAAAAATAATCGCTGATATTCGAGGTAGGCTATACAAAATATCAACAAATGGTGCAATTTTATTGGCTGAAATTTGGGTGGGAAAAATAATCAGTATGATTTACCCTCTGGTTTATCCCATGGTCTAGCCCATGTCATTGAAAATGTTCCTATCTATTCCATTATCAAATAATCAAGCAAGAGGTCTAGGTATTTAACTGATTACATGAATTGCATACATAATGAATAGTTCTGGTATCGTTCATCTGAAATTCAAATGCATTTTCGTTTTATTCAGACGTTGTGACGTGTCTGAATTTTTTTGTCATTCAAAGTGTTCATTTGTAAATTGAATGATTTATAATGACACTTGTTACAATAATATTAAGTTGAAATCCTTTTGTATAAGAGTTTTTAGTATAGATAGGATGTCTCATTTGCAAAAGTATAACTGGATAAATTTGACGGAAATAAGGGACAATATAGTACAATACAAAAGTTGTGTGGTTCGAAGCGAAAAACCTGACGCTGATGACATCAAAATTCTCGTATCTTCGATCTTCATTTTGCTAAAAAATAATCATTTTTCGGGAATGATAACAATATTTTGGACACGACGAATCCGACTATACTATATATTACGATGACATCATCGATTTATCGTGAACTGTCGATGGAATATAAAAGGAAAACCCTTTTTTTTAGAATTTTTAGCTACCCTTGACTCCATTATTATGTGCAAAATCACGTGAAAAACATTGTGTAGGCTTATGGACCTGGCTTCACAATTTTTTATTTCGACTGGAATCGTGCCTGGTAATATTTTCAAATAATCAACTCTTCATTTATTTCAATGCCCGTAATTATTCATTAATAGAGAAAGAAACAAAATATCTTTGATTTCCAAACGGTGAAACACGTTTCTTTTCTTTCACCATCGCCACCATTTTTCTATCGGTACAAACCAGAAACTATTCAAAATTACATTTCTTAACAGTGCCCTACTGTCAATGGATGTATCATTAAATATTTCGTGCAGTGACTCTTTACGAGGTGACTAGAGTGCTATGATATTTATGATATTTACAGCAGAATGGGCTAGATCGACTAAATAAAGGTATTTCCATTTTCGAAATTCGATTTCCAATCGATGTTGCCATTACAAAAAATGGTTTACACATAACTAACTGATCGTCAGATACAGAATTTAACCTATAATTTATGTGATTTTTAAATATGTAAATTATCATTTTGAAAACATAAAATACGTCCCAAAGAAACGTATCTTACGCTTTTTGAAATGATAGTTTACGTCTTCAATATCATCATTTCCGTTTTTGAAATCGTAAGTTATGAGTTCAAGGTCGTCATTGACATTTTAAAAATTGTGATTTACGTTTTTAATCTCGTAATTTAGGGTTTCATAAATCGGGATTTATGTTCTGAAAATCATAATTTATGAGTTTAAAAATCTTGGAAATTATATTTTACCGCTAGTTTTTTCTGCGTCTGAAGGGCAAGGGGAATTTGTCTTGTGGGAGGCGTAACATTCACGAGGTCAAGAGCATAGTTGCTATTTAAGAAAAAAGACTTCATGCTGGCAGCATCAAAACATAACTTAGTAATCTAGATTTCATCAGTAACAAGTTTCCCTGTTTAAACTGTTCAACTGCGTACTAATAATTTTGTTGTTCCTTGCTTCCATCAAAAGTTATCCAGCCATACACGGAGAGAAAAGTCTGTGAAAAATTACTACGCCGGGTTCTAGAATTTAGGTGCAACATGTTAGAATATTGAAATGTGTTGGATTCATACATAAAAATTCTTATGAGTACCATAAATTTTGTAATTAATTATATGTGGCGTCATAAAATTTCAAAGTCTATCATTTTTTATTGAGGTTAAATGACAAATTGATAGAAATTTTTGAAAAATTCTTATATAGGCCAGGTCATTTTATTGGGCCATCCTTCAATTTTTATTGTGCCACATAGTAATTGTACGGTAATTCATTGTGATTGGTTAATGATGAGCGCCGAATACAGCCGATTATTGCCGACGTAGAACTTCATCATGGGAAATGTTGCATGAGACGAGATTATAAGGCAGTACAGTAATGTTTACCGGAATCACACTGTAAAAATTGCCAGATTTTTCTCTTCGTGTGCTGTCTCAAATGAACTTTGTATAATACTTGAGCTTTAATCGTACCATACGAATGCAAGATAAAGAAATTTTTCTTTCTGGTTAAACAGACATTTCGCTGAAATGAACAAAAGAGCTATGGACACTTCTTGGTACAAAAGAGCTGCTGAGCAACACGCCATTGAACCAATGAGTTTCGTCTTTAGTGTGCCATCCAATGCAGGTAAAATTTTTTGATTTTTACACATTGTTATAATTTTTAGCAAATTGTATGAAGAAAGCCTGCAAACTACAAACTGATTACCGTTTTTATGATCATGATTCGAATAGACGAATTATTAGGATGAAAAATGAACGGTTTTAGAACAGAATATCAACAAACCTCGCTTGTTTTGGAGGTCCTAGTCCCAGTAAAATTAAGGCAAAGAACATTTTTGGAATTTATTTTTGGGAATCCCAGATTTCTAAAGTAATTCCCTGTTAGCAGGAAGAGTAGGATTGCCATCATTCAAATTATAATTGAGGTTTATGATATTCTTCTACTGATGCCACTACGTGACAACCTGAATAAGTTGGAATCTTCTTTGTTTAATTTCAGTTATGAAAAAATTGAATAGAAAGGTTTCTTCAATGGCAAGGTTTTCGTTTAAATTTCTATCAATATTAGGTTAATTTTGTTAAACTATCAAATTAAAAATTTCGAGAAAGCCCTAATTTTTTTTCACGTCACGTCGTTCAAGCAAAACCAATGAACTCATTCGATAAATGTGACATGAAATTTCATCGAATTCAGTTAATCAAAGCGACAGTTACTGACCTTGATCTTGTAGCAACTTTCGTTAAAAATAAAAAAATATTTTGTATTAAATATTTTTATAATATCAGTGTGAATCCAACAGAATGGTTAATGAAATTGGAATACATTTTTCTGGCGAACTGGTCAAGTCTTTCTATATCAACGGTTTTGTATATGGATTCTTTTCGAAAACGACATACTGTCATTTTATTTTCGTAATTATGAAAAAATGGAGCTCTTAAACTTTTCTTCAACAGTACACCATGGTTTATTGTTTTCATCAAACACTAATTTGTGTTGAATTAGCTGAGCTTTCGGAGCCACTGGTAACAGCAACGCATGCGGTTTATGTCGAGATGAGAAACGGGCACAAAGCACCAGCGGCTGTGGTCGGCCTTCAATTCCAGCATTCGTCTCTGGCGACGCATTTCATGAATATTACTTCCACGGTATTATTAAAAAACAATAAATTCCTATTAAAAATAATATTCATATTTTACTGCGATAATATGATTATTGTCTTTCTCTAATTTGCAGTGTTCAAATTGTAAGAAGAATTGCGCCTCTGAAGAGCTTGATTGCTATATTTTGGATAATAGTGGATTCATTATAATAAGTGAACGCCATGAACACACAGGCAAATTCTTTGGAGAGATTGACGGGACCATCATGGATTCACTTGTACAAGATAAAATTTACCGGTAACTTTAATTCACTTATGAAATGAAGACAACTCTCTCAACGTTTTAGTAAATTAATCAATTTAGTAATTAAGTAGGTCAATTATTTCATAGGATAAGCCATCATTTTTTTCTATCATCACGACTTATCACAGGTACAGTTGATTACGGGACAAATAATCGCAAATTAAAATTAATACATATCCATCTATGACCAACTATTATATATACATATAATTGTGCGTAATGCTGGTGTATTTCGTTTTACGTCAGAGGAGCTCTAAATCTTTGTGGCACAAATAGTATTTGTATGACTAATATGCCAGGGGTAGGCAGTGTGATGCCAATGAACGACGTGCCCGTGGCAGCCCTGAAGATTGGATTCTGATTTTCTCCCTTCGCGGTTCGGAGACTGAAGGACGCGATGAGGTCCCCTGTTGTGTACCAATGAGTCTAATAAGAGAGCGGAAGAAACGAGATATCTATCTCCAAACCCTTACCTGACCGTCACTACTCGCGACAGGGTGCCACTACGTAACAGTGGAAAACGATTTTTTACGTTTCTCTAGTTGGGATCGTGATGAGCGGGATAAGGTATTGAAATACGCCGATAACGAACCGCGTAGAAAAGTGAAAACAGAGACCCAAATTTAGGCTAGATCAAACAGTTTATTATTGATTAAAAATGACGCCATTTCGCGAAGACCCAGGGGAAAAACCGTCGGAGAGAAAACAAGAAGACAAGAAAGACAGATGTATAGAGGTTATTGTAATTAAGACTTACACTGATTGGGGAAAAATGCTCAAACGGGAAACTGATGATCTCGTTCTGACTGAGGTGAAGCTGGTTCTTCTAGGCTATTGGTTACAGCGGGGCGGATGAAAATCAGCGCGATATCTTGGTGATTCCGCTTCCCCGGCGAGGATGGTGGTGATTCTGAAGATGCGTTGAAGATCTTTGGAGGTTCGGTGGGGGATTTCAGATGATTTTACGGCTCGATACAAAGGCAAGGTCCACTTTACTGGGAGGGACGAGGGGGTGTCATTTGTAGACATCGGTATATTAGGACGGTTCCTTCTGCTGATGATTGTTGAACTTGTCTTTTCGGTGATTATTGTTGAACTGCTTTTTTGCGGCACAAGCCCCTTTCTATAATGAGAGAACCGCGCCAATTTATGACGTGGTGTTTAGGATCTTCCCCTTTCTCTCTTTTAGACTCGTTTAGAGAAAATTTCCTTATAAATAGATATTCGTGTGCGATTGATGATGGTGGGAGATGCGTAGTGGCAGCCCTTTCATTGGTGCCAGTCAAGGTGGTTGATTAGTCCGCACTTTTCCTGATGCAAATCTAAGCCATATGAGTTCCATAAATTGTCTGATGTCCCAATGATCAGTTACCCTTCGCGATCACGGCAATCGATAGCTGCGAAGTTTTTCGGGTGGTTTTTAATTAAGGGAAAGGTGTGTTCCAACTGGAGCCATATGGGTTGGGCTCGCGGAGCCAATTGAGAAGTTTACGACACCAACGAATTCATCTGTCGTTTATAGAACTTCTGTTTCGTTATTTATATAAATACGTACGAGGTGCGTAACACCCCTCGAAGGATACCGCGATCGTTGAACAGGGGAAGGGGAACAGGATAATTCTCCATATGATTTTTGCAAGAAAAATTACTGAAAAAATGGATAGTCCAGACCGGACTATCCATTTGCAGATGCTGCAATTGAGCGAACCAGGTTTAACCACAGTAACCCGATATCGCTTTGGTTCTTCGATCAGGGGGTTTCCGGAATCATGACCAACTGGGAGGAGAGCTACTGATCAGCTAAAACTTGAGTGGTAAACTTTGGTAAACACTATTATATCTTTTGGCGGCAATTTTGAAATTAAAATGGACACAGAGGATGTTCATTAGAAGAAATTGTTGTATTCAGCAAAAATTAGGGATTCAATAGACAATTTTGAAAATACCATGTGAAACTAGATGGCAAAACAGATATAAGAGGATAAAGTGGTTTAATATCCTTGACAGCTGCATTCTGTTGGGCCAAAATATGAGCGACAAACAATTCAGTTGTAATATCGCTAGTGCTTGAAAATTGACGAATATTTGCTGATAGCTTAATTGCCTAGGAACGATTGTCTTAAATTTTCCGAGCTTAAAACTCCGCTTCACCTTCGTTTCTAGGGAGGGAGGCTTGACAAAAATATCTAATTAATTTAGGAGACATTTCTCCGTGCGATGAGCGAAGTTATTAGATTGATATACTGTCACCTCATAATAGATAAACAATACTATATTTGTACTATGTCTTTTCGCCAAATTTACGCATTAACCCTTTTAATTTCCCATCAGCAAAGTCACTGTGGTGGATTATCAAGGCGTCTGCTCACCCCAAGAGGCCTATTTATCAGCAGCACCTAGAAGTTTCTCACAATCGATCCTCAAAACGATAAGCACCGGCCTTGGGTTACTTTGGACCTCGTTCCTTAGGCTGGACCTATACGCACCAATAACTCCTACATTTGGATGGTCTGGAGATGAACAACGTGGTAAGCATGCTTGATAAATTTGAAGTAACAATAACTTTGCAATAAAACTTTCAAATGAAGTGATCATTAAAGAGAATTTTCCCATCGTCAATTGAACTATTGATATCTGATTGATCGATCCTCACATCGCTTGTGTTTAAGTAATTTTGGTTTTGAAGGAATGTAGTGTGGTGAGATAGGCCGAAATGAGAGGAGAAAGTTTGATTATGTGAAAGCGTCTGTGAAAATGTCTTAGTTTAGTTACAATAACGAAGAAACGGGGCCTATCGGCTTTCTTTGGAGGGTCTGGAGGTCAATCTTGGCAGAAGTGAAAAGAAGGCAAGACTATCTAAGAGGGGTCCTTTAAGGGGGGAGCCTGCTTTAGAGGCTTCAAAAAATCTATATTTTCAAGGATTTTTTTGGAAAGGAAAGAAATGTCTGATTGAAATGAAACTCTTAGAATTTATTCTTATATATTTGAAGAGTCTTCTCAAATTTTTTTATTATTATACATTAGATATTCTTCATGTTTGAAGAAATTTACTGAGGCGCCACGAGTGTGCAATTTCTGTGTGCCAGGCAAGATGCAGGTCGCAATTTTCATGTGAAACAAAAAAACAAAAGAAATTTTTAATTTTCAATAGTGTAATTCCTAGGTGAACCAAGAAAATTCAACAAAAAGTGAAAAAGTCAACAATTTTTTGCAGATTGAAAAAAAATGCATTTTTAGAAAAAAAAATTTACTTTAAATCGTTTAAACACCGGATTAATGTTAACTTTCTTAAGATATGTTAGGTTCACCTTGAAGAGAATTTAATTCCAAATTCACCGCATATTGATTCGTTTCGATAGGGCGTTTACTTTTTTTCCTATCTTGCCCAGCAATTTGAAAAAATCATAAAAATGGAAATCCGAGAAATCGCGTGTCAAAGTTTTCGTGATGCTCGTATACCTGCTCAAGGCTTGCTCACTATTTCGCCTGTATTTCCGGAAATAATCCGAATTTTGTTCTGAAATTTTGGAGACATTCTTGAATAGGTTAGGAAATGATTTACGCAAAAAAAAAATCGATTTTTTGAAGCCTCTAAAGCAGGCTCCCCCCTTAAATTGCTCATTAAGATTACTGTTAAGTTCCCTTTCCTTCCACATGTGAACCTTCACGGATCTTTACATTTTGTGCCTTTTCCTACGCTGATGGGAGCGATTTTTTCCCCAACTGTACTGCATTCGCACAGGGGTAGAGGAAAACCATGAAAAATCTCGTCCATTGATACGTTCCAATTTGGTTCTCGGGTATTCCCAGTGGCGGATCCGTTGCCCAGAAATGCTAAACCATTCTGCTTTACAAGTGCGGGAAATTTTAAATTAAATAAATGAACCCAAACACCAATTTTATATCAATTCAGTTTTCTAGTTTATTATTCACTCTGAACTTAGTTTATTAATTACAATAACAACTTAAGATTTTAGAAGCCGTTGACATTTTTCAGAACTAGTCGTGTTCATATAAAGAATGAATTCGACTTTTATCAGATTTTTTACCCCAAATTTAAAAAAGCTGAAAAGGAAAAGCGTTTTCGTTGAGGTCAGGGTTAGTCCCTGAGATGTTCTGGTATTACAGAGAATTAACATGAGCTGACGCAATCGAATCGGTCAATTGCTGCTCTCCACTGAACATATCAAAAGAAAGCACGTCCTCTGGAGTTTCAGGACTAATGTGATTCATTGTCATTTTTACTTTATTTCATCCATTTGATATTATTAGTTGTGTTGCTATCATCCAGTTGTCACATCACTGCGAAGTTACCACAACATCCGTTAGAGAGCCGGTAGATCGCGTTTAGCGGGGAGTAAGGAAGCACCTATCCTCTTAGGAGCTGCAATATATCACTCTGGAGTTCGGTCTTATTATCTTCAATCTATCATCTTCAAACCAGTCGCGTAAGAGACGTCTAGCGGGCCTCAGTAACGAAAATTTAATATCATCTTTCGGAATGTCGATTAGTTTTTCGCAATACGTGCTGGACAATTTAAGTACGAAATTATCGATCCTGGAGATTTCCGTATCATTATATAACTCAGAACTCACTGCGCTCCCCAACTATTGTGGGGAATATTTCGACATTGGTTCGAACAAGTGATCCATTGTAAGCGTCACCGGGAAATATCGAAACACTTGGGCCGTTTATGACCTAAACATACCAACAGACAAAAGGGCCTTGTCTTGGGGTTAGACTTCTCACCCTGGACGAACCGAGAGCCAGGATACTGGAAGTCTCCCGAGACAACCAAATGAGTTATTCAACCCAGTTAGTTTCATATCGAGGCTTTTCCTAAAATGACATATGTTCTAAATTGGAATAAAGATCGTGTCATATAAATAAATAGTGGGTGTTTAATGAGGAACCTGGATGGGTTGGAATATGAGGCTGACGGGCAGAATGCACACGGAGGATGAGCGGGTACGGAAAAAATATCGCAATGACCACGTGGATTATGACCAATAAAAAAAAGTCACTTTATTTTACGATGAACCATCACGTCACAATACACAGTTAATGATGAGCGGTTCGAAAAGTGAATTAACAAAGAAATGAGCGGTACCAATGAACGCGAGCAACCAAAGAGCTGATCGAAAAATCTAGAACGTTGTAACCGCGAGGTCTAGTGGCACCAAGATAAGCGTACTGTTCACTGTGAATCCCGGAAAACGAATGAGCGGGCGATTAGCCAGTACATTGGATTTGGTCCGAATTCCGATGTCGCGTGACCTTGGTAGGGCTATTATCATATGCAGGATAATAGCGAGCTGTCCAGGAAGTGGCACCCCGAAACAAAAGGTATGCCAATTAGGCTCGTGACAACTACTGATTGTTTTGATCGGTGACCCACGGTGAGCGGTTCGCAAGTGTGTATGAGTGAGGTCCTGCCGACTGGCAGGATTTCTCACAGTGGGAGATATTTATTTCTTATACTATTCTAGTCGGTTACTTTTAAATTATGTAATTTTCTAATAATTTCCAATGACTACTAATTTCGAATGTCCCTAGATTTACACAAATCGATTATGTCTCCTGCAGATGATGCCGAGATCAGAGACGAGGAGGAAACTCTCGACGAGATTTATCCTCCGAAACTGTCAGAAGATCGTCCCTCCGCAGAGAGCGGTAAGATCCTGCAGAATCCAGCATCTGCGCCTACTGCATCCCCAGCTCACAGCACGTCACCTCCATATGTGCTCAACAAACTGCGCACGTGTGAGAAGAAAACTGATTTATACATTCTCCAGCCTGAAAGGCTCAACACCAGTGGCCAGAGTAATCCCTTAAAGGGCAAACTGACTAATTGTCATGTCACAGGTTGTGAGAGGTACATAACTAACTATTAAATAACTCACTTCATAACCACTGTTTCGCCCCACAACGACAATCTTGATTTGATTCTAGCCAAGTTGTAAATTTGGCTAGTTTGATTATTCAAAATTATTTTGGAGGAAACGTGATACGCCAAATAGGTTCTTCGTATCACTTATGAGTTAACGATACTGGAGGGAGGGATTAACGAGACGAGGAAGTATCAATAACCACCGAAAACGTTAATAACTATTGACACACACACACACACACACATGAATTAATATTTAACAAGTTACAGTTTATTTTAATTCCGGATCCACTGGGATTTTTGTTTTGATGTTTACACCTTTAAGTTTAGATTAAGACCGAATTCATTGTAAGATTTTTGTTGAGAAAGACTTGCAAAGATGGAAGGGATAGAGGGAGTAGGTTAAAGGAACTATCGATGAGAGTAAAAAAGTCGTTGGTCGAAAACTTGAAGAGGAGGGTGCAAATTCGACGGAAGAAGATGAGGTGATTTCTATTGGTCTTTGGGACTCGGAAAACCTAGGTCTTTATTAGGGTCAGTCGAAGGACTCAGAGAGGTTCGGCCTGCCTG
This sequence comes from Diachasmimorpha longicaudata, assembly GCF_034640455.1. Taxonomy (NCBI): domain Eukaryota; kingdom Metazoa; phylum Arthropoda; class Insecta; order Hymenoptera; family Braconidae; genus Diachasmimorpha; species Diachasmimorpha longicaudata. The sequence goes on from NC_087236.1 coordinate 798,357, forward strand.
GACTGAGGGCTACATCTGGAAGGGATTAAGAGAAATTTGTGGATTAGGGCGATGTTTATGAAGAAAAACGTAATTTTCGAGTATTTGGGAAAGTTCGGGGAATTTCTGTTAATTGAGGTTTTCCAACTGTTTCGAAGAAATTATTATGTTTTTCCCCGACATGTGACAAGCAATAAATGAACAGGAAATTGAAAGGAATGAATGATATGTGGAGACGTGTGTGGGATGAAGAGATGGCTACTTTCTACAATTATTAATTATAATAAAAAAAATATTAACTGCGTGTGTCATCACGCAACATAGTTGATTATTTGATTTGGGTTTAAAACAAATAATAATTCAATGAGTCACGCAATAACTATCACTTCAATTGCACAAACGAAGTTTATGAAAACACCTTTAATTACACTAGTATTACAAAGGCTCACCCTTGTACTGGAATTAGGGTAAAAAGTATTCAGTTTGCGACAGTAAAATATCAACTTCTTCATAAGAGTCTTGGAAAAAATATGTACACTTCAGGGAAGAAAACATGACTTTCCACCCTTCATAGGCAATATATTATTCTCAAATGTTCCTACTCGGAATGATATTTTAAGCAAAAATTAGACCTCCAGGTGGCGAAAGGAGCGACGAAGTTTGTTTTATTACAAAAATTAGTCTCTTAAGTCAAATTTTTCGGAAAACTTCAAGTAGAAAGTGGTTAATTGATATTTCCTCCCACGTTTCGTCCTCTAGAGGTTTAATTTTTATCCACAACTTCTTTGGGTGTATGAGGCCTTGCTTTCCACAAGTGAGAAACCTGTTGGGGTGAGATTTTTCAAAAATAGTGTAGGGTTACTCTTTAAAAAGATAAGGACAGTTTATTTTTTATGAAAAAAAGCTACAATTGATATTAATACTGTGTTCACTATTTTTAATACACTTAAGACACTTAAGCACACTCTTAAGTACACAAAACAAAACGTCTACGTCCGAACTGTCTAACCACGCGTCTAGTCTCTATCGATGCTCAAAACCGACTCTGACCCTGTCTCTCTTCTCAACCCTGGACTGGGCCTTAATCGCGTCACGTGGTCCTAGCATCCCTGGATCTCGCTGGCAGCAAATATTTCCGTCTGTCACATCTGCGGACCTCATAAACACAAAATATGACCCTTCAGGTACTTCTATCATACAGACTTGCATCCCTGTACCAATCCATGTCTATTTGAAGGGTTTCTCCACAAATAGTACCTATGCTACGACTACAATATAATCTTATAGCCCTAGACTAGCTTAATAAAATACGGAGAACATATGTCTATCATATTCGACAGATTATCACTCTTACACTGAGGATTCTCCCATAATTTTTCCCGATACTACAATAGTTTTCAGGTTGGCCAGAAGTGATCTATTGTTGATGTGTATTCTCACCCTCATTACGAGTCACCCCACTCAAGTTAATAGTATATGCAATGATCTGATTTTTCTATAAACTGCGTGTAATGGTATCTCAACTCATATCGGTCTTACTCTGTATATTAATTGTTTGTATTTTTGACGTTTTGCAGACCTTTTAGCGTCCAAAAAATCGTTCACACGAATCTCATCCTTCTGGTCGTGGATACTCTTTGTCCTTGCGGCAGCAAACAATTGAGTATCGAACCCATCGAGGCACTAACCGATTCAAACGCCTGCACAGCAAGAAGAGAAAGCCTCTACCGCAGACGACCCCCAAAATGCCTCAATTACCATCCTGAAGAGATGGAGATCAAATACTGCGGTATTGCCAGCAGACTCGACATAACCTACACTCTTATTATTCCTGTTATTTTTATCTGTTTCACGTGACTTATTGCTTAAGAATTACGGTTACAACGATGCAGAATAATTGAAATATTTTTATTTATTTCCATTTTAATACGATGAAAATGAAAATGAAAATGAGTCTAATGGAAGAAGCAAATAAAATTTGTAACGTTGAGTTATTGACGAATGCCCGGAGTGACTCTGAATTTCCAGTGAAATTATGGGAATTGAACTGTTGATTTCAAGGAAGGAAGGAAGGAAGGAAGGAAAAGGGCAAAAATTATTTGATGACTATCAAATTGGTGACAAAAGGGGAATTTTTTTCTATTCAAAGAGGATAATTATAATATCGGGATTGATTCGCCGTCCGTTGAGTACGACGCATTACCCTCTTGATCCGTTCGCGGTAAAGAAGATGAATGATAAATAAATAAAATAAGTAACTAAATAAATGCATAAAACGGCTCAAACAATGTTTAGACAATACCGTTCGGCTGCAAGATATTTTGCTTGCTCAATAGTCGACAAAACAAATGTTTTTTATTCTTGTTTTTGGGTTTTATGAGGTTTAATAATATTTAATGAATAGTACAATTTTTTATAGTTTTTATTTATGGAGAATGGAGAGGGCGATTAATTCGATGAAATTGAGGTAGTTATGCAATAACAGGGGCATACGCAATATCCTTTTTAGGAGCTGACGGAACTAATGCCAATATGACATTATATTATACGGGCATCACTATGTCTGAAATATACTGAACTTTGAAGATACTTTTCGGTGATTTTTTATTTAAGAATTGAGCTTTAAAATTTTTCGCAATTACTATTCACTTTTACACTACCGTGCAGTCTATATGAACTATTAGTGTGAATTTGCAAATAAAAACATCAGAATAGTAATGGGAAATCAACGATTTTATGTATTTAATGACTGTAAGTTTGTCATTTGTCACAGCCGTTAATGACTGAAATCTTTACGATAATAAATTGTCCATTTATTATTTCCACTATGAAATTAATTTCTACATTTATAGTACGTCGCTCATTGAAGGGTTCAGTTTTTTTCCATGTTTTTGGACTGTACGTGTACATTATGTCGAATCATCACTTTTAGGGACTGCTAGGTCATGTAAAATCAAATGGTAACTGTGATATATTGTACATTACGTTGATGGAAAAATAATCGTGATAATTTAATCCAAGTTCAAGATATGCATCGAAAAGGAATTTCAAACACTTGAGCCAGATTTTTTAATGTGAGCAAATCAATGTCAAATTAGCGGACCAAAGTAGTCGATGCTGAGGATTTTTGCCTTAAGGGTTTTTTTAAAAAGGTGAATTCATCAAATATTTTAAAAAATAAAGGGCTCGTTTTTTCTTTAAATTTTGACACAACTTCTATAGAAAGCTCCAATAAACATTAAAAAAACCACAGAAACGAACACAAAAGCGTCGGAAATGTAAATTGTCTTTCATTTAACTAAATATCAACCTCGAATGAAGAAACGAGGAATGAGAAAAGCCATTTTTATGTGAACTATTCACCAAAAATTGAATTGGCGTATATTCATCTTCAGTTCGCAGCAGACAATTATTTTATTAATATCTTTAATTTGGCCCGACAGTTGATGAAAGAAATGTGAAAGGTCAGCCCTATACTCCTGTAATAGTCCTACATCGGACTAACTGCCGCCAGCTTTAACCGGTTGCTGATGAAACTTGGCGGAATCCACAGAAAATAATGGATTATGTCATAGTAATAGTAATAATAATTGATCATTTGACAGTCGATGATGACATCAACTCTAGCGGCCGCGGTAGCGCTAGTAAGAACCAAAACTTCACGTCCCATGGGACAAGTTGTTAGTACCATATAAATATACAATCCTTGACAAAAAAAAAGTTTCCTCGATACCTCGACTCTTTCGAATTTTCCTTTAACTCAAATTTCCCCACGACTCAAAGGCACAATTATTTTTTCTTGACAGCGATCATATAGACATTCGAGCGCTGAATAGGACGGCCTAAAACCATATCGAACACAAAAATTTACTGACACTTTCACTAGTTACAAATTTTTATTCGGTTAATTGTGGGCATTAATTGTAGTATAGAGTAATGAATGAAATCGTAGTAAGGAAATGATTGGGAAAACCATATCATGTAAGATCTTATCAAGTAATACCGATTTGTTCTCACACCTTTCTTGCTCTACTATTTTATTATTCATTTAAATTTTGGCACTACCGCGAACGACCCAATTGTCAGGCGAGTAAGGATTAAGCACACATTAATTTCACGTGAAGTCTATTTTTTTTTATTAAAAAGGAAGTCTCATAGTTTACAGGTCATCTGCGATATTTTTCGTACAGAATGACATTCAGGTTTTATTCACATGTTGGAGAATTCCTAAATAATTGAGAAAAGGGAAAAAGGAGTTCCCAATCGTAGAATACTATCGTACTCATGTTTCCGGTAGTCGGGAACCGAGTTTCCGGGTGTGATAAACTAGACGGGACTAATAAAAAAAAATTCACAATAGCAACGGTTATAAGCTGATGAAGAATGATCAAATGGAAGATGTAGATGAGTAGATGAGGAAACACATTTTTGGCGAAACTTATTTTTTCAATTACATTCTCACTTCATTAATATTATTGGCCTTCGAATGGGATTTAGATTCAAAATTGCACCATCGTTTTACAAGCATTTGCAGTTTGAATTTTCAGGGATTGGATTTATCTAGGATTACCAAGCTTGGTTGGACTATGATATTTCCATGAGATCAAGGTTGCTTTAAACTAGGAATTCCTAAGCTTGAAATTACCTACAAATGGACTATTAGACTAAGCTTAGTTGAAGTCACGGAGGTCAAGCTCGCAATACCAAACCTTGGAACTACCTTGTTATAGAAGCTTGCAATGACATTGTGTCGCCAAGGTTGTTTGAACCACGGCGATTCCCTAGAATCAAAGTCAGTTCAAGCTAGGAATTACCTAGACATGATGTGTTGGTTAAAGCCGAGAAATTCAAGCTCGTAACACCAAACCTGGACCATGATTGGAACAACCTTGCTATACAAGCTTGCAATGGCATTGTATCACCAAGATTGGTTGAGCCATGGCAATTCTCTAAGATGAAGCTTGATTCAAGCTAGGAATTCCACTGTTCGGTACCCTAGGTTCATCCAAGCTTGTGCCCATCGTTCAAGATTGGATATCCTCTGCCTAAAGGTAGTCCTTATAAATCCTTTCCTGCGAGATGGGGAGAAAGGGAGAGGGATCGGTAATTTCCACGTTTGAATTATTATATTCTATACTGATCATCATCTCTTGAGTAATAAATAGAGGTGAAATTCGACTTTGTGGGCGTGCTAATTTGACAGGGATCTGCTCATATTTCACAACTAGGAAATGAAAAAAATTCTGCGTGACGTTTGTTCTACAGGAGACAATTGGAAAACTATAAAATGAGTTCTATAACTTTTTACCGTCAGCCCGGTCATTTAAAATTTCTTGAAAACTGAGTTCATGGAAATCGATGCATTTTATTACTGTACCATATATTTATGGACTTTGAATGACAAATGAAATATCGAATCATTATAATTGTATGGACGAAAATGAATATTGCGTATATTCTACCTCTGGATTTTGAGAAGGAATTCTGAAAGAAAAAACATGTCAACCGAGAGAATTCTCTTTTAACTTTAGTTAATAGTATGAAAATATAAATACATATAAATACGTACGCCGGCGTTTTTATTTGCTGTTAATTGTTGATGTACTCATGATTTAGTAAGGAAAATAAGAGGAGAATAATTGAATTGATTAAATTAAATGATAAACAAATAGAAAAGTGTTTAAAATGACTTATTTTAAATTAATACGTAAATTGAAAAAACTTTAGGATCAATGGCATTGTTTTGCGATGATTAAAATCAATAGTAGTGGCCGAGCCATTTATTAAAAAACCCCTGAGAGCAAAATTCTTGCAATTATTTAAACTTGGATCGATGACAATTGATATATTGCTATCGCAAGTTCCAAGGACGTCAGATATTTCTTAATCTGAAAAATGATGAAATAAAAAAAATGGTTATATTGTTCAGAGATGACCCGAATGATCGTATTTATAATGTTACGAAAGAGATAGTGTTGTTCTTAATGTATAAAAACAGAAAAATTAAATATGTTTTTTCTTTTATTTTTTCGTTTGAATTAACAATTATTCTATTGCAAGACCATTTTTTACTGTGTCTTCCACGAAACGGCCTTTCTTAAAGTGGATTTACGAAGATACGTATTGGAGAAATGAAGAGAAAACCACAAAATGGGGTAAAAATTGTGGACAGATTGAGAAAATTTGAACTAATGAAAAGCTAATGAAAAGATAACAAAACGTACATGTTGAATTTCAAAAATACATATCGGCTATCACAGAAAAACTTCCAGGTACGAAAGAGTGTAAAAACAGAAATAAAATGACGAAATAAAACATGTAATTTCATGAAACAAAGCTACTGTATGTTCCGGGAATCCCTACATTCTCAATAATTATAAGCGAAAACTGTAGGCGATAATAATTATACAAATATCGATATAAACTTGTAATGATGAAAAAGAGCAGAAATTGAACAGAATAAATCAGGAGAATAGATGAGGACATAATGAAGGCACATTTTCCTTGAGATTTACCTTTTCGATGAATGAAAAAAAATTTTAAAAAACAAAAAACAAAGAACAGTCAAACTGTTACAATTAAAATGTAATAAAAGTCACTGTGTATTTTCGTGACGTAACAAACTCACAAAAAAATTATTAAAAAATACAGTTGATACATCTACAATAATTCATCAGTTTTCATTATCTCCATTGTAACAAATATATGCCGTCACGGCGATGAAACATAAAAAAAATGCATTTAAACAAAAATAAATATAAAAAAAAGACATAACAAATGCGCAAGTCACATTGATGTGTATTTTAGAATTTAAATAAAATACAGAAGAAAAAAAAACGATAATTCGTGCTAACGAGAAGATAAATATTATTCATATATCTGGTTTTTCCGTATGGAATAATATTTCCATGCGGCGAAGAGAGATTCGGAGGACAATAAGAAACATCAAACTGTATTCTTTGTCATTTTGTGCAAACAATCGCTGAGGAACAAGTGGTAAAAGGAACTAAAGAAATACTATTAAAGAACTATTATTATAATAATACTATGGCTTTTTTGTGATTGTTATCTTTTACAGACTACCTGAGATGCATAAGAGTATTTTGCATAATAACGAAAAATCCAAAAAAACTCACAAAAAAATAAATGACTAAATAAATAAATAAATAATAATAACTATAATGACAAATTCTTAAGGAACTAATGGAACTCAATAATTGTATACTAACATTGCGGCATTTGTATGAATGCGTTTAAAAACCTGGGCCAAAGTAAGAAAAAATGAAAAAAAAAAAGGATGAAAATGTAAAAAAAAGAAAAATTATGTTTTCCCATGTAATTTATTCCGAGTTTGGCTGTTGTTATCTTGAATATCGACTAAAATGTTGTATAGAATAATTAAGAATGGATGAATAAGCCGAGACTACAATGAACAGTTTATAAAGTGAGGTGATTTATTAAAATCCATTGAAATTATTCCTCGTTAGGAAAAAAAAACAAACCGAAATACATCGTGCTTATATTGTTGTATCAATCATTATATTTCTGTATACATTGTACTACGGGCCGTTGATACTCTGAGAGAGATGAATAATTAATTGTTTTGGTGGGTATGCATAAGATTATGCTTCGAATAACCCAGTATTCAGTATTTTCTACGTGATGCCAGCATTATCCTGATCACAGTAAAAACCAAAGTCTGAATTGCACAGGTCTTCTCCAGACACTTTAATAAAATTAACATTGGTCTCAACTTCAGACCAAGATGCCAGTTCGGAGATAACAATTTTCCATTCTATTTAGACCTTTTTTAGGGCCTGAATAATGTCACTCAGACATTTTGTTTTATTATGATGACGACTTTTGCATCCGGCACAGACAAAAATTCGATGGATACGATCGATTTATCTAGTGTAAAGATGCACATCACTAGAGTGATTGTCAGTTGAGGGATTGACACAGAATACGTTGTGAACATTCTTAAATATGATTTCAGCAAATCTATTCACCCGGTCAACTTAATTGTTGAAGTGAAGACAGTTATTATTAATATGTTCAATCAAATGGAATATCTGAAGACAGTTGTGACTCTTTAGTAATTGTAGCAACTGGAGCGGTTTTCAATAAATATAAGCAGGGAGCATAGCCTAGGGATGTTTTATATCAGGTATTTTACGTTAAATGAGTGAATGACTCATCAGCTTAAAAATCGTTGGTAATTTTTTTCGGAATTGGGAATGCAGATAAATGATCTTTTGATTTTTTTTAGATTTTTCGACAGCCCATTTCGTGTTCTAACTGTGGCCTTGTCTTTCACTACCTTTGTAGTAGTTCGGGTTCTTTCGTTTCGATTTTATGGTGACAGGCATCTGAATATTCTATTTTGCATTATCGGTGAAAATGTTTCAGATATTTTTGTTTCAATTCCCGAACAAAGACAAGTTTTCATTGAGAATTACGGAACAATTCCTGTAACCACAATGGGGTATCGTTTGTTGGCAATAGTTAAATAAATCTAGAGGAAGAACTTTCGACCTTCAGTGACTTGGTAGCTTTATCATAAAAAGAAGTGCGAAATAGACTTTTTTTTTATCAAAAACGTAAAATCGTATAGAGAATTCGGGATGTTATGTTTTGACGATGAAAAATGGTGAACGTTCCATAATTTTGTGGAAACTGGTAAATTTCGCCATTTCTATGGTTCGTTTTATAAAATTTTTCAATAATTGTGGGAAAAGTTATGTTTCGACTTGTAAATTGGAAAATTTACGTGGAATTTGTCTACTTCCAATATTGGCTTCAGCTTTTTAGGAAATTTTACGTTGGCTCTGGATACGTTTTGGAACCCAATTTTTACTATTTCATTTTTTCCTTTTTCTTTGAAAACATTCGACGAATTCGACAAGAATACCCGAGAATATTACATCATTATGAACAATATCGAATTCATTGACATGTATACTAGCATATTAGTATATTTCGACACCAGTGAAATATAATCCCGCGAGTCAAAATCTAGTTTTCTCTCCAGTATTCAATAATTTTTTCTTCTAGTCCCATCGCGAGAGGTAAAAGTTTTACCGAACCGACGGGCACAAACTGCGATTTTCCTCTTTACCAGTCGCCGAGGGGGAAAAATAAAATTGTAACCACGAGAAGTGACAGGAAAGCCCCTCAGCCGAAGGATCCATTGGAAATATAGCACTTGCGGCTGAGGATCCTTTATTTTATTTCGCTAAGTTAGAAATATACTATTTCCAACTGTTCCTTAATTTCTCATTAATGAATGGTGAAAAAACAACTCAGCAACTCTGACTGGCACAATTGTTTAAATAAATTAAAAGTTAAAATTTGTCGTTGTTTCTGGGTATATCCTGGAAGATGTCTCCAATCGTACACATAGTTATCAACAATATTCGTCATTATTAAATATTTGGCAAAAACCGATTGCATATATTTACTCCTGCGGCAAATAGTTTCAGAGAAATCTCCATAAGTCCTCCCAATGAAATTGACGCATATCATCCCCTCCATACTCTATAAAAAATGACCCCACTCAGATCTCTGCGATTTGTAAGACATCCCGAGTGGAAAGTATGTAAAGCAAGCCTGAGGCTTGATCAGAACTTGATATGGTGGTGGCCAGGTTGAACTGATCAGGCGAGACTTGATGAAAAACTGATCTTTTTTTCGATTTACTCCATCTCATCGGAATTACTCTGCAGGTTCCGATGTGGTGAGCTTGATCTGAACCTGAGGTCCGTCCAGCTGTAGTCCACCTTTATCAAGTTCGGATCAGATGGGCCTGATCTTATACTGAAGTCCGTCTGCTTGCGAGTATTCAGATCAAATTCTGATCAGTTCAACTTGAGCGAAAATCGAGCATTGTCCTTACAATTGTCATGTGCTAGACAGAGTACCGAGGCGAAATGTCTATGTACAAAAAAAAGAGGAGGAAACGCCTAGGTGTGCGTGGACGGCGGGTGGTGCACACGTGTTGACCGTTTGCTCGGGCTACAACGAGTTGTCCGGAGAAAAGAGAAAGAAACGGAGAATTTTTCTACTCAATAAATTCCGTTTCAGAAAAAAGGCTCTTTTTCGAATTTCCCCCCAACGTGCCCATTTCATCTGTGCCTAGCTAAAGGTGTCAATAATGTAAAAATGTTTAAAATGTGACATGAACATTACTATGAACATGTAGCGACGCAACACCCACCGTGCAGCATAGTCCGAGCGTTCATTTGATCAAATCCGGATCTCTTTGACGGGATTAACTTCTGATCAAATTCCGCTTATCTAGTTCCTCATCAAATTCTGATCAGTTGGGCCTGATCAAATTCACATTTGGTCATATTGATCACGTTCAGATTAGATCCGATTCATCAGGTCCGGAACGAGTGAAGGCGTTACAGGCCTGATCAAGTTCTGATCCAGTCCTCGGATCAGTACCTGAGTATACATGACTTGATCCGATCTTGATGCAGACCTGAGCTAAATTTCCAGTCGGTATTGTCCTCATCAGGACCTGCATCAAGACCTTTATGCAGATTCTCAACGACCGCATCTACCCTTGAACATCAAGTCGGTTTCGCCTAAGTTATTCGAGATAACCCTTTCGCCCTGACTTCGACAATTCACATAAGACCTAAACAAAAAGACGATAGAGCTTTCGTGTTTTCCATGAATTTTAAAGGGTCTTTCCTTCTGTGTCTCACAGTAAACTGCCATCATATTTGCATAGCATTGGCCTCAGTTTCACAACCATCAAAATATAGTCAAGACCTGAACATATTTAGGGGTGCTATCTTCCAGCTGAGGTCTGGATGCTGATCCAGTCAGAGAAACGAGCTGAAGAGCCAAAATAGAGCTGACTTCTGGGGTGACATTCTTGTACTATACAACCACCGGGCTTCCTCGGTAGTAGTTTATATCCTCGACACATCCTCATTATTGTTCTTCAAGCGACTGCTCCTAGTACTTTGAGAAATATGACTTGGAAAGCAAAATATCGTAGCGTGGCCCGCACTTTGGTCGTTAGTAAGGCGCGATCAGTCTCAAGGTCGTTGTGCAAATATTTAAACAAAGATTTGCCTTTGTTCTCCAATCCATAAGAATGTACATAGGATGTTGGTATTCAATATTGAATATTATATTCACATAGGCATGACATGACAATAACGTTTTAATGAATTACCATCAGTTGAATGTTTTAAACATTTATAAATTTGATATTTCTCTAGGTTGTAAAACCCGATCGAAGTTAATTGAGGAATAGTGTATTGGTAACCTAGGAAAGGAAACTAAAAGATCCTTAACCATAAGTACAACCATAAGTAACCGTAAGAAATCACATGGCTCAGGGGTTTTTATTTTGCCTCCCGGGGTTAAAACGTGATTTTCTGCCTCGCGTAGGCGTAAAACCAGATTTCCCACCAAAGGGAAGGGTTAATTAGGTCCCAACGGTTCGGAAATACTTTTATGACACACGTGGGGAAATGCGTGCAAATACCTCACCTTCGGCTTCACCTGCATTTCCCACATTCGTCAACAACTACTTTTTGTCACTGTTGCTACATTCAGCCGGTGTCGAAAAGTGCTTTTTCGTTGACAAGGCAATGAAAAGACTTTTCGTTTACGAGTAAACAAAAAATGGCACAGTTCACCATTCGCTGAATGTAACATCACTAATGAAAAGTATAGTTTGGATACACGTGCAACACGGGGTGTTTGAACACGTGTGATTGGCAACCCTCGGGCCGCCAACTTCACACTCGTTACCATCCCATCGCACTTGTATCGAAATAAACTACTTTGTCACTGCTGGTGCTACAAACAGTTCGTGTCGAAAAGTGCCTTTCCGTTTATTAGTGAACAAAAAATCCAAACTTGCGAACGAAAAGAGTTTTCGTTTATTACGTGCGACGGGATATTTTAACTCGTGCAGTTGGCAGCTCTTGGCTTCGCCTCGGGCCGCCAATGTCACACTCGTTGCCACCCGTCGCACGTATATTCGAACTATACTTTTTGTTAGTGATAGTACGGTCATTTTCTGTTTTCAAGTTTTCACTTTTCATTTACAACCAAACGAAAAGCTACTTTTTGTCACTGCTGCTATATTCGGCCCGTGTCGAAAAGTGCTTTTTCATTGACAAGGCAATGAGAAGACTTTTCGTTTACGAGTAAACAAAAAATGACACAGTTCAGTACTCGCTGAACGTAACATCACTAGTAAAAAGTATAGTTTGAATACACGTGCGACGGGGTGTTTTAACTCGTGTGATTGGCAATCCTCAGGCCCCCAACTTCACACTCGTTACCACCTCGTCCCACTTCTATCGAAATATACTATTTGGACACGAGCTGAATGTAGCAGTAGTGACAACAATATAATTATTTCAATTTTTTCAAAGTTGATTAAACATTTGTATGTATGATAAAAAACGCATTCGATGCTAACAATTCAAAATCGGATGAAGAAAACAAGAATTACGTGATTGAAACTGACAAACAAAAAAACTACTGGATCTCTGTAATGGGTTGTCGAAAAAGTCTGTAAAAATTGATATATCTATATTTCCAAGTCACCCAATCGAAGAAAAAATTCAATATTAATTTCTCAGAGGGTGAGGGCCCGCCATTGAGTCATTTGACATAAAATGCCTCATAGTCTTCAATTCCATAGGAAAAAAGTCATCTACTACCCATCTGCCCTAATACCTGTACATGGAGTGTAATTTTTCGAAAAATCATTTCATGATTCTAATACTTTTAACTTACTTTATGGTACGGTGAAATTCATCAATCTGTCTGAAATTTTCGTGCTCATCGCAGTGAAAATTACTGAAGTACAAGGATAAAATTTATTATGCGTCAGATTAAAATTTTGCTCCGTATATTAAAATGGTAGATTATGTCACTAGACGGTAAAAGTATCATTTGACGAATGGGACTACGAGTCAAAGGCGACAATTATAGTCACTTGAGTCAACTGATACTTTTACTGCCCTATGACAGACTATTTTATGTTATTTGGCCCGAAAATCGCGATTTACTCAAGAGGAGCGATGCTAGAATCACAGTTTCTCGGTCCTAATAACATAAAATTATATATCGATCGAGGGTTTTCCATTATAAACTTATGCATAGGAAGCCCTCAACAAGGATACATGCCCAAATCGAGTCATGGCCCAAAACTTATTCTTTAATTGAGAACAAAATTCCATCGAGATGAAGAAATTAAACATGATGGTACGAGATGCTGTTACATCAGAGAAGGAGAGAAAACACTTGTATATTATGATTACTATTAATTAATACTATTTACTATTACAAGAAACTTGAGTTGATATTTCTTTGAGTCTCGACTGGTGATATTTGACGATAAGTTTAATCCTCAATTCATCCTGAATACCGTAATCAGAGGACTTCCTCCTATTAAATTCACTGGTTCCATTATTTTCAGCTGAACAGTCATTCTGTTTTCGAAAATCTATACTACCAGAATATTTGCTTCGTCGCCGTACTGATTATCACTCATTGATGTGAATTCAATCCACAAATAATCAAGAGACACAACCAATCGGACAGAAGCTATGGGATCATGGTCTTCCGCCAAATTAGTCCTTTCGATTTTCGTTTCTATCAATTTTATTGGTGGTAGTGTTACGTACCCCGTAAAAATTTATTTAAATAATGAGACAGAAGTATTATAAATGACAGATGAATTCGTTATCATTGATGTCGTAAAATTTCTCTATATTGCCTTTTAGAGCCCAACCCGTATGGTTCCAGTTGGGACAAACCTATTCCCTTCATCAGACAATTTATGGGACATATCTTGCTTAGGTTGACATCGGGAAAAGCGCGGGCTAATTCACCACCTTGACTGGTGCCAATGAAAGGGGTGGAACTATGCATCCTCCATCGTCGTCAAATCGGACACTAATATCTCCTAATAAGGAAATTTTCCCGAACCAGCCCAAAAGAAATCAAGGAGAAGATTCTAGATATTACGTCATCAATTGGCACTCTTTCTTCATTATAAAAAGGGTCTCGTGCGGCGAAAAAGTCAGTTCGACAATGATCACCAGAAGCAGCAGTCCTAATCTACCTGCGGCTACCGAAGACACCCCGTCGTGAAATCCTTCTACCTGCAATTGACTTATAATTGCGACTAATCTAGATTATCCTAATCATCTTAATGATTAGCCCTCTCAGTTAAGTAGTCTTTCCCTTTGTACCGAGCTGTACTGTCATTAAAAAGCCTTCGCGGAACCGCCGAGATCTTCAACACCTTCCACAGATCTTCAGAATCACCAGCATCCTCAGCCAGGATCCAGGATCATCAAGACATTGCGCTGATTTCATCCACGTCCCTGCAACCAACGGCCTAGTAGAACCAGCCCCACATGGGTCAGACAACCCCTGGAGACGCCGACAGGAGCATCAGTTTCACGTTCGGAGCATTTCCTTCACTTTCCCCAATCTGTAAGTTTTAATTACAATAATGCCCATACTTCTGTCTCTCTTGACTTCCTGTTTTCCCTCCGACGGTTTTCCCCGGGGTGTTCACGAAGTCGAGTCATTTTTAATCAATAATAAACAGTTTGATCTAGCCTAAATGTTGGTCTCTGTTTTTACTTTTCTGCGCGGATCATTGTCGGCGTATTTCAATACCTGATCCAGAACATCAAAATCCCTAATAAAATAAGCGTAACCAACCATTTAAAACTGGTTTTCCATCGTTACGTGGTGGCACCCTGTCGCGATTAATGACGATCGGGCGAGGATTCGGAGATCTCGCCTCTTCCGCTCTTATTCGGGGCAGTGGTTCACAACAGGATGCCGATTCTGCTGCTGAGTTTTGCGGAAACGCGGTGTCGTAAACAGCAGGGTTTTTGATTGGGGTGTGTAGTAAATATTTCACTTAGAGATTATGTAAAGTAATAGCTCTTTTATTATTGAATAATGCTAGTTATAGCGGTAAATCGTTCTACAATAATCGTTAGATTTAAGCAAACATTAATTAATATTTTAAGAGAATAATTGGAAGCTTATGGGTGAAGTGCTCTCGCCTGCGTTGCTGGGCGAACTGACTGATCTTGTTCCTTGTCAAGATCTTCGACGCTGCATCCGTCACCATCAACCGTGTGTTCGTCATTTGTTTAGACGATCAAGTTCAGACCTGCGTCGCCACGATCCAATGCCTCTCGTATTTCCATCCACCAACTCGGTGGTTCCCCGCACAAGACCGTCTTTGTTCCTTACCCCCTAAAGCCTCTGATCACCCTCGGAAAAATTTCTCCCACAGGTGCTTCATATGCATTCCTTGAGGTTAATGAATCTTGCTAGGTTGCGGTTGATTTTGCATGGTTTTTTGGTTGTGCAGCGTCGGCATTCCAGGGAGGTCATTGAGTTTCGTTTCGAAATAAGGGTTGGTGTAGAACTCATTTGGGTGATTTGGATATTACAACGGCAGACGCGACCACTTCAATAATAATCATTTACTTGGCTTGACTCAGGATGTGGAGGATCAGATAGCCTGAGTTACCAAAATGATAACCTAAGCCAGGAAGGAGTTGACAAGAAATACAGGCCACAATATTACAAAATTTCACCTTAATGTCGATGATATAACTTCGTCTTTATTCATTTTAGTCTTTAAGGCCGGTTGGTTCCTCGGGTGTCGACTCTCCGTTTCACAAAAATCTTACAATATCTTAACTCGATACAACCTAACCCTTCTATGACAACGGTACTTGG